>NC_091129.1:38403217-39045717 GCF_040183065.1 Periplaneta americana
ACCTTTTGGACCAAGCGATAGAGGCATGCAGTGCCCCTACCGCTTGAACCATCCAGGTCGGCAACTGAGACATATATACATATATATATATATATATAAACACTTCAATTCCCTATTGAGACTGCACGAAATAATCCTACTAATAAATATAAATGTAATACATAAAAAAACATACACACGCGATAAAATACAAATATAAAAAAAAGATACAATAAATACAAATAGAACATTATCCCCTAATTACTTCATCATTACAACACTAATTAATAATTCTTTCCCTTATTTCCTCGACTCCCTCCCCCTCGGCCAGTTCCACCCTCAACTGTCGAACTTTTGCCATAAATTTTCCCACACTGTCACAAAATTTAACGTTATTTAACATATTGTATGTTGCCAAGTGCCCCCTGCTAGATGTAATGAAGGACTCTGGCAGGAATCGTTTCCTCAGAGCTTCTGTGGCTTCACACTCCGATAAAATATGGTGTGATGTCTCGCCTTTACTACAAAGAGGGCATATTCTCGCCCCCTCTTCGTTGACGGTTTTAAGTGCCCTCCAGGCTTCTAGACGAAACCAGGTTAAACCCAGTTTACCTTCTCTGCTACCTCCATAGGGATATAATTCGGCTCCCCAATTTGTTTTGATCATCGATTGGATCTCCAGAGCAAACTTATCCCTACATTCCCCTTCTGTTATTTGCCTGTCTATACCCTTCATGCGTTTCTTGAATTTCCGCCAGACATTTCCCTTGTTCCTGCAATCTTCCCCGATTATATATCCCATGCCTATTTCCTCCAACCCTCTGCGTAATCTACCTGCCCAGGTTACTTGGTCTCTCCTAATTAGGTAGACTCCGGAGCAGTTGTTTGCGCGATTTCAATCGGAGACCTCCGGTTACCACTGACTGATGCCGCAACAACTTTCCTATGGATAAGAGTGCCGGTTGTGTTGTGGCGCAGAGATGCACTTTTCTCTGAGCATTCCTTAAACTGTATCATACACCTAGTGGTTCGATCCGCTAAGATCTGCGTATTTTCTTTACTCAGTGTGATATATATTTAAAAAACATAAAATTTACTTAATCTCATCTTAAAAAGTGTTAAAATTGTTAAAAAAGGTATATACCTTCGACAGACGGCCCGTTTCGACGCTTGTCACGTTATCAAAAGACACTGAGGATGACGTGACATAGCGTCGAAACGACCCGTCTGTCGAATGTATATACCTTTTTTTTTTAACAATTTTAACAATTTTTAACCTAAGACTAAGTAAATTTTATGTTTTTAACAAAGTGTTAACGAGAACTTTAATCAATGAATATTTTTTTAGTCTAATTGTTTTGTCTCTCTGTCTCAAAGTCTCTCAAATTTTTTGCTTGAAATGATACCTTAGGTAACAGATTTTATTTCTGCATTTGAAATTCATAGTATGTGTAGAAGGGCATATTAGTTTAATGTTATTGATCAAATTAATAGAATTAAATTGAATTTCGAAATCTGCAGCAAAAGTAAAGTTCTTCAGTGACTAACGTAAACATTTATATTTCTCCCAGAACATTCGTATGTTCACAAATTGTTACTCCCAATTAATCGAATCCATTTAGTTTAACGTAAAATATATTTAATTGAATTTCATAATGGAATAAAATAAACGTACAGTATGGTATAATATTTTAAGATTTACTGTTTAAAAATAATTTACTCAGGCCCTTAACTCTAGGGAACACGTTTACATAATATAGAGAGCACAGCAAAATCACAACAAAATTTCTTACATTGATATTGTACTGCTCTACACGGCAAAAATACGTATCGGTGATAGACAGGGACAGTCAACTTTGAATCACTGTAACAGATTGCCGTGTTTCTGCTATCAGTTTTAAATGATTCCACTGGTCTGTTAACAGGTGTTAATAATATATGTGGTTTACAAATATCTTGTATAAAACGATCTTTTTTAAATAGACAAGCTAGACGCTCGGTTCATAATGTAGTCAAGTAGTGAAAAGAGAAATGTGCAATACTTATACTTTTGCAAATTACACATCTCGTTAATAGTTGTGTAATGTCAGTGGATGTTCAAACTAAAGCGTTAACTAGCACTCGTATATATGTCAAAATAGAAACCAGCTGAAGTGTAGAAACCAGTGTTCACTACCCCTCAAGATATACCGCGAGATGTGTACAAACCGTGTAGTGGCTATGATTAATATAAATAAAAAGACAATAGGTCTGTACAGAATTACAGAATAAGGAAAAAAGGACAAGAGTCTATGTACAGAAAGAACGAACGTGAGTACTTCAAAGTCAAGAAATAGGCAAGCAACGAGTTAAAGTGATTTATAACACATGAATAACTGCACGATTACACAAATGCTTAAATGCTATCATTCCCTCAACAAAGAAATTCCTACATCACACAAATTAGGCCTACTGCAATCCTGTACAAGGAATGGTTTGCTGCTTGTAAAGAAA
Organism: Periplaneta americana; assembly: GCF_040183065.1. NCBI lineage: Eukaryota > Metazoa > Arthropoda > Insecta > Blattodea > Blattidae > Periplaneta > Periplaneta americana. The sequence continues at coordinate 38,405,690 of NC_091129.1, forward strand.
CATTATGAATAATAAAATCGCTAGGATTTCAGTTAAAGAAATATAAGAACAAACGACAGTTAAAGAGAGAAACCCGTATATTCTTAGCGAGTTTAATCTTAAGATGGTGGCACTTGAAATTCGTTAGACTATTTGAAGCGATTGCACAATCGCGCGTCGCGACCTTGAAGATACACCAGGCGATAATGTTGGACGGTAGTCCGAGCATTTAGCGTGCCCACAGTACAGTGACAAATTGGCTGATCCTTTAATTTAATTTATACCAAAGACTTGCAAACGCTTAGCGTGGTACAAAATGACAGATTTAAATAATTCGTCAAGAGTTTAAACCCAAAATATTCGCTATCGTTTTGTAACATTTTTTCTGCGTGCTAGGAATATTGTGGCATTGTGCAGAATTTATTATGACACAATTAGCATTAGTTTAACTAACCAGATTCTTGGTTCCCTTTTACAATTTTATAATTCACTTTTAGGTGAATATATCAGATTCTTTTTAGGCAACTTATACGAAGTGTTCAGGATAAACTTCGAACGGAATTGAAGATCGTAAAAACTATCATTTTATATCACAATACACTGTTGGTCTTCCAACAAGCAAGGAGGGTACATAACAGTCACAGGTCAGTACGTGAGTGGTGATCAATTGACTTCTCCTTGTTTTGACTTAACTGTTATCAAGGGAAACAATACAGTCAACAATATTGCTGGCTGCATTCAAGACGTCATTAATTCATGAGGACTGAACAACAAGGTTTCTGCTGTTGTCACATACAATGCCCCGAATATGGTTTCTGCCGTCAAGAAATTAAACTCTCGCCATTTAGGATGAGTTGTGCACACATTAAACCTTACCGTCAAAATTGAGGAGCGTTTTTGCAAAAGTCGATAGATGCAGAAATTTTCGAAAGTGAGTTACATATGGATATCGTATGTTTTCTACCTCCGGAATCGATCTATGGAATCAGATTTACCAAAACTTGATTCATACCGCATGTAGAGACTACCAAACCTTCCAGGTTTTTTTTTTTCAAAACTCGATAGATCCTGTCACTTAGAGTAATTTCTGTAAAATATTGATTTCTGCATCTATCGACTTTTGCAAAAACTCTCCTCAATTGCGAGCCTCCTATTTTATTAATTACTTTCAACTAAATGAAAGAATTTACATGTGGCAGATACCCGCTTTGATGCCATTTTATTTCACTCAAATCTACCGCCAGTCCCACCGGTCTGTTGGTCAGTCATCCTTGAGATCTCCTTCTTTCGATTATCGCTTTCCTCCGAATCTCCGCATTCCTTTGTATTCCTTCTCTTCCACTTACGGTAGTACCGGACATCACCGGAGGACAGCGTTAGTCGTAACCACCGACTACTCCAACGGTTATAGTCGCTCCGATGCGCAGAAATAGATGCTTTACGTTTTTTCTCTATTATTGTCCATTTATTCATTTTATTCGGAGATGTCATTAGAGATTAATTAGCCTAATTGTATTTGCTTCAATATCATTGGAAAACAAGTCACCTAATTGTATTTGCTTCAATGCCATTAGAAAATGAATAGATTAATTGTATTTGTTGCTCTGTTTTTAGAAAATAAATAGCCTAAATTATTTATTTATTTATTTATTTATTTATTTATTTATTTATTTATTTATTTATTTATTTATTTATTTATTCATTTATTTATTTATTTATTTATTGCTACTAAGTCTGAGATCAATAGAAATTAATAAATACAAAGAAAGATAAACTAGCCCACTCCTGAATGAGTAAGACTCGTGCTCAGGAGGGGATTCCAATACAAACAAAAACAAAATTAAAATTGCAAGTGAATACAGATTAAAAGTGTTTAATATGTTAAAATCCAAACTATAAATTCAATACAAATGTTTTTAATTTTGTATTAATTTGGATAGGATTCGTTGTTAAAATAATATTGGAATAAAATTTGTTTAATAACCTAGGACCTTGACTCATGCTATGATAAAAAAAACTGTATTGCTTTACATTTTGGTTCACACAAACGCAGAGGATTCATATTTTTATTTCTATATTTATGTATATACCTTTCAAAGTTATTACAATTTCTATGAAAATATTTTAATAAAATAAAATAATGCATTTGTTTAATATTAAAAACTTTGAAGTGTTTAAACAACAATTCCGTTGGGTAATCTTTCTGCTTTTTTATACAAATTTTTAATACTTTTTTCTGTAGTAAAATTGACGGATAAAGGTTGGATTTAAAAGTTTCACCCCAACCTAATTGAATTATATATATATATATATATATTATTTACATATATTATTTTAATGTACCGAAGTACATATGATATTTCCATGCAGATATTCTGCGTCATCATACGATGAAAGAGTAATGGTCGGATCCCGGCCAACTAGTCACTCATAACGAGTGCACCTCAGCACATATGTGGACTTCAGTCCTATGTTCATAGACATCTATTACGTAGTGCAGAGGGTGCCCCTAGAGGGAACCCAAGAGTTGGAACTTAAACTGAGACGATTCTGTCCGACGCCGGGTTGGGTATCCGGTGTGGCTTAGTGGATAAAGCATCAGGACGTAGAGCTGAAAACCCGGGTTCAAATCCCGGCGCCGGAGAGAATTTTTCTCCCTTCCATTACTCTTTCATCGTATAATGACGCATAATATCTGCATGGAAATATCATATGTACTTCGGTACATTAAAATAATATATATGATATGCGTAAATCACTTCGTGATTTAAGACGGCGCTTATTCCGTCGGATTCCGGCCAACTAGTCACTCATAACGAGTGCACCTCAGCACATATGTGTGGACTTCAGTCCTACGTTCATAGACATCTATGACGTAGTGCAGAGGGCGGACACTAGAGGGAACCCAAGAGTTGGAACTTAATCTGAGACGATTCTGTCCGACGCCGGGGTGGGTATCCGGTGTGGCTTAGTGGATAAAGCATCAGCACGTAGAGCTGAAAACCCGGGTTCAAATCCCGGCGCCGGAGAGAATTTTTCTCCGTTCCATTACTCTTTCATCTAATTGAATTTGCTTTTATGTGACTAGAAAAATAAATAGGCTAATTATATTTGCTTCTGTCGTTAGAAAGTAAATAGCTATTTGTATTTGCTTCGGTGTTATTAAAAAATAAATAACCTAATTGCGAGAGGTTTTTCCCGCACTAATGAACTACGTAAATACAAGTCAGCCCGAAATTTTCATTAAAATGTTTCATAACTTACAGTACATAATTGGGCTACGTATCCTGATATTCCCCTGTATATACGTTTTCTTGTCAAGTTTAGGAACTTAGTCATAGACACAGTATATTATTAAAGACAGTATAAAATAATTAACTTTCGCCAATAATGAACACAAATTAGCGTATTGACAAGTTACAAAATTATGTCCATTTCAACAGCTCAGTCGCACGCAATTCAAATATCAAAGGCGCTTAACAATATTACCATTTAGTTTAAAAATAGGTAGACAAGCAATTTTCAAAGAACTGTAACTAGCTTTGAAATAACCACATTGAAAATGTTTCATTAATAGTTCAGGGGTTACATACACCTTCCATACTTAAAAATTGATGTTTCATTAATTTGATTTCTTTATTATCCTGAAGTCCAATTTTCATGACATTTTATATAATTAATGTCTGAAAATTTCTTTTTGATTTAAAAGAGAAAAAATTGCATTCATAAAATGTTTTTAGAAATTTGAATCTTCAGAATTTTTATTTGCCACTTTGTACAGAATCAGAAACAAAATTTGGGTCATGTGAGTAAACACTGAGCATGCGAAGTATGTTATAACTACAACTTGCAAAATTCAGGTCGTCCAAATTTTGCTTCTGGGCCTATACTAAACAGCTATTTAAAAAAAATACTCCTAAGAATTTTAACAACTTTTAGTAATTATTTTGCTGTCTTTGTAATAATAATAATAATAATAATAATAGTAATGATAATAATATTCGTATTAAGAAGCTCAAGCACAGTGAGTAGTATCTGTGCACTGCAAAGGGAAAAAACGTTTTCTTATATTATTTAAATTTAAATAAAATTTCAATTTATTTTTATCCAATAAGTAAAAGACTGGGCTACAGCATGCTGATCTAAGATACATTGATATGTAAAATTTCATCTTATTATCTAAGAAAAAAATTATGGAAGATACGATGTCAGGAATTTTGAGAAATAATACAATTTTCAGAAAATTAAGGACAAACTTGTAAATTGATGGGTGGTATTATGTTTGGATGGCATGATATTTTAATGATAAATTGGTCAGTTTCATGTATGATATCTATATATATATCTTAAATCTGTTTTCATAGATCTGAAAATTAAAATTCTAAGTAATTACTATAAGCAGAATTAAAAATCATTTTTGGCCCTAATATGTAAATGCAAACCTGTAAGAAATAGCTGTCCAATGTCAGAGAGACAGAGAGCATGTGAAAACCCTAATTGTTTCGGTCTGTTACTGCTGAAAATGTGCATTTCTCTGAACATTTGAAAATATATTTTTGACTTCGTCATAATTTTTCTTATCACCTAAACTTGAGAAATTGAGGAACATCGCTTTTCTTTGCTGTAACGTAGGCCCTAGTAACTTCTAAATTTTCTAGTAGTTACTTTATATTCCAGTGTTGTCACTATAGTGATATATGATCAACAACAGTCTCATAAAATTAAATACATTAAAAAACAAACATTGTATTTAGATATAAAAAAATTAGCCGTCCACTTACGCTAATTTACTGATGGTTTTAAACCACTTGCTCTCTATGTTCCAATCCGACATCATTTCAGGCAAGAGAGACTTGAGTGTGTAGTACATATCTATGGACTGTTTGGTTCTCTCCATGCTGTTCTTGCAGCGTATCAACCAGCGTTCTAATCGGGCCTCATGTAAACTGCCTAAAGACAAAGAAAATGCAATTGCATCAGAAGAAAGTTTGATCACTTCTGTGCACCGTGTGATTTCTGCCTCTTATAAATGTCTGTAATGTAAACTACGATTATTTAGATAAATACAATATAATATTTGTTACTCAGTCAAATGACTAATCAATGTAAAATAATGACTTATATTATATGGTCATTAAGTTTTAAACACATAACTTACATATTGCAAACGTTTTCGCCCATTCAGGCATCTTCAGGTGCAATTATACAATATCTCAATATCAAACTGTATAGTCATTAGATTGGTGGTAGATAAACTGTTTAAAATTAATGATGTACAACATCACCATAATTAAAATGTAATGATACAGGTCATAAAATTAAAATAATATTACAATTAGAAAACAACGTAGAGTCATGATTTAAACTTCATAATTTTCTATGAAACTCTTGTTCAGTTGAGTCCAATGATTGATGGGTTATATCTGAAATATATAAATATAAAATAGAAGTGGCAAATTATCAAATTTAAAAGTACGAATGGAATAGATAATGAAAGTACTCACGTCGTTTGAACGTGGCAACTGTATAGGTCACTATGAAACATCCTATGTTTGAAGTAGTTATCTGTTTCATTACAGAAACGAACGGTACAGTCGACTCTTCTGCACAGGGCGAGAGGGATTTCGGACAAAAAGAGTCTCCCTTCTGAGATCCGTCACCTGCGTAAGATGTTCCAACAGAACAACTTCGACAACAGGGAAATCGGTTTGGCCCTCAGAAGGGTCTTTTCGGACAAAACATCCGCCGAGGAACAAGAGGAGACAAACGCCATGACATACATCCCATTCTATGGTCCCATCTCGGACAAGATTGGCAGACTGTTAAGAAAACACGGGATTAAGAGCATCCATAAGCCGCCCACAAAGATCCAGAACGTGCTGAGACCAGTTAAGGACGACCTTGGTCTTAGGATACCTGGTGTCTATAAAATAACTTGTGAGTGTAAGAAATGCTAAATCGGGTAAACGGGACGCACCATTATGGAACGCTGCAAGGAACATCAATGCAGCATAAGACTGTATTACTCCGATAAGTCTGCAGTAGCCCAACACAGCCTAGAAACTGGTCACAAGATAGATTTCGGCGCCACCACCATCTTGGACAAGACATCAGGTTACTGGGACTTGGTTATCAAGGAAGACATCGAAATCCAGCTAGATGACAATAATTTCAACAGAGATGTGTGTCTACATCTAAGTACAGCATGTAAACCTGCCATCAATACGCTTAGACCATCAGCACACGGCAGACATTCGGGACCAACAACTAGCTACTGATTGGCTACCGCTTCCACCAACCAGAATGCGCCTGGCGGTCGGGACTAGGAACTAGCTCCTGATCGACCCGCAGCGGGAAGCCCTACTATTGCATATATACCGGCTAGAAGTGGTCCCACATCACTTCATTCCCTGAAGAAGATGGAAGAGCTAGCCATCGAAAGCTTGGAAGTAAATCTCCAACTCACCTGGCTGAGAACCCGAGAAGAGTTATTCTACATCAAACGCCGGGAAAGTATCAAGTCATACATTAAGTTTATTCTTTGCTTATTCGTTTCCTATCTGACTATCCATGTCACAATACTGAATCCCCGAACAAGAGTGTTGACCATACGAGGCTGAATTTATTTAAATCAATTTTATGTATGAGTATTTAATGCTTTTGTTTTAGTTTTGCTTCGTGTATATAATAGATTTTGCACATTATTATTTTGTTTTATTATAATTTCATTATATGTTATAACATCGAAATGTTGCTTCTAGGATATTGTGTAAATTAAATTAAATATTGCTTCGAAAAAATATATAAATATATGTGTAATAAAAAACATACTTTTTCTCAGTATTTGATGCGTTGGCAAGATAAATTGACAAATACCATTCAAAATCGGGTGAAATGGAGATATTCCCTTTGAGTCACTTAGGCAACTTCTTGCTCGTCCTGATACTGTACCTAGTCATGTGTACAAAAACGTTTGGAAATTGATTCATCACCGCCTGTAGAACACAGTTTAGTGGCGATGGATTTAAATTTCCAAGAACTTGGCACTTTAACCTTAATTGCAAGTTTCCCGCCTATGGCTTTTCAATATGAAACTGTTTCTTTAGGTCTTTAACTCACAGAGTTTTGCAGCATAATTTTTCTTCAACCTGTGTATAATAAGTAATCCATATTAATTTGCGTATAAAAGTCTTCCCCGCACCGATTATGAGCACCCGTTCGGGATCCGTGGTAAAACCGAGAATCACAGAATTTCAAATGCTTACTGTAACATTATGGACCATAGCCGAGTGATAATGTTATTAATAGTTAGGCCATAAACCAATGCAACTTGTGTCACCACTCTCAGTGACGTCACTTCCCCTCGCTACGGACACGAAGGCGCCGAAATTACTTTGCTCACGGACTCCCTCAGTAATATTTCGGCATCGAAAGAAGCTGCAAATCTATGCGAACACTGATTTATAATCGCCAGTTCATTACTAATGTGATAATACACACGTAGGCTACACTTTCAGGGAATTATGGTGAAAAACTTTTGTTAGATGGGAATAATTTCGGAATGTCTTTTCATAGATTATGAAGAGAGTATATATTGCATTCTTTCAAACATTAATTGTCTTAGCATACTCTAGTCCCACACACGATATTTGTAAACAGAAATATAAATAAAACTTTGTAGTTTCTTTCCCGAATCTGAGTGACGTATGCTACGCGCCCTGATAAAGCCCCGGAATTTTTTTATTAGTTGTAGTCTTTTCTAGTGAACCAATCAGTAGCTAGTTGTTGGTCCCGAATGTCTGCCGTGTGCTGATGGTCTAAGCGTATTGATGGCAGGTTTACATGCTGTACTTAGGTGTAGACACCCGTCTCTGTTGAAATTATTGTCATCTAGTGAACAAAGTCTAGTGTTTTCAGCTGTAAAAACCCGTAGTGTACATACGGCAACACATGGCTGAACCCACTATCGTTCTTACCAACTGAGCTACCCAGGAAGTTCACCAGAGAATGTCTTAACTTTTACCTCTATGTCCACATAACTCGAGTGGACTGAGAAGACTCCAGAAACCCACATCGAGTGCACACAAACACCCTGTGACTTCAATTGTGGTTTTCTGTTAACGAGTTAAGTTCGTTGCTTCTACTCAATGAGAACCAAGTGTAGATCTTGCGTAGTGCTTTATTTCGTTCAAGAAAGGTCCGGTCTCAGCTTACATTATTCTTGAAAAGGTTTCCTCGCTGAGATCAAGACCCTCTTATATACATATATATATATATATTAATAACTACCTTCCAAAGTCAAAACTCATTGGTAATATGTGTGGTTACAAGGTTCAAAAGGTTCAAACTGTTGGGCTGCCAGCGGACAGAACGATAAAGTTCGAACCCAAACACATCGTCATTAGAGGGTAAATACACATTGGGTTTATCAATGTTAAAATTGATACTTTGTACCCCCTAATGGCGACGCTGAGTCGGCTTGGCTACCCGGAGGACTAGGAATGCGAAGTCTCATTTGGTAAAAGCGTTGGTACTTTCAACCAAAGGCCCCGGGATCGATATCCGGTCCCGGAAATATTTTTTCCTTGAAATTATTCAAGTCTGCTTCACAAGGAGCTTTACCTGAAAGCTAGATTTGTATACCCTTACATATGTTGCTCTCTCAAAGTGAGAGTCCAAGTTTCACATCCATACAAAACAACCGGTAACATAACTGTTTTATAAAATACCTTTCAGCTTTTTTTTGAGGACAGACTGGATGACAAAAGTTTCCCAATGGAAATAAAAACAAAATTTTCCCATACATATTCTGCGTTTAATTTCCTCTCGAGTGTTATTTATATGTGTTACTATTGCTCCACGAAATTTGAATTTTCGTGTCCGTACTTTCTGACACAACCGGAACGTACCGCGGACTTTTCATCACAATGTATTAAAAGGTCATGCGGACATTATGTCACAATATAAATATTGTCACAAGTACAGTACGTCACACTAAAAATTATAAGTCCATTATCACCAGATCATCAGCAAAAGGCAGTTATCAAAATCCGTTTCGTTTCTATATAATTTGTGTTTAAGTTTCACCTGTAATCTTCTTGGGACATCGTCAATATACAGATTAAATAATGCGGGCGATAATGAACATCCTTGTCTAGCTCCCTGATTTATGTGTCTCTTTGTATCATTTGTTTCTCCTCCTATATTAATTTGGAGTCTAGTTTCCTCATACAAGGCATTGTATGGCTCTAACAACATGCTGTATAAAACCTTTACCAATTATTACAATTATTATTCCAAAGTTCATTAAGATTTACTCTGTCCAAAACTTTTTATAGTAAAAAACGGGGATAATTATTGGAATAGCTTATTACATTTTGTCCTTATTTTATAAGCTCTGTTATAATAAATATACTATAAGTTGAAGAAATTCAAAATTAAATTCCTACAGATCTTGAGTTAATTTTGGTATGGTATTTAGTGTAGTGACTGTACAATACTCTCAGAATAATACTAAATTTTGTAATTTACAAAGCATATTGGTCCGACAAGACAATACAAACAAATGAATGATGATAAAAAGAACATTTAGTTCACTGTCCATTTATTATGAATCATTCAATAAGTGAATGGACAGTCAAATGAAAGTTCCTTTATCATCAGCAAATTACGTAATAAAAATATTTATTGTTAATGGTAATTATATTTTTCAATTGGATGGTGCAACTTGTGCAAGGAAAATATATATTTTACTGTTTCTTACCTATTTATTTATATAGAACATATTAAGAAATCCTCCACATAGGCCCTATGTGTGGATTATATAATTAAGAAATAATTTAGGAATTTTTTATGCATTGTAAAATGTAAATTAAAAAAATATATTAATGAAAAATTAATTGGAAATGATAAAACATTGCGGAAGTCAGTGTTTCCTCCAGTGCGAAAGACACTAGCATAAAAATTTCGCAAATCTTTACGCTTAATATTCTAATACTACAAAACAGTGATTTAATATAAACTCAAAGAATGCATTATTTACTACATGCACTAAAGGGAAAACCATTTAAACTATTAGAAAATCTGACAATATGTGAAGCAAATTTCTAAATTGCTTGGGACATGGTTTATCAGAGATATAATAATGAAAAACATATTTCGTCCAAGTAGGCTATGCCAATCTTGTCACTTTCAACAGTAAATAAGAAGTCACATGGAGATTTACGTCAGTAGTGAGCCAAGTAAAGAACAACGTGAATGAGTTGGAGGTACTAGCTTTAGAGGTTCCATTACATGAAATGGTATTGTTAAATGGATACTGAAAAAAAAAATAGACACTCAGAGGTACGAATGGGAATTAAGCTGCGCGGATCGAAACATGTCAACATTCAAGGAATTACTGGTTTCCTTGAACACAAATCTCAGGCACCAGAAACAATAAAGAGCACTACTCCTTTACCTGAATACAGAGTAAAGTTTGATAGAGAAAGGCGATCTAGTAAAGCATTAATAAAAACGCAATCTAGGTGTTGTTATTGAAATCGGTCACATTGGCTGTACAATTGCCAAGCCTTCTTAAGTAGCAGTATGCAGGAGAGAGAGAACTGCATCCTTAAATACAGATTCTGTTGGAATTGTTTGCGGAGACAACATTTGGTGAAGAATTGTCCAGCCGAGACCTGCACACAGTGTGGAGCGAAGAAGCATACACTCCTACACCCACATCAAACAGCAGAGAAACAACGGGAAGAATTATGCATGACTTACAAGAAGTATGTCACAGCATCAAGAATAAAATAAGGTAACATGTATTGTTGTGGACAACCATCGTAATAGTATGGAATGCACAAGGAGACTTACAACAACGTACACCAAGGTAGATGTGTTTCCAATGTAATTTTATGACGGAAGAATTAACAAAGAGACTAAGATTACGCAAGTCAGTGGAAAGAATTCCTATACAAAGAATAAATAGAACACTATTAACAACTACGCATTGCGAATATACTCAACAATCATCAACAGATGGAAGGTTCGTAGCTGACAGAAAGTTCTGAGTGCTTTCTAAAATCACGGGGTGTATATGCCCTGAGACTAAGTGAAATACAAGAAGGAAAACATTACATCTGAAATGAAAGTAGTGGATCCCACTAGGAAGAAAACAGGGAAGATAAATCTACTCATAGGAGCTGAGCTATTCTTCCAAATATTGCTACCAGAAGCAAGGGTAGACGTAAACAATTCACTATCAATGCACAACATAAACCTTGGGTGGCTATTGTCCGGTAGGATTCAAGAAACAACAGCAGAGGTTATTTCGACCATCGCATTAACATCGCTACTGACTTACAACAAGGACAATTTAGAACAATAACTCCAGCAGTTCTGGGAATTAGACATGCAAGAAAGAAAAGTAACAGAGGAGGAAGAATGTGAAAAAAAAAAAACTTTGTAGCAACAACAACAACAACAAGAGACCAACTGGTAGATTTGTGGTACATCTTTCTCGGCGTTCAAATCCTCATCATTGTGGAGAATCGTTTCAAGAGCCATATAATAGATTGCAATAGATGAAGCGACGTTTCCAAAGACAATCGCTACCGCAAGAAAAATACTGCAAATTCATTTCCAGTTACGACACGACAAAAATAGAAATAAACAAAGAGGAGGAAGACGAGGAAAGTTGTTATCTTCCACATGATACGTTTTTTAAGAACTCGGGAGAAGAGAGGAAAATTAGAGTGGCGTTCGGCGCATCAAGTAAGACAATGAAGGACACATCTCTAAACGATATATTGATGGTAGAATCCAGCATACAAGGAGACTTCTATTCTCTCACGTTGAGATTTAGAACTCTTCCTGTTGTCTTCATCGCAGACATTGAGAAAACCTACCGCCAAATCGAGGTGCATTCAGAAGACACAATTCTACAGAGAATTTTAAGGCGGATCCAATGTGAAGAAAAAGTAAGTGTTTAAGATATGACTACAGTAAAATATGGCACATAATCAGCACCATTTCAAACCGCACGGTACTTCAAAATGCTGGAGATATCACGGAGATATTCATGAACATCAAGAGCTCTGCAGAGATATTTCTACATGGACTATCTTCTTTTCGATTGCAATGAATTCCAAGCAGCCTTCACAACTCAGTCAGAACGTATATAAGTACTTCAAAGTGTAGGATTTCATTTGAGGAAATGGAGCCAAATTACCCTTCGTTGTTGGAGACAGTGTCTCCAGAAGACAGAGAAATAGAATTACCACACACTATGAACGAAATGGATGGAATTAAGACTCTGGGACTTCTTTGGCACCCAACTTCAGACATGTTTCAGTTAAGTAACATGACCGTATTTTCAGGAAGCACCATGATAAAGCGACACGTTGCTTCAACTATTGATTCTATTTTCGATCCTGTAGGACGTATCAGCCCAATCACCATTAAACACAAGATATTTTTACAAAATTTATGGAAGCGACGAGTAGTTTGGGACGAGATAGTTGGTGATGACTTACAACTGAAATGGCAAAATCTACAATCCCGTCTGAACAACATATTCAACATCAGAACAAATAGATTGGTCTTAACTCATGGCAGTGTAGTGGATATTCAAGTGTATGGCATCGCGGATGCATCAGAGAATGCTTATAGTGCATATATTTATGTTCGATCAGTAAACGATCGAGGAGAAATATTAGTACAGTCGTAAATCCAAGGTAGCACTGGTGAAAACTCTTGCACTTCCCAGATTGGAACTTTTCCCCGCCGTGTTATTGGCAAAGTTATTACATAAGACACTTCCTGTACTGAATGTGAAAATCAACTAAATCCATTTATGGTCCGATTCTACAGTGGTTCTTGCTTGGTTAGCTGGAACGCCATCTCAATGGAAAATCTTTGTAGAAAACGCTGCAGATCTTCTTTCAAGGGGTGCAGACACAAGAATCATACAAGTTTCAGATTTATAGTAGCATGGATCATATTGACTAGCTAATTCGTACAAGTAGGCATCCACATCACTGGAAAATTATGCGCTTCAAATGCCTGAACAACAAACTCTACTAAGCAGTATAAAGGACAAAACAGAGCATTAGGATATTACACACAGAATTTCTTTACTACAGAAACTAAAAGGAGCACTCTCGTATTGTCTCAGTTCTGTTCACAATTATACAAATGGAGCAAAAAAGAAAACTGGTGCATTGACAAGAGAATAATTTTATTGCAGCACATATTGCTGGCATACATCAAACAAACACAGTTTCAAGAATATTCGACTGAAATCGAGATTTAAGTACTCTTTCTACGGTGTCCATGAAGAGTAAACTGAAGGAGTTGAAACCATTTCTGAATTCTGAAAATGTTTTCTGGGTGGGCGGAAGATTGAACAAATCTTCGAAATCTTATGAGCATGAGCATGAAATTATCCTTCCAACGAAACAAAATGTAACAAGCAAATCAAGTTTTCAGGAATAATTTGCAGTGAAGTTAATTTGAATAATTTCAGGGGAAAAATTGTTCCGGGGCCGGTACGTTTAACAAAAGGTCCCGGGTTCGATACCCGGCCCCGAAACAATTTTTCCCTCGAAATTATTCAAAATGTAACAAGGCTGATAATAGATGCAGAACATTTAAGATTACTAGATGCGGATTCACAACTTCTAAACCTGTATAAAGCAAAGGTATTGGATTTAAAATATTCGGTTTGTGATAAGATCAATTATTAATAAATGCCTACCATGCTTTAAACTAAAGGCCAGCATATTCAAATAGCTTATAGGACGGCTATGTACTCCACGGGTGACAGATTCTCGACAATTCATAAATTCTGAAGTGAATTATGCCGGACTTTATTATAATGTATAAAATGGTTCAATAAGAAGCAAAGTCTAGATTAAAAGCTACATAACATTATTTATATGCCTCAGTATCAAGGCAATTCATTTGGAGCTCGTCGGGACTTGACATCATAATCGTTTATCGCCGCCTTACGACGATTCACAGCTAGACGAAGAAAATGTGCAAATATATATATATATATATATATATATATATATATATATATATATATATATAGTGACAACAGTACAAACTTCGTAGGAGCGAAGAACGAACTACGACGGTTGCATCAATTTTGATGTCAAGAGAAGGGACCAAGGATTTGGAAGAATTTGCTGGTAAGGAAGAATTCAACTGGCACTTCACCCCCCATCTCTCTACATTTCGGGGGACTCTGGGACACTGGAGTCAAATCCATGAAACACCATCTGAGACGTGTCATTGGAGTCAACTATTTGACATACGACGAGCTGCATACCTTAATGTGTCAAGTTGAAGCAGTTTTCAATTCCAGACCAGTCACGTCCATATGAAATGATCCTGATGATCCCTCTATCTTAGTTCAGGTAATTTTATAGGTGCTCCTTTAATGTCTTATCCTGAAGCAGACTTAATCTCATCAGCAATTAATTACTTGTCTCGTTGGAAACACATCCAAAAGAGGCATCAAGATTTCTGGAGGAGATGGTCGTGTGACTATCAAAATGGCTTACAGCAGCGATACAGGTGGAGTATGAAGGAAAGAAATATCTAGCCAGGTTCAGTATTGTTGCTGAAAGAGAACAACCTGCCGCCTATGCAGTAGAAGTCGGCAGTGATTCAAGAACTGATTCCAGGAAAGGATGAACTAATTAGGGCAGGGGTCTTTCGAACTCAATTCGAAACACTCAAACGGCGTGTTAGTAAATTATGTTTATTACCAACTGTGAATTCATGTTAGTTTTGGAATATTTTCTAAGTGGCATCAAAATTTTCACTAGCGATAAGAATCTTTCAGTGTAACCATTTGTGTTAAATGTTATACATTTAAGGTGGGCGGTATGTTTGGAACTTTAAGGATGGCAATTCTGTATCCGTCCGTTGACATCTGGAAATGTACTGTTGTGTATAGCAGCTGGTAATAATAAAGCACTTAAACTACAGTCCACGCGTGATTTGAACATAAATCGAGCTATTATGGCCCAAATACACATAGTGTCCATGTGACAGCTATGCAAATCTCATGACGTCCAATTAGTTCACAAAAACATAATCGGTAAATATCTTATGATTGTTTCTTCCATGTCACGAATGTTGTAGTTGAGTTAATGTCCATTTTCCCAGTTTCAAAACTACTGTGATAGACATTTCTGAGTCAAAACATTGATTTGAACTGTAAGATAAATTGTTATTAACTCAAAGCCCTCAAAATAAAAGACAGCGGCACAGAGTTAAAAGTTCCTTGATCCTGGAGCTCTGGATTAGCAGTGCAGACTCTCAAAATATGTCTTCAGCAATAGCTCCTTTAAAACATACATTAACAGCTTATCTCGCAATGAGTAAACGCTGCAAACTACTGGGAAACAAAGCAGAACCTAATATCCAGCCAATATCACTTAGATTCAATGTCCATATAACTTGTAAAATATTTTAATTTTGAAAATACAGTAAAACAATTTTAGAGCCATATCTGTCTTACACTAATAATAAACAAGTATGTCTGATTCACAGTTTGCTCGGAATGGGTGATATGACTATTAGGAAGGTTCTTAGATTAACTCGATAACATTAGAAATAGTTATGACGATTGTGCTCGGAGCAGCAGAGGGCTATCAAATGAACTAGTATCAACATTTACGAAGAAAACGACCAAGCGAGTTCGGAAATTGTATGCACAAGGATCAACCGAAAAATAAATCTTTCAAGACTTGGAACTACTATCATGAGAAATTACAATGCTACTTAAGGTTAACACAAAGGATCAAAAGTTCAAATCTTGCTATTTTGGTGAAGGTGAAGGTGACGTTGATCGATGAAATGAATTCTATTGATTCAATATCTCCTGTATCCATTTTCACAAATTAAAGTATTTCTGCAGTAACTGATGGAAAATAGAAGCAATTTTCATCCTGTGAATTTTAACAAATCTTTTGTTTAAATTCAGTGGCTATTTGAATTCAAACTATATAAGTAATTAGAATTCATTCCTAGCAAGCAATTTGTGGGCATAGCTCAATTATCAACAAAATGGTCTTTAGTGAGTTTTGTATTTAGAGCATTCAAAGAATGAAATTCATCAATTAAAAAAACAAAAATAATCTTAGCCGTTTCTTTGTCTTCATCTTCATAACGATTTAGAAGAATATTGAATGTAACTGTTCACTCTTTAGGCATTAAGCTGAAACCTACCTATTCAGATACTTCCTTCGTAACTCTGTTATGTTATTAATACGTTAGATTTATGATGCTTTCTCTTAATCTACAGTCAGTTCAATTTCATTATCCCTTAATGGAATATTTTTATCTGCTGTTGAGGACTTATCTCTTCTTGAGTCACGTAACTCTGCACTGAGAGCTACGTTAGGATGAACCTAGTGGTCAAATGGACAATTTATAAATTCCTCTTCCCATGGAAAGTAACGTAAATTCACTCACCTTCTTCTTTTGGTAGATGTGGCTGTAACTGTAGCCAGTCCTTCAACATTTCCACTGCTTCTTTAATACTTCTTTCATCGAGTCCATATTCTGCCCATATTTTCTCTTTAACCTCTCTATTGGGAAACACAAGCTCCTTCGTCATGATTCTGAAAATATAAATGTCCCTAATTACTTATTACATGTAATTTCAACCTAATTGGTTGTATAACAACATAATGGCAAGACAAAAGTGAAGGTGAAAGCTTGAATGTCTGTTATTCACAGTCTTTTATCGAGCCAATTTTCTGCTTATAATATTTGTTCCCATGAGTAAACTGAATGCAACGTTAAACTCATTCCAGGGAAAAACCAGATAAGTCAATTTTTTTCGAATTTTTTTCATCTGATAGTACATATTTTTTGCTCTTTCTCCATCGTCTTATGGTAACAAAATAAGTCAATTCTTAATAATATCGGTAACATAAGCAAATTTCACTTTAAGGTAATTCAGACAGGTTATAAAATCTCCGTAAAGAAACAGATATGTCTACTTATCTTGTAATTCCCACCTTTGACTTTAATGACAGTTTTGATGATAAACAGATAAGTCAAGTTATCTTGTTTTTACCACCTTTGATATTTATCTTACGTATGGTAATATACAGGAAAGTGAATTTATCGCTTCTTTTGTATCAGGCTTTCTTTATAGATTTTACATAATATGTCAGTATCGTGTTACCAATTTAAGTTTCGATTAATGGATTAATGTAATTTGTTTGTTGATTTCATGAAATTATCAAATTATTTTTTCGCTATAATCCTAACAGGAATCAGTTGCATTTAACACTAGTTTTATTTATTAATAATGCAGAAGCATCAACGATAACCATTCTTAATTTGCAATGCAATAATCCACTTCCTTGTGTCAGTTTGTTGATAACTTTTTGTTTAAAAACATGTCTTACAGAGCTCTGAATATAATTAAGATTTTTGGAGCCAGTAAAGAAGTATTACAACATTTATCTTATAAAGATATGTAGATTTGTATTAGATATACCGGTACGTAAAATTATTAAAATTATTTATACTCTCTTAAAAGTAAGGAACGTATTGCTAGGAAATCTCACTCAAGGAGAGATTGTGACATGAAATGCAAAGACAAACTCACAGATTTCCAAAGACAGTGGTTATTTATTGAAGACTGGTCAATAGGAAATAGTGATAGGAAAGTGTGAGACGCCTTATTTGCACAGCCTCTGTTAAAAATCCTTTCAGAGTGATCGAAATGGTATAAAGTAATTAGTTTTTTTTTATTATGCTGCATTTCTCAGTTACTTGTGGTGGCCAGGAAAATGAATTAAGACTACGAAAAATTTTTGTGAAGAGTCATTCAAAATGGGGAGATAAACAGATAATTATGGCATAATAGTGTACACAACATCACATGAAGAAAGCGAAAATTTAAAAAAATTGAATTACAGAATTCATGGAACTACTGCACTATTAAATGAAGCATGAAACTACTATGTAGGACCTAATTCAATATCGCATAAAGAGGAAGTTCTCCTCGATTTACTGAATTGCATTGATCCAGTTCTTCATCATTTCTATGCGAATTTCAAGACAAATTGTAGCATTCAAGATATGGACCCACATTTGATTTCAAGCGATGAAGAAATGTGAATAATAGGCCTACTAACATTATTAGAATACTATTGTTAAGTTTTTTTTCTGTCATTAAGTAATGGAAGATATACTTTTTGTTTTACTAATAAGGAACAATCTTAAACTTTTTGTACTGATTTAATCTTGATATTATGCATACAATTCTTACATATTTTTACTATGCCTATGCAGTGGTCTAAATTCAAGTGTATTATTTCTCATTAATATGATTAATGTAAGTTAACAATATAACTGAAAACAAAATGAAGAGCTATTTCAATATGAATGACACAAATATTAGATAAACTTGATAAATTTTAGATACCGACAGGCTTACATCTTATAACTCCTCATTTTTATATAACTGAATACAGTATTGCAGTTATGAAAAAATACATATGCAAAAATCATAGTGTATCATTTAAACACACAAGTCCACATCTGTGGAGTAACAGTCAGCGCTTCTGGTCGCGAAACCAAGTGGCCCGATCGGGGCAAGTTATCTGGTTAAGGTTTCTTCCGGGGTTTTCCCTCAACCCAATACGAGCAAATGCTGGGCAACTTTCGGTGTTGGACCCCGGACTCATTTCACAGGCATTATCACCTTCATATCATTTAGTGTATAGAAATTGTTGTTTTGTTTGATTAGTAATTAAACTATGGTTATTTTGAAATATTTTAATACTGCTTAATCACACTATAGAACAAATAAGGTCTACAGTGTTTTCTTTTCCTTTCTGTAAGATCGTAAATTACTTGAGATAGAAATGCTGGAGGTCTTAGCCTGATTACAAACAATGACGTGTTTCGTTTTCTTGTGTTAATGAAATATCTGAAGAATTTTTAAGTGGTCTTGCTTGAGCTCGAATACACGTTCTGTAGTTCCACATCCCAACATACTACTCCTATTAATGGCGAAGATAATGTGTATTTGTATTTGTTTAGATGTGGATTGTTATTTAACAATATTATTCTGTAGGTCATTCATGAAAATTACCTGACCCGAAGAGGAAAACGAGTCTCCTTCATTGGGCCGATGACACTTATTTTTTTTTTCAAATATCTCATTAACATCGAATACTTATAACTTCTATTTGTATCGTAGTGAAATACAGCAAATAATGTTTAAGTTTGCTTGAAAAAGGAAATAAATATTCATTTATCCTAGGATACTATAAAATATTTCTTTTAAGTACCCCTTGATAGCAACCTTACCCTAGAAGGAAACGTAAAAGTTACTGTAGAAGTAGTGATGAAATGACAATGTTGAGGTTATCACTGCATGAATCTGGACCAGACTGCAAGTGCAAAGGTTATCGTTGTTTTGAGGTCATTCCGCATCAAGAAACTGAACAGATTATTAAAGACTTTAACTCTTTGGGATTTGTGGATGAACAAAATGCATGTCTATGTGGACTACTAACCGTTCATTCGATTCAGAATCGTAGACCAAGAAACTCAGAAGAAAATTCTTTATTATTTGATAAGTTTTATTCACACAGAGTGAGAATCGTCGAAGAAGACGGTACCAAAGAAATTGTTGTATTCTATAAGGCACTCATGTCTTCACATGACAATACCAAGGAACGTATTCAGAATTACAAAAAAAAAAAAAAAATCTAAAACTATTGAGACACCACAGAAAGATTGGGGAGACAAATATGGCCACAAACATTGCAGAAAACCAAAATATGTCGCAGATAGTGTGTTCAAACATATCAGCTCATTTAAGGGACGGCAGATTCATTTCAGTAGGAAGAAAAGTGAAAGAGTTTATCTGCCAGATACACTAAATAATAATAAAATGTACAAAAGAGAAAACTGCCACCTTTTCCATATGAATGTTACAGAAAGATCTTAAATACGAGATTTAATATAGCATTTGGCTATCCATGCTGTGTTACATGCAGTGCATATAATAAGGACCAGGCTTACACGAAGCGTTTAAACAGAAGTTATCCGATTTTTCCTTGTCAGGAGATGAAAAATACATTGAGAATCAGATGAAGACAGCACAAGTTGAAAATGAAGTTCATAAGTGTAAAGCTCAAGTGTTATGTGACAGAAAACGAAAAGCAAGAAAGAAAAGCTTGAAGAGTGGAATGCACGAAGCTACTGATTTTGATTTGGAGAAAAACTTATGCATGCTTAACATTACATTACAATGAACTATGTATATTACAGACGACAACTATCATTCCATTCTTTCAACATCCACACTTTGTCCACGGGGTACTCAGTTTTGTACTGCTATCCTCAAACAGTAAAGAAAAAAGGTTCTGATGGGATGACCTAATTCCTTCATCATTTTATTTTTAATATTTTGCTCTCCAAAAATGAAAAATCTTGAGTTGTTTTGTGATGAGTGCGCCGGTCAAAACAAAAACTATACTGTGTTCCGGTTTTTCTACTATGTGATGCATGCTTTTCGGACACTGGATTGCATTAAAGTAACATTTCCCGTTCACGGCCATTCCTATTTAGAATGCGACCGAAACATGGCTCTCATATACCAGAAATATCCAGCAGAATTACGAGAACATTGGATAGAATTAGTTGAGAGTGCTCGCATGAAGGCATCTGCTTACCAATTATTCATGTTGACCAAGCTATGCTGAGAAACTGGAAACTGTACTTGACCCCATTGTTTAAGAAGACCTGCCCGATTCCGACAAGAACTATTACCGAAATTGTTTTTTTTTTTTTCGGTTAATCATCCTAGTCAACCAGAGCATAGGTCCACATATTATGGAATGTGAGAAACTGCAGTCATGGTTCCAATAAATGGCTTACTTGCACAAATAAAGGATACTCATATACGAAGTGGAGATTTCTTCCTCCCTGAGAAGCTTTATCAAGGCAATAAATAACTTTTACTTTCAAACTTTTTAAAAAGCTGATAAGTAGTGATACCAATAATAATGTCTTTTATTTCAGATGTGTTATCAATTTCATGGGATAAATTCAAAGATTTGCAACACCTCAAGTAGTTTTGTTGTGCAAATGCAAGAGAATATTACAACAAAATCCCTCACAATAGTTCTTGAGTGTCAACTAACATAGGGTAAACAGGCCTTTGGAAGATTATTGACATCCCTCCTTTTTGTTATTTATTGTTTGCATTAATGGTTGATATTCCTCCTTTTTGTCATTTATTGTTTCCATTAAAGGATGACATTTCTTTTTTTGTTATTCATTATTTGCATTAATGGTTGATTTCCTCCTTTTGGTCAATTATTGTTTGCATTTATTGATGAAAAATGATTTTGGTAACAATGATTGAATAGCAAGGGTTACAGTTCATTGCATATCATTTCTGTAATGTGTGTTGAGTTGTGTAAAAAAAGAAATACAGGGATTATATTTGCTCAATGTCCTATAATATGGTTTCAAAATGTATAACTCATTTTCTGAAAAATTCGACATTCCTTCCTCCTTTTTGCAGTGGACTGTTCATGTGAATTCTACAACAAACGTATTGTTTCCTGCCTATACATGACCGATGCTGCTGTATAGTCTGCCATACTTCGAATGAGTCGACCTGGTTGGCAAGTTGGTATAGCGCTGGCCTTCTATGCCCAAGGTTGCAGGTTCTATTCCGGGCCAGGTCGAGGGCATTTAAGTGTGCTTAAATGAGACAGGCTCATGGCAGTAGATTTACTGGCATGTAAAAGAACTCCTGCGGGACAAAATTCCGGCACATCCGGCGACGCTGATATAACCTCTGCAGTTGCGAGCTTCGTCAAATAAAATATAACATTAACATACTTCGAATGTTAAAAACCGAGACTGCGTATCGCGCCGTAACGATACAGTACTAAGTTACCAATATTCGTAATTATACACTTTACTAAGGCTCATGAATGCATTTTTCGTGTTGCACAAAGAAATTTCGGATATACAAATAGAGAATTTATGAAAATAATGAAAGATATTCTCTATTTCGAACTAAACGGAATCTGTTATATTACAAAATCATAGTTGGGAAGAGTGCGAATTATACAGCGATTTGTTTGGCTCTTCGTGATGGAAGATATGCTCCTTCATGATCTGTCCGATAATGAATGGTTTATTGTGTAGCCACCGGCATAGCTCGGTCGGTTAAGGTGCTTTCCTGCCGATCAGGAGTTGCGCTCGGGCGCGGGTGCGATTCCCGATTGGGCTGATTATCTGGTTGGGTTTTTCCGGAAGTTTTCCCCAGCCGTAAGGCAAATGTCAGGTAATCAATGTCGAATCCTCGTCCTCATCCCGCCAAATATCATCTCGCTATCATCAATCCCATCGACGCTAAATAAACTCGTAGTTGATATAGTGTCGTTAAATAACCATGTAAAAATGGTTTATTGTTAGGCCTACTTTTGTTATACAGTGCGTCTGGCGATAGAGTGGATCGCGGCGGCCTTGGACTGTGCGAGAGTTGCCGTACCTACTGCCAGATTTACATGTAAACAGCCGGCAAGTCCACATTATCTCTAGACGCACTGTGTATATGTAGGGTGTATAGTCTATGTTACACCCATAAGCCTATTTAATTATTATTATATCCATAGGCCTTTTTAATTATTGTTTGTGGTCATGTATAATGCAATCGCAAACGTAATAAATCAGTCTCTACAAAGCCAGGCGAAATTACATTAGTTTCATTGATTGTGAATAGTATTCTTCAGAGGAAGTGCATATACTGTTGTAGGCCTACTTAAGAATACGTTTTGTTATTTTGTTAGCGAAGACGGATTTTAGACATACGACTTAATTCATGGAAGTCGAGGCTTTTTTTTCTTTCTAGTCAAAAATAAACCATTTCCATTTCCATAAAAGTAGTGTTGAACCTATTACACATTGATGTCTTTAATTCCTTAATATCCAGTGGATTAGCAATGAGTGTTTTTTATATATTATTACGTCATTAATAGCCAATTTTAACGTTAATGTAAACGTGAGCGTTCTCATGTTCCTCCCTTTTTGTTTATTTTTTTTCCGTTGCTTTAAAGCATGAATGCTATTTCATTTACAAAACAAAACGAAACATTGATCAAAAACTGTAGGAATATGTATGATAATATTTCTTGTGTTAAATTTTAACGTACCTTGTTTACATGTTTCGACCTATTTATGGGTCATCTTCAGAACTGGTCGCTGTTGGTCTTGGCGCCTCTTGTTGTTTCCTGTGAGGGTGCATTCATAGTGTAGAGTCTAAGAGTGTGTGTGTTTTGAAATTGAGTTGTGTGTTGATAATATGGTTGGGGTGTGCTTTCGTGTGTCTGTACATTTCATATTGTTCTAGTGTGTTGAGTTTCTGGCTTTTTGGTTGAATGTGCAGTATTTCCATGTCTGTGTTGATGTCTCTGTAGGTGTGGTTGGCATTTGTGATGTGTTCTGCATATATGGAGGTGTTTTGTAATTTTGTTATGGCTGTGATGTGTTCTTTGTAACGTGTTTGAAATGATCTGCGTCCATATATGCAGAACACATCACAAATGCCAACCACACCTACAGAGACATCAACACAGACATGGAAATACTAAACATCCAACCAAAAAGCCAGAAACTCAACACACTAGGAAAATATGAAATATACAGACACACGAAAACACAACCTAACGATATTCTCAACACAAAACTCAATTTCAAAACACATACACTCTTAGACTCTACACTACGAATGCACCCTCACAGGAAACAACAAGAGGCGCCCAGTTCTGAAGATGACCCATAAATAGGTCGAAACATGTAAACAAGGTACGTTAAAATTTAACACAAGAAAGTATTATCATACATATTACGAAGTGATACAGTGTTAAAGGTTGTGTAATCAAGATGTATAAAAACTGTAGTTTAATCTTTAACAACCCTAGAATACACACTTTTTTCGATCGTTGTTTGTTATGGATCTTTAACCACTCTAAATAAATTGGTGTTAGTTGATGACAATTTGGTGAAGTCAGTCGGAAAATTCACAGAGAATTGCCTTATATTCTTCTTGCTGTTGGAAGAAACATCGAAAAATATCTAACAACATAAACTGTCCCAACGGAATTTGAACCAAGCCCCGAATGCAGCCTCACGCTGGTGCCTCTACTACATGTTCAGGAATATTTTTATCAGAAAAAGATTTTTTTTTTTCAAATTTCCTCCATCTTAAGAACTGTCGTGAGTAATTTTAACAATTGTAATTAAGAAAACTCATGTGAGAGTTTAAGAAAATCGTTTGGCTACTATTGTATGAGAAACAAGAAGTTGTTCTATGTTCAAATTATGATAATAGTATTCCCTCCAGCAGCACTGTGATTTAAAGAATTCTATATCATTCTAATAAATAACACATAATCTAGTGAATTCATGTTATTCCTTCCATAAATCCTTCTCTTCCAGTTCCTTCCCGGTGGTCCGGAGTTGATTCTGCACGTCACAGTATCAAGATTCGCGGGTTGAAATCCAACTGAGCGAGATGAATTTTTAAACATTATGGACATTCTCTCCATGGCATTTTTCATTGTTAAATTTACGGCTTGTAAAAGCTTTATGCCTCTAAACAAGAGTATTATTAGATGAATATTTAAAAACACTGTGTGAACTACAGCAATCTGTTACTGTTTTAGCGTTGATGGAATTAGTGATAGCGTGACGATTCCTGTAGGGCAGGATTCGTCGTATAATTGAATATAAACCGCGGGAAAACACAATCAAAATCATGACTTTTATTAAGTTACCTTTATAACTTTGAAACATTAATTTTATGTCAAATAGGATTGCACATATATTGTTAAATTTCTAATAATTATTGCATAACTTCTTATTAATTTCTTACACATAGTTTCTTAACAAAATGGTTCCAGAAAAAAGGTCACTCCAGTGTTTAACTATTGTCAACTGAAAGAAAATAATTCTAGTTACTCTCTGTGGGTATCAAACAACTCAGAAGGGTCTCTTTTATGATTTGTGAAAATATTCGTACAAGGGTCATTTCATAAATAATGCATAGATTCGCAGACCTGTAAAGTGAATGATATAACACCAATGAAAATTATGTTAGTTGCAGCTGAAGCATTTAAGAAGAAGCACGTGTGTTCGTTTCGTCCATAACATAATCTTAGATTAAGTAACGAGAGCTAGAAGTGAAGCCTATACGTGTCTCGGGTACTCTGACGATTGAAGACCAAAGACAGAATCTTTACAAGGCAAGGCTCATCCCCACAGAAATCCATTCTTCCACAGTGCTTTGAGTGGAATTTGTGGTGAACATATGGTGGACCGTCATACAGTTTCTCGTTGGGCTACTCGTTTGCGTGATGGTCCAGTCAGCAAGTTTGCAATGAACGGGCGTTTCTGCTTCTATTCAGCAGTTAAGCAGTGAGGGACACATCGCGCAGAAAATTTTCTGTTCTTCAAACATTCTAGAACTATCCTCTGACCTGTATACAGTAAGTTCAGTGTGGTCTTGAGCACAGTCAGCCATGGTTTCAGGATGATGCAAGTATTTGGCAGATGCATTCTGTTATATATGTGGAGAATTTATCAAGACAATGGCAAAAAATACCACCTAAAATCGTGTAGTGTTCTGTGTGATGCCTACAAATAATATTTCGGCATATCTGTTGGAGATTTTGATAATCATTGGGCACCTAATGTAAGCTGCGAATACTGCAGACGAACTCTGGAAGGTAAGAGAAATTGTAATTTTTATAGTATTGAAATAGTATTGAAATAATAGGGCAGCTAAATTTGTTAAAGGTAAAAGAGAAGATGGAAACGATACGATAAA
The DNA here is from genome assembly GCF_040183065.1 of Periplaneta americana. Lineage (NCBI taxonomy): Eukaryota > Metazoa > Arthropoda > Insecta > Blattodea > Blattidae > Periplaneta > Periplaneta americana. The sequence continues at coordinate 38,431,557 of NC_091129.1, forward strand.
AGAACTTAAATGGGAAACTTTGGAAAACAGACGTAGGAAAACTAGAATAACATCATTGTATAGAGCACATCTAGGTCAGAAAGCATGGGTAGACATAACGGCTCGGTTAGTAAAGCCAACGTACTATGGTAGGAACGATCATGATTTTAAAATCAAATGCAGGGAACAGAAAACGGATGTAGGTAAATTCTCATTTCTAAATAGAACTATAAATGATTGGAATGACCTACCTGCAGCGGTCTTTGAAGACTGTCCTTCCTCAAAGAGATTCAAGAATAACTTAAAAAGTTGTGTATAAAGTGCAAATTAAAATTAAGGTGACATTTAACATTCAATTTTTTTAAGGTGACATGTATTTATTTAGCCTGACTAGTTACTTCCTTGGTTTGAATTGTAAATTAATTAAAAATAGTGTGTAAGAGGATCTTAGACTAGAAATGTTTAGTTTAAATATAGTTCTGTTTATAAGTATGCATAAGGGTGTAATTATTTGACTTATTTGAACTGATGTATCAGTGAAGCGATGTGAGTGAGTGAAGTTATGGTTTTACAGTGCAGTGAATAGTTCCGATCAGTGATAATGTATAGCGTCAATGAAATGTGTTCTATAGTGTCAGTGAAATGTGTCCTAAAGTGTCAGTGAAATGCGTCATAGTGCCACTACAGTGAGTGAGATGAGAGTAAAGCGAAAGACTATTGAAACTTATGTAGGGCCTATACATATGTAGGTTGTATTGTAAAATTTGGTATTTTATTTATGTTTTATTATTAATTGTAATTATTGTGTTAAATTGTATTGTGTATTCTTATTGTATTGTGTATATAATTGTATTGTGTATTGTAAATTTTATTGTGTATTGTTTATATTGTGTATACCACTGCCACCGGGTGCTTGCCCGCTTGCAGTGTGAATAAATACATACCTACAAATAACCTAACCTTGTGTTATAAAATTTTATAAGTGTATAGCTTATATTACTTTCATTTTTATAGAGGATGGTACAGAGGGGAAGAAAGAGGAATGAAGTTCGGCATCTCGAGAATTTGCGGGAACCTACTGACCATTCAACGAATTGCTACTTTTGTATGGTGGATCCTTCCCAACGTCGATCTGGCAGGAATGCGCAATATGTGATATACCGGACATTCCTTCATCTATTGCCCCAGCCCCACATGGACCTGATCTTCCAGTTCCTACTCCTGCGAAAAGTCTGCAGTCATCTCCAGAAAAGAACACACTTCAGACAGTGAACAAGAAGTTGGAGATCCTGAATACAGTGTGGGAATAGGAGGTAAAGAGAGAAATCAGTATTATCCCAATCAGAAAGACCTTAATGATTTTGTCAGAGACCTTGGTCTTACTAAGTCCAATGCTAAAATTTTGACTCCTAGGCAAAGGCAATGGGACTTATTAGATAAAAGTGTGCTTGTAACAAGTCAGAGGAAGCGTCATCAGGCCTTTTCAAGCTTCTATACTAATCAAGATGGACTCTGTTTCTGCCACAATGTGTCTGGTCTGTTTGAAGCCATTGGAATACAATGCGCTTGTTTATTGACAGTTCGTCCAGAAGCCTTAAAGCAGTGTTACTCCACAATGGGAATAAATATCCATCTCTCCCCCTGGTTCATTCTGTGCATCTTAAGGAGGAGTACAATAACATGTGTATATGTAAAGGGTGCGTCAGAAAGAACGGATGGATTTCAAACTATCGATACGCAACGAGGAGAGAGATTTAGTGAGGGGGACCACGACTGTTGGGTCAGCCAGAGAATGCAGTTTCAGTTGAGAACATGGTGTTGGTCTGGTGTACAACGTGCTTTCATCGTAGAGACATTTTTGAAAAATGAAGAGTCTGTGATCGCCACTCAGGACTCATTTCGACATCGGATGTCACGCTAGGATTCCAACTCGGAATACAATTTTGCGGTGGGAGGCTTCATTTCGTATCACAGGTTCAACATTAAAGAAGAAATCACCTGGACGAAATTCTATTGCACTGAGATTGTCCGAGGCTACGGTAAGATCTCGCGCCCTGCGACTTCTTTCTTTGGGACCATTTGAAGGCGTAAGTTTGTAAATATCGATCACATACACTGGACGAACTGAAGACAGCGATTCGTGAAGAAATCGTGGCAATTGCACCAGCTATGACTGTGAAAGTGATGGCGAACATCAGAAAACGCCTCGATGCCTGTATTGAAAGCCAAGGACATCATATGGATAATGTTGTTTTACATAAATAAACTGCATGTATTGGTGAATATGTTGATAACAATAAATTTTTGATTTGATGAATCTTTACAATTTTCTTGCCATGTGAAATCCATCCGTTCTTTCTGACGCACCCTGTATTTATTTACACTGCAAAGTGGACAAGCACCCGGTGGCAGTGGTATACACAATAAAATTACAATACACAATACAATCTATACAATACACAATACAAGTATATACATAATACAATAAGAATACATAATACAATTTAACACAATAATTACAATTAATAACAATACATAAAATAACCTAATTAATAAGTAAACCTAATTTAGAATAAAACCTACATATGTATAGGTCCTACATACGTTTCACATTGGTACTGATAATAGTCTTTCACTTCACTCTCATCTCACTCACTGTAGTGGCACTATGACGCATTTCACTGACACTTTAGGATACATTTCACTGACACACTATAACACATTTCACTGACACTATAGAACACATTTCATTTACACTATAAATTATCACTGATCGGAACTATTCACTGCACTGTAAAACCATAACTTTACTGACTCATCACGATTCACTGATGCAACAGCTCAAATAAGACAAATACACCCTTATGCATACTTATAAACAGAACTACATTTAACCTAACATTTCTAGTCTAAGATCCTCTTACACGCTATTTTTAAATCATTTACAATTCAAACCAAGGGAGTAAATCGTCAGGCTAAATAAATATATGTCACCTTAAAAAAATTAAATGTTAAATGTCACCTTAATTTTAATTTACACTTAATACTCAAACTTTTTAAGTTATTCTTGAAATAGTAGCAAACGATTGTCTTAAACTCTCACCTGAGTTTTCTTAATTACAATTGTAAAAATTACTCACGACAGTTCTTAAGGTGGAGGAAATTTAAAAAAAAAAAATGCTTTTCTGATAAGGATATTTCTGAACATGTAGTGGAGGCACCGGCGTGAGGCTACAGTACATTCGGGTCTTGGTTCAAATTCCGTTGGGACAGGTTATGTAGTTACGTATTTTTCCAGGTCTCTTCCAACTGCAAGAAGAATTTCAGGCAATACATTGCGAATTTTCCGACTGACTTCACCAAATACCATCATCTAACACGAATTTATTTAAAGTGGTTAAAGATCCATAACAAACATCTCTCACTGCCGATCGAACAAAATGTGTATTCTGGGGATGTTAAAGATTAAACTACAGTTTATGATCAATGTTTCGTTTTGTTATGTAAATGAAATAGCCTTCATGCTGTAAAGCAACGGAGAAAAAAACAAAAAGTGAGGAACATGAGAACGCTCACATTTATATTAACGTTAAAATTGGCTATTTATGACACTCATTGAAAATCTACTGGATATTAAGAAATATCTCTCAATTTTATATGAAAGTACGAAGAAATATATTTTTATTCAGAGACATTGTAGCCAAGAGGATACAATAATTGTCAAGGGATACTGAAGGATACAGTAAATACATAAGTAAAGAATCTATCATTTTGTTTCTCATTATTTCTTAATGGAAGTACAGACGTGCCTTATACCTCGCACATTTTAAATTTTTATTCGTACTATAAATTAAAACTTCATGCTTACAGAAGAACTATTACTGTATTTCGAAATCGGTGGAAAAACATTATTTAGATTTTAGGTCGTACAAATATATAACTGAATGTTGAACACAGTGTTACTTTAAAGTGCTTGTTATGTTAGAATGTGGCATTATACTTTTTGAGAGAAAGTTGTTTATGTTACTAATGACAGTCGTGTCATATTCCACTATTATATTTTTTACAAAAGTAATGTAGAAAAGAACCCTAAATTACATATTTAGAAATGCTGTTGTTCATATCACATATTGTCTACACGCATGACGCCCGCCTGCTGTTTGTACTCCACTGATTTTCTATCCCTCTGCAACCAGCAGGTTACTACAAGATTCACCTTGTTAATCTCCTGGTCGTGTCCCAATGTCAGGCGCCCGCGAGTAATTTACCGGTCATAAAATATGCTTGCGTTTGACATCGCTGTTATACATGACTGCTGAAACCGCAGACATACTGAGGCTATCGTGCAGTTGCATGAAAATCCGTCGTGATAAATTATTGAGTTCGTATGGTAAATAAGCTAAGTTAATTGTAGGCAATTAGATGTTAATGCACAGTTTTTTATTGGTTATTGGTGATAGTTTAATAAGTAAAGAGTGATTCTATGAAAATGTCATCTCGACGCGAATTTTTTTTTAATTAACGTGGGAATATTTTTGTTGAAGAATGTGTGTCTTTAGGCTATAGTTTAAGTTGAATTATTTCATTAACTATTGTTTCAATTACTCTTCGTTTTAGTCCATAACTTGCTGTAGATCTTATCGTATTGTAAACACTTCAAACATGACGCAGGAAATTTATGTTTAATATCATGATTTGGATACGTAAATTTGTTTTCTGTCAGTCCCTCTTTTTTGTATACGATATTTTGGTCTTTCCTTGAAATAAATATGAAAATAGTTGTAGTATCGCAAGGTTCTAAGTAACTTAAAAATATTATAATTATTTGTGCTATAATTATGGTCAGTCAGTCATGATAAATATACCAATACTCTTCCACATAGCAGAATAACTAACATTAAATTTTCTTTTCAGATTCTACGTTATCAGTACATCGCTAAAACAAAACTATTAGAAAACTTCTTTCTAAAATTATTATTTTCCGCTTCAGCACCGTGACTGACTGACATGTCGCGCTCTCGGTTATGCTGTTGTTTCTCACCACATAAACAGTTGCTTGGGGGACTTTGGTAAACTTACACATGAAATGTGTAATGTGAAGCAATATATGGGGAAATCCGAGGCTGAAAGACAATGTCAACCTAAACTTCGTCTGTAGAAGCACGTATGGTATATAATACAAATGATGAGAAAAGAGACACATTTAAAAGAGTTCAGGGAGAAGAAAAGGCAGTTATTGTGAATATATGTAACATCCAAGGGTTTTGTGGGAAATATAAAATGTGACCAGCGTCATAATATCTAATGGCTAAGGCGATTATTGGCGGTGTGTTAGGAACGCATTTGGATAATGTAATACTAACGAAGTTTTTTATTTCAATTGAAACATTAATTTACAGCGTTTTAATCATCCACCTTTTTATTGTTTCTCCGTCACTGAACTGTTTTAGATTACGGACAAGGTCAGAAGAAGTTGGACAATAGCTAATAATATTCGATCATGTTGTCTACATTTTTGTTGTCTTGAATATTATTTATTATTGCGTTTCTTAAGACCATTTAATAGATTTGCACATTCAGGGAACAAAAATAATCATATTCAGTATCCTGTACAAATTTAATGTTGATAAATTACCTTCGAAAGTAGTAGAGTAGTGAACAACATTTTAATTTATCGTACTTTTTAATTTAGCATGTTCTTTATCACATAATGACCAATGCTGTATATTAAGTTTATTAGTGTATAATAGGCATTTTGAACATAACATAAGAAGTACATAAAAACATAAAGTATTCTCCCCTTCTAAACAACAAAAGAACTCTTCTTTCCATTATACATAAGGTAAATGCTCCAAAGATTGCGCACTTAGTGGATTTGTGTCCTTAGATATTCATTTTTGAGACCAATGTAAAAACTATATTTATGAAACGTAACTCTTGAATCTTAAGATCACAATAATATGAAAAAAGTTACAAAAATAAAATATTTGTTCTTTGAAAAAAATCCTTCTTTGAAAAATTGTGAACGGGTAATCTTACAGGCACTGTCTTATGAGACAGCGAACGTTGTCCTTCAAGAATGCGCGTCAACACATGTCACATTTAAAAAGACCAACGCCTTCGTAGCTTGAACACTCTTCATGCCATCACTGTTTGCACGCACTACACTGCACCCAGTCCTCAGAAATTGGTTCTTCATAGGCTTCGTCACAAACAAGACAGAAAATTTTTCCTTCTGAAACTGTCCGATGTGATGAAGTTGACGCTGATGGATTGTAGTAATTGAAACTCTTCCTGCATTGCTTAATGTTGCACTACTATTTTGTTGTAGCTGATGAATCACTAGAACTGGTCTTTTTGCAGTTTCTTGTTGCTAGAAGTTTTCATTGTTTCTAGAAGTGAGCTCTTGCACGGAGAGGAAGAGAAAATCTCAGATTTTTTAAAAATTCGTTTCCATTTCTTTGATTCCGTTGTTTAACGAAGAGATCATATCTGGTGAAATTAATGCCTGTTTAATAATCTCCAGGTTGAACTGGTAAGAAAATTTGTCTCCATTTTCGTATGCTTTTGTCATTTTCGATTATTGTCCGACTTTTCTCTAACATTTCTGGGGTAAATATTAATTTTCCTTCTGTTTCCTAACATACGACGAAGTCATCACACACGTAAGAAAAAAGCTGCAAGAAATAATATTTCATTTTTAAAAAACTGGTTGTATGGGACGATGTGTCTATAAGATTCATCAGTGCGCAGTCTTAGAGGATTCTACATAGTTCTGCATTAATAAATGGCAGGAGTGTTTACTTAGACAAGCAAGGAAAAGTTCATAACGTAGCTTATGTATTTGTATGCAGGTTTAGATCGTTGGAATTATCAAAAAACCTTTACCTTCTTCATATGAAAATTTACAAGAGAATTTGGGTAAAATCAATTGTTACCTAATAAAACTTTATAAATCCAATTTCCCACAAATACTTTACACCATAGAGCTATACCTCAAAACCAACTTCTCTCGACGGAACGGCGGGAATCAATAATGCTGCCAACTATAAAAATATGACACTGCGCAATCTTAGAGACTGCGTAGTCCTAGTTGCCTTTACCTTAATATAGTTTATAACTCGTACACGCTGATTTGATAAGCAACGCCACTGATAATTAAGGACAAGTAATTTGATTGCAGTTTTCCAAGGTTTTCCCTCAACACATTAAGAACAACTGCTAGATAACTTTAGCGCTGGACCCTTGTCTTATCTTGCTAACATTATCACCTGCATCGAACTCAGACGTAAGATAATCATAGCAGTTGATGAAGCATCGTAAAATAACCAGTTATAAAAATTAGGTACGTTACTACTTATCAAGTTTCATGCTATTTTGTAATTCAATTCCATAACATGGAATTTAGAATAAAATTTAGAAATATCATTCGGAAACAGAAAGAGGTCAGTCAGTTACACGGCACCTTTTCGGCCGTAACTCCTTTACTAATCGAGGTTCAGAGATCGTTTTTAATTTACACAGAAGATTAAAACTTCCTCTCCAAACAATACGGTATTTTGGAAAAACTATATTAGAAACGACCTTTCAGAGAAATTTGAGGAGAACCATATTCACCTGAAGATAGAGTTGACATTTATGTCAGTCAGTCGCACACACTTTGAAAGTAAATACGTAAATAGTATACTCTTTGTTTGAATTTTTTTATATATGTCTTAACTGTACACTTTCCTCTATCAAATCATGCAGTGATACATTTTAATTTCAAACTATTAAACAATTTAGGCAGACATTTTGCTGTCAAAATGTACTGTAAATGTCACTCAGTCACACTTGGAATTGCTCTAAATTTATTTTAGAAAAATTTGTTTTAAAGGAGAATAATTAAAGCTGGGAAAATTTGGCGTATATTTACGGCGCTGAAGAACCGTGCGCCTGATAAAGGGCTTCACGCAAAATTTCCTGGTTATTTCTCGTCCTCATTGCCCACGTCAGCAATTAAAGTCGTTAAAATATTATTTAAAAAGGAATATGTGGCCAGACAGCTCATTACGGGGATTGTCGACCATCCGACTGCTAGTCTCAGTCTAGTGGTTCAGCGGTGGTAAACGATCATCTAACCAGTACGGAGTTGATGTGTGCGCAAGGTGATGCTTTTATAATTGGTTTTCGAAATCGGATTTCGTTACTTTAAAAATTTACTTTACTTCGCATCTGTCACGCCAGACTTATTCTTCGACTTCCTTCTGTGGGGGTACATCAAGGACTTCGCGTCTGTCACCCTCATGTCACAGAACCTGAACGACCTGAGACAACGCATCACAAAAGCAGCGGAGTCAATATCAGAAGACATATTTGCATGAGTCTGGACGAAACTGGAGTGCCGTCTCGACATCTGTTGTGTCATCAACGGGCTCAAGTCGAACTTTTGTGGTGCACAGGCGAATATTGGAAGATACCGCAACTTTTTCATGTTAATATACTTGTGTTAATTTCGTTCAGTTATGAATAAATCAAGTTTTTTTTAATTAAATTGAATTTACGGGAGTGGCACTATGGCCCAGCACTGCGACCTGTTACGATCTATTGGGCTAAACCTCAAGCTATGCGCATTCCTAAACCCACACCGGTTGACTGCACTAAGGCACGCTGTGTAACCAGGTCTCGAGCAGGCAACCCCCTGTTCCCTAGGCCTGCATCTCCGTGCGTCGCCAGCCGGCGATCGGGGATTGCTATGGAATGATGACGAAATAGAGAAATGGTGACGGAATTATGTAGATGCCTTATATAGGGAAACCCTGAGAAAAACCCCAACTGCAACCTTGTCCGCCACAACTGTCAGTATGGATTTTCCAATTAAAAATTCCAGATCTATCCGGGACTCGAATCCAGGCCTCCTGCGTGACAGGCCGGAGGTCTGACTACTCAGCCAGTCCAGGAATAATAAATCAAATTTAATTTTGTACCGTCCTTTTTTAGTCACCATGTATAAATTGAGGATGATTTTGAATTTAGAGTTTAATTACATGAATTTAATCAAATTCTAAATTCAGGGAGTATTTATTTATTCTGTAACCAATTTATTTAATTGCATCTGAGCACCAATATCCAACCTCCCAGAGATCCAGCTTATATTACTTTCAAAATTATTGTTTGCATATAAAAGTAGTATAACACTACTCCTCTACTCACTCACACAATAGAATGAACCTCAAGCTTCTCCTTGACCGTAGTACTTCACAGAACGTACTGATCTGCTTCGTTATCAAGTCCAGCCAACAGAAAAATTATAAAAGCGGAACTCGTCTAACCACTAGAATAGCAGCACTATAATCTTGATCCATATCAGTTAAGACAGTGGTCCCCAACTCAGAGGACTGTGTCGTCATCAAGCCTTGCCCGCTCGCCCGCGGAAAGTCGTAACAGGGCAAGTAAGACGTTCAGCGGCGGGACCACAATATGAATTTTCTGCATAGGTTTATGATTGTTTTGTGATGAAAGAAGATACGGGCTGAATAGAAATAACAAAATAAACTATAGGACTGCCTCCGTGGTCTGTTGGTCAGCATGCTGGCTTCCAGATTAGGAGGTCCCGGGTTCGATTCCTGGGCTAGGCTCTCGGTGAATTTTTCTTGAAGAAGAGGAATTCCCTGGGTGTCTAAAGTCTGGAAATTGTGAGTGTGCCGGGTTAATATAAATTAACCAATCATCACAATATAAAAATACGTCAGGACTGTCGCTGGGCACTAACCTGAACACACGTTTCAGCGTCACATTGTTGACAAGTAACTCCATCTGTTAACACAATCATAAAGCATCTAATAGATGCTATAGAGTTACCAACAATGAAAAAAATATTTAAAAAAATAAAATAAACTATCTTAAGCGATTTGAAAAACAAAAATATTGGAGCCTATTTTCAGTTCAACAAAGTTAGAAATTAATAAATTTATAATCAATTTTTGAAATGTATTACACATTTCATATTAATTATTCGGGCAATGCATGACAATTACTGTAAATGTGTAAACAGCTTTTGTTAAGGAAAATGTTGAACAAAACACATAAAAACCCTAGGAATAGTAATGCAGAAATTTAACTCAATTCAACTCAACACTGGCATTAGTACTGATTTTTCGGAATTTGTTTAATTCTCTTTTCCCTCAGCAATTTCTCAACATTTGGAACTATTGTTTGAATAGTGCATAATGTGACAGCACATTTTAAGTTGTGATCCGATACTTGGCTTCCATGACATGGCTTGTTTATCTTCAACACAGGAAAAATTTATTGTTCGCACAGGTATGTGAATCCGAAAATTGATGTATGTACAATCGGGGAAATCTAAGACATGGAAAGTTCATATAAAATTCAGATAACTTCTTTTGTTTTGATATTTGTCCTTCAATTCACTATCGTAAAGTAAATCAATAAGTTCTAATTGTCCACACCTGTGGAGGAACGGTCAGCGCGTCTGGCTGTGAAACGAGGTGGCTCGGGTTCGAATCTCGGTCGGGGCAAGTTACCTGGTTGAGGTTTTTTCCGGGGTTTTCCCTCAACCCAATACGAGCAAATGCTGGGTAACTTTCGGTGCTGGACCCCAGACTCATTTCACCGGCATTATCACCTTCATATCATTCAGACGCTAAAGAACCTATATGTTGTAAAATAACCCATTAAAATAAAAAAATAAAAAAGTTCTAATTACAAATAATAATCGAAAATGAAATTGAAAATTTTCCTAGTCTTTAAATCTCGAATCAAATTCCTGGGGCAGATCGTCATGATGTGTCAATATATTCTTCGAAATCCGAAGTCTTAAGAAACTAGTATGCATATATCATTGTTAATTTTGAAAAAATGTGCTGTAACTTATCCCTTTAGTTAAGCTAACGTTCCATAATTAGAGGTAGTTTCATATTAAACGCCTTCACTCTGTCATATAACAGTGTAATAATCTTGTTGTTACCTTGTAGAAAACAATTTAAAGCATTCAGATAATTCCACTAAGAAGACAAGTTCAAAAATCTATTTTTTCATTTTTTTTCACTTATGATACAGACTTTTCTTCTTTCTCCGTGAACGATGATGTTTCCTCACTCAGTTCAAAGAACCTATTCAAAATTTGCCACGACTTAGTCACCGTACTTTACTATAATATGACAGATCGCCATACTCGCTACTGGATTCATCAAGAAAGACTTAAATTAACATTGAGCGAGACTTTTCGATATAATTGTGTTGGTGGTTTTTCCAACTGGGCTACTTCTATAACACCATTTTGATTTGTTTTGCACATGAATTCTGTTGGTGTATAATGCAGTGAATAGAAATAACTTCATGGGATACATTAACGCTTTTCACTTCGTCCCTTAGATTCCTTATTACACCCGTTTTACTTCCAACTATGGAAGGAGCAACATTGGTTGCCAAGGATATAAATTTATTACAAGGAAGTCTAAAATAATTTCTACAGTTTCTACATGAAAATATCGGAACCAGTATTAGTATCCTTTATCAGAACAATATATAAGAGCTCTTCTTAATCTGAAGGTTTTAAATAACGTCTCTTACAAAAATCACCAGTTGGGGATTATCGCTTACATAAGTATTTTCATCTACTGCCAAAGAACAACAAATGACAGACCGACAAATAATTACTAGTTGCACTTGAACGTCCTCGGCTAGACCTCGGATGGGATGCATCGCGGTGGAAGGAGACAAACTGATAGATTCAAACTCCTACACTTGAGAAAAGTTCTTCAGTTGTAATTAAACATTCTTCAAATTTTCAATCTTTAAAAGGTTTACAATATCGTACTATTACAAGTGAAATTTCATAACTGAGTCGCACAGCCTATTTACTAACATTGTGATCTTAAACAATTTCTAGCTCATTTTCCTTCAATTGTTGAATTAATGCTACACGCTCTTCATCTTCGTATCTGCCATATTCGTTACTGTGAGTTGTATAATGCATCTGTAAATTGTATTTCTTCAGTCTGGCCTATGTTTTGAAGTGTTTTCTGCTCTTCACATCTCTTGTTTCAATGGATACCAAGAACCGCCTCTGTTCACTACAACGCAACGTTACAAACCGGTCCTCTGCCCGGTACAGTAAGCACACATCAGCCAAGCACTGCCCGTGCCCGTTCATATGCAAGTTGATGATCACTGAGTTAAGAAGTCCACATGACCTATGACAGCCTGTTTAATCTGTAAGTTCGTTTAACGTATTCGCTGTTGATCGAAAGAAGATTCATCACATCTCTGTAACCTAGGTTTTGATCTAGATATTTTCCTTCCTTTATTTAAAAACGAACTGTTTACTTATATTCATTCTTGTGCCGCGCCGTGGCGTCGTGGTCTAAGGCATCCTGGCTAGGATACGCGTTACGGAATGCTAATTGTTTCGAATCTTCATGGGGAAGAGATGTTTCATGAAATGTCGGCCATTGTATGGGACCGGTACCCACCCATCATCGTTATGTACTTGGGAAGTTACAGTAGGTAGCTAAATCCGGTTGCGAAATCCAGCTATAACGGTTGGGAGGATTATCTGCTAATCACACGGTATCTCAGTCTGTCTGGTTGAATAATCGTCCACCTCTCCTTCGGCATGTGGACGTGAGGCCAGCAGCCGGCTGGTTGGTCAAGGCCTTTCATGGGCTGTCGTGCCTCGGATTATTATTATTATTATTATTATTATTATTATTATTATTATTATTATCATCATCATCATCAACATCATTCTTTTTTCAACTTTTTATCATTATCGAATATATATATATATATATATATATATATATATATATATATATATATATATATATATATATATAAAACTTACATGCTACACCTCTAGGGAACTTTGCGAATTCCTTATTCATATACAGGAGTGGAGAAAGTTTTAACTATACCCCCTCTGAAGATTGATAATGTTTGATAGGTTATGAATTCTTTATTCATTAACAAAAGCATGTCAAAACCCTGCACATTGTGCAGTCGCGCACATTGTACAGTAGTCCCTGTGCGATGTGCACTTTCTATTCCCCTACCTGGAGGGAGTGAATCGCCATGTAGGGGAACGCGACAGGGCTATACAGATCTGCAACAGCAGCATATCAGCTTTTGTTTCAGTAACGCAGTTTCAGTACGGGTACTGATTTGGCTGTCTGTGAATGAGTTATGATAAATTAAGTGAGGAGTTCACAGATAACGAAGAAGGAAAATTATGATTCATATATCATAACTGTTATAATGTTTTCCTCGGCCAACAATAATTATTTTAAAATGAAAGGGTTTGATCAGGCCATGTCGAGGTAATAGTGTTTGACAGGTTAGATCAGATTAGAAAAGTTAATCAGTACCTACTCTCACGGCAAAACGAACTTGACATTGGCGTTGTTTTAGAATCTGTACTAACACAGCCAACAAAGATTAGACGAAATTAAGACTTTCATTTCACAAGCTGGTAAGTGATGAGAATATTGTGAGGAATACATTAAGGCTCTTGAAGTTGTAAGGAGCGAAGAAAGCAACTATTTGCTAAGCGGAAAATTTTTCTGGAAAAATATATAATGGCAAATTTTCCGTCTCACGTCACTATATTATGCTAATATACAAATCTAGTCTTTCAGGTAAGGCTTCTTGTAAAGCAGATTTGAATAATTTCAAGGGAAAAATTGTTCCGGGGCCGGGTATCGATCCCGGGACCTCTCGCTGAACGTGCCAGCGCTCTGCCAACTGAGCTATCCGGTAACTCCACCCGACACCGTCTCAACTTTTCCCTTTATATCCACACAACTCGCGTGGGCTGACGAAACGCCAGAGACCCACATCGAGTGCACACAAACTCTGTGTGACTTGGAATTGTGGTTTTCTGTTAACGTACACAGTGACGTATATATTATGCAAATCTAGTCTTTCAGGTAAAGCTTCCTGTAAAGCAGATTTGAATAATTTCAAGGCCCCGGAACAATTTTTTCCTTGAAATTATTGAAATCTGCTTTACAGGAAGCTTTACCTGAAAGACTAGATTTGCATAATATATACGTCACTGTGTACGTTAACAGAAAACCACAATTCCAAGTCACACAGAGTTTGTGTGCACTCGATGTGGGGGTCTAGCGTTTCGTCAGCCCACGCGAGTTGTGTGGATATAAAGGGAAAAGTTGAGACGGTGTCGGGTGGAGTTCCCGGATAGCTCAGTTGGCAGAGCGCTGGTACGTTCAATCAGAGGTCCCGGGATCGATACCCGGCCCCGGAACAATTTTTCCATTGAAATTATGCTAATATACTTACATCAATACGAGTAAATCTTTAAGCCTGACATAAATAGAATATTGTCGCTTCACAGCTTTTGAACTACACTTTTAATTTCTTTCAGTAACGCTTCCAACTTGTCGATACTTGCTCTCAACGTTTTCTAAATAAACTATATGTGAATTTAAATTTTAAGCTTAATTTATAGTATTTATTAATATTAATGTTAATTTAAATTGACATACAGCAAGGAAACTATATCAGTGTAAAAACTTCACAATGTCCTACTGCATGTAATTAATTGGGAGTATATTTTCTTTAACATTTGTGTACCAATGGTCCCAATAAATAATAATGCTTGACGAACAATGAAAGAATAGGGCCTATTATTTAAAATAATTAGTACGTACTACGTAAAATGAAATACTGTGTTCCTTTTTTTGTTGTTTCGAAATTACGACAATATTCTTTTTCTTAAAATACTATATAACAATCATTTTAATAAATTATCCTTTACAAACCACTACTTTGTCAAGTATAACTGAATAAGCCTGAAGTTTTTTGTATTGCTATTGTCAAATATAGACACTTATAATAACAGTGTTTTTTTCCTTCTGCTAAGTGTATTTATGATGTCCAAATGCCTATTTAATCCAACCCTAGAAGCGTAGAATAGATTATTGTACACCCCTTCAGCTAAGAACTGGTAAGAGCAACCCTTGAATGATGCAGTCCGCACAGACCGGCGATCCGCGCACATAACTGCACATTCAGAGTCTGATTTCTGACATGCCTGCATTAACATATGGGGAAAAATGTAATCTTTACATGGTCTGAAGATAGAGCCGATCATTGAAATGTGAATTCTTCGTTCTATTAACAATAATGGAAAAAATACAGTCTATACCTCTTCTGAAGATAGAGTCGATCTTTGAAATGTGAATTCCTTATTTTATTAACAATCATGGATAAACTTCGATCTATACCTGTTCTGAAGATAGAACCGATCTTTCAAATGTGAATTATTTACTTTATTAACAATAATGGAAAAAGACCATTCTATTCCGTTTCTGAAGATACAGCCCATCTTTGAAATTGAATTCCATATTTTATTAACGATAATGAAAAAGTTATTCTATTCCTGTTGTGAAGATAGAGCCGATCTTTGAAATTGAATTCCTTATTTTTTTAACAATAATGAAAGAGTTCAATCTATATCTGTTGAGAAGATAAAACCAACATGTGAAACGTAAATTCCTTGTTCATTAACTACAATGGAAAAAATCCAAACTTTACCTGTTCTTAATAATTTGCATTGTGAGCAAGAATCTTCTGAGACTTCGACTTACTTACAAATGGCTTTTAAGGTACCCGAAAATTCATTGCCGCATTCACATAAGACCGCCATCGCTCGGTCCCTATCCTAAGCAAAATTAATCCAGTCTCTATCATCATATCCCACCTCCCTCAAATCCATTTTATTATCCTCCCATCTATGTCTCGGCCTCCCCACAGATCTTTTTCCCTCCGGCTCCCAACTAACACTCCATATGCATTTCTGGATTTGCCATACGTGCTACATTACCTGTCCATCTCAAACGTCTTGATTTAATATTCCTAATTATGTCAGGTGAAGAATACAATGCGTGCAGTTCTACTTCGTGTAACTTTCCCATTCTTCTGTAACTTCTTAGCCCCAAATATTTTCTTAAGCACCTTATTCTCGAACATCCTTAGTCCCTGTTCATCTCTCAAAGTAAGAGTCCAAGTTTTACAACCATAGAGGACAACCTGGTATATACTGAAACTGTTTCATAAATTCTAACTTTCACGATTTTTGAGATTAGATCGGATGACGGAAGCTTCTCAAGCGAATATTAACAGGCATATCCCATATTTATTCTGCGTTTTAATTCCTCTTGGTGTAATTTATATTTGTTACTGTTATTCCAAGATATTTCAACTTTTCCACCTTTTGAGGATAAATTTCCACTTTATATATTTCCATTTCACGAGACTTAATCATATACTTTTCATTCCGAGGCTTATGTTGTGATTTTCTAACAAGCTTTATGATGATGTGTTGTCAGCCCTTCGCCCAACAACCAAGCTGAAAGACCACCCTTATCGTGTGTCCGCGACTGCTTATTCAGTATATTCGCAGCTACCCCCCATATATGTGGAGGCAATCTTTGACACGTTGCAAAAATTATCGTATTGCGAAAATGTGCAAATATTATTATTATTATTATTATTATTATTATTATCTTTATATACAAATTTACCCAAAACTTTATATTTCTGTTGACACAATTTGACTGCATTTCTCATAAATCGAACATCGAGAAGCAGGAGGAAAATGTGGTCTAAGATAAAGATAAAGTCTATATTAGTATTTATTTTATGTAAGACTAAATTATTTCGAAAAAATAAGAAAGAAAATGTCCTACACAATCTACACATTATTTCGAAAAATAAGAAAGAAAATGTCCTACAAAATCTTAATTTATTGCCATTACTTGCGCAATAAATCAGAGTATTAAGAAACTTTTGGAAAATATCGAAGTTTATTCTCATTTCACCTATACGAAAACATAAACAAGTTTCAAACTGTGGAGTAATTGTCATGGTCGTAACATTCGTTTGCTTATAAAAGTCAATCGCAATACAAGCGACATCGTTCGTCCTGGAGATTGATGAGATTTTAAGGCTCACACTTGTACGAGCACAATCAGCATTAATGTCGGTAGGGATGTCGGCTCTGGTACTCATTTCAATTAGACGCAGGGCTGGGCATCGGGAGCGGATCCAGACTCTAAACGAGGACGCTTAATATTCATCCGTCACTGAATCAACGCTGCGCGGTGTCGGCGAGGAAGATAAGGGATGAAGAGAAATCATACGGCTCTCCTTGAGAGAGTAGAATCCGCTCTTGCTGCCCAGCCCTGGTCAGGTTGAGTAAAACATAGTCTCTGTGCGGCTGGAAGCATTAGATCAATGGAGAAAATACACGACACCACCTGAATATGAATATTTTAATTAATTGAATATTAAATAATTATCTGACATAAGAAAGTATTTAAATATATTCATGCGAAGTTTGTATCCATGCCTTGAATTGAGATGTGTTTGCAAAATGTTCCGAAAAATTTCATTAATAATTAAGTGAAACTCTATTGGTTCATTTTATTTCAGATTCAACACCATCTAAACGTTATATTATACCGGGTGTTCATTTCAAAGTGTGTCATGACGTCACTGTTGTGAGTCAGCGATTTGAAGCGAGTTTCAGCTTTTGTGTCAGAGAACTTGCCTACATTCAAGGCGTTGAATCTGAATTTGAGAACGTGTGCGGTATAACTTGAACGTCGTAGCAACAGATGGCGGTCTGTACGGTCTGTGTGCTACCATAACCTCTTTCGAACTAAGTTTTGCGCGGGCAAGTCGTACGCAGGGTATTTGTTATCATCGGTTTTGTACGGCAACATTCCACAATACAAATCAAATGCTCCGTGTCCATGTTGACCGTCGAAATTAATGTCAATGAATACGTAAGTAATCGTCTTGACTCTCTCCCCATATCCCGACAGTAAGAAAAGAACTCACCTCAGTAGACTACGTGTTTCTAAACAGTTCACATTCCTGCCACTACCGGCGTTACCGTACGTATCGGTACGTACTCTTCAGAATGAACGCCGTACTTGCTATGCAACTCCTCAGTCAAATAGGTAATTCGCCTTTGCGGAAGTATAGGAGGATTGAATTCTCTAGGCTCATCGGCTAGCCACTTGACGGCATACAGCGAGCGATGACACACTTTGAACTGCACACCCAGTATAACTAGACAGCGCATTTTCATTCCCAAACGTACAGAGAATCGAGTAGTTTCGTCTGTTACGTCACTTGGATACGTAAGAAAGGTCGAACTGCAAGCAGGTACGCATTGGGCCATTAAATAATAATAATGTAATGTATTATAAATATGCCCCTGTAACGTCATGCTACGTAGAAACAACATTCTCGTAGTTTAAACAAATTTTATGTGATGTGTGTACAAGATTTGCATTTCAAAAACTCAGATTATATGTTTTCGTTCACTGAAACGGGATAGGTTTTCATAAACGAATTATTTGTGTATATTGTGTAAAATATAAATATTGATAATTTGGATATTGATTTTTGTTATTATTATTTTGTTCCTGTAGCATTATGTGAGGTAGGAAGAACATTTTCTTAGCTTCAAATTTTTACCGCCAGTTATAGTAAAAGATATGAATTTCATAATCTCACAGTATCTATAATATATTATATACTAGGTGTTCATTTCAAAGTGTGTCATGACGTCTCTGTTGGTGATTCAGCGATTTGAAGCGAGTTTCTGCTATTATGTCAGAGAAGTTGCCTATTAATCAAGGCGTTCAACCTGAACTTAAGAACGTGTACGGTATAACTTGAACGTCGTAGCAACAGATGGCGGTCTGTACGGTCTGTGTGCTACCATAACCTCTTTCGAACTGTGTTTTGCGCGGGCAAGTCGTACCCAGAGTATTTGTTATCATCGGTTGCATACGGCAACACTCCACAATACAAATCAAATGCTCCGTGTCCATGTTGACCGTCGAAGTTAATGTCAACAAATACTGTACGTAAGTAATCGTCTTAACCCTCTCCCCATATCCCGACAGTAAGAAAAAAACTCACCTCAGTACGTGTTTCCAAACAGTTCACATTCCTGCCACTACAGGCGTTACCGTACGTATCGGTAAGTACTCTTCAGAATGAACGCCGTACTTGGTAGGCAACTTCTCTTGCATATAGGTAATACGCCTTTGCGGAGATGTAGGAAGATTGAATTCTCTAGGCTCATCGGCTAGCCACATGACGACATACAGCGAGCCATGACACACTTTGAACTGAACACCCAGTATAATAGTATACAATATATATTATAGCACATTATAGTAAACATGATAGACATTAACTGTAAATACTCTATCCTATAATATATTAAATTAATTATTTAACGAAATCAACTCCGTTATCGGTGAACAAAAACATATATATTCTGAGATTATGAAATTCATATCTTTTACTATTACTGTAGTGAAACTTTGTTTAAGCTAAGAAATGTTCTTCCTACGGCACATGACGTTACAGGGACAAATTAATAACAAAAATCAATATACAAATTATCAATATTTCTATTTTACACAATATATACAAATAATTCGTTTATCAAAACCTATCCAGTCGCAGTCAACGAAAACATATATTCTGAAGTTATGAAATGCAAATCTTTTACGAACGTTACATAAAATTTGTTTAAACTAAGAGAATGTTGTTTCTACGTCATATGACGTTACAGGGGCGTATTCATAATACATTACATCATCATTATTATTTAATGGCCCCATGCGTACCTGCTTGCAATTCGACCTTGCTTACGTACCCACGTGACGTAACAGCTGTAGCTACCAGACGAAACTACTCGATCCTCTGTACGTTTGGAAACGAAAATGCGCTGCCTACATATAACAAAGCGTACTTATTATGTTACTATCGTGCTCTCTAGCAACTGCATCGCTGCAACCTTGGAGAACCAAAAGAATTTGACTCTGTATGTGAATGATTTTATACAGAATTGGAGTTGTACTGCATTTCGGCTTGAAGACATATTTGTTGTCGCTCAGTATCTAATAATCAACCCTCTCAACTTGTTGCCTATTTGAAGACTCATTTGCAATGAGTTGGTTGGGTTTAATGTGCCAATATAGACGACAATCTCCTTCTATTTGTGTTTACTGGCATAGAGTTACTTTTCATTTGTTTTATATACTTTAATCTTAATATTTGTTATGTGGAAAAGTGACATTTTGTTCCTGAAGGATATATCTACATTCTGTGGAAATAGCAAAGCTGTAGAATAAAAATGTAATTTTTAAATAATTATTGTGCATTGCTTTTGAAGTGACACCCTAATAATTGCTTTAAATTACTTTATATATCATAATTACTTATTTTATATAGTTAAGAAACAATACAGAAGGCCTATCTTCTTCTTTCTTTTCATGGGGCAAGATCGGCAGCTTACTCCCGAAGTTGTCCCAATTGGCAAGAAAAAAATGATTAATCAATACCTTATTAGAGGCTTGCAACCAGATTGCTAAACTTAGGCCTATAATCTGATACAGATTTAGTCGTTCTCAATAATGATGCCACTCACTAATATCATCAATGTTATCGTTACGGGTTCTTTAAGACATTCAATATCACAATTATAACAAGTCATGAGTTAAAAAAATTA
The DNA here is from genome assembly GCF_040183065.1 of Periplaneta americana. Lineage (NCBI taxonomy): Eukaryota > Metazoa > Arthropoda > Insecta > Blattodea > Blattidae > Periplaneta > Periplaneta americana. The sequence goes on from NC_091129.1 coordinate 38,452,105, forward strand.
TTTACCTGTCAGAACTGCGAATATCTCTTCATACCACACTAGCGTTATTCACAGCAAGCGGCCTTGTTTTCTCAATACCCTACCGTCTAAACAAGCCCCTATTTGCTCAGGTCTTCGAAACAAATGCTATGACGAAGTTGCCCCTAATGCCGAACTTGTCCCGACCTCCCCTAGTAGTTTAGTTACTGATTTATTGTTTAATAATTTTCTTTTACAAATGTATGAAACAAAGAATATTAGAGAAAAAAGTAATGAAAATAAATTTCTTTTGTCCAAGGCAATTACTGCTCAGTAATTACATATTGTAACTAGCTTTTACAAACATATGGCACACAAAACATTAATTTATAAAAGAAAGAGTTTGAAGTTCTTTAGTTCGAGTTAATTACTGCACAGCAAGAAATGTATTTGAAATTTGAAAACTCTCATTTAAAGAATTAAGTAAGTTGCTGTCTGCGTCTGTTTGCTCTGCAGTTCTTTATTATATTTTATACATAAAATGAAGTCTGTCATTTGCTATGTTCAATTCAATTCAATTCAAATTTATTTACAATTTACATTTGAAATGAAAACATATGTATGGATACGCGAAATGAGCATATGCTCGTGCTCGGGTACAGTCCAGTAGTCTACATAAATTTTACAGGGATCAAATAATAATGCTGATGATAGAAATAATAATAACGATAATAATAATAATAATAATAATAATAATAATAATAATAATAGTGATAAAACAAAAATATTTACAATAATAAAATAAATACTAAGACGGATAAAATAAAACATAAAACCACTAGCGAGAGTTAACACAACTTAAGCATATAATAACCGGAAAAAATGACGAACTCGAAAATCAACAGAAAAGTTCGTTGTATCGCAGACGACAGCAACTGCCGTATTGACATTGTGTTATGCATTAATGGTAGTAGGGAGGAGCCGAAAGTCTACGTAACTGCCGTTCTCTTCGAATCTTCTCGTACAATCATGGGAAGTTAAAGCTGCAAAAACAAAATGTCTATGAGTCAAACTGTTCATTATTACCTGGATAAATACAAATAATATTGAAATATATTGATCAAGTTTCAGTTATAGATCTCTCCCCTTTTGTGAAAGAGATATCATATCAAAATATTTTATGAACGGCGGGGAAAATATAAATTTCAAGAACTCTCTAGTGACAAGAGATAGTGACAAGTACAGTCAAGTGTATCAGTGGCGGTGCTAAGAAATCATTTATTGGAGATATACACTGTTATTAATTAAGGAAATGATCTATTTCTATTTATTACAATGTTTTACCCTATAGGTTACATGCATCAGATAAATAAAATAAAATTAGTACCATATAATGCTAGTAACACTTAAAAAAATTATAATAAAATTTTTCAAATATCATACAAACATTTTCACTTTATTTTTAAACTTAAAAATGTGTAACTTGCTTAGGTCTGGATTATTTTTCAATACTGAATTGTATAGTCTTGGTCCATAATTCCTACTGTGTCTTAATCCAGCTGTAGTGTGGCATTTATGTCCACTGCGGAAGACTGCACTTGGTTTCTAAATTGTCAAAGGATAAAATTTCTGATAGTTCAGATTTAACTCCAGAAATTCAATTACTACAGAGCGTTCACCTGCGGTTGGGGCCAAGAAAGCGTCATGTTCTGATACGCCGTTTTGTGCGCTCAGTTGCTGAGACACGTCGACAATCAAGGTCGACAAGGTATCAGTTGTGAACCAGCTGTTGCAGCGTTTTTACGTACAGTGCAGTTTCTTAACACAGTTGCTTAAATATTCAGCGTGTGTGTAAAATTTGTGAACAATGCAAAACGCAAAATACACAAGAGTTTTTATGTATGATGAATATGTGAAAACACAGTCATGTAAAGAGGTGCGTAGGCAATTTGAAGTGAAATATCCGGGTGCTCCAATTCCCGGTAGAGAAACTGATAGATCTCTTGTTAACAAGGTGAGTACAACAGGGTTGCTAAATGCTACAATTTCTAAGCGAAAACGAAGAGTATTGACGGAAGAAAAAATTGATGAAATCAGATGAATTGAAGGCGAATATAACAAGAGAGATTAGGAAAATTCATGTGAATGATAATTTTATTAAAAGATGCCAGAAGTGTGTGGATTCAGATGACATCACTTCCAACATCGCTTATAACAAGGTTAGTAGGTACTACGTGGAAAAATTCTTGTGTGCATGCTATTAGTATAGAAAGCGGAGGCATACTGATAGACGATTCCCGCAAGCGACACTGCAGGCAGGCCGCTTCCCTGGCCCCACGTATAGGCGAACGCTCTGTATATTACCTCAATTAATCTCATGTTCGATAATTTGAATTTACTAGGCCTACCACATTTTTTCACTCTTCGCATTCACTTCTACTTCGAGAGTGAGGATTCTTAATCCCCAAGTGTCTTGCGTAAAAAAATCCTGTTCGAATTGTCACGATTTCCGAATGAATGAAGTTCGAATTAGCACATTCTTCTGTACTTCAACAAGTAAATTAGCCATTTATAATCTCAATACCTATAATGGCATTAGAATCAGGATACTGCCGTGAGCTAAGAATCACAGAAATTACTTAAGTCAGTTATGCAATATTAATATTGGAAACAAGATGCATTTCATTTTATATTGCCGCTATTATGGATTGTGAGAGTCTAGTAATAATAAAAACCGGTCTGGGAAGGATACTGATCATGTTTGTGTCAGTTATTGTAGCTGGTCTTTCTAAACTTACAGGCATTATGCATTAAAATCTCAGTGTCATGTATTTATAGGCAAAGTTACAAGACGGTTCTTAACTTGTGTTTTGCAAAACATGCGTGTGATTAGGATGAACGCTCGGTTTTTCCTATGGATGGAATGTAGTACCTGAGAAAGTTTACAATCGCATGAAAGAAATTCACGCTACAGGAATGACCATTATTTTTAGTGTAACGTGCAGTGAATCGATAGCTAACATAGAAGATTTAACTCTCTCTTGGCTTACCAGAATGGAGGCGAATCCGCGAAACTAAATTTTTTTCGCACTATGCTTCCTATAGAGCAGCGATGACCAAAACTCGAGCTGCAGTGTTTACATGCGACAGACAGCCTATGAAGTAAGTAGACGGAGGTACTTGGCATGAAAACTGCAACCAGTGGTGGTTCCTGTACTAACATCTTGATCAATCCCGCGGATAAAAATCTCAAGCTTTGCTGTATCAGTAATGTTACTGCTGTCATCAAGAGCCAATGAATAATATACGATTTTTCTTGCTTCTATTTTTTTTTAGTCTTCCTCTTGCATATAATCAGGGGTTTTCTAATTTCTTCTCTCGATAATTGATCGAGAAATTCGTAGTTTTTCAAAATTAAAAACTTCTTATGAGCAAGTTCTTTAAGCTATTTTAATCGTTACTCTTTTGAGAAATTCTGTTCCACTAAAAGACTTTAGGTCACGAGATATTCCAAACCCCATTAGGTAACTGACTTCCTTACATTTATCTATCTCATCTTTCTCTTCCTGGCTATGATTTAAGACATGTCAAATCCTGGCGTTTAACAGTTCGTTGGCACATAGGCTAATATTGAATCAGTTTTTCTACAACATTACTATTGTTAAATGAATAACTAATAAATAGTTACTCTCATATAAAGATTAAAAAAGATTAAAATTGAGATAAACCTAATAATTTTACCCATCTAGGGAGAAGATCTAAAAATATCAATATTCATGCACGTACAGAATTATAATTGAAACATATACTTAGTAGTCAGTAATAACAATAATAATAAAAATAAATAATAATAATAATAATAATAATAACAACAATAATAATAATACTAATAATATACTTTATTTAGCGACGCAATTCATGTTCTATGTACTCCTAATTGAACCGTTGAGCAAAGTGAATATATTACATTTTGTCCGACAGAACAACAAAGCAATTCTCTTTCTCATTCTTTACCAAACCACCTCTTACTGCTTGTAGAGACAGAAATTGTAGAGCGACTGATACTGCCACTGCTTGCCTTTACTACGTGAATGAAACACACAGCAATGTACAGGAAACTCCTCGTATACCTTATTTTATTTCAAGGAGTGCAGTTCGTTGGCTCCTTTGAACACCCACTTACAGATTTATGACTTCCTACACAAACAACTCTGACAATTCCATCCTGTCCCCTCGTCCCAACATTGCACAGTTGCCATAATCCTGGTGACCTTCGAAATTATGCAGTGAAACTGACGGAATTTTTGAAATTCGGAGAAGATGCGGCAACTCTGCCTCCACGTGGATTTGACGGGCACCTGTCAATTCTTCTGAACGAGGGTTGTGATTGGTTACTAACAAGAGAAGACAAGATTTCCGTCACAGTAAGGAACACATTTATTTATGACAACCAATTAGTAGGAGGCAGTAGAAGGTCTGTCGGCAAAGTCCTTTCTGTGAAACTGCACTCCATGAAAAAAAATAAAGTATACCCGTTTGAATGTCTATGAATACAGAATGTAATCACGATATCCCCTTTGGTCACCGCTGTTATATAGTGAAAGGGATTCATATGTTTTTCAGATTTTTAACACCTTTTTTTCTTGGATAGAGTACAACAAAAAATTCGAATTAGTCCCAAATGAACACTTTTCTCAGATAAAAATAGTTTTCCCATGAATGTGAACAATATATTACTCAGTAAGTACTACCCGTACTGTTCTGATTTTTACTCTTAGGATTAGAAAATCTGATAAGAAATGATTATCCTTTGCAGTTTCTCTAGTAAAATGGTCAGTTTTCTTACAAGAAGACCGGCATCTAAGCTGCAGTAACTAAGAGATGGCATGTTGCTGTTAAAGGTACGTTTTCCTCGGTGCGATTATTGCGATGATTGTTCAACGATTACTGTTGAACGATGACACGTTGAACAATAATCATTGGTTACCATTTTGCTCGGAGCGTCTACGATTTGTTGATTTTTCACTAGTCGTGTGTTTTCATTCGAAATCGCATCGTTCTAGACAAGGAAGATTGTGTTTAACAGAATGAGTTTAATGAGTAGACGTAAAAGATTACTTAAATGCCTTTGATTGAGGAGATGGAAGACGACGAAATACTTATCCATACGTATGGAATGAAAAGAGCCAAAAAAAAAACATCGTCTGCTTGAGCTCAATAATGAAGAGAGACTGTATCAAAAATTTAAATAACTTAATTTTCCAACTTTATTGACAAACTCAGCCCATATAATGTCCTTGACACTTTGATCCTTTTAGGATGCATGTGACAGCTGCCACAGTGAGGGATGATTCGCCAATTCCTAGAGAAAAATTTCATCATCCGCGTCAGAAAACGAAGGGGCCATGATACACGTCTTTCTCACAATAAACGTTAGCGACTGACAATTATATTCAAACTTTTCCTGAACGACTATTCAAGACGTACGATCGTCGTTAACGACTCTAGCGGCAGTCGCTCGAAGGGAAACAGCTCCATAGGAAATACAAAGAAATAGTGCTCAACGATCATCGTTGCACGATCATAGCAATAGTCGGACCGAGGAAAACGTACCTTTAGGCGTGAATTCGTGTGCATATTTAGGAGCGGCAGTGACGTATTTTTGTCACACTACATAGACTTTCAGCATAATTTTCTAGTTGGCAATACACCTAATTACAAAACTAATAATAGATGTCTTTGTTTATTTTAATATAATCTATTCTATTGCCTCCTTAATCTACACAATAATTTCTCATTCTTGGAGTCTTGTAAGCAAGGAGGCAGTTGAAATAAAAATATAATAAAGGACAACCCTGGTTTATTACATTTTTATGGATGTATAACTCAATATTTTGTCATTTTGTACACCGTTGTACTACAAATATTAATAGATGCATATTATAATATATTATAGTCAATGAAGTCCAGTGAAGTGGGAAATGAGAGGAGAAACATTGAAGATGTACGCGGAAACGTGTCCTTGCAAAATAAATTCGAGCCGAGAAGAAGTGTATAGACTATGTAAGGTCCAAGGCGTTTCGTCACTTGTCTCACTTTGATTTTCGCCTTCCCTCGAAGCAACATTATATGATTTTGAAGGAGAAAACCTTAAAAGGACGTAATCTAATAGTTACCATGCAAAAAGGGAAGAAAAGCACGACAGCAGCAACAGAACATGATCGCCGAAGATGTTAAGAGCCTTCACAAGAGAAGGGTTTCGAACCCTTGTATTGTATGATGGACACTCGAGGAAATTCGCCGAAGTCTACCGAAAGCAATGTGTCAAAGCCAATAATCCAATAATTATTTGATACATAATTAACTCTCTCTCTCTCTCTAGTTGGTTATTTAACGACGCTGTAGACTATCAACTACTAGGTTATTTGGCGTCGATGAAATTGGTGATAGCGAGATGGTATTAGGGAGATGAGGCCGAGGATTCGCCATAGATTACATTGTATTCACATTACGGTTGGGGAAAACCTCGGAAAAAACCCAACCAGGTAATCAGTCCAAGCGGGGATCGAACCCGCGCCCGAACGCAACTTCAGACCGGCAGGCAAGCGCCTTAACCAACTGAGCCACGCCGGTGGCTGATACATAATTAACAAGCTATCACCTTGCATTCCTTGAATTGTACTTCGGAAGCAGATTCAGTTCTCAGATATTTAAATAACTGTTATCGAGAAAAATTGAACTACTGCATCTGGAAAGAATATTATGCGCATGATTTATTGCTTCTGCAAATCTCCGCATCTCAAGGCTTCATTTAAAATAGAGATAAATACTCGAGGAAGTGAAAAAAAAAATCATTTCTGGATGGAACAATTGGTGATTTTCTCTACATTAGTCAAGTCTGTACTCAAATGGTTAAATTTATATTTTGTCCCTGGTAAAGTCATGCTAACTTGACAAACTATAACTATATTGAATGTAACAGAAACAAACAATGTTACATACCTGATGAACCACTTGACATGTTACTAAATAAGAAGGGAATGGACCAATTACAACAGAGTTACAGCAGAAAGAAAACGGCAGACTCGCGGCAGTTGCTGACTAAGAATACTGGGTGGTCGAAGTGTGGTGATATGTTACTGGACTCTTATCTCGCTCTGCAGCCACCTACGATGGTTAACATCATCAATTAAGTGTTATTCAGTTATATAGGAAAAATAATTTAACGGTTTTATTCTATTTTTTGAAATGCGATTTTTCTTCTTTTGTCCTCCTAAATATGGATTTGGACCACTGTGCAGCCCCATGAAAATCGATGTTGAATATAAGACAAATGAACGACAGTTACTGTATTAGAGGCCATTTTAATATTATACACGTATGATTCATCGTATTTATTTTTATTTTTTCTTGTTTTAAAAAGTTTAACGTCCATTTACTTAATTTTTATGTAGCTTATGTTTTTCTTTTGATTATGAACGCTAAACTTGGATACTTTGGCAAATATCGGTCAAAGCTTGTAGACTTGTACAGATAACATGCATGCATGTATATTGAACTGTATCTGGAAGGCTTGGGTTCGACGTAGAGTGAACTTGAGTGAGTGAGCTGAAAGAACTAGCCAAGGAGAACGAACTGACAGTTTCTTTCTGCACTTAGTGCTTTGTGAACATAAGTTGAAATTAGGAGTACATTGTTCTTCTTCTCAATTATACACTGCTCTCTTAAATTGACTTGGCACATTGGAAATATCTCTTGTTCAATCTTAATAAAAATTTACACCCAAAAATAAGACAGTACATTATATGTAATTTTATTACTTAATCAATTTTATGCAATTATAGCATTAAAACACGCTTGTTATGACATTATAAATCATCCACAATTGACCTAATTCAGGCACTGGTGTCAGGAAAGGTTACCTAGCAACTAGTATTCCATGACGTCATCACCGCCCTCACAACATCATTTTATACAATGTACCTGTAAAAAAAAAGCTACAAAACAACAAAAAAAACATTGTCTTAGAAATGGTTACTTAGCAACCATGCAATATATTACGTCAAAACCAGTACTCACATCTATACTACGTTACAACATCACATTTTGTACATTTATAATAGGTTTTTTACATATTTTAATGCTACAAACGCGTTAAATGATGTATGTAACACATGTATAATCTCCATTACAAACACTCGTGAAAACATTAACTCGTGTCATAATTACTGAGAGTTACATAAATTACTAGTATTACGAGATGTTATTAATTTGTTTAGATATATCGGTTATGAAGGAGTAGTTTCTCTTTCCTAAATGTAGCGACAGCTTGCATATAAAATAATATTAGTACTATATACAATATTATGAAACTCTGTCAAACAGGAATAAACTTAATAATGTCGCCTCACCAGATTTGCGTTTTTAACCACTGTGATAACTGCATAACCCTTACACGTATAGATTCATAAAAGTTATTGGCATAGTATGAAAGTCGGCTTTAGCAGAAATGGGTGCACTGAAGTTCAAAGATATTTGACCTTACTAATCGAAAGTGATGGATAAATTGTGGTGTAAGTGTAGATTCTTTAGTTAATACTTCTATGAATAGATGGCGAAGATAATAGTAACTGTTGCCAATCGCAAATAAATATAGCCGTGTTATAGAATTCAGTTTTTCATCCCACTATACTGACTGTAAAACAACACTTAGTTTGACTGGAAACCGCTAATATTGTCTATTAGAAGAATAATTTACGCTTAATCTACATAAGTTATTTTCCCCTCACATTTTTTAACAGCTCCCAATAATGGTGCCACCTATTGAGAACTAGCGGAACTCTTCAAAGTTTGACAATTTTTCTTATCTTTGGCTCTGACTTATCCCGTATTTGGAAAGTTCTCTTGCACGATCATAAAATCGTAGATCGGGTACCTTTTAATTTCAGGGTACCAAGGGTTTTTTTAATAGAAGCAAAGAGGTCAGTACATAGCAATGACACCTTTGCTGTCAGTCAGTATCCGTCGTCTCGAGAAGTGAGAGTTTTAACACCTCCAACTCTCAGGGCCTAATGTGGTAGGATAGCATTGATTTGCTTCTTTACTAAACAAAATTTTCTTCTCTTGTCCATTTCCACATCACCTTGGTATATGCAGCTTACTGTGCTGCAGAGAGAACTTAATTGTCAAGTAAAATAATATCTGCTTTTAAAATTTTTGAACTTTATATGTAAACCTTTTCAAAACATTTATCACCCTGCTAATACTGCAGCGTGCAATAAGGCGTATTTAAACACATGTCATTAAATATTAGAGATGGATCTAAATATGCAGTGTGCAAAACTAAGTGAGAAACAATGGCATTTTAAAATAGGTAATTAGATTCCAGGATGGGCAAATAGTTTGCGTATTACAGGCATATAACTGTGCAGAGAAAGGGGTTTGCAGCTTCTTAACTATAATACAGTAGATTGCGTGTTGTACCAACCTATGTACAGATAGCATCTTGGCAGTCCTTGATAACAAATTACTTCCTTAAAGTAACATAAAATAGAAATGTATTTATATCAATATATACCGGAAGCGTTTTTTTCCACAGTTACTACCTTATTTCTCTTTAAAATGGGACTCATTACCATTTTTAGTGTGACAGAAATTTAATCAATTATTTTTGTATGTTATTACACAAATGAAGCGTTTTTTTTTTCGAAGAAATAACAAAGGAATTTCTCTTCGGATTATTTTTGCTTTGATATCACACCAATCACATGTCTCAATAATCAGTTATTTTTGTACGTTATTACACAAATGAACCGTTTTTCGAAGATAAACAAAGGAATTTCTCTTCGGATTATTTTTGCGTTGATATCGCACCACTCATATCGTCTCAATAATCAATTATTTTGTATGTTGTTACACAAATGAACCGTTTTTTCGAAGAAATAACAAAGTAATTTCTCTTCGGATTATTTTTGCTTTGATATCACACCACTCACACGTCTCAATAATCAGTTATTTTTGTATGTTATTACACAAATGAACCATTTTTCGAAGAAATAACAAAGGTATTTCTCCTTCGATTATTTTTGCGTTGATATCGCACCATTCATATCGTCTCAATAATCAGTTATTTTTGTATGTTATTACACAAATGAACCGTTTTTTCGAAGAAATAACAAAGGAATTTCTCTTCGGATTATTTTTGCGTTGATATCGCACCACTCATACGTCTCAATAATCAGTTATTTTTGTATGTTATTACACAAATGAACCGTTTTCCGAAGAAATAACAAAGGAATTTCTCTTCGGATTATTTTTGCGTTGATATCGCACCACTCGTACGTCTCAATAATCAGTTATTTTTGTATGTTATTACACAAATGAACCGTTTTTCGAAGAAATAACAAAGGAATTTCTCTTCGGATTATTTTTGCGTTGATATCGCACCACTCATACGTCTCAATAATCAGTTATTTTTGTATGTTATTACACAAATGAACCGTTTTTCGAAGAAATAACAAAGGAATTTCTCTTCGGATTATTTTTGCGTTGATATCGCACCACTCGTACGTCTCAATAATCAGTTATTTTTGCATGTTATTACACAAATGAACCGTTTTTCGAAGAAATAACAAAGGAATTTCTCTTCGGATTATTTTTGCGTTGATATTGCACCTCTCATACGCCTCAATAATCAGTTATTTTTGTATGTTATTACACAAGTGAACCGTTTTTCGAAGAAATAACAAAGGAATTTCTCTTCGGATTATTTTTGCGTTGATATCGCACCACTCATACGTCTCAATAATCAGTTATTTTTGTATGTTATTACACAAATGAACTGTTTTTCGAAGAAATAACAAAGTAATTTCTCTTCGGATTATTTTTGCTTTGATATCACATTACAAGTACGCCTCAATAATCAGTTATTTTTGTATGTTATTACTAGACATCGGATTTTTAGGCACTAAAAATTGCAGTTTTAGGCGCCTAAAATAAGCTCAAAATTTGTAAAATTAGGCTCTATTTTAATGAAAATAGGCATTTTAGGCACATCAAGGTATCATACTTATTTCTTTCACTGAAATTTTAGTTATACACTAAAATACGCACAAAAAGTATGTTTAAACATTAAAAAAAGAATACTATATTATATTTATAAACAGAGCTGCACAAATTTAATATATTGAAACTAATGAAATAATGATTATTGATATCAAGATTACTCATTTTATGTTATTGAAATTCAGTTCCATGCTCAGACTTTATTATAATTATCTGCACAGTACACCACCAGAATTTTTTCTAAATTCTCCACAGTTAACCTTTGCTTTTTGTCACTGAGAATCATTTTGAAAGCAGAAAAACTTCTTTCAACCGAAACTGATGTGAGAGGCGCAAATTTTAAATTAGGTACAATAGAAACATCAATACTTACTGGAACATTTACACTTTCCCCCGATATCACTCTTGATACTTTTTCCAACAATGAAAATCCTACATTCTTATTTAATACGTTGTCCCACTTATTTTTTACTTTTTTCCCAGTTTCGCCCAAAGCAGAATGTATGTTCACTTGAGCTTCCTTTACTATTGCTATTTGGCTACAAAGAGATTGTTTTTCACGTTCTAATTGTTCAATGCTTGCAGGTATGAAAGAAAAGTTTGATGTTATGTAGGCAATATCGTTTTTCACTCGTGAGTCATTCAGACAATCTTTCACTGCTTTCACACACGCTGCACTATTAGTTCCAGGTAATTTATCAATAACTGTGACCACTTCTTTAAAATACTTAGAATAATACACCACTGACTGAATCCAGGTTCCCCATCGTGTAACAACCGGCTGAGGTGGGAGTGGGATATCTGGAAAGTTCTCTCTGAATATTGAAATCCTGGATGGGGCCTTACAAAAACATTTTTTTGTGTTAGAAATAAACGAATTGACAAGAGGAAATTCATTCCGGATTGTTTCAGAAACCCTGTGAAGGCCATGTGCTAGACAGGTTACATGCGTGAGGTTAGGATAAAATGTTTTAAGAAGTGGAGCTGCAGCAACCATGTATGAGGCAGCATCAGTACAAAACAACAGAACTTTAGAATCGTCTATATTACCTGAGTATAAAGACTGTAGGCCTTTATTTACAAAATAAGCAATGGCTTGGCTATTCACTTTCGAAAGTTCCTTAACACATACGAGTTGTGGAATCGAAGGTCCATCAGGACTAAGTTTTCCTACTACCATATTTGCTATATACCTATTCATAGGATCTGAGGTTTCATCCACAGAGACCCATATGTAAGAATCACCTATATCCTCCCGAATGGAAGCTAAAGTTTCATTGTATATTCTGTCTAAGTAATTTTTTCTTAGGGTCGACTCAGATGGGATATTTTGTTTGCAGTATTTTTGTAAAAACTGTCTTAAAACCGGATTTTCAATTGCATTCCAGGGAATGTTAGCAGCAACAAACGCTCCGGTTAAATCAGCATAGAAATTGCTGCTGAGATTGGATGAAGTAGGCTGTGTTAGTAAAGTTTGTTGCAGTTGATTTTTCTGCTGAGCTTTAGCCTTATGAGCCGCTCCTTGCACATGCTGCTTTAGGTGGCACTTCTATTCTTGCGAAATCTAAAAATGTAAAGTAAACTGAATTAAAATAAAATCCTAATTGTTGTATTGCCGTATTTCTATCACAAAGTTAGTGGGTTCGAACAATCAAAATTTTAATGACCTGCAAATACTTTAACTATCGGAATTTAAAAGGTTAAAGTGTAGTGGTCTTAAAAAGAATTATACCTCAGGATAGCTCAGTCAATGTATAAATATTATAGGCCTACTCATTAAAATTAATAGAATTTATATATTTCAACTATTGTCACATACCTGTTTGCTACAAATCTTGCAGAATATTATTTTTCCATCATAAGTGAATACTGAATATTCTGTTAGCCATTGCCGGATCAATGTAGATTTTGCACTTATATTTTTCGGCATTATCGCGTTAAACTTCACAGGAAAACGTCCTACCGCTCAAAACGTATCAACACAAATAAGGTGAGGGAAAGAGCAACTGTTAACGAGCATTCAAATGAACCGTTGTTATTGAGATTCAATTGGACAAAAATACAAAGTTCCACTTATTGTTGCATTTCCTGGTAGTGTTAACACTAGGAGGGCCATTCTTTTAAATATTTTGTAACGGTTTACCCTACTAATTCGCAGTTTTACGACTTTTCATAAATATTTCAAAAGCACTCTTTCTCCAAAAATTGTGATTTTATGACACTCTGAAGGGCAGTACAGCTAATCGGTTTCAGACCGAAAACAGTCATTTTTATAGTATAGTATAACTCTGAATCGGTAGCAGCACATGTTGTGATTGTTGCCTGCTTCAAAACTAAGGTTGGTTCTTTGTCGGCATTTATGCCTCCAAACATGTTAAATTCGGTGAAATCTATTGCGAGTGTCGTGAGATTCAAAACATTTTGTTTCCTTTATCAATGGTTTCATGGCCGGTGTGAAGCAAACTTTCCACTTTTTAAATGCCTTAAATTTCGCAGTGAATGCATGTATAAATTATAAAAAGTAAGAGTAAAATGCGAAACTTTACAGTGAGTTAGGCATTTTAGGCGAATATTAACAAATTAGGCTCTAATAACCGTTTTAGGGCATTTTAGGGCACTATAAAACTCTTTGAATACCTTTCAATTTCCATGAAACACAAATATTAATAATTATTTTTACTTTTCTCCTAAAGAAACAAAATAGACATTTGCCCTAGAATCCGATGTCTGGTTATTACACAAATGAACCATTTTCGAAAAAATAACAAAGGAATTTCTTTTCGGATTATTTTTGCGTTGATATCACACCACTCATACGTCTCAATAATCAGTTATTTTTGTGTGTTATTACACAAATGAACCGTTTTTCGAAGAAATAACAAAGGAATTTCTCTTCCGATTATTTTTGCTTTGATATCGCACCACTCATACGTCTCAATACCCAAAAGTTTTATCATAATGGGAGTCAAACTTCAGATATAAATTTTTTCGACTAAACCGTTATTTAAACACCAAAATAACATTTGACATTTTGGTTAGTTACGACCTATAGATTGTATAGTTAAAATTAACGCAGTTGTACTCCTTTCACCAAGTATATAACTAAATTATTTATTACTATACAATGTTTTAAATGTAGAATAGTGTCTAATATTCATTACTGTGCAAAGTACAGTATATTAATAGAGAACAAAATTTTATATTACCAAAATTTTATTACCGTGAAATATTTGTGACCTCTTATTCATCCAATTTTGTACTCTACTTACTTCCTTTCCATGTTACATATACCCACCAAAGATGTCTTATTTTTCGTCACCTGGATCACATATTCATAGTCACACGATCCTCGTCCATTAGTCAACGTCCAATTTCCTAAATGAGCCCTCGAACCCAAACAAGTCGCTACTGATAGCATTTCCTGCTAAGCGTTTCTTCTCATCAGACTTCACGTTTTCGTGTTGCAGGAACCAGTCTTGGTAAGTTTCGAGTTTCTTCAGCCACAGGTCTAAAACAATAACAGGTTAGATTTAATAGCAACAATTTTTAAAAATAATATTAATTGTATGAGTACATCGTGGCGTACAGAACAGTTGCTATGCAGGTTTGAGATAAAGAAGTCACGAGAGTTAGATTGAATTCATTATAGCTGTCGTCGATTTTCAAAAGAGGACATTTCCAAAATCACAAAGTGTTGGAAAATCGGAAAAATTGTAACTAAGTTCACAAATTAAAATTTTCCAACACGTTGTTTATATTACATTCAAAATCTGACGTCTTTGTAACTCTTGTCTGGAGGATGGATCGAAACTCTTGCTGATCACGTTTCATTCGAGTTTCTCAGTACGACCAAATTTTAGTGATTGTGCTGGTGTTGATGATACTGGTAGTTAATTCTGTGGAAATAATGTTTTAGTTATTCTCATATTTGTTTACATTTCCAAGCCCCTATCTCGTCTATTAGTCCCCCTTAAGATGAGGGCAAGGATGGACTGCCCTCTCACGAAGCCCGCTCTAGTGGGACTACTGTACCACCCAGAATGTAATGGTGTGCATGCCCTAAGACCTCCCCCCCATGTGCTGCAACCCTCCTGTCCACCGCCACCGAACTCTCCTACAGTCTACCTGATCCCTTTCACATTTGCGCGTAGGTCCCACCGCAATCCCTCAACTCCAGTCAGTCCCACGAGATACCGCGAGTCCAGAGGACAGCTCACGGTGCGCAGTACTACCATCAACAACGAATGACCACATACCCATGGGTCCAATTTTCGGTGCAAGCCCAAATTATAGGACAGAAATGTAGATGATGATGAAAAAAGTGAAGCATAATAATATTATGATGACGAAATGAATCCGAATCCAACGTGACGTAGGTACCCAGCAATTATGCTTCAATGAACCAATGAATTGAGGGAGAACATCAGCAAAAATCTCCACTAGGTAACTTGTCCAAGCAGGTTTGTACCCGAGTCCGCTTCTCCCACGGTCAGACGTGCTAACCGCTGCTCCACAACGGTGAACTTTCAAGTGCTTAGGATTTAATTAGCTTCCGTCAGATTTTATTTGTACCCCTTCGTATGTTTATTTTAATACATGTGTTATAATAATTATTACTGTCGTTAAGCACAAAACATTGCCATTTGATATTGTCATTAGCAAGACAGGGTATATTGTTTACTAATCTTAGTTTATTAATCACAATTAAAATAGTATAGTATCATTACAATTCAAAAGCAGAGTCATTCCAAAAATAGAATGTTTTTATTTAAGCAACTATGGAATTTCCTAGAGAAATTTTGCTTGTAATATTATTTGAGGTAGGTGACATATTATATTATTTTGTACCTAAATCAAGATGATAATTCATTGTTTTACTTAATATATACTGAAGTTAATATTATTATTATTATTATTATTATTATTATTATTATTATTATTACTATTATTATTATTATTATTATTATTATTATTATATTTTGTTTTTAGTTGATTGTTAATTAACGACGCTGTTTTAAGTACTGGTTTATTTAGCTTCGATGAGATTGGTAATAGCGAAATAGTATTTTCCTAGATGAGGCTGAGGATTCGCCATAGATTACATGACATTCGCTTTAAAGCATGATGATAGAGATATTGCCATAGTCAATATAATGTAATACAGTATAATCTAATAATATTTTATTTAGAGTTGAGTCTAATTGACATATCACAGTTTAAAATCAATAACACTTACAAATGTAAATGATCATTGCATATTATAAAATTGAAATGCAAACGTTTTCGCCCTTGGGCGTCATCAGGCATTTAACTCACAATATGAAAAATTGTATAAGATATTGCGAGTTAAATGCATGATGATGCCCAAGGGCAAAAACGTTTGCATTTCAAATTTATAATATGCAATGATCATTTACATCTGTAAGTGTTATTGATTTTGAACTGTGATATGTCAATTAGACTGAACTCTAAATAAAATATTATTAGATTATATTACATTCGCTTTAAGGGTGGGGAAAACCTCGGAAAAAGGCCAACCAGTTAATCAGTTCAAACGGAAATCGAACCCGAGCCCGATCGCAATTCCGGTTAGCAGGCAATGGCCTTAGGCGACTGAGATGCGCCGATGACTGACATTAGGTATTATACCTAGTGTTATAGGTATGTACAGCTTTTCTTAATTGGTGTATTTTACGATTTATCAACTGCTATAGTTATGTAGCGTCTCAATGAAATGAAAGTGACAATGTCAGCAAAATGAGTCCAGAGTTCAACGCCGAAATTTGCACAGCATTCGTATCAAATGCAGAATAATGAATTACATTAAGATAATTATATGGATCGTGTGCGGAGACTGAGAGGAAGGCAGAAAATAGGCAAGACTGAAGTATGTTGAGTTTGCAGTGAAAGACTGCCACTGGGCAGAACACTATGAATGAATGAATGAATGAATTAATTAATTTGATAAGTGACTAAAAAAATACACAGGTCTCATATTATGAGGGCAGAAAAACGTTACTTCTTTTCAAGGGAGTCTTGGATAATGTGAGCATCCCATTTCTACCTTGTATCAAATTTAAGTCAAAGAAATTTTATGACTTCTATAATGGTGCATATTTTCAAGCACAGAATATTTTAAAGTGAGTAACACAGAAGTTTTATCTTCATTTAAAACAGACCATTAGCACTATGTACCGTATACATTACATATTGAGAGGTTCAAGAATATTCGAGGTTTATGAGAATACATAGAGAAAGAAAATGATTAATATATATCAGTATTTTAACATGCTTCATGTACACCGCTGTGGACTAACGGTTAGTATGTCTACCCGTCAAACGAACAGGTACGGGTTCAATTCCTGGTTATGCTAATTAACTTGGTTGAGATTTTTTCCGGGGTTTTCCCCTCAGCCCAATAAGAGCAAATGCTGGATAACTTTCGGTGTTGGACCCTGGATTCATTTCGCTGGCATTATCACCGTCTTGTCGTTCAGACTGCTATATAAACATAACAGTTGAAAAAGCGTCGTAAAATAACCAATTCAAATAAAAATATATGCTTCATCATCATCATTATCACCATTACGATCATATCTTCTCCTTCTTTACTTTCAAATTTACAGAGACGTGTCAACATTACATGTCCGAGTTCCTTGTTTGATTTAATGTCTGAAGTTCGCTTAACAAGAAAGCCTTTTATAAAATTAATTTTTACCGTTTCACATTATTTTTGACAATAAATTCCAGCGAAAATTACAAATTAAAGAGTGTAAAGATGGGGCGAGAGACACAGGGTATGTGAATTTGAGAGTATGACAATCTTACTCCAGTTGTCATTGATAGCGCCTCCACATCCTCCCATTTCTGTAGGAAGACTCTCCTTTGGGACTTGCTTGTGAAGCTCGGTGAGGTCAGTTCCATGAACTTGTATCTGAAACGTGAGACGGTTTTGTTTCACAAAAATAAATGGCACATCAAAGAGAGAAGCGACTAACAGATTAGAGGCTCAAAACATATCAAATTTTCTCCTCTAATAACCATTGTTACCTTAACAGATAAATTCTGTATGACCAAAAATTAATCTTTACACAGATATTATAATAACAGCAATTATGTGCTTAGGTATAGTTTGAGGGCCTGAACAGTAGAGTATGAAATTATGATGGAGAAGTGGTTGGACTATCGGAGAAGAAACAAATGACAGTGGAGAAAGACAATCAACTTCTGTAAGAAACATGAATGTGTAGTGACTAATACTCCATTCCAGCATTGAAATGTGCATAATTTTACTTAGGAAGAAAGTGGTAGAAATCTACAACGTATAATAGGTTTATTAAGAGGAGGGGAAGGTAAAATTTGAATTTTTCGTAATTAATGCACAATTTTATATTTTTGTGTAGAATTATCATTATTGAAGGAACTAAAATTCGAGATTAGATTAAAAAAAAATTGGAATACATATTAAAAAAAATGCAAAATACATTAATTCACTAAAATGAATATATCTCTGCCATTTTCAAAAATAATATAAACATTTTTACAAAAACTTTCTCCTAAAGAGACGTTCTTATAATATCTGAAGTACAATTTTATATATTGGTTTTCATATTTTTCAGATAAAGAATTACATTTCAATAATGAATTTTAGTGATATTTCTATACAATTGTGGAGACATATTTTTCAAATGCAACAAAATAACAAGTTCATATAACGGAGGAAAGCTTCCTAAGAGCCTAAACAATATGTTTGCCAAATATTATAAATGCAGCTTTAATATTTCCGAAGATATATAACATTCTATACCAAATAAAGGGAAGAAATTGAAGGCACTGGAAATTGCAAAGTTTAGTGTAATTTGAAAACTCTGTGCACCAGAGCTTCAAAATTGCATCATTGCATCACAGCAGGCGACAGGACCATAAATGCGCGTTAAATATTATATATAAATAATGAATTTTTCACACGTAAAAGAATCTGCTACATAATGATTTTATATTCCAATTTTACTATCACTAATATTACTACCCTTATTAGTATTTGAGCATATGTGACTTCGAAAGAGAAGGCCTCATAGTCTTAAGTCTGCCAGAATAAATAAATAAACAAATTAAATGAAATGGATGTGTGGATGGTTGTTTTAAAGTAAAAAAGAAAATGCACTCTTTTTCACCATATCTGACGATATTGTCCCCTTAATAATGAGAAAAGTATGGAAAACAGCTGTAAAATATGTTAGAGTATACAGACAACGGGAACGCAACAGTATCATCATATATTGGTACATAAGTTAGGATATTGAAAAAGGAAGTCAATAAAGTAAAATAATGGAAAACGATTGCTTATAAGGAAATAGATTCGCTAAAGAAAAATTAAGCAAGAAAGTATCAAATTCATATTTCAATATATGGTATTGCAAATAGGAGACACTCCTACAGAAATGTATTGTTATCTAAAAACAGCTATTTTCGAGGCAACTAGGAAGCTCTAGTTGTAGAAAGGAGAAAAAGAAAGAAGATTCGTGAAGAAATTGATAGCCAATCTGGAGACTATGATAAAAGAAATGAGCGTACATGAAGTAGTTGTTGGATAGAAAACAGAAATGGAGAAGAAATCAAGTACAAATGTGACAGAAAATAAAAGCAAAATTTAGAGACCAAAGGAATGAACATTGGGATAAGTATTGCAGAGATACTGACGAGGCTATTGGACATAAAAGATCAACAGATCTGTGGTAGAAAATCGGGGAAGGAATACAGGATTGTTGCATGTATTACCCCCCCCCCCCAACAATGTGTGAAACATTACTCTGATTACTTGCAAGAAAATAGAACTGAATATTAGGCAGAAGAAGATGAACAGCAAATGGATATAAATACAATAGAAACAATAATATTAACGACAGAGAAAGACATAATGAAAACTCTAGAAAAAAAAAAAAAAAACATTAAGACACTAGGTTAGGGCAACTTGAGAACGGAGTTGTTGAAATATGAATGTAACACTGTGATTACGTATTAAAAGAAGATATTTAACGAAACGGAAAAGGAAGAGAAGATGGTATAACAATGGAATGTATCCTTATTTAAATTCAGTATTAAAGAAATGTGATAGATGATCCTGTACAAATTTTCGAGAAGTAATATGCTAAATGTTGATATATGCTATTATTTTTAATAATAGAGTACAACAGAGTTTATTGGCAATAAGCAAAGAGCAGAGTGGTTTCAGGTGTGGAAGTTCATGACTAGATAACATCCATTGTGTTAGACAATTCAATTTTATGTTTCTGAACGGGAAAATCAGTGCTGTCATGTACGTATTTTCTCAAACAATATAGATAATAAAATACTAAAGACAACAAGTTGCTGACTAATTACCTTTTGCTGATTAGGAGAGAGATGTGTAGTATCGGGCATCGGGTAATATCGGACAGTGCGTTTCTTTCCTTCACCAACAGATGATAGTACCTGAATGACATGGTTACGTTTCTGTGATGTCGCATACAGAAACGTAACAATGTCATTCAGGTACTACCATCTGTTGGTAGATGAAAGAAACGCACTGTCCGATATTACCCGATGTCCGATACTACCCAACTTTCCCTAATAAACTTTCCTTTAACGGTGTGTGAAATATTTTAATGAATAATTTCGAAGCAATATTTTTGTAAATGATTTTGATTAGAATTCAAATTCTGGTTCTCTCAAAATACAGACGGTGCCAAAAAATGTAGCCTATACACACTGCAAAAAAAAACTATATTAACATAACAAAGCTGAATTCACGCAAACAGAAAATGATGAGCACTAATCATCTTAGACTTTTATAGTAACAACAGTTGTTCAAAATGCCCACCATGGGCGTTGAAAAATTACTTTAACATAACAAAGCTGAATTCACATAAGCAGAAAATGATGAGCTCTAACCAACTTAGACTTTTACAGTCACAACAGTTGCTTAAAATGTCCACCAGGGCGTCGATACACTTCTGAGTACGTTGAATTACTGTTCGAGCAACGTTTGCGAAAGTGTCCTCAGCGATTGCAGCACATGGCGTTTCAATATCTTCCCGAAGTGCTGTCAGTGTAACTGGTTTTCTAGGCTATGTAACATTCTTAAGAGTTCCCCATAGTTAAAAGTCCAACGGAGTTAGATCCGGAGAACGTGGTGGAAACTCAATCGGACCTCTTCGTCCTATTCAGTGCCCTGGAAGATTGTCATCAAGGTACGCACGTACATTTCGGTGGTAATGTGGTGGTGCACCATCCTGTTGGAAGTAAAATTCCTCATTTCCAGTTGGCCTGTTACTGTTCCATAAAAGAAGAATCGTCCAATTAAACCCCTAGCTGACAATCAAACCAAACATTAATTCCAGGTAAATTAACAGTCTTTTCCACAAAAACATGTGGATTGTTTGCACACCAGTAGACACAGTTATGAATTTTATTAAACTTAAATTGTGCCTTATCGGACCAAACAACTTTCCCTACGAAGGCCTCATCCTCTTGCACCATGTACCGAAACCACTTACAATGCTGCATTCTCCGATTAGGGTCATCTTTATTTAATACATGCAAAAGTCTTGGGATGAAAACTTTCAACTTTGCTGTTTTAATAATATGAAATACGCTGGTTCTGCTAATGCCAGTCTCACGTGCATATTGTTTTGTAGATTTCTGCGGTGAGTGCTCAAAACGTTCCAAATCCATAGCCGAGGACGCATAGTTTGTTGATATGCGAGGTGTCCCAGATCTGCTCTTGTAAATATCGTATACGATACCATGAGTCTCAAATTTGTCACGAATGCGTGCAATTGTTAATCGCGTTGGCTCTGTTCTGTACTCACGTCTCAATTGCCGTTGAACTTCAACAACATTCTCGATTCTCCAAAACCACTTCAAAATTGCTTTCTGTTGTTGAAACGATAATCTTGGCTCCATTTTGTTGTTGATTGACCTGTCGCGCAGCAACGCAAAAATTATAGCACAACGTATGTGAGTCCCATCTGTTTACAGGACATCATACTACATATTACTGTTGTTTCTCGGTCCAACTTTGAAATATATGAAATAGATATCTCCTGTCGAATTGTGTATACATTTTTTCGGCAACCCCTATATTAAAGATACAGTTATCAGTAATTTACTCTAACAAATCTTAATTTTATTAAACATATTGTACACTAACTGTAAGTATAATAACACGTACTGACATATCCTTATTCATTTGAGAATTTTCTAAAATTCAACGTTTTCGAAGTGATCTGGCTCTTGTCCGGGCTGCCTAAATAGTGTTTGACTCCCAAAGCCAATCACGTTAAGCAAGCCTGTTCTAGATCTATCAGCCACATAACCCAGGGCATCGTATTAGAAAAGATTCCCTTCAATCCTCATCACTTTGCGCCCGGCCATAGTAATATTACCATGCGTTTAAATTTTCCAAGACGCCGGTCATGGTACTATTACCATTACAAGTTTAAAAATATACTACACTGAAACCGTTTAAGTTTTCAACATGAATGTTACACTGTATTGTAGGTCAGTCTTTTTAGTTTTAGTTTTATATGGCAAAGACATCAATTTAATTAGACTTTAAGTTATGCCCTCTGAAACAATGTATTGCAGCGTCTTCAACCTGAGCGACTTATTCAAATCTCGCGCGCTAAGTTGGAACATTAGTTCTGAGAGAACCAAATGAGGTACCGTTATAAATCTTGTGCCGTATTATAGCTCTGATCATATAGTATTAGTTTTATAAAGCAGAGGACTCTAGCTTATGGTATTTAAATGCTGCCCCATCTGGAGTTCTGTGCTGTACCTCTGGTAGCGTGGCTTAAAGAGAAACATTTTTCTTGAAGTAATGTTTATGTGAGCATTCATAAGATAACATTCTCCAGCTGTAATTCTATGACCTCAGAGTAAATATAGAATGCCTTATAAGGAAAAGTTTCACAATATCTCCAGTTGGCACCTAGAAGCGTGGTCGATGCGTAATGGATAAGACAGGGACGAGTACAAATGTGCAACTTCGCGGCCGCGATATGTAACGAGTGACGAATTGTGTGAAATTTTGAATAGTTCAGATTCAGATTATGAGGTTAAGGAATCTAATGTTTTGCTACGAAGCAAGATTTTATTCGCCCAGAAACAGGAGGGTTAGAAACAGTATGGTTTATTGCGTGTATTTGTAATTTTAATTAATTTGTCTATATTTAATTATATTTGGATTTCTATCAGATTAGTTGGTGGTGTAATTGCTAGTTTAAGTTGTATACGTCAGACGGATTTAAAGTCTTTAATTACTTATTCTTCTGTAGTTCTTATGGGAATTGTTATTGATTGATTAATAATTTTAAATTATTGGGGGTTTTGAATCTGTACCAGTAGGTCCAGAAACAGAACCTTTAGGCCTACCAGTAGAACCACAACCAGAGTGGGGACGAAAAAAAACGAGCTGCTTCTATAAATCCCACAGAAACAAATTCAAGGTGGAACAAAACTATTCAGTTAGTAAATAAACCTACATTTTTTGGAAAGCCGAGACTGAACCCAGATTTTCTAATAAACGACGAAAGCTCTGTCATTAATGTATTCAATTTATTTGTTGTTAATTCAGTATTTTCGGAAATTCAATCAGAAACAAATAAATATGCCAAGCAACAAATCAATATCAGAAAAAAGAAGGCCCTATCAAACCAAAATGTACATGTGCTCAATGGAAAGACGTGTCTATCAATGAAATAAAAATATTTTTCGCAATTGTAAAGAAGCCGTCTCTAAGGGACTACTGGAATTCAGAGCCAATTCTACGCACTACTTACACAAAAAGTTGCGATGTCTCGGGGTCAATTCCTGGCAATTTTCACAATGCTAATGACAATGAGAGATGTGTCGCCAGAGACCAGCCTGGCTACGATCCTCTCTACAAAATAAAGCCCTTCTTGAATATCCTCACAACGAAATTTCGAGACGTGTACACTCCAGACGAAAATCTTACTATAGATGAGGCTCTCTGTCCATTTCGGCGTCGAATATTTTTTCGAGTTTATATAAAAGGAAAGCCTCATAAATATGGAATAAAAATCTATGAACTATGCGAGGCTAATAGTGGATATGTTTACAGTCTCCAAGTTTATGCTGGTGCACACGAAACAGATGCAAATTGTAATACTGCTTTCAGTGTTGTCAGTAGCTTATGTAAACCAGTAACAAACAAATGGCACAAGTCTATATGGACAGATATTTTACAAGTCCAATACTTTTCGATCGCCTGTGGACTGTTGAAACAAAAGCAGTAGGAACCGTTATGGAAAATCGCAAAAAAATTTCAAAATATATATTTTCAGATAAACTAAAAAAAAGGGAAAAAAACTGACTGCATAAAGAGATCATCTCCTAGCTATAAAATGGCGTGATGTACGAGATGTATATTTACTAAGCACTGCCCCTGACGATCACGTTGTTGAAACAACATCGAAAGGTGAGCATCAAACATTTAAAACCCATTGCAGCTGTGGACTATAATAAATAGGGAGCGGATTTTTATGTGCTAAAAAATTTAAATATATTTATTTTTTATGTGCTAAAAAGTAACAAAATATTTGCTAAAAATAAAAAAATATGTATATATTTTTTTAATATGACAAAAATACCTTACTTAGCTTGAAAAAAAAATGTTACTAGGTACTCACCAATCACACTTTAGTATCAGTTGCTAGTAGGCCTAGTTGTACGAGAAATGCAGTGAACAACAAAGGTCATTTCCAAATTCTCCATCACAAATGCATGCCCATTATCTCTGAACAACGACTTATACTGTGAAAACAATCTTTCCACATCACAGGACGTCAGACGTGCATATTTAAAGACAGGAATGTCACAAACACCTACACCGTCATTTTCACCTACAGGCACACCCTCCAATACTTGAGCAACTTTAAACATTTTTTTTATATCCACCGTTTTGCCGTGAATACACATGTGAAGCAGCGGCAATGTGCTTGTTTCCAGACAAATGTTGGGTTACGTGAGAGCTCTGATCTGCACTTACTTATTTACCACATGGTTGGCAAAATAACACTTTTCCGTCGGTAGTAAAAATGTTTTTAAATTCATCTACATATTGCTGTAGACGCGATCTAAAACTCGATTTGATTTTAGTCATCTTAAGAGACTAATATACATATGTCTTAACGTAAAAAAATGTTTCTTGCTACTGACTGACAATGTCGGAGAAAAGCTTCCTATAGCAACGCCACCACGTCTTCACTACGCAGCTTTTGCTTATGGTCCGATAACGGGGAATCACAACAAGATGTATTTCCTCACTTCATAGGCATGAACGAGAGGCGAGAGATTTGTTTAAATTAAATAATGTTTATACCCGAGCTCTTATCCGTTGTGTTTCACAAACAAAGCGCGGAATGAAATCATCTTCAGCAACAATAAACATTCCTAATTATGTGTTGCAAAATCTCTCCTCCTTGTCCATGTTAATTTATTCTCATATAATAACACTGATATGCTACCTAGCAGTTCTCAGAACTTGAGGCGATACTATTACAAAAATGGATCACGGATACACTACACAGCCCATAGAAACACGAAGCAACCAAGCATTCTTAAAAAGATAACGTATATCTGAGTGATATAATTGATTTAGTTTTAAAATATTTAAAAGATCTTGTAAAAAATGATTTAATTTAAAAAACGCCAAGATTTATGTGTTTATAATAGATTTCCTGAAAATATGTATTTACATAATTTTTTTGTGAAAATGTGTTTTTATGTGAAATAAAATTCGGGTTTTAGACTTGAAACTTGACATTCGGAATTTTTAACTTTGTTAATTGTGTTTTATCACAAGCAAGAAAAATAATTATTTACATAGGAATCCGCTCCTCAATAATAAATTCAAAATAGGAGTAGATAAATCTGACCAGATGCTTTCATATTATTCCTTTCAGATAAAATCATTGAAGTGGTAGGAAAAGTTGTTTTTTTTTCAGTTCTTTTATCTTGCACTTGTGAATGCGCATATTTGCATCGCAAAAAATGTGTAAAGAAATTGACACTTCACAAGTTCATCGCAAACGTTGCAGAGAGTCTTGTTACGAGTGTAGGGATGGAAATGACAAACAATCACGTCTAAGTGCTGGTGGTAGGCTTGTTGGAAAAGATCATTTTCCTCACAGGATTCCTGGTACAGGTTCGAAAAAAAAGTTCATACTCAGGGTACGTGCAAAGTTTGTGCAGATAGAGGCAAGCATCACATTGGCAAGGCCACACAGAAGTACACGACCATCTACTGTACGAGATGCGATGTGGGACTTTGCATCGGGAATTCCTTCGAAATCTACCATACAAGAGTGAAATACTGGGAGTAGCAGTGAAAAGAAACTAATTCTAAGATAACTGGATGTGAAAGAGTGTAATGTTTAGTGTCAAAAGTGTGTTTTATATGTATGTAATTAGTGTGAATTATCTATGGAATCTTGGAATAATGTGCCAAAACCTGCAACAAGACGCTCTCAGAATTAAATGTAAGTACCAATATAACTATGATCATACACAAAAGTAGATATGTTTATTTAATAGCTGTTAAAATTTCATATACTTATATCTAAATTTATTAATTTTATTAATTTTTTCGAACCCTAAAAACTTTCCGGCACATAGTAATGGGGGTATTTAAATGGCTTAGGACTGAAAGTGTCATTAAGTACGGTAATCGATATAACTTTATTAACCAGAAGTGAGTTAATTTAGAAGCCGTCTTCTTCGTATTTTTATGAAGACATTTACATACTTATTTGAAAATGATGAGGTCACTGTTTTAGATCGACCCTGGCTATATCTGCCAACTAAGCAACGATTCAGGTTTTGAATAGCAATAGATAATGAGCTAGTAGGCATACTATATATATATATTTAGCAAGAGTGACAATGAAGCTGTGCTAGAAAGATAGGGTGAAGAAGGAATAATGCTTAAATAGATCAGGGAAAAAATGAATTGACTAGCTACTAGCTGAGAAAAAACTGCCGCTGAAGAATGTACTGGAAGGAATGGTAAAGAGAAGAAAAGTTCGGAGGAGAAGAAGATATCAGACGCTAGACAAAATTGAGATATATGGATCGTATGTGGAGACTAAGAAAAAGTAGGAAAATGGGAAAGATTGAAGAATGCTGGGTGTGCAGTGAAAGACCTGCCCATTGGCAGAACACTATGAATGAATAAATTAAGGACCGTCTTCTGGCCTAGGGCGTACTGAGTTTAGGCAAGTTGTACTCTACGTAGACTATATTTACGTGACGTAATGTTCGTGGCGTGCCACAGATATTATCAGGGAACAATTGCATCTTGTTTGTGCTGCAATTGACGTTCTATTCATGATTCAAAAGTAGACCTCGTAGACTTTTATAATGAATTGAAGTGAAAAAGACTGATATTACGATGATCTATCCTACAAATTAAATTATTTGTTCAATTACGAGTATTTCATTAATTTACTTTTACTGGCAGAGTTAAGTCCATAAGGCCTTCTCTTCCATTCAGTCAGTACAAAAATACATCATCATCACCATCATCGTCATCATAATCATCATCCCTCTACGAGTCAGTCCTTGAAGAAATGTTACGATCTGAAAGAAACACTGGATTTCTCAAGCTATTTCTTCATCGGATGAGACAAAGATTCTTCAAAAAATTTCCAATGTTATAACTATAAGATAGGTGTATCAAACAAGTACCACCTAAAGTTTGGGACTATCCATGTTTTTAATGGTTAAATATTGGAAATCGTTCTTGCCACGTGCGTGATATTGCATGAAGGCTTCAGGAACCCTGTTCGAGGCATCCTCTTAAGATAGTGCTGCCAATTTTTTGTTAATATTGGTTGAAATTCAAGACTGGTGTCACCCAGATTTTCCAGTATATCTTCATTTCATCACCGAACCGAACTAGAGAAGCTTTACTGTTAGTCAAATGAAGCGTAGGCTATTTCACTTGTTATTTTTCTCTCATCATACTTCCACAGGATCCATGCTTCATCTCCTTAGATTATAAGAATAAGTTACATAGCAGATATGAATAATAGCAATATAGTAAAGAATTGAATAATACTTACTTAGGAAAGGTTTTATAGAATTCGGAGATTCATGACCGCCCGCAATTAATCCCGTCATCGGTCCCTACCCCAAGCAAGATTAATCCAGTCTCTGGCATCATATCACACCTCCCTCATATCCAATTTAATATTATCCTCCCATCATATGTTCAGGTTTCGTAATAAGCACTTTTTTACGGTGATGGGTTGTTAGCCCTTAGTTCAGCCCCAATCTGAAGGAACACTCCTTATCGACTGTCCGCAATTGTTTATTGAATATACAGTATTCACAGCTACCCACCTCTTCTATCCCCAAACTGAGGACGTGCCATGCCATGGTTATAGGGACCAAAAATGCATGGAAAATGGATTAATAATAATAATAATAATAATAATAATAATAATAATAATAATAATAATAATAATATTTATACCGACCACCGCTCTTGAGTAACGGCTAACTTGAGTGAACGTGAAGCCAGCCCTGTCCGGACTTTCTGTCACAACCAGAACGTACCGCGGACTTTTCGTCACAGTGTATTAAAATGTCATGCAGATATTTTGTCACAATATTAATATTGTCACAGGTACAGTACGTCACACTAAATATTATGTCACATGGACATTACAGTATGTCACGATATTTAGATTGCCAGTACATATTGTATATTGCCAATATAGTACGGAACAAAATAAATGTCATCTATGGTAACACAAACAAAATGGCTTTTATGGTAACATAAGCAAAATTAAAGTTAACAGAACTAAAAATTAGTGCAGTTAAATTTCGAAAATATAGATGAAACAAAATTCATACCTACAGCGAAATTAATTTATAAGGAGTAATTATATGTACCTCAAACATAGGCCAGTGAAAAATGGTATGCGATGGAGATGTGTTGATAGACATGGATGTGCTGCAATGATTACTACGTCAAATGATGAGAATGGAGCATCTGTGCTATGAGAAACAGAACATAGTCATGCGCCTGATTGGGGAATCTGCAATGCTGCTCAATTTAAAGAAGAAATTAAGAGTACAGCCGCCACGTCTGCGGAACCTTATTCATCGATTGTTCTAAATGCGATTGCTTCAGTGTCCAGCGAAACGAATGTTAAGCTCCCGAAGGAGGAAACATTGAGAAGAACCGTAAGACATTAGGAGGATGAAGATATGGTAGAGGGCGAAGAACACCAATGTTCCTTCCGAGAACATGGAACTCTCATTATAGAGCTCTTTTAAATTTGCCGCGTACGACTAACACATGTGAGGTTTGGCATAGCCGCATTAACAAAATGGTGGGCAAGGATCGTCCTTCAATCTATCATCTGTTGAACATCTACAAAATAAAGTCGCGAAGACACATCACGAAATTAAAAGACTGGAGAGGGGACATTCATCATAAAACAAAAAGAAAAAAATACTCGGAACTCGACAAGCGGGTCGAAAGGATTGTTGAAAGGTATCAGGAATATAATGATGAACAGAGGACTTTACAACATGTGCGAACACTTGGACACAATTTGCAGGTGCATTTTGAACGGTCTCAGGAATATTTTATGAAATATACTCAAACTCACAATAAATTTCCCTGTTTCTTTATATAAAAAAATAAATAAAGCGATATATTTTGTAATATTTTGTGAACTATCTAATACTCCCAATAGATTTACCTGTTTCTTTACAAATTTCAATAAAACGATATATTTCTTAATATTTTGTAAAATAGCTGATACTTTTATTAGAGTTATCTGTTCCTTTACGAATTTCAATAAAGTAATATATTTTGTAATATTTTCAAAATATCTTAAACTCACAATAGATTTACCTGTTTCTTTCCAAATATCAATAAAACGATATATGACATAGGCCTATAACAATGCTGCACATAAATTCTGCTGTGACGTGAAACTCTCATGAAAAGCAGCCATGTGACATTCTTCTCCTTATGATATTAATTCCGATGTAACATTATAGCCCTGTGACAAAAAATCTGTGACAAGAAGTCCGTGGTACGTTTAGCTGTGACAAAGTGTCCGGGAATCGAAACGAGCTGGCCCGGATTCATTTCCTGGTTTGGACAAATATGTTGTTGAGGTGTTTTCCGGGTTTTCACCTCAACCCATTAAGATCCTGTACTCATTTGGCCGGAATAATCACCTTTATCTCTCTCAGACGATAGAAAATCATATCTGTTAATAAAGTGTGTAAAATAACCAATTGAAAAGATAGTGGGAGTAAAATGTAGATGTGTTTACTTACATATAATTGTAAGAGTTAAAATATTACAACATAGTGTTAAATAAGGCAATTTGGTTAAAGAATGATTAACATAATGAAGGAAAGTTGATATATTATAAATAAATATTCTACAAAAGTAATGTTTAAAGAAAAATCAAATTCTAGATACAAAAAGCAGTTTTTCTGACAATCAGCTCTAAAAGTAATCAATGTCTGACAGTCGTTTACATTATGTACATTATAATAAGCTATTTCCTCTATTCACACTAGCATAAAGAATATAGGCTACATTGATGAAACATTATTTACACTATTATGCACCATTTACAAAAATACAAGGCTGTAGTATGTGAAATAAAATACTTTGCATGACAATATACAAGACTGTAAATATAGTGTAAATAACGTTTGACCAGTATCGACTTACGTTCTTTAAGATATTGTAAATTGAAATAGTAAATATTAGTGTAATAAAATTGTTAAAGTAGTCCATGTTTTGTTCCCCCTAAATTTACCAAACAAGAGTCGTGTGAGCACTCAAGTACTTCGCTTGCTAGATGAACACGCATCGTCCAAGACAGTGGAAATTCTACTGTAGTCTTCTAGGGCATGGAACGGTCCCTAGAGTCATAATGTCAAACGCCAAAGATGTGTTGTAATCCACGTACCCTTGCCGCAATCTTAGAAGACATGACAGATTTGACTAACTCGACGATAACTTCAGCAAAGGGATGTACGTTGATGATGTGGATCGCTTTCAGCCGCGTACTGAATGCTTTCTGAAAAATAGGATTTAAAACAAGTTATATTATGGACCATTACCTATTCCCTGTATTGAGAAAATGGTATAAAATAGATTTTTGATTGGCACCACACTTTAAACCAGGCCCTGGTTTAAATTATGGTGCCAACCAAAAATCTACTGGACCAATAACAGCAGTGAGCAGTACAGGCACTAGTGAGGGGCAGCTGAGAGCGCGTTGTTGGCTCTGTCACGTGGTCAGAAATGTATCCATACATTCGACTGCAGTACGGTGGTACTTCTTCGATTAAACGTGAAGAGATCCATTGTTCCAAATATTGAAAGAAAAAAACTTGTTGAAATGAAAATATGGAAAAATTTCGTAAATAAACAAATAAATATTTTTAAGAGACTTTAAAATTAATTTAGAAATGGTTGATTTGATATATTTGATGAGAGAATAAATATTTCTTCTAATACTTACGTGTTTCTATTGTAAATATTTGGATATGAAACGATATGTAGGCTGTTGTAAATATTTCAGACGTAGGAGATATTTTGGTGTATATTTTTAGGATAGCTCAGACTTTTTCAAATGAAGAAGATACATAGACCTATATATGGGTCATTCAGTAATTAGTGGCAACATTTGAATTAACAACAAAGAAAGCATTTTTGGAACAGTCACATTGTTGCAGTGCTCAGAAATAATCTCCTCCAACATGAAGAACCCGCCTCCACACCTCAGGGAGACGACGGATGCCATCCACAGCGTCTTGTTGTGCTAATCTTCGAAAAGACTGCTCTACTGCTGCTATAATTGCCTGTCTTTCTGAAGCGAACTCCTCTAAGTGGCAATTCACTTTTAGGGAAAAGGTCAAAATCACATGGACTCGTATCTGGAGAGTATGGAGGATGCTCCAGAACATCCCAGTTCCATCTGCGAAGTAAATTAACCACAGGTGCAGCTATGCGAGAGAAAGTTCTAGAAAGTAACTGCACTAAGCACCATTTACACGATTTCCGACACGAACTGAATAAGTGAGAAGGATACCGTCAAAATCATAACCAACAACGGTGTTCTTCCAGCAGTGCTCTTATAGCGTTCACTTGCCGATTATGGTCTGCCAGCCCCACGTTTTTGATTAACATCTTCTCTTCCGCTGCGAAATGCATTCGCCCACGATACGATGTGGTGTCTCTACCACAAGCTTGCAGTAGGCTAATTCTGCATGGCATTGTCGAGCATTCTTGCCTCTTGCAATCTTTGTTCGTATTTTCTAAACATTTTAGAGCGCTACAGATAACAGTCTACAAATTAAACTCACTACAAATAATTTATAAATGAGATTATTGTTTTCAAACTCACAGATAACACACATTAGATGCTCTTCTTTCTCATTGTTATCAGCTTGTATCATTTACCGCTGATAGCGTCACACACTAACATTGTTGCCACTAATTACTGAATGACCTATGTATATTTTTTTTTATTTTGTGCACACTCAATTGTTTCATGTATTTATATCAGCATTAGCTATTATCTTCAAAATATCCTCCGCGTTAGCTCTGTGGTAGCGTGTCTACCTCCAGACTAGCCGACCCGGGTTCAATTTCCGGCGGGGTCAACAATTTTCTTGTAAAATTCCTACCTCGGGATTAGAATGGCGGTGCACAACTTCTAATCACTAAATTGTGCACCAATATGCCTGAGTTAAATCCCAAATCTCTCCGCAGTACATATGAAGGGAAGGCATATGTCACTGTTGCCAGTGATTCGTCCGTCGGATGGGGACGTTAAGCCTGGCGGACCCCTTGGCGCTATTCGACAAGAGTAGGCTACGTCCCGGCACCGGGTTTCCCCTTCTCTCTTCCTCACCTTCATCATCATCCTCACCCATTCTCTACACTAGACTTACACAAACACTTAACATACACTCACCCTAATACACGACATAACTCTTCACAGATTACACATCATGTACAACGTGGCCCGCCGAAGTGGTGTACAATTTGAAAATGGCTCACAGTCCTGCCTTCTATCCGCAGTATGCGGAACCCGAATCACACAAGTGAAGTGGGTAGGCATTATTCGCACACACTATTTTGAAAATTATTATTTTAAAATTGATGGGATAATAATATTTTAGAAAATATACTACTTAGGTTCTTCTTTTTCTACTACTACTTCTTCTTCTTCTTCTTCTTCTTCTTCTTTCTGCCAAATTGAGGAATGGGCCGAAACCCGTTCCGAGGCTAAATTCTGTTTTGATCCGTCCATCTCATCTTCGGACGTCCTAGGTCACGTTTACCAGTTCACCTATACAGTAGGGCACTATGTGGGTATCTACTACTGACCATCCGCTGTACATGTTGTCTCCATTTATCTTTATATATTCATATTTCAGTTGCTATGTTCTCTTTCTCCAACTATCTTCTGATCTCTTCACTCCAGATTTTGTTTCTTAGTTTTGCTCCAAGAGTTGATCTCAAAAAAGCGCATTTGTACTGTTTCTAATTTTTATTCTGAACTCAAAACCCATGTTTCACTTCCACATTTTAACTTGATTTAGATATAACGGAATGAAATTTTAACTGTACTTCTTTCCTAATTGATTTAAGAAAATATAGTTTTGCACACTTTTGATCCTTCATATTTTTGGGTATTTACTTATTACTTTTTTAGGTTATTACGGAAATATTTAGTTTCTGAATATTTAGGTGTACATTTTTCGCAACTTCTCAGTAGAAGGATATTTTCCTAAAAGAAACGAAGATAAATGAAATTAATTTTATGTTGACATCTTACCTTAAAGAAGAAAAAGAAAAATGAAAATTAAAAAAAAAACATGCAACTGCTTGTGGTGGAAATATATATTTTATGGGTTGTAAAGGAACCTTTGAGGCGCGATATACGTTTCTTGACAAAAATTAATGTTCAACTATTTTCATACTTGAATTTTGACACTACATAACCCAGATGTTGAAAAGCATAGCTAGATAATACAATACCAAATACCACGGATATTAATAATATATTTAAGGACTATACTTAGTGTTTTATATTTTTCTGCACAGTGATGAATTCTTCTATTTCACCAGGAGAATGTCTAATGGTAATTATATAAGACGTAAATAATGTATACTTACATATAGTATTTTTAATCATACTATATTATAGGCTCTTATCAAATGCAATATGCTTATGCCAATTATGTAAGTTTATTTTCTCGAATACGAATGTTCTATTTATTTCAAATATCTTTATTTTAATTCCATTTAAAGTCTATCAACTGTTTAGAAAGTCAATATATGTGTAATTCCTATTATATCCATGTGTGATGGATATCTGTATTTTGTAATCAAACTCTGCACAGCTGTTTAGCTCTAGATATAACAGTCAGAGCTGGCAGTGTTAGGCTGGGTCTTAACAGGAGAGTAAAATATCCTAATACTAGATCTCAGACATCTAGTTCCTCGCTACTCAGCGACACCTCTCTACTTGCCGTCTTAACATAGAAACTAGAGGCAGTATTTATAGACAATCTTGGCGCGGGTTTCTGGTGAATGATCAGCGAACTAAAGATTTTCGTATTCATAAACCAGTGTTGGCTTCATGATATGATACGAGGGGGATCCAGGAAATAACGACCGTTTTGTTGTAATAATTAAAAAAATATATTTATCAAAAAAAAATTTGACATAACTGAAGCTTCCTTTACTTCTCTACATAATCACCACCTACATTTAAACATTTGTCGTATCTGTTCACTAGCTTTACAATTCCCGTGTTATACTCCTCTGCCGCCAGTTCATTAAGCCAGGTGTTCACTGTCTTCTTCATCTCTTCATCACTTCCAAAACGCGTACCACCCAGAAAGTCTTTCAGCTTAGTGAAAAGGTGAAAATCGCTAGGAGCAAGGTCTGGACTATAGGGCGGATGATCAAAGATTTCCCAACCGAATTGATCCAGCAATTCTCGAGTTGAAGCAGCAGTGTGCGGGCGGGCGTTGTCGTGAAGAAGCACAACTCTTCTCGAAAGCATTCCTCGCCTCTCGTTTTGGATGGCTCGCCGTAGTTTTCGTAAAGTCTCACAATAACGATTTGCATTGATCGTAGTGCCTTTTGGCATGAAATCCAGCAAAAGAACATCTTTGCGATCCCAAAAGACAGTAGCTATGACTTTTTGTGTTGAGAGAGTCTGTTTGAATTTTCTCGGTTTCTTGGGTGATGATGGATGATGCCACTGACGTGATTGGCGCTTGGTCTCTGGGGTGTTGTAAGACACCCAGGCCTCATCACCAGTCACAATTTGATCAAGAAAGGCGTCTCCATCTGTGTGATATCGCATCAAGAATGTCAATGCTGAGGACATTCTCCGAGTTTTGTGTTGGTCACTCAGATGCCGTGGAACCCATCGTGCACAGATTTTGTGGTAGCCAAGATGTTGCGACACAATTTCACCAAGCAAAGAACGAGAAATGTCAGGAAAGGCAATATGCAATTCGTCGAGTGATGTGCGCCTGTCTTGCAAGATTCTGTCGTTCACTTTAGTCTTCAGGTCTTCTGTGATGAGTGATGGGCGTCCGGGTCGAGTTTCATCGTGGAAATTTGTTCGCCCATTGTTGAACATTTCGCACCATTTTCTCACATTTCTTTCATTCATTACAGTATCACCATACACTTCTTTCAATTGCCGGTAAATTTCTGCAGGTTTCAAATGTCGGGCATTCAAAAATCGAATCACACTCCTCACCTCACAGTCGGCGGGATTATCAATCACGTCGTTCATTTTGAAGTAACACAAAATGAACAATGGCGACTTGTTGCAACCAGTACTCACAACATTATGAGAACACATGTTAAGGAAGCCAGTTGACCTTCAAACAAGGAAGGGGAGTCAGCTGCGCGGCGGGTATGCGCGAACGGTCGTTATTTCCTGGATCCCCCTCGTATGAATCCTGTACAAGTAATCAGTCGATACCCGGGGCTAGTTTAGCACGCTCGTAGCTCGGGCTAGCGAAATGTCTATGAATAGCACATGTCTGAAATCCAGTGTAGGAAATTTTAGTCTCCCGTCAAGACCCAGCCTTATTCCGTGGGCTTAAGCCATTCTCTGCTGCTGCACGTAATGTTAAGTTGACAGCCAAGCAATAATTCTGCACACAATTCAAATTTTCAACCATAAAATTAAACAAAAGTGTTTATGCATTTAGTTTAATAAATAAATAATTGAAGTAATTTATTAACTTATTTCCATATCTCTAACATCGTTCTTATTGTCATTTTTAATATTTCAAACAAATTATAATTCGTACGAATTTTAACAAAAGGTTTTGAATTCGCCAATAAATAACAATTTGAATTATAATAAAAATTTACGACATTCGGACTTCGTTTATAATTTAACCATAACGTATAATTTATTCGATGACTTTCTTATTTATAAATAGCTTTATAATTTTTATGTGTAATGTTTTAAGTCTACATAGACGTATAACATTTTGAGGGTGAGATAGGATCACATTCTTTATGCCGAAATATTTCTGGAAACATGTTCAGTTCTATCAGTAGAAAAACATTTGGGGAACCTAGCGAATTTGGAGTTTAGAGAAATTTCTTTGTAGCGCTGTAAGCGCCTGGATGTCCAACGCTGTGAAGTAACGGTTTGCGCGTCTGATCCTGAAAGGGGCGGGCCCGGATTCAAGTCCTGGTTGGATAATGTTACTTGTTTGAGATTTTTTTCTGAGTTTTCTCTTAATTAATAGAAGCAGAATTGATGAGTAACTTTCGGCGTTTTACCTCGGAATCATTTCGCCATCATTAACTTACACATCGTCAACATTCTCCATACAATAGCACGGGTTAAGGTCACGCTGCGGCGTCTTCTACTTGTACACAAGCGCGACCGTTCGGCTACCCAATCATTCACAGAATACAAATGGTGAGCACAATAAACCTCAGACTGCTTTCGTGTCCCTCTTCCGTACAAGAGGATAAACAGAACGCTCCTGGATAGCATCAATCGCCCGTCACTTCCCTTTATCACACAGTTGTTGTATGTTAGATGTATTGCTCAATGAGTCCGTTTTAGAATGGAGGAAGGTTACAAATATTGTCTAAATTAATTTAGTTTTCTGTTAATGCACCCCCTATAAGGGGGTAGATCACCTTATACAAACGTAATCAGAGTTTCTTTATGAAACAAATATACTAGGCTACTTGTAACTACTGTACAAAGTTTCATGAAAATCTGTTAATTAAGAGAAAGGTTAATTTTCTCTATATGCCATGATTCTCTCTCTTTCTCTCTCTCTCTCTCTCTCATAAAGAGGAAGAACACGAAGTCTTTACACACCAGCCTGAGACTTTTTCTGCTCACACCTCCTATTCTGTGAAAGATTGGATAGCCGAATGGCTACGCTTTTGTACAATTACAGGACGCAGCACCGTGAACTTAATCAGGGCTATGGTAGGGATGATGATGATGATGATGATGATGATGATGATAATATGTGAATTAATGATGGCTAAATGAGTCCGAGGTTTACCGCAGGAAGTTACCCAGCAATTCTGCGACAGTTGTTTCAGGAAAACGCCAGAAAAAATCCCCAATCAGGTAATGTGTCCCAACCAGGATTTGAACTTGGGCCTTCACGTTTGACGTCACACGTGCTGTTACTCCACAATGGTGGACAAATGCCAAGGTTGCCAGATTCTCTCGTCAGGAATCTAGGACAGATGATGATACCGCGTATCTTAAAATCACTAAACATTTGAATTAATAATTAAATTTGCAATACAACTAATTGTATAGGGCCTAAGCTTTAAAATTTGTTAAATTTTTGCTAGATTATAAAATTCCGTTGGATGTATTGATAAAGTCTGCAAAAAAAAATAATGTCATATTAGTCCGATCTATATACAAAAAGACCGATAATATTAGAAGGTTCAGATACCATCAATAATTAATTAAATCAACTTCGAAAGAGAGTAAAGAATAAAAATATTGTACGTTATAATACCTACACACACTATAGCCCTATAGTTTTTATTTCAATAGAGCCTGATAGGAAGTGTCAGGTGACGATGATGAGAACATTCAACGTAGATTGGACAGGATATTAAGAAATGAATAAGGAATTTTGGCAAAACATTGCATTTTCCAATTCTTTTTCCATCTCAATCCAGAAAACACCATTACAATTGAGATCAAGCCTGGGAAATCCAGGACGCCTGGAAACCCTGATTAATACAAGGGATAGTTTACTTTATACAAACGTAACACTAGTCGACAAAAATGAACTTTTTTTCTTTCACAAGAAGTAAAATAACATTTCCTAGAAGAATATTTCGTGCTGAATTCAAATATAATTTCAGTTTTTCCCCATCGTGCAGGAGTTTTTTGTGATATTCATTTGAATTTTTATAATATTCTAAAAAAATCTGTAACTAGCTCTCTAACTCAACATTATAACTACTCATTCTGTCTTACCTAGCAAGTGGTAGATAGTGATTTTCGGGCATATTTTGCATCTGGAACGTCTGTCTTCTTGGTCCAACAGTAGTCAGCCAGCATATTGGAACATAAACCACAGAGCAAAATCCGGAGTCATCTACGTCAGGTTAAAGACATTCAGGGCTTAAGGACTCCAGGGATTTACAAGATTCCATGCGAGTGTGGCGAAGTATACATAGGGCAGACTGGCCGCACAATAGAAGACAGAATCAAAGAACATAAGAGGAACCTGAGGCTGTATTACCCGGAAAAATCTGCAGTGGCGCAACACAGCATAGAAAAGGAGCATAAAATACTGTTTGACCACACCAAGGTCATTAACAAATCAAGCCACTACTGGGATCGTACAATCAAGGAGGCCATAGAGATCCAGCTGGAGAAAAACAACTTTAACAGAGACAGTGGACTCCAGCTCAGTCAGGCATGGACACCGGCCTTAGACCAACTCAGGCCCTCTTACAATCAAGGTCATGAAGATCACGGACCGAGGACGGCAACCGATTCCAACCGGCGGAACAGGGCTCGCCGCCCGCCAAACTTCACGCAGGAATCCCGGGAGGGGCGCAGCTTACGAGCGATGACAATTCCCGGCCCCGGATTGGCCGATCCGCCAACCAATCCCGTTTCACCTGAGACAGCCTAACATCTATATAACCTTTCGACTTTCTGTTCGGACATCACTTCCCTGAAGATGGCTGCAGAGATAGCAGTCGAAAGCTTGGAGCATTCCAAAATCTTAACTCGGCTGATATCCCGCGAAAACATATTAGCGAACCAACGCCGAGAAAGCCTCAAATCATACATGAACAAATATCATTACAGAACACAATACCATTTTCTTCAGAGAAGCAGTCCTTGAAATCACTATGGCGGCCACGATAACTACATATTCTTACATCTTTTTGGAGTAGATTCCACCCTTTGAGTCTGGAAGCTAAACCTTCAGCTTGCTGTTTAGACAGATTTAAATCCCGAATCAGGTCATTAAGGTCTTTCTGATTGGGAAAGTATGGTTCTGATGAACAGGTATTGGCTTCAAATGTAGGATCACTTTTATTTCCATCTGAAGCATTATCAGTTTCAGTTAGGTCAGAATCAGAGTTATTACCTAAGGTCGTATCGGCATATACTGGTACAGGGAACTGTTCATTGTGTAAGACAGGTCTTATTGCAGATTTAAAATTAGGATACCTAACTGTATGTTTTGTTTTAGATGTGATTCCTGTAATATTTGTCAAACAGAAATAACAATCACTTAAATGATCCTTCGGTTCCCTCCAAATCATAGGAATTGCAAATGGCATACGATGTGTACCCTTTTTCCATCCAGTCAGCAATCTAACACACGAAACACAGCATGTATTTGGGGCCCAGTTCTTATCAAAATCACCAGCCTGACAGCCAAAGTAAAGTTGATAACACTTATTTACAAGTGGGGTCAAATGTCGCCTCTGAGACTTGAAGGTCAGCTCACCACAAATATAGCAGAAACTGTCTACATGATTTACACACTTTCTTGGCATGATGAACAACACTAAGCACTAAAACACTACATACACAATACACTTCCGAAAAGAAAGGAAGGAACTATCTCACTACTGAACAAACTCACGGCGAGCTCGATACTGACACATCACAATGCCGGATGAACAGGTCTGAGCATGTCCAAACATGAATGAACCTGCACAGGATTGTTTTATGGTGCTTCAGCATAATATTACAAATCATTTCCTTAAATACAGCTTGGATAAAATCGCTACATATGAGGTAACGGTTCCTATGACAGGTCAAAGAAAACGGTAAAATCTGATTTTAAAAAGTAGCTGTCACAAAAAAAACTGTGCCTGATGGAAAAATTCTGACCACATATCTGAATTCAGTACGAAAAACTGCACTAGAATCACTAATCAGATTTCTTGTGAAGAAAACCTTGTCGACCAGTGAATCAGAGTTTGTATACGAAACAAATATACTTTTATAATAACTGTACAATTCTTAATGAAAATCTGTTAGATAGGAGAAAAGTTATTAATATTTTCCAGCAAGATTTGCGTTCC
Source organism: Periplaneta americana (assembly GCF_040183065.1). Classification (NCBI taxonomy): domain Eukaryota; kingdom Metazoa; phylum Arthropoda; class Insecta; order Blattodea; family Blattidae; genus Periplaneta; species Periplaneta americana. The sequence goes on from NC_091129.1 coordinate 38,492,795, forward strand.
CAATCACTGTGTCCTGGTTTTAATACATTGCATGATCAGATCATTACGTCAGAACATACACCAATCACCCACAGTTGTTCAGAGTTCAGTTTTACTTAAATGTTTAGAGATGCCACAGCAACGAACGGATGGAGTCAAAATGGTAAACCTCTCACTGTTACAGAAGTGTATAGACAACGTGTTTCTGTTAGTAAATATAAACCTACGTAACACTGACTTGCATAAATGAACTTTTGCTTATAATTCTTATTAATAAGGAATGAGAAGCTATCGATTACTACTATTTCAATGAGAAAAAGTACGAAAATTGAATGTCATTAATACTGAGAAGTGTTACGAGAAGAAAATGCAAACTAGGTAAGTACATTTAATGTTGACATAGTACACACACACAATTACCTGGCTGATTGTAGACCTGGTGGCCGGCAGTATCTTCGAGGGGTGAATACAAGTAAACTGCCCCTTCCCCTTTGCTCTCTCAGCAGCCTTTCCTTCAGTTACCGCAATACAGCATCTACGGCCAGGTCTACATGTACACTGTACTTTGCCAGGTAATAAGCCCAGATAGCCTTGACTAACAATGTACAGTAAGAAGAAAGTGTTTTGTTTTCGCTGTACATGCGTATGTACATTTTTCTAGTTTTACAATTACTTTTGTGACTAATAAAATAAGTATCTAAAAGTTAAGAGTGATTACAAGTACCTCCTACGTACTACAAACAGGTGAGGTCCTGTGTCATGGCCAGCACGATCTCCTGACTTGAATCCTTTGGATTTCTATCTTTGGGGACGGTTAAAAACATCGTCTATCAAGATCGTCCCACAACAAAAGATGACATGAAACAGCGAATTCGAGAGACCTTCCAGTTACTTGACCACACCAAAGTGTTAGGAGTCGCTGACAGTGTTAGAAGAAAGGTACGGATGCGTGCTGCTCAGAACGGCAGACAGTTCGAACATTTGTAAAATTTAATGGCATTGTTCAGTCCTTGAGTAACATCTATCAACATTAATTGTCTTCTTTATATTTTTTTTTATTTTATTGGGTTATTTTACGACGCTGTATCAACATCTAGGTTATTTAGCGTCTGAATGAAATGAAGGTGATAATGTCGGTGAAATTAGTCCGGGGTCCAGCACCGAAAGTTAACCAGTACTTGCTCGTATTGGGTTGAGGGAAAACCCCGGAAAAAACCTCAACCAGGCAACTTGTCCCGACCGGGATTCTTACCCGGGCCACCTGGTTTCGCAGCCAGACGCTTTGACCGTTACTCCACAGGTGTGGACTCTTTACATTTTCGTATTGTAACATTTCTCAATATTGATGGAATGTTTTTCGTACGTTTTCTCATTGAAAGAGTAGGAATTGATAAAAAGTTTCGTATGAAAGTTCTTTGTTTTGAAGAGCTCTATCAAATGGTACCTTATTTGACCCCGACTCCCATTTGAAACTTTAAACTGATACGTCACTGACCCTACTTCCTGTTAAGGCTGTTTGATGAAATCAAGCTCAAATGAAAGTTCACATGTGCTTTATTGCTAAATATTTTTGTCTGGAAAATTTTAATGCACTAGTTTCCGAAATAAATTACTTACGGATAGTCTGAATCACTCATTGCATTTTCGTAAGTTTTCTCATTGAAAGAGTAGGAATTAATAAAAACTTTTCCTATAAAGTTTTTTTTTAAAAGCTCTATCAAATGGTACCATATTTGACCACGACTCCCATTTGAAATTTTAAAATAATACGCCACTGACTCTATTTCCTCTTAAGGCTGATTGATGACTTCAAGGTCAAGTGAAAGTTCACATGTGTTTTAGTAATAATTATATTTTTATCTCAAAAAATTTAATGTACTAGTTTCCGAAATTACTTTTACGGGTGGTCTGAATCACCCTTGTAACAAACGCATACAAAATCTTAGCTGGGGTATAAAAAAATGAAAAGTTAAATTTCCTAATGCAGTTACGAGGTTTTAAAAATAAGTCAACTAAATGTAGGTCAGCCTCGGTAGCGCAGTTGGTATAGCGATGGCTTTTTGTTCTCGAGGTTGTGGGTTCGACCCCGTCCCAGGTCGATGTCATTTAAATGTGCTTAAATGCGAGAGGCACCTGCCAGATTTACTGGCATTTAGAAGAACTCCTGCGGGACAAAATTCCGGCACACCGGCGATACTGATATGACCTCGGCAGTTGCGAGCGTCTTTAAATAAACCTTAATTAAAAAAAAAAATAACGGAATGTACCAAACCGTTGCAGCACTGAATACCAGTTTAGGAAGGCAATTTCAGTAGATTCATTTCTGTGTACGATATACTTACATATCTTGCTGAGTCTGAAAAGAAAGGAAAGTCCGGATACACAAGAGATAATTCGTAGTAATGCAATCAATTTCGTAAACTGAATGCCATATCGCACAGATGCATATTTCATTCACGCGAAGGGTGTTACAAAGATAGTAACTTAGATAAGTTCATCATGTCGGAGTTCGAGTGATTTCCGACATGATGAACTTACCTACTATATTTGCAGTTTATTTATCCTGTAATATCAATTTTTCTGAAAGAATCGGGCTTGGCTCTGTCGGCAACATGGCCGTGGGTTTTTAGATGAATACGGATAGCTTAAATCGCCAGGTCTAGACGAGATGTTTCGTTTGGCACCAAAAGCAGAACGCTAGCCTATCGCAGTCGCGAGATATACTGCCAGGAAACTTTTACCCACGCCCAAAGTGACTTCCAATTACTCGTGCCCCCAACTGCGCCTCGCATCGTAGTCGTATTCCCCATTGAACGAGACTTCATTTATTTCAATAGTGTTATTAGTCACGCAGTTTAGTGTCAGAATGAATCACCTACAAAAGTTATATCGCAGTCTCCGTCCTGGTAGCCCATGATATGTTGGTCTGATTTTAAAAAAACGTATTCACGTCAAAATTAGGTAAAACCATAAACTAATGGAAAAGCTCTTTACAAAAAGGGAATGGCTCCATTTTGTGGTGAAAGTAATGTTTTGCTTGTTTCTGCGTTAAAAATATGCCCGACATTTTAATACAAAAACGGTGTGATTCCGAGCATTTCGTAATAAGTTACAGTGGAATTGTAACTGAGCTCCCAATCGTTTCGTTGCAAAAAGGAGGCAGCTCCTGCAGATGTAGGCCTATACAGAGCGAACTGTAAGTTCAGGGGCTTTTTCTTTGACAAATCTCAAAGAAGAATGTTTAATACAGTTTTGGTCGTTGTTGCTTCTTTTGAGATAAAAATTCTTTTTATTAAACATATCTTAGCGTATCTGAGAAAGCCATTAATTAATTTTCCAGTATGCTCAGTCATTTTAAGAGAGCAGTCTATTCATTCATTCATTCATTCATTCATTCATTCATTCATTCATTCATTCATTCATTCATTCATTCATTCATTCATTCATTCATTCAAAGTGTTTGCCCAAGGGCAAGTCTTTCACTTCTAACCTAGCATTCTCCAGTCTTTCCTTTTTATGGCTTCCCATTAGTTTCCGAATATAATCCATATATCTTAATGTCATCTATGTAGTATATTATGCATTATGATAATAAATTATTTAAATAATTTTAGTTTTTTCTTTTAAACGTACATAAATTTGATCCGAACAAATGTAACTTTTCGCTCTGCAAAAGAACTTTACATTGTTATACTGGCTCGTATCAAATTTCTGTACATTTGAAGGATAAAACTAATATTTTTTCAGTAATTGGTTATCATAATTCATTGGTCTGTTAAAATGACTTAGCATTTTGGGAATTAAATCAATGGCTTTCCCAAAACGAGCCATGAAATGTTTCATATAAAACAATTTTTATCTCGAAAAGAATGCAAAACGAGCAAAATTGTATTAAACTTTTAGCTTGACATATCTGTAAGAATAACTTCCTGAAATTAAAGACCTTACTTACGGTTTAACCCAAGGAAGATAGATTGGAAGGTACTGGCCAACAGATCCGTCACGCACTGCTCGTGTCGTCATCTGCCGTCAAGGCTTGGCCTTTAACATGCCTCGTACTATGGAAAGCAATAAACTGAAGATAATTATGGCATTCAAAAAAAGACTATTGTGATCCCAAACAAATTTTCAATTACTGTGAGCTCTTTTGACATTGCTGAAACACTTATTACTTTACAACGAAATATGAAAATATTACAGAATGACTCTCTGTGAAGAATATTATATTATTGTGCTCACATTAAGTAGTTGATGATTTTCTTAATTTTCTTCAGTGTCTTACGTCTAGTTGTAGACGATTTGCATTTTTTCTGCCCTTGTCGGCGTTTGGTGAGAGCTTTTATGATGATCGAGTTGTGGAGAATCATTCAATAACGATTGGTCCATAGATCTACTAGAGATCTTTTCGTTCCTTATATTTGCAAATGTTTGTTCTACGCTTTTGAAATTGTTTAGTGTAGTCCCATGATATTCCTCAAAACATTTTTCAATTTTGTAAACCACACGATTCCAGTCAACAGAAGGACGAATATTTCTTCGTGAAACACACTGTAACCAATCGGATTTCCTAGCTTCACAGTTTTTTTTGACTATAGAAGGGTTTGTTTGCAGTATACAAACACACACACAGACACTTCGATATTTCTTTTTCAATCAGTAACAAAGATAACCGACTAACATTTCTAACAATTCACTTTTTTCTGATATTCGTTAAGACTGTACATTAATATAGGTACATAGTTAGACAGAATGAAGTTCCGAAAGTCGTATGTTTTGTATTAATTGTTGTGATAAGTGCGTGAGAATAATGTAATTTTTAGTTAAAAATTGAAAAACAAAATCTGTACGAAACAAATAACACATATTTTACCTTCAGAACACTACCAATTAAAGAAATCATACTTCAGAATAGTTCATTCTCTATTTGTAATATTGTTTTATCCTTAAAACTAAAGAATGAAGGTATTTACTAACAACTTCAAATTAGTTTAACTCTGAAAACATTGAGATTAAGATACATGTTTATACGACATATTTTGCTATCTCTTTTTTGTAGTTTAAGATATGATATCGACAAAGAAATTGTGAATTCGGTGCAAAAGTGAGTAGCAATATCCAATTGTATTGCAAAAAGTGAATAGCTTCATTATTTGTTTATATTTTACCCCCCTAAATTGCTGATTATAATAAAAGGTTGAATGATAAAATGAAACTCATAGGTACCTAGAACATAGTCTGGAAAAGGAAAGAAACTCAGTTAAAATTTAATTTTTTAGAACGTTTTTTGTGGTTTTCCATAACTTTTAAAAGTGGAGCTGCCTCGCTTTTGCAGGGAGCCCTTCAATTGCTTTGAAGAAATTTTGTTATTTTGTTCAATGACAGAAGAGAAATGTTCATAAGCGTACTTTTTCTGAAGCACGAAAATAGCTGAAATTTAAGTTGTCTGGTTAAATCAGAGAAACGTTTTGCAATCCTACCCCAGTCATTGTATCAATATGGCAGGAGTAAGTCTTAACTGGAACAGATTTCTCAGAATGCGTCACATCTAGGTTTACGGCACTCACACTGAGAGTTCGCGAAATAATTTGCTCTTATAAGTAAACTAACAAGACCTACCTATACGTATCATCTAAGAAAGTTCATCTGAATTTTCATAACAGGCACTGCGCTGAATAAGATATTAAAAGAAGGAATTACCACAATGCAGGTTTCGGCTTTCTTCATGGACGGAAATGAAAACTTGGTCACGTGCCCGAGAGTGTAATGGGCCAAATCAATGACGAAGATGTCTCTGAGACTGTAGTCCTCACACATTCTGATTTCGAAAGTCATCAGAGACATTCTGTACCAATCTTCTATCACAAAATCTGTTGGGTCATTTGACAGAACCCCGAAACATACTACTCGATCATATTCCGGCGCCATCTGGGGCATAGGTGTGTAGTATCTGAAAAAAGACAATATTAAATTTCAGTGGTTAAATAAATTGTTATTGAAACATGTACATTTGTTCAATAAATGATTTCGCTGTTACCATATTAAATTCATATAATACAGAAAAGGCAAATTTTATTGCCCTAAAGGAGAACTACTGAGGAACAATCGCCACCATAAAGTGAGAAGCTCCATCGCAACCACTCTTCGGAAGGCAAAGTAGGAGGTTTACGAAGAAGTGGACTGCTTGGCTGAGAATGGTTCAACGAGAAGAACAGACTTTATAGCCATCGATCGCCGGAATTAAAGAAGCCTCATTCTTGACCCCACTGTCCGTTTTGAGAAGGATGATCAACAAGCCAATAACTTTAACGATGAAAAGAAGTCTATTTACAACCCATGTATTCCTCACTTCAGTGAGAGATACAAAATGAATATTAATACATGGGAAGTGAAAGGACTTCATTTTGGCGCTAGGGGAATTTCATTTAAGTTAACAAAAACCATTCTCCTTTCTCTCAAATTTTCTAATGAGGACATTAACAAAATTTGTCTAATAGTATTGAGAGATTCGTTATCCATGTATTTTTTTTTCACTTCATTTCATTACTCTTCAATGTATTTTCATCTTATGTTTCTCCGAAATCAAATTGTACTTTATTTTTACATTAACATTGTTCCGTATTCTCTCCGCAATCATATTGTATTTTTCATTTAACCTCTGCTTTGTATTCTGGATCCTAGTGGTCAGCCATAGATTTCGGCCAGATGTCCAAAATTGTGGAATTTGTGTACTGGTATTTAGAAAGCTTTTGTTTGGAGTTACTGTAGACCTACTTGAAAAATAAAATTTGTTTGAGAATATGTTCAATTCCAAATAACTGTGTTACTGCAGCAACTTTAAGCTTAAAAATAATAAAATGACCAGAAGATTGTGTTGGATGTTATGTTGACCATTAAACAAATACACAAAGAATGTATCCACTTGCAAGAGTATTGTTTCAATACAAGAAAAGAAAATTGCAATACTAGAGAAGCAGTGCTACGATGGCTCAATGCAAAATCTATAGACTTATTAGCTAATGGACCCGGTGGATTCACCCTGAATTTCAACTTGTGTTGGTCGAGCTCGTGGTCCATGCTTTTCCCCGGGTATGCCGGTGTCCTTATGATATCCTAACAATTATTCTCCATCATCACCACTAGGATTGTAATTTATATCCACCGCCTGTTGTGCACTCTGGATAGTATCTGACGAACTAAGAAGTCTACAGACGCTGGTACAGACATTCATTCTACCTCACTTCGATTATTGCGACGTTTTCTTCAGTGATCTCAGGATTGATTCCGCTCAGAAACTACAGCGTGCTCATAACGCGTGGGTCTGCTTCATTTGTAATGTTCGATACTATGATCATATCTCACCTTCTTTCGAGAAGTTATCATGGCTTAGGTTACATGAGAGGGGAAATCTGCACTCACTTTCTCTCTTATATCGAATTATGCACACTTCATCCCCCTATTATTTATTCGCTCGTTTTCATACTCTCTCTCGCTATCATAATATTAATACTCGATCACAACGCGATAACACGCTAGAAATTCCACATCACACATCATTTCTGTATTCCTCATCTTTCACTGTTGTTACCTCTCGTCAGTGGAACCCTCTGCTGCCTGAAGTCAAGGGCTGCCGAACATTGAAATCTGTCAAATCCAAGTTAAAAAATTATCTTATGACGAGTTGCCAAACTAACTTATTATAATGACAAGTGTTGTATTGCATGTTTCCCACGTATTCACATTTTTTATGTTCTAGTGATATTTAATTTATTTTATATTTTTGTTTTCATATTTTCCGATAATGGTATATCTATAATGTGATAAGTTGAGCTATATATAATCATAATTTTCCTCACTGTGTGTACCTAAAGATATTGTATTCATTGTATGCTTTGTACTGCACTATTTTATTACTACTATTAGTATTATTATTATTATTATTTTACCACTATTCTGATTTATTATTATTATTATTATTATTATTATTATTATTACCAATAATTGTTTTATTTTTTATACTTTGTAGGCCCATGTCTAATTTATTTTGACCTGCTGTTCACATTTTATTATACTTTTTCCATTTTTTCTGTATGTTATATATTATATCTGATTTCTACTTATTTGTTGTTTGCATTTTATTATTATTATCTTACTGAGTACTGTGTGTAAAATTGTAGTGTACTTTGTAAATTTGTAGTATTTTTTGTAACGCAGTTTTACTCCTGGTTGAGTGTTAGAGAAGGCCGTATGGCCTTAACTCTGCCAGGTTAAATAAATCATCATCACCATCATCATCATCATTACTCTTCTCGGCACTGGCTACATCTTTGAGCTTACCCGTAAAGGCGGAGACAACAACGTCAAGCTAAAAGTCTCGTTGGTGGATATACTGTAAACTAGAGAACCTATTTTTGTAAAATTTTACGAAGTGTTGGATACCTTATTTTGAAAAGTTATGTTCTTATAAGTGAAGATCTGAATTGAGAAATATAACAAGTGCAATATAAACATAATTTGACATTTTTTCCGTGCTATGTGTTCTTTGTATAGGCTACCATTCTTTAAAAAAGAATAACCCAAGTATTACTTTAAACTTTTGTTTTTTAATCATACAAATATATATCTGAGTGGGCTCACTCTTATATGGCAAGTCTATAGTTTTTATGCTCTCCTGTAAAGTTTACTGCAATGAAATTCACTTTTATTTGAAGAACAGTGTAAGTCCAAGTCATGTGAAACAGAGTGGCACAAAGAATGATGCCATTAATGGGTTAGATACTAGTGTGCAATGTTCGAATATGTGAGCGGATGTCAAGATACAACAAACTTCGCCGTACCCCGTAGGCATCCCAACAGCACGTGGAAGTGAAGCATGTAAACTAAAATAACCGAGTCCATTGAAAACCGGTAAGAGGTCTTATGTTCGGTTCATATTTGCCAAGCCTCTGTAGAAGCGAAACTCCCTTTGCGTTTGTTCAATCTTCCCCTTTCCTTAGCCTATATATGTTCAGTGCCTTTTTCCAGAGTTCCTTTTCTCCATTCGCCTTTATGCTTTAACTGCATAAGGGTATCAGGCACATATCTTGCAAACTTACGCATAGTAATGAGTGTAGGTAACTTTTTTGTTATTAATATGAATAAATATTCACAAAAATAGACATAGCCTATAAATAAATGAAACAAAATATATTTAAAAACCTCATGTATTCGAAGTACCGACTAGTACTCTGCAATGTTCAAACATAAGAGAGAAAACCAAGACATTGCAAACTTCCTCTTATTCCATATGAAAACTAATCGCAAGATATCCTTAAGCGGTCTAAAATACTGTCGTGCAATGTTCGAACATGAGAAAGACAACCAAGACATTAGAAACTTTGTCTTATGTCATATTTAATATGAAAAACTATGCTAAAATATGATGGTGTGGGAATGGAGCAGAGCGATAATTTTATAACAAGGAGGAAAAAACACGACAGGCCTTGTCTTGCAGAGCGAACATCGAAGAATGCCGAATTTCCTCATGCTCCACTAATTTGAATCGAACATAGTGCTTGTAATGCATGTCCCTAAGACTTTCATCATCCGTATAGTCACACAAATATTGTGTCCGAGCAATTGTGATTAATTTGAATATCACATAAAGAATGTAATTATAGACATTTTCTGTCGGCAATTGGTATAGTAATAACTGTCGTGTATTTTTAAAACATAATGTGATATACCTATATGTACGTATATTTCTGTCGATGTTTAATCATATTTTTGTAATAATAATTACCTGTCCTTACAGCTAAATAAAATTTCACAAGGATTGTTCTAAAATCTTTACTCAGCTGAAAGCATGATGAGATGGGAGGGGAAGGTAGGAGAAGCCAGGTAAACTTCAAGGGCACAGATCATACAAGACGCAAGTCGGAGTGATCTGTGATAGATCCCCTTCTTCAAAGCAGACTACGGTTCTTGTCACGCTCGACAAACTTGAACCGAAAATAGAGCTTGAAATGTACGACACTAGTAGATACCTACTATATATCATAATTAGGCAGCGCATTTTCGTTCCCAAACTCACACAGGGTCGAGTAGTTTCGTCTGGTAGCTACAGCTGTTACGTCACGTGAATATGTAAGCAATGTCTAATTGCAGGCAGGTATGCATGGGGCCATTAAATAATAATTATGTACTGTATTGTAAATATGCCCATGTGATGTCATATAATGTAGAAACAATATTCTTTTAGTTTAAACAAATGTTATGTGATGTTCGTAAAAGATTTGCATTTCATATCCTCAGAAAATATGTTTTCGCTCACTGCACTGGGATAAGTTTTGATAAATGAATTATTTGTATATGTTGTATAATTGGCTGAGATATTTTAATAAATTAATGAGAAAAATTTATGGGTGATGAGAGTCCATATACCTGCGGTGCGGCATAAATGAGAGACATAATGAAATATTCGATGAGGATTTTAAATTAGAGGAACTTAGAGGCTTTATATTTAAATTAAAAAACAAGAAATCTGCGGGAGTAGATGGAATTCCCATGCAGTGTTGGAAAGAATTTAGTAGGAAGGAGAGTTGGTTAAAAATATTAGTGAAAATGTTTAACAGAATGAGAAAAAGGTTCAGGATCCCGGATTCGTGGGCTTGAGCAATACTTTTACCAATTTACAAAGAGAAAGAGGATGAAAAAGATATGAATAACTATAGGGGCATATAACTCTTTTAGTGCATTAGAATTATTTATACAGGTCTGCTAATAAGAAGATTAAGCATGGATGGAGAGGTATGATATCATCTCGGACTTTCAGAGCGGATTCAGAGAAAAGAGAAGAACAAGTGATAACATTTTGATCATTAAAGCCATAATTGAAAAATATCTAAATTCTAAAATAGTTTGTATGTACTGGTGCTTTATTGATTTAGAAGAGGCTTTTGATTCAATTATTAACAGAGAGAAATTGTGGTACGAAATGGAAAAATTGGTATAAGTTCCTCATTTTTAGAAAATATAAAATCAGTGTATAGAGATGTGGGTTTTAGGATTAGGCTAGCAGATGGAAATCTGTCCAAATTGATCGAGTAAACGAGAGGAGTGAGACAAGGATGTAACCTGAGCCCTTATTTATTTAACATATTTATTAATGATATTTTAGATAATGTAGCAAATGTGAATTCTCATTGCATAGTGTAATATAACATACCAATTCCGGGGCTACTTTTGTAGATGACTGCGCTATTGGAGTATTTTCGGTCAACGGGCTTCAAGAGGCAATTAACGAAATTAATAGCTTCTGTATAACTTGGGATCTGAAAATAAACAAAAAGAAATCAAAAGTCCTAATCTGCTAAAAGGGAACATGCATAGTAAGAAAGAGAAATGGTACGTAAATAAAATTCCAATTGATTGGTTTTTCAGATTCAAGTACGTAGGAGTGATAATAGACAGTAGGGAAAATTGGAAGTTGCAAAATTAATTGTCACTGAATAAAGGAAAGAATGCGCTCCAAGCAATAGACAGATGCTTAAATAAATGTCGAATATTGGTGTGAAGAGTTTTCTCAACCAAAATATTGTATAATATTGAAATCTGGGGTAGTAGGTTATCCAGCAGAAACATCGATAAAGTAAGAGCCAAAATGTGTAAAAAAATTTCTAGGAATACCGGAGAATGCTTCTAACCTGGCAGCGTTACTAGAAATGGGAACCGATTCGAGTCTTGGGAATTATTCTATAAAGAAAAATAAAATATTTAGGTAATATTCTGTTTAGGAATGATTCAGCAATTATGAAAACATATATATTTTGTATGGAAGCCGCTAATTGGAAATCGAATTGACTGAAAGAGGGAACGAGAAATAAACAGATTAGGTCTAAATTGGGTATGGAGAGAACTGGGATCTAGGCTATAAACACGAAAACTATTGGAAGAATAGTAAAAGAGAGGGCAAACGAAATTTCGAGACAAAATATTTTTAGTAATATTAAAGACATAGAATCACTAAAATACTATAGGGATGTTAAACAGTTTTGGGAAAAGGAAGAATATATTAGACTAAATTAAAGGGAAGAGAGAACAGGCGTGACATGGCGGAGATAGGTATCTGGAGGCTCAAGAAAAAGGGAGGGAACGTACAGAAGGATAAATGTACTTTGTATGGACTAGCGGAAGACGCTATGCATATTGCGTTAAAGTGTCAGACAACGAATGATTTGAGAAATGGTTGGGTGGATAAAAAATGTCTACAAATAAACGCTATAGCAGCCTATAAAAATGAATGGTCCTCTAAATGCCAGCAATCTGCATAAATTAGGAAAATTTTATTTTAGAGTTAAAATTAGATAGGAAGAGAAAGTCAAAGCTCTAACGGATATGGGATTATAAATATTGGGTAGTCGGACACGATAGGAAATTACGAAGAGTATTCAATAAGTTAACAGAATAATTTTTAAGAGATTGAGTATAGAAACGAAAAAGTTAAAGTAAGAGTTTTAAATACAAGAGCTATACTTATTATTAGTTTATTGTTAGTATTATTATTGTTATTATTATTACTATTATTATTATTATTATTATTATTATTATTATTATTACGCTGTACAGTGGATACTTATAGGTTCAATATGTATTACTTTTTGTAATATTTGTATAGAGAGTGATTGCGGATTAAGAACTGGAACTCATCTAATCCGCCATGACTTGAACAAAGATTGATGAAATAAATTAATCTATACTAATAATAAATCTGTAGCCAAAATTTTTCTGGTAGTTTTCGATTTTCCAAAAATAATTGGTGTTAACGTGTATAATTAACCGTCCTGAAACCGGAAATCGCTTTTCTGAAATTTTTGTTTGTATGTCTGTCTGTCTGTCTGTCTGTCTGGATGTTTGTTACCTTTACACGCGATAATGGTTAAACGGATTTCGATGAAAATTGGAATATAAATTAAGTTCGTTGTAACTTAGATTTTAGGCTATATGGCATTCAAAATACGTTATTTAAAAGGGTGGTTATAAGGGGGCCTGAATGAAATAAATCGAAATATCTCGCTTATTATTGATTTTTGTGAAAAATATTATATAACAAAAGTTTCTTTAAAAATGATTTCCGATACGTTTTATTCTATGCAAAATTTTGATAGGACTAATATTTTAGGATATACAAAACTTTTAAAATAACAATATAATACATTTTCACGCCACCTCAGATTATAGCGTTGTTGTTCCTACAGTAACTCCTATGTGCAAAATATAAAATTTTTGAGTAGGAAAAAAAACACATTTATTCATTCCATGGCAATTATACATAGGAGATCGTGAATTCTTACATTTTCGAAAGAAATAAATATAATTAAATACCATTATACAGTATATGCTGTATCACTATTTAAGTTATTTAAAGGGTTCAGAACCATAGTGGGCCTAGCGCCATTTACTGAAAACGTGGAAAACAAGGGTTAAAATTAAGTTATTACCATAATTCAATGGAAACATATAGCAAGTAATATAAAGTTTACACATTAAAAATAAATGATATGGCAATCTTCATTAAACTAAGGTTGCATGTAATAACAAATAGGAAACATGTTAAAGGAATTGTCATTGCACCAAAAGAGTTCTCTCTGGAACAAAATGATCGCATTTTAATTATTTAAATACAATTTAAGTTAAGTAACATATTAAACGATTTATCGTTCTATCAAACATGAATGTTCCCTGGATCAAACGTCCTAATTTAATTATGTAATTACTTTATATTTATTTCTAACAGCTGCAGCTGAGCGCACGGGTACGGCTAGTAAATAAATAAAATAAAAATAAATAAAAATATATTATATAAAATATAAATATTGATAATTTGTAGAGCCTATATTGACTTTTGCTATTATTATTTTGTCCCTGTAACGTCATGTGACGTAGGAAGAACATTTTCTTAGCTTAAACAAAATTTTACTGGCAGTTATAGTAAAAGATATGTATCTCACAATTTCGGAATATACAGTATATGTTTTTGTTCACCGTAATGGAGTTGATTTCGTTAGATAAATTAATTGGATATATGCTTTATAGAGTATTTACAGTTAATGTGTATCATGTTTACTATTATTATTGTCTATATTATATATTATTATATACAATATATATTATAGAACAATATACTCTGAGATTATGAAATTCATATCTTTTACTATAACTGCCAGTAAACATTTGTTGAAGCTAAGAAAATGTTCTTCCTACGTCACATGACGTTACAGGGACAACATAATAATAACAAAAATCAATATCAAAATTATCAGTATTTATATTTCATACAATATATACAAATAATAATTCGTTTATCAAGACCTATCCCGTTGCAGTAAAAGAAAACATATATTCTGAGGTTATGAAATCCACATCTTTTACGAACATCACATAACATTTGTTTAAACTAAGAGAATGTTGTTTCTATGTTACGTGACGTTACAGGGGCGTATTCATAATACATTACATCATTATTATTTATTTAATGGCCCTATACGTGCCTGCTTACAGTTCGACCTTGCTTACGTATCCATGTGACGTAACTGCTGTCGCTGCCAGACGAAACTACTCGATTCTCTGTACGTTTGGGAACAAAACTGCGCTACCTCATCATAATCATGCGTTTCAGAAATTAAGTCATATAATATAATGGCTATATTACATAATATAGTGTCAAATTAATTCCAAGCAACTATTGTCAGACTGTCCTCTCTGAAAATTCACAATGAATCACGTCATTTAAATGTTACGTTAATGTTTTATACTTCAGGATGTAACAAAGAAATTGCGCTTTATCTGACGTTGTGCATAATTCGAACCAATGAATATCAGATAGCTTATTTTCTCTTTGCAAATCAAAAACCTCATACAATTTGACATTAGTATTAATATTTCGACGATTTTGGATGTCCTTTTTAGTCTGAATACCACTCTTTTGCTTTATTCAGATAAATTATTCCTGTGCTGCGATCACTTGCACGTTTCTTCAATCTTTCATTAATATTTAATGAAGAATTTTTACCATTATTCTCCTAGCGGTATAAAAATATTTCTAGATCATACGTTAAAATATTGAAAACAGAAAACGAATCTGAAAATAATCAGAAAATCGTGTAAATCTCTTCAACATTAAGATACAAACTTATTTTCAAACCACTTCTATATAAATATATAAATGAGACTATATCACCGTTCACCACTATTCCGAATCCTTATTAGACTTAATTATTACGAAAAATGGAGACAAAGTACAAATATATGCACAATGTGCTGCTTCGGGAATTTCTTACCACGACATTATTTCTCTAGTATATTCTTTGAATTGTCCCAAGCACACGCCTAAAGTCGTAAGATACCTTGACTTGAAACATAAAACATAAAATGTTTTCGGGAGTGTGAATCTTCAGAATTTTTGTTTTCCAGTTTGTACAGAACCAGAAACAAACTTTGGGCCACCTGAGTAAGCACTGAACATGCGAACTATGTTCTAACTGGAACTTGGAAAATTCAGGTGATCCAAATTCTGTATCTGGGTCTGTACTAAACGGCTATTTAAGAAATTACTCCTAAGAATTTCAATAGCTTTTAGTAAGCATTATCCTGTCTTAATAATAATAATAATAATAATAATAATAATAATAATAATAATAATAATAATAATAATAACAATAATGTTAATAATAACAACAATAATAGGCCTAACATTCGTTTAAGAAGCCCAAGCATAGTGATTAATATTTATGCACTGCAAGGAGAAAACTTTTTCATATATTTTTTAAAATTTTAAGAACATTTCTATTTAATTTTACCCTCTAAGTAAAAGATTATTATATGGAAAATGGTATAATAATATTAATTTTATGGCACAAGTCATGCATCATGACTGAAATCATTATGGTTTAGTTGCCATGGTAATATTTTACGATACTGGAACGAAATGCGGTGGATCGTGGACGATTTTGACTAACAATAAATAATACAATGCTGGTGTAAAAAAAGTCTGTTGGTCTTACGAAGATAAAGTGATATATACAATTTAATGCTATTATCTAAAAAAAATTGTGGAAGATACGATTTCAGGAATTTTGAAAAACAATATGCTTTTGAGAAAATTAGAGATAAACTTATAGTTTGATGGCTGGTATTATTTTTGCAAGCCATGATATTTTAATGCATAAATTGGTCAGTTTCATGTATGATATCTATAGATATCTTAGAATTATTTTCATTGATCTGGAAATTAAATTTCAAAGTAATTACTATAAGCAGAATTAAAAATCAATTTTTGGCCCTAGTATGTATTTATATGTAAACCTATAAGATTTCGCTGTCCAAAGACAGAGAGATAGAGAGCATGTGAAAAAGCAGTTTGTTTCGGTCTCTTACTGTTGAAAATGTACATTTCTCTGAACATTTTAAAACATATTTTTGCTTCGTCATAATTTTTCGTATCATCTAAGCTTGAGATATTGCGGAACAACAATTTTCCTTTGCTGTAATGTGGGCCCTGCTAAATTGTAAATTTTCCAGTACCTACTTTAAATTACAAAATTAAATAATGTGCTGTTACTGTGATGATAAGTGATAAACGACAGTCTTATAAAAATGAAATACAAATGTCTGTACGTTCAGAAATAAGTTTTGCATTAAGATATAACAAAATTAGGTGTCCACTTACGCTAATTTACTGATAGTTTTAAACCACTTGCTTTGTGTGTTCCAGTCCGACATGATTTCAGGCGAGAGAGACTTGAGTGTGTAGTACATGTCAATGGACTGTTTCGTTCTCTCCATGCTGTTCTTGCAGCGAATCAACCAGCGTTCTAATCGGGCCTCATGTAAACTACCTAAAGACAAAGAAAATGCAATCGAATAAGAAGAAAGTTTGATCACCTTTGTGCACTGTGTACTTCAGCATCTTAGAAATGTCTCTAATGTAGACTATCAATATTCAGTTATTATATTCATATGTTTGCTCAAAGTTGCTTTCGGTGATAATTTTTACTTAAGATTTAGGATATTAAATTATTCACATATCTGATATTTTTCTTCGCACGTCGATGGCATTTAATTGTGCTTAAATGCGACAGGCTCCTGTCAGTAGATTAGTGGCATGTAAAAGAACTCCTGCGGGACACTCCTCCGGCACACCGGCGATGCTGATATAACCTCGGCAGTTGCGAGCGTCGTTAAATAAACCATGATTTAATTCTAATTTTTTATATATATACACACAAACGCTGTAAGAAAAGTAATTGTTGCAAAACCTCGTGATGTGCAATAGTACCACCAATACAAACAGTTTAAATCAGGAAACCACCACTGTCCGCAAATGGGTTACATATTACTATTCTATACTCCGTGTCTGGAATCCCTAGAGTATAGGAAAGAAATCCTCTACGCAAGTGGTGAGTGGAGGAGACCAATCCAATGACCGCTCTGCGGGAAGCCATTGCTTGAAGGGAACAAGCGACTGCAGAAAGGGGATCATTTCTATCTGAACTCAACTGCAGTTAAGATGTTACACTTCCTGTTGATACGGTTTTACCTTCTGCAACACTCATTTTGCTTCAGCGGCTGCGACCCGATGCTGTCCGAAACACACTCTCGCACTGCTAGGCTCCTCCTATTTGCACCTCTTCCTCTCCACCGAAATGCACCGACTAACTCCACGGATTTTTGACATGGATTATAGTTTATTTATATGCCCCCCAAAAAAGAAAAAGAAAAAATATCGCTTTCTCGAAATAATGCAATAAATTTCATTAACTTACATTTTCAGAGTACCTAAGTGCTTAAAAGTGCGATATTGTGCATTTACACACAGCTTACACCTTCAAATTAGAAACTGGCGGGTTCGCTCGAATATTCCAGCTGTTTCTTGAATTACATGCGAAAGTACTGAATTACTGGAGGTAAGTTGCGAATCCAATTCAATAAGATCGAAGTATACCATGTCTTTCATATATCCTCAGACAATGAATTCCATAGGGTGAGGTGTGGCGATTGTGGGGGCCAAGAATTGGGTGATTCTCGTACCCATCGCCAGCGACCAGCATTATATATGTTGCCTAGAAATGAGGATCTCTCTCGTAGGCGTCGGTTGATGCCAACAAAACGTAGCTCGATATGGGATATGTCTGGCAGGGAACAATTCAGAGTACACTCTTCTTTCTACATTATAGGTCATGTGTATATCAGCCAGTTCATTTTACATAAAATGTTTCATGCCTGGTAAATATCCGTCCTCATACTTTGCCTGGTCATGTGTACAAAAACGTTTGTAGTATGATTCGTCACCCCGAATTTACGTATAAAATTAGCCGTTGCGCACGGCCTCTCTCAGTAGTATTTCGGCATCGAAAGAAGATGCAAACCTATACGAACACTGATTTATAATCGCCAGTTCTTCATTATCAATCTGATAATAAACACGTAGGCTACATTTTAAGTGAATCATGGTGAAAATTTTTTCTTAGCTGGGAATAATTTCGGAATGTCATTTCATAGCCTATGAAGAGAGTACACAATATTATATTGCATGTCCTTCATTCCTTAATTGTGTTAGCATAGTCCCATACACGATATTTGTAAACAGAAATAAAAATAAAACTATCAAGCCAATAAACTGTAGTTTCTTTCCCGAAGCAGGATGACGTTTGCTACGCGGCCTGATAGAGCATCGCAAATTTTTTATTAGTTGTAGTGTTTTCCAGTCAACAAAGTCTATTGTTTTCAGCTGTAAAATCCCGTCGTATAGTTACGATATTACATGGCTGACCGCACCATCGCTCTTAACAACTGAGCTACTCAGGAATTTCACCAGATAAGTCTCAAATTTTCCCTTTATGTCCACTTAACTCGATTGGGCTGACAAAACGCCAGAAACCCACATCTATTGCACACAAACACTGTGTGACTTTAAATTGTGGTTTTCTGTTAACGTACGTACAGTAACGTATAAGTTCCTGTGTTGCTCAGTTGGTAAAAGTGATGGTGCGTTCAGCCAAATGTCCCGTGATCGATACTCGGCCACGGAACACTTTTTACCTTGAAATTATTCAAGTCTGCTTCACAGGGAGCTTTACCTGAAAGCCAGATTTGTATACTCTTATCCCGTGTTCCTCTCTCAAAGTGAGAGTCCAAATTTCACAACCATACAAAACAACCGGTAATATAACTGTTTTATAAATTCTAACTTTCAGCTTTTTTGAGTACAGACTGCATGACAAAAGCTTCTCAGTCGAATAAAAACAAGCATTTCCCATATTTATTCTGCGTTTAATTTTCTCCCGAGTGTTATTTATATGTGTTACTGTTGCTCCAAGATATTTGAATTTTCGTGTCCGGACTTTTCGTCACAATGTATTAAAAGGTCACGCGGACATTATGTCACAATATAAATATTGTAACAGGTACAGTACGTAACACTAAAAAGTATGTCTCATGGACACTATGTCAAGATATTTAGATTGCCAGTATATTGGATGTTGTATATTCTCTATATAGTACTCAACAAAGTAACTGGCTTCTATGATAACAACATTCTAAATGGTTTTTATCGTAACATAAGAAAAATTCAAGTTAACAAAATTAAAAATTCGTGCAGTTATAATATTTAGAAATGGCTGATGAAACAAAATTCATACCTACAGCGAAAGGGGGTAAGAAATTAATTTATAAGTGGTATATGTACTTTACACATAGGCCTGTTAAAAATGGTGTATGATGGAGATGTGTTGTTAGTCATGGATGTGCTGCAATGATTACTACTATGAGAATGAAGCATCTGTTTTATCAGAAACAGAACATAGCAATGCGCCCGATTGGGGAACCTGCAATGATCCTCAACTTAAAGAAGAAATTAAGACTACAGCTGCCACGTATGAAAAACCTACTTCATCGATTGTTCTAAATGCGATTGCTACAGAGTCGAGTGAAACGAATGTTAAACTCCTGAAGTAGGAAACATTGACAAGAACCTTAAGACATATCAGGAGGCAGAACTTGCCCCCTGAACCAAGAAGTATGTAAGAAATTGAAAATTTGCCTAAAAAATTTACATTGACCAAGGATGGAGAACTTGGGTTGTTTCACTTCGATGCACGGAAAGGACTTAGTATATTTTGTCTGGAGGATAACTTATGGATACTGGAAAGTGGAAATTATTGGATTTGTGATAGAACATTCAAGATGGCTCCTAAAATTACAATCCAGTTATATAGTATACACTGCAAGTAGCGTGATGTTTTCTGTCTACTGATTTGCACTTATAAAGAAACGTGACAAAAGGACATACGACGAAATACTTGGCGTTCTTAAACAAGAAATTTCGGACCGATTTCAGAGAAATTTGCAATCTGACAATCCTGTATATCAACGAATTGTGATCTTGCAGCCATATCAGCTATGGAAGAAGTTTTCCCCAACATTGAATTGCTGGTTCCTTTTTCCACTATGCACAGAGTCTGTGGCATAGGATACAGATAAAGTTATAGCGTCTCTGTATATGAAAGATAAAAATGTCTAGTTTCGTGCACAATTCCATTCTATACCAGCTCTTCCCTTTTTCTAGTATACGATGTTTCTCAAGTTTTTGCATTGATGAAAATCTACAGATCATTTTGGCAGTGATTCAAGAACTGATTCCGGGAAAGGATGGACTAATTAGGGCAGCGGTCATTCCAACTCAAGTCGAAACATTCAAACTGCGTGCTAGTAAATTATGTTTATTACGAACTGTGAATTCATATTAGTTTTGCAATACTTTCTAAGTGGCATCAAAACTCTCACTACCTACAAGAATCATTCAGTGTAACCATTTGTGTTACATGTTATACATTTAAGGAGTGCGGTATGTTTGGGACTTTAAGGTTGGCAACTCTATACCCGTCCGTTGACATCTGGAAATGTACTGTTCTGCATAGCAGCTGGTAATAATAAAACACTTAAACTACAATATACGTGTGTTTTGAAGATAAATCGAACTATCATGGCCCAAATACACATACTGTAGTGTCCATGTGACAGCTATGCAAATCTCATGACATCCAATTAGGTCACAAAAACATAATCGGTAAATATCTTATAAATGTTTCTTCCATGTCACGGATATTGTAGATGAGTTAATGTCCTTCAAAACTACTGTGACAGACATTTCTTAGTCTAAATATTGATTTGAACTGTAAGATAATTTGTTATTAACTCAAAGCCCTGCAAATAAATGACAGGAAGAACGCAGTACAAAGTTAAAAGTTCCTTGATCCTGGAGCTTTGGAATTAGCAGTGCAGACTTCTGAAATGTGTCTTCAGCAATAGTTCCTTTAAAACATACATTAACAGCTTATCTCGCAATGGGTAAACCCTGAAAACTTCTAGGAAACAAAATACCCAGCCAATATCACTTAGATTCAATGTCCATAAAGCTTGTAAAATATTTTGATTTTGAAAATAAAACAATTTTAGAGCCATATCTGTCTTACATTAATAATAAACAAATATGTCTGATTCCTAGTGTGCCCGAAATGGTTGCTATGCCTATTAAGAAGGCTCTTAGATTTACACGAATACAGTAGAAATAGTTACGACGATTGTGCTCGAAGCAGCAGAGGGCTATAAAATGGACTAATATCCACATTTACGAAGAATACGACCAAGTGAATTTTAAAATTGTATGCACAACAATCAGCCGAAAAATAAATCTTTCAAGACCTGGAACTGGTATCATGAGAATTTATAATGCTACTTAGCGTTTACAGAAAGGATCAAAATTTCAAATGTTTGTATTTTGGTAACGATGAAGGTGAAGTATATCGTTCAAATGATTTCTATAAATTAAGATTCTCCTGTATTCACTTTCAGAAATTAAAGTATTTTTACAGTGACTGATGGAAAATAGAGGAAATTTTCAACCTGTGACTTTTAACATATCTTTTCCTTTAAATTCTGTGGCTTTTTGAATTCAAACTATGTAAATCATTAGAATTCATTCTTAGCAAGCAATATGTTGGCATAACTGAATTACGAACAAAATGGTCTTTAGTGAGTGTTGAATCTAGAGGATTCAAATAATTAAATATATAAATTAGAAAAGCAAAAATAGTCGTAGCCGTTTCTTTGTCTTCATCTTCATAACGATTTAGAATATAACTGCCTACTCTTTAGGCAGTAAACTGAAGCCTACATGTTCAGATAATTCCTTCGTAATTCTGTTATCTTCTTAATACGTTAGATTTATAATGCTCTCTATTAATCTACAGTCAGATCAATTTCATTATCCCTTAATGAACGATTTTTATCTGCTGTTGAGTACTTATCTCTTCTTGAGTCATGTAACTCTGCATTGAGAGCTACGTTAGGTTGGACCTATTGATGAAATGGACAATTTATATACTCCTCTTCACATGGAAAGTAACGTAAGTTCGCTCACCTTCTTCTTTTGGTAGATGTGGCTGTAACTGTATCCAGTTCTTCAACATTTCCACTGCTTCTTTAATACTTCTTTCATCGAGTCCATATTCTTCCCATATTTTCTCTATAATCTCTCTATTGGAAAACAGAAGCTCCTTCGCCATGATTCTGAAATTATAAATGTCCCTAATTACTTATTTCATGTAATTTACATTTAATTGGTTGTATAACAACAGAATGGTAAGGCAAAAGTGAAGATGAAAGATAAAATCTCCATTATCTGAATGCAACGTTAATTACTTCGATACACAAGACTGACATGGATTAGAACGAACCTGAGTCTCTACCTCAGACAACAGAAGATTTCAGGTTGATAAAGGAATGACGTGAATTTTATGTGAAAATCCACTGCAGGAAGGGGGAATGTCGTAAATTTGTAAAAAATGGAATAAGGTTCAGTACTAAGATCAAAGAAGTGAAATAAAATTCACTTTGTTTCACTGCATGAAAGATGATAGTTCCAGATCTACATCGTGTAGACGAATTGGTATACAACACAAAAACCGGGAATGTCAGAGTAAACAGTATAAAAAGGTGAATGTCATGGCATCATTGTATGACGCGACTAAGGACTCATTTGTTTACGATAATTATTTGTTGGTATTAATGTTTAGACATTTTCTACTCTGTTATTTTTTAGAGTTTAAAATCACGTCTAATTATGGAATCTTCGGAAGACAGTGAAGGTGAGTGCATCAGTCTGAAGAAAATAAACACAGGTAGGGTATGGTTACTCTCAATAGGCCGGTTCCTTCGTTGAGCTGGCTCGATTTCCCCATAGGTATTAGAGCTCTATATAGACAGAGTACCGCAACTGTTTTCCCTGCTGCTTGCCGACAGTGCGGCGCTCTGATTGGTTCACGTGACCTCGCGCGCTTCTCTGGACCCAAAGCCCGCTAGTAAAAGGTAGCATAAGAAAACCATTAAATTGAATTAAATAGGAGTTTTCTTTTTAGTTTAAGCACAGTAAAATGCCGAAGTGTTCTGCATATGGATGTTCCACAAGGCAAGAGAAAGGTGTACATCTTTATCGGATACCTGAAGGGCAGAGAGACAAGAAGAAAGAAGAAAAATTGGGTGGCAAGGATAAACCGGTACAAATGAACACCATCTAAGCACTCCCAATTATGCGAAGTGAGTATGGTATTAATGCTGATTTATTCCCTCGCAAATTATGATTATTTCCTATACATAATGTAAAATTATATAATATAATACAGGATATCCAATTTTTTAACTCACTAATAACTTTCGAATACCTTATAATGTAATATTAACTTCTGTAGTTTGGCGCTCGATTTATAAAGTAAAATTATCATACTAAGTACGAATTATATAAGAATAAGTAATATAAAATGGACATGCTTACAGTGAAGCTCTATACTGCTGTATACTAGTATTTCTATAATTTCAGTGATTGCGTGCATAGCTATAAAAATAATGTTTTGTAATTTCTATCTTGAAGAATGTTGCTGTTACCTCGTCTGACAAATTGCTTTGAAGTTGGTGAAAATCGAACAAAGTTAAATTCTCTGTCTGGTGCGACATCCAGGTGATGAGGGTATTTCGATTTTTTTTCTTTGTCACCTTTATTGTTTTTATTAGTCACTGATCCATAGAAATGGCACATTACGAAAATTAATAAACTTAATATATAATAAGTTAATTATGCTGGAAACTGAAGCCACACGGCTTTTCATACACACGTTACACAGATTTTTAACACGAACACATGGATGAATATTAATAACTAATGACATTCTTTGTCAGAAAACTCTATGAATTTTTCCTTACGAAAGGATCCACTTTTAGAAAAACTTATACTTAACACTTCGCACTAACTTAACACAAACTAATGTAGAACAGTCGAAAGTGACTATCGGACTGAAATAATAATAATAGCTGTCAGACAAAAAAACTAACGTTTAAAGTCAAGGACGTACTGGAGAAGGAATTTTAGAAAGCTGAAGGACAAAAAATCTCTCCTTTGAAAGGAAAAGTGGCACATATAAGTCTCTTGAAAATAAAACCTTTGTTACACGTGCATTTAGAATTGGGAAATAAATAAAACCTTTGTTACACTTGCACTTAGAATTGGGAGATAAATAAAACCTTTGTTACACGTGCACTTAGAATTGGGAAATAAATAAAACCTTTGTTACACGTGCACTTAGAATTGGGAAATAAATAAAACCTTTGTTACACGTGCACTTAGAATTGGGAGATAAATAAAACCTTTGTTACACGTACACTTATAATTGGGAAATAAATAAAACCTTTGTTACACGTGCACTTAGAATTGGGAGATAAATAAAACCTTTGTTACACGTACACTTATAATTGGGAAATAAATAAAACCTTTGTTACACGTGCACTTAGAATTGGGAAATAAATTAAACCTTTGTTATACGTGCACTTAGAATTGGGAGAATAAAACCTTTGTTACAAGTGCACTTAGAATTGGGAGATAAATAAAACATTTGTTACACGTGCACTTAGAATTAGGAGATAAATAAAACCTTTGTTACACGTGCACTTAGATTGGGAAATAAATGAAACATTTGTTACACGTGCACTTAGAATTGGGAAATAAATAAAACCTTTGTTATACGTGCACTTAGAATTGGGAGAATAAAACCTTTGTTACAAGTGCACTTAGAATTGGGAGATAAATAAAACCTTTGTTACACGTGCACTTAGAATTGGGAAATAAATTAAACCTTTACTATACGTGCACTTAGAATTGGGAGAATAAAACCTTTGTTACACGTGCACTTAGAATTGGGAAATAAATTAAACCTTTGTTATACGTGCACTTAGAATTGGGAGAATAAAACCTTTGTTACACGTGCACTTAGAATTGGGAAATAAATTAAACCTTTACTATACGTGCACTTAGAATTGGGAGAATAAAACCTTTGTTACACGTGCACTTAGAATTGGGAAATAAATTAAACCTTTACTATACGTGCACTTAGAATTGGGAGAATAAAACCTTTGTTACACGTGCACTTAGAATTGGGAAATAAATTAAACCATTGTTACACGTGCACTTAATATTGGGAGATAAATAAAACCATAAAAACAAGACATGACGGTCTCACAAGTTCACTATATTAAAAAAAAAAATGCTTCTACTTCTTAGAAGTACATAAATATGGCGAGTATGTTATTAATTTTAATTTGAAAATTTTAGGAGACGTACTGCAAAATCATTGCGAACTAAAGTCGCTTGCGGCATGCTACAAATTATCCACTCGCACTGTACTGTGGTTCATTTGTATGTTTCATAACAATGATACTAGCGGTGGACAGCGTTATCGCCAACTCATTCATGAAGGACAACAAATGGCTCGTAGACTGGCACTGTCAGCAACGTCATTCGCCAGAATCGGTGGTTCCAACTATACACACTGATGTGATAAGCAACGTCACTGATAATTAACGAATATATAATTTGTCCAAACCTAAGTGATGTCAAACAAGAGTTCGGGAGGACAGGAGAGTACAGGGATATTACATCTCAAATCGATCAAAATATAGAGAAAATTGACCTTGCAATTTTTAAATACAATGAAACTTTTTCTGTCCGTAGATAACTGTGATATAATGCTTTGTGCAACGTTTGAGGCATCAGAATTTAATAGTGTTCAAATTAATAATATTTAAATTTATCGCATTTTCATAAAATTAGCAACTTTAAACTTTAGAGGCTCCGAAATCCTTTCACTCAATGATCAAAATCGTGGTTTATTTTGATGCTGAGAAGTTAAAGTTTATATTGACATGTAAACAGTTTTTCCTACTTTTTATGGAAATGGAGAAATTTAGATTTTTCTTCATTAAGACACCTTTGGCCACGAAAAAATATTTTTAAAATATATCATTAGATTCCGTATTGAAAGTACAAATAAACACATATTTTTTTACTGGTGGGACGTTGATAAGAAAGTATTGAAAATATCAAATAAAGAAAATATATAGTACGCGCGTGAACTAACTAGCTGACTGTGAGGCGGGAGGTAGCCGAGGGAAGAAGGCCAGTAGACATAAACACGTGATGTGTCGTCTAGCAGTCATGGCTGTGCTAGCTTTATCACAGGTTTTAGTAAACACAGGAGTAAAATGACGTCCAACGCTTGCTTATCTTCAGTTGTCGGCCAGTGCTTGCGGTACTGCGCCGTTCAAGTCTAGGCGTGTGAAAATAATCTATTTAATACCCTCGAAAATTATCGCCATACTACTAAGCAAACAATACCGAATCCCTCTTAGTAATGCAAGATTTTTTCTCAATATTTTTTTACATTTTTACAAATGGCCAAAAAGCCTAAAAGCAAGTAAAATCAGATTATATGTCTCTCTGTTTACAATAAAAATAAGGATTACTTCTTACCATAACCTACCAAATATCAGCTTAAAAAATAAGCTCTCGTTCAATGTCCTGCGGTAAATGGTTCCAGAGTTCTGAGCGCTGAAAAAGGCTTGTTTTTTATAAAATACGCTAAATTAGTCGCTCAATAATACGAAAACCGTTTGACTTTCGATAGTATATTTTTGAAAATGCACTCCCCTCAGCAGGTTGTATAAGTAGGGAAAAAATTAGAGTATAAAAATGCGAGGTTTTTTTACTGATCGATTCCATATGGAATAGCCCATTTTTATATTTCATAACAATGATACTAGCGGTGGACAGCGTTATCGCCAACTCATTCATAAAGGACAACAAATGGCTCGTAGACTGGCACTGTCAGCAAGGTCATTCGCCAGAATCGGTGGTTCCAACTATACACATTGATTTGATAAGCATCGTCACTGATAATTAACGAATATATTTGTCCAAACCTAAGAGTTGTTAAACAAGAGTTCGGGAGGAAAGGAGAGTACTGTAACTGATGTCACACAGCGTGATAAGCGCTATCAAATTTGGTTCGACACCAGTCCTCAAACGACACACCAATGTCTACGGCTGCTGATAGTATTAAACTACATAGAAATAGCTATGTTATGAAGTACGTATTATCTGCTTTATCTTGTGTCATTTAAGGTGCATTTTAGGCAAGCTTTGTGTTTCGGAAAGGATATTATTATTATTATTATTATTATTATTATTATTATTATTATTATTATTATTATTATTATTATTTTAAGTTTATGTTACCAGGTCTGACCTTGAAAATAACGGGCCCGGGCTCAAATCCTGCTTTGGACAAATTATTTGATTGCGGTTTTTTCCGACGTTTTTCCTCAACACATTAAGAACAACTGCTGGATAACTTTAGCGCTGGACTCTGGACTCATTTTCCTAACATTAGCATCTTCATCAAACTTAGACGCAAGATAATCATATCAGTTGATAAATCATCGTAAAATGACCAATTATAAAAAAAATACGTTACTATTTATAAAGTTTCATTGTATTTTGTAATACTTACAGTTCCATAACATGGAATTTCAAATAAAATTCTGATATGTCAGTCAGTCACACAGCACCTTTTCGGCCGTAACTCCATTACTAATCGAGGTTCAGAGATCGTTTTTAATTTACACAGAAGATTAAAACTTCCTCTCCAAACAATAAGGTATTTTGGAAAAACTATATTAGAAACGACCTTTCAGAGAAATTTGAGGAGAACCATATTCACCTGAAGATAGAGTTGACATTTATGTCAGTCAGTCGCACACACTTTGAAAGTAAATAAATAGTTTACTCTTTGTTTGAATTTCTTTATATATGTCTTAACTGTACACTTTCCTCTATGAAATTATGCGGTGATACAATTTAATTCCAACCGAATAAACAATTTAGGCAGACATTTTGCTATTAAAATGTACTGTAAATGTCAGTCAGTCACACGTGGAATTGCTCCAAATTTTTTTTTTGAAAGATTTGTTTGCTTTAAAGGAAAATAATTGAATTTCGGAGGCCTTTGGCGTATCTTTACGGTGCTGAAGAACTGTGCGCCTGATAAAGTGTTTGACGCAAAATTTTCTGGTTATTTCTTGTGCTCATTGCCCACCTCAGCAATTAAAGTCGTTAAAATATTATTTAAAAAGGAATATGTGGGGAGACAGCTCATTAAGGGCTTATGTCGACCATCCGACAGCTAGTCTCACGTCTAGTGGTTCAGCGGTGGTGAACGATCATCCAAGCAGTACGGAGTTAATGTGTGAGCACGGTGATGCTCGTAGCGTTTATAATTGGTTTTCGAAACCGGATTTCGTTACTTTAAAAATTTACTTTTCTTCGCGTCTGTCACGCCAGACTTATTTTGCGACTTCTTTCTGTGGGGGTAAATCAAGGACTTTGCGTTTGTCACCCTCATGCCACAGAATCTGAACGACCTGAGACGACGCATCACAAAAGCAGCGGAGTCAATATCAGAGGACATACTGGCATGAGTCTGGACGGAACTGGAGTGCCGTCTCGACATCTGTCGTGTCATCAACTGGGCTCAGATCGATCTTTTTTTAGTGCACAGGCGAATCTTGGAAGTCAACGCAACTTATTCATGTTAATTTACTTGTGTTAATTTCGTTGAGTTATGAATAAATCAAGATTTTTAATTGAATTGGATTTACGGAGGAGGGCACTATGGCCCAGCACTGCGACCTGTTACGATCTATTCGCTAACCCTCAAGCTAGGCGCATTCCCAAACCCACACCGGTTGACTGCACTAAGGCACGCTGTGTACCCAGGTCTCGAGCAGGCAACCCCCTGTTCCCTAGGCCTGCCTCTCCGTGCGTCGCCAGCCGGCGATCGGGGATTGCAATGGAATGATGACGAAATGGAGAAATGGTGACGGAATTATGCAGATTCCTAATATGGAGAAACGGAAGAACCCCGAAAAAACTCAACTGGGACCTTGTCCGCCATAAATGTCACTATGGATTTTTTAATTAAAAATTCCAGATCTTACCGGGACTCGAACCCTGCGTGACAGGCTGGTCTGACCAATCAGTCACCGCAGGGGTAATAAATAAAATTTACTTTTATACTATCCTTTTTGAATCACCATGTATAAATTGAGGCTCAATTTGAATTTAGAATTTAATTACATTAATGAATCTAATAAAATTCTAAATTCAGGAAGTATTTATTTACACGGTAACTAATGCATTTAATTCCATCCAAGCAGCAATATCCATCCTCCCACAGATCCAGCTTTATTACATTCAAAATTACTGTTTGCATATAAAAATAGTGCACTAACGACTACTCTTCTACTCACTCACACACACGAACGAACCCCAAGCTTCTCCTTGACCGCAGCACATCACAGAACGTACTGATCTGCTTCGTTATCAAGTCCAGCCAACAGAAAATCTATAAAAGCGGAACTCGTCTAACCACTAGTAGAGCAACACTATGATCTTGTTACATATCAGTTGAGATGTCAAAATGACCTATGACAACATGTTTAATCTTAAGTTAGGTTAACGTATTCGCTGTTGATTGAAAGAAGATTCATCACATCTCTGTAATCTAGGTTTTGATCTAGATATTTATCTTCCTCTAATTAAAAACAAATTGTTTTACTTATATTCATTCATGTGCAATGCCGTGGCGTCGTTGCCTAGGAGTTGCGTTACAGAATGCGCACTGGTTCGAGTCCTTATGGGGAAGAAATTTTTTCATGAAATGTCGACCAATGTATGGAACCGGTGTCCACCCAGCATCGTGATGTACTTGGGAAGTTACGATAGGTAGCTAAATCCGGTTACTAAAGCCAGCTATAACGGCTGTCTGGTTGGATAATCGTCCACCTCTCCTTCGGCATGTGGATGCGAGGCCAGCTGCCGGCTGGTTGGTCAAGGCCTTTCATGGGCTGTCGTGCCTCGGAATATTATTATTATTATTATTATTATTATTATTATTATTATTATCATTCTTTTTTTTTTCAATTTTTTATCATTATCGAATTTATATATTTTCTTTATTTCTGTACGGTTAATTTTAAAATTTACATGCTACACCTCTAGGGAACATTGTGAATTCCTCATTCATATATAGCAGTGGAGAAAGTTTTAACTATACCTCCTCTGAAGATGGAGGTAATGTTTGAAAGGTTATTATTTCTTTATTTATTAACATATTGGAAAAAATGTAATCTGTACATATTCTGAAGATAGAGCAGGGGCGTATTTTGCGGACTACCGGGGCTACCGGCGGTAGCCCAAGGAAATTACAAAATAAAAAGTTTATAATATAACATAATGTAATAATTTTGTATTATTAGTTTTACCATAGTAATTAAAATTAAACTAATTGTTAGATTTATATGCGCTCTCTGCTCTCGAAAAGAAACAAGTTGTCAAGGCGGCATCGCTAGAGAAACCGCTTGCTACGTGAGGTAGCCTGTGACCGTTTTCTCACGCTGTACTTCGCACAACTGCCCTCCCCCTCGCTCCCTTATGTTTCCATCGTGCACTGAAGGCCGGGCGAGTTGCCGCTCTCGTGATCGGTTTCTTCGCAGGCGCGAACCAGCAATACGCCGAGTACGCTAGCTCATGAATGTGATTGTGTTCTTGCAGTGCATTATTTTAAATCTGTGATTTGTTCGAGTGTCTAAGACTTATATTAATTGTGAATTATTAAGTTTTTAATTTCCCAATTAAGTGATATTGTGAAAAATATGGCAGAACAAGTTTCTGGAGAGGTTTGTGTTGAAAATGACTGTGTAATAGAATGTTTATTAAAAGTGCCTTTTGACCGTCGTACATAACAACGAGAAAGTTGAAATTGTGAAAATGGAAAGACCAACTTCTGAGTTAAATTTGTCCATGGACGTAAAAGAAAAACAGCGAGAGTACACACGCCATTTCACTTCAACATCATATGGTAAGTGGAATTGGTTGTGTGCTACTTCTAAACTGTCTAAACTATTTTTCTGGCCATGTTTGTTATTTAGCCGCGAAACTAATGTGTGGTCAAAAGAGGGGTTTTCTAATATGAACTCCCTTCGAACGGCAGTCCTAGAATACGACAAATCAAAAGCTCATATTTGTAGTAGCATGAACTTTGCAAACTTTGGGAAGACAAGAATTGATTTACAGCTAGATAAGCGAAAAGCTCTACACATCAACCAACACAATGCTCTTGTGAAAAAAAAAAATCGGGAGATTTTACTACATCTTATTAACGCAGTCTGCTTTCTAGGAAAACAAGAATTGGCTTTTCGGGGTCATAACGAGAGTGTGGAATCAGACAATATAGGAAATTATATTGAATATTTAAGTTCCCTTAAGTGAATTTGACCATTTACTGGCCAATCATCTTGAGAGTTCAACAGTATTTCGTGGTACTTCTCTCGCAATTCAGAATGACTTAATATTTACTATAAGTGGGGTTGTGATAAAGAACATAAAACCTTTTGTGGCCATTGTTGTTGATGAAACAAGTTACTGCTCTAATCAGAGTCAATTGTCCACTGTTTTAAGATACGTCGACAGTACTGCCAATGTTCAAGAACGGTTTATAGGATTCACAAATGTCAGTTCGGACAAAACTGCTGCTGCTTTGTCTTAGCATGTGGAAGGTGTTATAGCAGAATACAATGTCGGCAGTAAGTTAATTGCACAGACATACGATGGTGCTTTAGTTATGGCGGGAAATATTAATGGCTTAAAAACAAAAGTTCAAGAAAAGTATCCTCAAGCACTATTTGTCCATTGTTACAGCCATGTTCTCAATTTAGTTTTGCAACAAACTACTTCATCCGTTCCAGAATGCCGCATTTTTTTTCAAAACACTGTCGGGTTTAGCTGCATTTTTCTCATCATCTCCTAAAAGATCAGAAAACTCAAGGAATTTATGAACAAGAAACTCCCGAAAGTAGCACCAACTAGATTGAATTTTATATCTCGGCTTGTAAATACAGAGCCATCGGCGTGGCTCAGTCGGTTAAGGCGCTTGCCTGCCGGTCTGAAGTTGCGTTCGGGCGCGGGTTCGATCCCCGCTTGGACTGATTACCTGGTTGGGTTTTTTCCGAGGTTTTCCCCAACCGTAATGTAAATGCAAGGTAGTCTATGGCGAATCCTCGGCCTCATCTCGCCAAATATCATCTCGCTATCACCAATCTCATCGACGCTAAATAACCTAGTAGTTGATACAGCGTCGTTAAATAACCAACTAAAATAAAAAAAATAAATTGTAAATACAGTAAAGGAATACAGAGAAAAACGGACTGCTCTCTTTAAAAATATCATTTGTAATGACTCTGAAGAAAACTGGGATTATGCTGTAATTGTGCAGGCTCAAATATATTTGAATTTTTTCACACAGTTTCAGAATATATTTCTTCTTGAAGTCTATGCTAGAGTGTTCGCACATACAGATGTGCTCTACAATATTCTTCAGACAAAAAGTCTAGACATAGCATACTACTTGCAAGAGGTATCAAAGTTAAAAAAAAAATACTATATCCGAATTCAG
The DNA here is from genome assembly GCF_040183065.1 of Periplaneta americana. NCBI lineage: Eukaryota > Metazoa > Arthropoda > Insecta > Blattodea > Blattidae > Periplaneta > Periplaneta americana. The sequence continues at coordinate 38,525,701 of NC_091129.1, forward strand.
ACGTAGTGGGTTTCCGTCCATATGGAGTAATATGGAAAATGAAAATTCTTCAGCCAATACAATGGAACCACCATTAAAGCGAAGAAAAGGAGATGATGAATTGAAATACAGGCAGCTGTACTACAGCATACTAGATCGTATGCACATGGAAATTACTGACAGATTTTCTGATTATGGAAAGCTTCAGTTCACACATCTTCTAGATTCTCAAAAATTTTCTGCTTATAGAGAAAACTTCCCGAATGAGGCACTAAACAAATTATTTCAGTCCCATAACAGTCACTTTGATCAAGTACGTTTGAAAAATGAATTATGTGTAATATATTCAGCAGAAGTCTTTGATTTTTCGAACAAACCTATCCATGAAATATTATCTGCCATATATGAAAACCAGCTGAACCAAGTTATTCCTGAAGTCCTTAAATTGGCAACATTAATTGTGACAATACCAGCTACGTCAGCATCGGTAGAAAGAACATTTTCTGCGTTGAAGAGAATAAAATCCTACTGTAGATCAACTCATACACAAGAACGTTTATCCGGCTTGGCACTAATATCCATTGAAAAGTCATTTGTACAGAAACTTTGCAAGTGGTCCAACTGTAATTTCGAGGACGAAGTCATCAACGTATTTTCGTCCCAATCAAGACGTCTGGAATTCACATAAATATGTAAGGAATTTTATTATAGGGATTTTAAAATATATGTTGTGTAATAATAGGGTCAGTGGTAGCCCAAACCCTTTAACCAGTATACGCCACTGAGATAGGGTAGATCTTTGAAATATGAATTCCTCATTGTATTAACAATACAGGAAAAAATGCAATCCATACCGTTTCTGAAGATAGAGCCAATCTTTGAAATTGAATTCTTTATTGTAATGCCAATAATGGGAAAAGATCAATCTATACCTCTTCTGAAAATAGAGCCGATATTTGAAACTTAAATTCCTTCTTCATTAACTACATTGGAAAAAAAATCCTAATTTTACCTGTTCTTAATAATTTGCATTGTGAGCAAGAATCTTGTGAGACTTTGACTTACTTACTTATTTACTTACTTACTTACTAACTTACTTACTTACAAATGACTTTTAAGGAACCCGGAGATTTATTGCCGCCCTCACATAAGCCCGCCATCGGTCCCTATCCTAAGCAAAATTAATCCATATTATAGATTTATTAATTTGTGTGAGCCATCTCCTCCTCGCCCCGTTCCGTGATCACTTGATCACATTTCCGTCCCCCTCGCGTATGTGGTACCTAAGAGGTTACGTCCATTTTCTGTTTTCCCCTTCAAAATTTTCTAGAGCTCCTTTAGTGGAGCAGCGTAACCCGGAGTGAGACTAGTGGCCAACAGGCTTGGAGCTCACATATTTAGTTTCGTACAGCTCCCAACCCCTTGCAAGGACGCGTTGCGTACCTTTAAATTTTTCCTCCCAATTATCCCCTTTCGATTTTTCGATTTCGATTAATTTGTCCTACATAATAATATCTGTAATATTCGCCGGAACGAATTTTTCTCCTCAAACATTAAAATTAGTCCAGTCTCTACCATCATATCCCACCTCCCTCAAATCCATTTTATTATTCCCCATCTACGTCTTGGCTGCCCCAAATGTCTTTTTCCCAGCTAACACTATATATTCATTTCTGGATTCGCCATACGAGCTTTATGACCTGCCCATCTCAAACGTCTTGATTTAATGTTCCTAATTATGTCAGCTGAAGAATACAATGCGGCAGTTCTACTTCGTGTAACATTCTCCATTCTCCTGTAAGTTCATCCCTCTTAATCCCAAATATTTTCTTAAGCACCTTGCTCTCGAATACCCTTATCTCTGTTCCTCTCTCAAAGTAAGAGTCCAAGTTTCACAACCATACAGAACAACCGGTAATATACTGAAACTGTTTTATAAATTCTAACTTTCAGGATTTTTGAGAGCAGACCGGTTGACTAAAGCTTCTCAAGCGAATATTAACACGCATTTCCCATATTTCTTCTGAGTTTTAATTCCTCCTTGGTGTAATTTATTTTGTTACTGTTGTTCCAAGATATTTCAACTTTTGCACCTTTTGAAAGGATAAATTTCCACTTTTTATATTTCCATTTCGTATTATGTTCTGGTTCCGAGGCATAATCATACACTTCCCATTCCGAGGCTTATGTTGTGGTTTTGTAAGAAACTTTACGGTGATGGGTTGTCAGCCCTTCGCCCAACTCCCAAATTGAAACACCACCCCTTATCAGGTGTCTGCGACTACTTATGCAATATATTCGGAGCTACTCTTCATATCTAGAGACAACCTTTGACACGTTGCAAAAGTTATCTTGTTGCGATAAAATACAAATAGTAATAATAATAATAATAATAATAATATTATTATTATTATTATTATTACTGTTGTTGTTATTATTATTCACTTTTTATACAAATTTACCCAAAAATTTAGACTTCTGTTGACACAATTTGACTGCATTGCTCACAAATGGAACATAGGAAAGCAGGAGGAAAGTGTGCTCTAAGATGAAGATAAAGTAAATTTAAAATTAATGGGAAAACACCACTGCATCTATATAAGATTTATCTTTATGGAAACACTAAACTATTCCAATAAATAAGAAAGAAAATGTCTTACAAAATCTACACATTAAAGAGGTTAGTCTTAATTTATTTCCATTACTTACGCAATAAATCAGAGTATTAAGAAACATTTGGAAAATATCCAAGTTTATTCTCATTTCACCTATAAGAAAACATAAACAAGTTTCAAACTGTGGAGTAATTGTCATGGTCGTAACATTCTTTTGCTTATGAAAGTCAATCCCAATACAAGCGACATCGTTCGTTCTAGAGATTGAAAAGATTTTCAGGCTCACACTTGTAGGAGTAAAAACAAGCAGTGTTAATGTCTGTAGGGATGTCGGCTTTGGCACTCATTTCAATAAGAGACTGAGTACAACTTAGTCATAGTGCGGCTGGAAGCATTAGATCATGGAGAAAATCAACAACACCGCCTGAATAGAAATATTTTAATATCTTGATAAGGAATAATTAATTACAGTGAACAAAAATAATTTTGGTCAGGCTTAAAAAAATATGTCCCTTATGGTATGGTGTGCGCTGAACCCGAAAATGCATCTCTTTTCTTCGTATCAAGTAAGGTTTTTATGATATACTATGATTTAACTTTTCGGTAAGCGTTCCCCCAGGAAATACCTGGTGCGTGTTGGGGGTTGTAAACCAGAACAAAAGTTAATGCATTTTATGAGTTTGAAACTTATTTCTGGTTTCTTGTGGTTTTTGGCATGTTCTTTTGTACTTCTAATAAATAAACAGATATTGGTGTCTTATATTCAGTAAATTTCATAACAGCTCAAAGTGAGATCTACGCAATGAACAAACAAGGATGTGGTTTTCATTATTTGAAAAAAAGTTGAGGCCTACCTTTTGAGTGAAGGTAAATTAAAAGAGGATAATTTCATCGATCCAAAAATTCACAAAGTTATGTCTGACTCTTTGTTTGAGGAAAAACTTTCTGTTACAGAAAAAAATGGCATGACTCGCTTTCAAAGATGTTTGCTCAAAATTCCTTGGAAATTCTAGGGCAGACAACTACACAGAACTTATTGTAGAAACCATGCCAAGTGCATATGAGAAAATGGGGTGTAATATGTCGCTCAAAATACTTTTTACGTTCTCATTTGGATTTTCTCATTAGTCTAAAGGCATTGAATATTTTTATTGTTGTTGTGTTTTAAACTATGTAAAATCATTTTTGTAATTACACATTTTTTAAGTATTATCAGCCATTTTGAATCCCTAATGTGTTGTAATTTTTCCAATAGCAGTGAAAAATTAAAAAAAAAATTTCATAAAAAATATTCAATTCATTTTCCCCGGAAAATAGTAGGCTACGCGATGGGGCAATTTGGATTTTCAATTCAAATTTACGGAACACATATTAGTAATCTTCACCTATTTTTTTTCGGAGCAAGATAAAAAGTAAAAATTTGTTGTTTAGTGTTATCTGACATAAGAAGGTATTTAGCCCATTAGCGCCGTGTGTTGCCATATGGCAACGCAAATTGCTTTATTTTTAAATAGCCCGCTAAGAATCAAACTACAAGATACAAATACGGGAAATGTGTTAATCGATGAGTGGACATGTGTAGAGGCTACAGTGGCTACAGTGATGTCCATTTCATTCTGTTATTCACAGTTTTAGCGTGTTCATTGTTGGTTCTTGGTGCCGTGTCAAGTTACGAAGAAATGAACGTAGAGTTTGAGTAAGTACTAACGTTGGATAAAAAGTAATGGCAACACTTCGATATTTCTGACATGGCTATATTCACAGGGGTACGACATTTACGTACCTTCTATGAAGTCGCCATCTTATTTATTACCTTTTGCCAGATGTTTGGAAGGCGTCGTACACAATCAACGCGTCCATTTTTGTTGATGTTCCGTATTGACCGCCCTATAGCACGGATAAGTTCATCTCTGGTATTGTACCGGGACCCTCGCAGTGTTTCTTTCACTTTGGTGAAAAGATTGTAATCCCATGGACTCGTACCGGGTGAGTACAGTGGATGTTCCAGAATCTCCCATTGCCAGCGGCGCAAGAGGTCCTTGACAGCAGCAGCGGTGTGACTCCTTGCATTATCATGAAGAATGATGGGATTCTGTACCACCAAGTGTCGTCGTTTTCTCCTGAGGGCTGGACGAAGGTGGTGTTGCAGGAACCTACAGTAGTAGTCCGCGTTTGCCGTCTGCCTTGGCGGTACAGCATGGTGCAGTATTACCCCATCAATGTCATACTCCACAATGAACATCACCTCACAGCACATTGTGTAGGGCACACTTTCTTCGGACGAGAAGAACCTGGATGCTTCCTTTCATTTGATTGACGTTTCAAGTTTGGTTGGTTCGTATGAGCGAGCACAGGTTTCATCCATAGCGACGATTCGTCGAAGAAAGTCGTCATCTTTCCTTTGGTACCGGTCCAACAAGGCCTGTGCGACTGCATAAAGGTGCCATTGTTATACCTCGGAAATTTCATGGGGTATCCAACGTCCTGTAATTAAGCGCTAACCCAGAATTTCTTGCAGAATGTGGAGCATAATGTTGTGACATACTATGACTTCCGCTACTATCTCAGTGCAGTACATCGGCGATCAGCATCCAACAGGGAAGCAAGGAGTTGAACTGTGTTGTCCTCCACGCGGGGTCGTCCTGTACGGAGGTTGTCCTGAACGGCATCCCTGCCTTCCCGGAACGCTTTAACCCCTCGTGCCATTGTGCGATATCGCAACGCTGCATCGACACATGCTTCACGCGGTCCCTGAAAACATTCTTGTGCACTACGGCCTCGTGTCACTTCAATTTTGATCCAGGAATGTTGCTCTAGTTTTGTAAACGTGGTCTTAGGGCGCTCGCACTATCCCTATGAAAGTCAATGTTCTACACACTGCAGTACTGTATATTGACAGAGTACTGTCGCCGCTGGCTGCAGTAACTCATCTAACAATCCTTGTTCATGTCCACACAGCTAACAGCTCTCTAACACACCATCGTCACGTGACAGCAGTGTTGCCACAACTTTTTATCTAACCCACAATGTTATCATGTCTTTTCCCTTTCTTTATCTTATATATATATATATATATATATATATATATATATATATATATATATATTACTTCAGTGAATATGCTTATTATGAAGGGTGTCCCATTTATATAGTTTACCTATTATAACTTTTTTGTTTGGATAGGTATTGGAATTTTTGTTTTTGAACTTTATGTTAGAACGAGGGGCTAACATGAGTGTGGCGATTTGGTGCATGCAATACATTATAGTACAAGATACACGTGGCATCATCAATTTTTCAAATAGTACTACATACTTTAATCATGTTACATTGATTACAAACATTAAGAAGATTTCACAAATGTATCACATTGTGAGCTTCCTAATCACTAACAACAACAAAACGGAACAGAAATGTACTTCCAATGTGATAATGTTATGCTTTGAGAGTCACAGAGGATGTTCCAAATGGTGATTATTCACATTAATGCACATTCGAAGGGTTTCCCTAAAGTCTGTATGACTGCCCGGCATGTTGCTGGCTGAATGGACACACAAGCCTGTCGAATGCGTTGCTGCATGTCGTCTGGTGTTGTCATAATGTTCTGGTACACAGTGTCCTTTACAGTTCCTAACAGGAAGAAGTCGAGTGGCGATAGATCAGGAGAACGTGCAGGCCACTGTACGTGGATTGTAGCGTCGACAGTTGTGGTTTGTTTACATGTTAAGACAGCAAACACACAACACACGAAGTGTAAGGACGTCAGTCGCCTTTCATTTTGTGTAAGTTAATGCACAAGATGAATGGCGACCCACAACAAACGCCACATTCTGATGGCATTTATTTTGCATTTTGTTGTTATTGATTGGGAAGGTGACATTGTGATACATTTTTGAACTCGTCTTAATGTGTGTAATCAATGTAAAATGATTAAAGTATGAAGTGCTATTTGAAAAATTGACGACGTCACGTTTATCTTGTACCATAATGTATTTACATGCACCAAATCTCTATATGCATGTTACCCCCTCATTCTAACATAACTTTCAAAAACAAAACTTCCAATACATATCCAAACAAAAAAGTGATAATAGGTGCAAAAGATAAATGGGATACTCTGTATATTACAAAACTTGCACCCAAAACTGGTTCAGCTATGCTCTTTTCTACTTCAGTGCTGCCATATGGCAACAGTAGAATTGAAATAACGGCCACATGTCTGATTCCATGGTACAATGGTACTAGTGGGCGTGGCTTAAATTGTGACGTCATATAGAGGGTGGGGCTTAATGAACATCATAAAGGGGCGTAACTTAAAGTATCACGTCACAAATAGGCATCTAATAGTGCTAGGTTAAAGTGTGACGTCATGCAGAAGTGCAGGTATGTAACTGAATTTGAGGCATGATGTAATAATTTGAATTACACATATGCATACAAGTTTGTGTAGTTAATTGTAGGTGGCGGGGGGTGAAATACACATGTTCATACGTGGTTGTATAATTGAAAGTTAGATGTGAATGTTAAAAATCCCACCTGTTCATTGATGATGCGATTGTCATGTAATGTGATTACACGTGCATAATTGCTATCTGCCATGTGTGCAAATATTATGCAAGCTTGGTAAATCACATTCGGCGATTGTCCGAAGACGCAATTGCTGAGTAATGTTAAAACAAATCATGTTTCTGATTATGTAGCATAATGGCCACCTGCAGCGTCTTATATTACAAAAATATTGTGGGCGGGGTTTAAATACACAATTTTATACGTGTTTGTATATTTGAAAGTGACATGTGAATGGTAATTTAATTGATGAATATAAAATAAAACAAAAACCGGATATAGAATAAAACGTAATAAACGTCATTAAATTCATCAGAATATGCCATATTATTACTATAACTATTATTGTTATTATTACTATTATTATCATTATTATCATCATTATTATCCCAATGTTATACATTTTGAAGTAACATTGAGTGGATTGTTTAGTGTATCTAATTGAAGCCATACATTATTACCAACATTAAATTCATGAGAATGTGACATTATTATTATTTTGATTATTATTATTATTATTATTATTATTATTATTATTATTATTGTTATTAGTATTATTATTATTATTATTATTATTATTATTATTATTATTATTATTATGGTTCTAATTTAATAAATTTTGAATTAACATTTATTGGACTGATTAGCGAATTTACTTTAAGCTATACATTATTACCGAAAGTATGATTATGAGTAGTTCGTAATATAGAAAGTGTAGCAGTTAAAAATCCCACCTGCTCAATGATGTATTTGACATGTAATGTCATTACATATACATAATCGCCATCTGCTATGTGTGCAAATATAATGTAAGCTTGCTAATTTACATCCGGCGATTGTTCGATGGGCGTCTTGTATTACACAAATATTGTATTGATTACATATGCATAATCGCTATCTGCTATGTGTGCAAATATTATGTAAGTTGCTAATTCACATTTGGCGATTGTTCGATGATGAAATTGCTGAGTAATGATAAAAAAACATGTATTTGATTATGTAGCATAATGGCCATCTGCAGCGTGTTATATTACACAAATATTGTATGATACAAATAATATGCAAGCTTGCTAAATCACATCCGGCGATTGTTCGAAGACGCAATTGCTGAATAATGATAAAAAAGATATTTTTGATTATATAACATAATGGTCACCTACAGCATGTGTTGTTACACAAATATTGGAGTTGGTGTACAGAATTTGATTTGCTTCAATTAAATAGTGTACAATAAAGCATAACATATCTTATCGGTTCACTTTCATCAATTGACACATTAAGTACCAATAGCGTTTAACATGCCTGTTTCATTTAATAACTGGGGCATAGCTCAAATGGTAGAGCGTTCCCTTATCAAGTGAGAGGTTCCGAGATCGTTACCCGGCGCCCCCCAGAATTCTTATTTTGTTGATGCGATTTTCAAATGGTTGTACTTTAAACCAATTGCTGAATAATTCATAAAAATTAATCCAGCAGACTTGAAAATTGAACACATACAGTACATTATTATTATTATTATTATTATTATTATTATTATTATTATTATTATTATTATTATTATTATTATTAGGATTCCAACGTAATACATTTTGAAGTAACATGCAGTATAGAATAATTGACATTGAACAAGTTTAGACAGTGGTGAGAGGGGGGGCAAGATGATGAATAATACGCTTGGATTTATGCAACTATTACACTATCATATATTTTCTAATACATATTTTATAAAAGAACTTAGATAGTGTAATAGTATCCATAGCATTAATAATGTCTCACGATATTTATTTTTTAATTTAATTCAGTTGATTAAACTATGTAATGAGACTGGTATTAAAACAAAGAGCAACTCAAACAATTGTTATTTCCTTTGTTTTAAGTTAATTCATCTGTCACATGTTGGCCAAAAATGGCATAAAATAAAATGGCGACTCCGCTGTAACGCGTACTAACTGTTTTCTAGTATGCGGATACGAAATCAATAATTACAGTGCAAAGAAATTATCGGAGAGAATATGGCCTATCATCTATTTTTAATTCACCTTTTAGGGGTACAAACGAAGTTGCTTATGAAGCACTCGATGCACAGTTGATCTCGGCACATTGAACTGCGTGGCGAATTGATTTTTGAGGATTTCTCTGAAATCCTGCTCTATTTCTTCAATATTCTCTTCTGAGACACGAGGACGAGAACCTCCGGATTGTTTGTTCACACTTCAAGTCGCCAGAAATGTCTCACACCATACCTTAATGGTTTTCCCATCACGTGCATTTCCTCCATGTTCCATTGGATATTGTTCGTGCTACCAATGGGACATATGTAGAGGTGTACTAGTGTGAGTAAAATAAAATATAAGAGGTTTTCTTCAATTCTATGTAATTTCACTGTCCTATACTTCATTCTTTCCGTTTTATGATAAATTGAATTCAGGGAGGTTTGAATGGAACACTGTGTATTATAACTGTTTTCCGCAATACATAACTAGAAATGCTCTCATGTTTGTGCGACCAGATGCAGAAATCTCACTACATCGCACCACTTTGCTGTGAGTAGTAGGTTTGGAGAAGTGTGTTGAATTACAACACTTTCAAACAGGAGCAATGGATTCATCATGTAACTTTTCTTCCTCCAAACGAATTTTAATATGCCATGTTCGTTTGGATCAAAATTTCTACAGATTTAAAGGACAAAGCTCAAATTCTTTCAATCATTTATTATCATAATACACTGGTCTCTTAAAATTGACAGAACATATTGGTAATTAAATCATTGGTTTTCCCAGAAAACGCTATGAAGTGTCTCTTATATATTTATTTTTATCAGCCACCGGCTTAATCAGTCGATTAAGGCCTGTCTGTCTGAAATGGCGTTCGGGCGCGTGTCCAATCCCCACTTGGGCTGATTATCTGGTCGGGCTTTTTCCGAGCTTTTCCCCAACCGTAAGGTGAATGCCAGGTGATCTATGGTGAATCCTCGGCGTCAGGGTTCATCTCGCTAAATACCGTCCCGCTATCCCCAATCTCATCGACGCAGTATTTGATACAGCGTCGTTAGATAACAAACTAAAAAAAAATTATTTTATCTCGACAAGACACTAAAATCAAGCAAAGTTGTGTTTAACTTTATTTGTTTGAAATATATAAAAAAAATAAACTCCTGAAATTAAATACATTAGTTACGGTTCATTCTGAATGTACGTATGATACATCTGCTGCTGAGAAAAACGAAAAGGCAAAATAAATGTAATTTGAGTCTAATCATAAGTGATAGCCTTATACAGGGACGTCATTTTATTTTTACTTCAAATTTTATTGTACCTGAGTTTTTGAATGTACTTCACTCCTACCCCTTCTACTAATGAAGTTCAACCATCCTCCACACAGATCCAAGACCGCATATACAGACATAGTAGCCTTACGATTATAGTAAACAGTACGTTTCAAAAATATATTCGCGTTTTCCAATGACGAAAGAACTTTCAATATTGAATCATTTTCGCAAAGGTACTGTCGTCCATTTGCCTACATCGTATCCAGGTTTCCCCCACAAGCTTTTATTCGCCAGCTAATGGCTGGGCTGTCTTAGCTCTTTTCTGAGAACATTAATTCCTGTTAGGAATTGGACGTTTACGTAATATTATACAACTGTTTAAAATAACTTAAATAAAAGGGCCTCGTTAAGTAATTAAATGTCACGTGATTTTCTCCCTTTTTACGACCCTACGACATAACCAATTGCACGGATAGTAGATAGTATGTCTGAGTAATTTTATCTTTTCAGATCGGGCAGACGTGAAGATTGAATTTACAGTACTAAGGTAATCTTTTATATATTAGGTACAGAATTATTTCAACATGAGTTAGTAGTACGAAGGACGAAACTGGTAATTGGAATTAGGTACAATAGTCTATAGTGCGATAATATGCACATTAGCACTGAAGTCTGTATCTAAATGAACGGCCACAATTTTCAAAAATGTGTTTAAATATCCATATTATGATTATTTTTCCATTTAACTTCATTCTCTACATTGTACGCTAATGTGCTGTAGAAAGTATAATATACACTGCATAATGAATACGTCCGAATGAAGAGCTCAGTTCGTGAGTAGAAACACTCATTGTTAATACTGTACTGTATTGTGATTAAACAAAAATCTAATGAAAATGATCAAACTCAAAATCGCGATATTTCCTAGTTAACGTAAAGGGATGAACTACTTTTCTTCCCTCCAAAACCTAGTAAAGTGATTTGTTTGTTTATTACGCCAGTATCATCGAACTCCAGTCGTGGAAGGAGGTAGCAAACGGCGTTGATCCAAAGGTATAGCCAGGTTAATATTAAAAATGTTAGTAAGAATAAAATGATGTCCCTGTACTAACTACAAGAAAAATCAAGTAATTAATAGGGGGAAAAAATATATATATAATATATATATACACAATTTCCCTCCTTAAATTCGTAAATTTATAAGAAAAAGCGTTAAAAATGAAATTGGTATAACCCTCTTCAGAAAATCTAAACATTGAAATTGATACAACTTGACTATAGTCATATGTGATATAGGGATACCATCTTGAAGGAGTAAAGCCAGAAAATAAATTGAAAAAATTACATGTAATATTAATAAAAAATGTTCGACCAAAATCCAGTTCTGCTCCTCTTAACTCTTTGTAGTTGTAGAATTTTTGTATTAAGCATTTATTATTCCAAAGTGAAAAAATATAATCAAATAATGAATATGTATTCGAAACCCATTTGTATGCAGTCTTAGATATATTAATTTCAAGCTGTATTTTCAGCGCAATAATAATTTTTCCATAAATGTTAAAGATAAAGATTATCTGACAATTCTGATACAAAGGGCCAAAGCGTGCCTAAGCCAAGTCAGGACACTGTCCTTTCCTATGCAATTCTCTCCGCCATCAAGATTATTACCTGTCGTTGCTTGCTTGACCTCACACAGATGATAATCTGAAAAAAAGTTGTGATTACTTTCTTACGTTATCTTCCTCATTATCTCTTTCATAATAAGCGTAACCTTATTTTATGTATTGTTTCATTGACTCAGTCACACCATACATTCGGATCTTTGCACTTCTCAAGTTTACGTCGCTTAGCTTCTGATATTTTGTTGTTAAAAATGTAATTAAATATCTGGAAAACAATTGAAGACGGTAAAAAGAAAAGTACGTATTATCATGGTACAGGCACAAATATTGGTCAGAAAGTTGATGTTATATGCAAAAGAGGAGAAAATAAAAATGAGCATATCTTTGTTATTCTAATATGGGCATGGGTGACTGCTGTCCCCAGTTCAGTTTGCAGATCATTTATTCAATGCACAAAGTTTAAACGCAGCCACTGGACTGATACCACGTTACAACATTTAATAAGCAGGTAATGAGAATGGCGAATGCGTTACACCAAAATGGAACCACGTACAAACAGACTAAAATTCAATGAGTGACAAGTGATTCCTCGCGTCTGGTGAATTTTATTATTTTGACACTTCGTGAATGTAGTAGTTTGATTGTATCGGACTTCAGAATATATGGCAATAAGAGAAAAAAAATTATACTGCCATAATATTGAGTCAATTTTCCGTAATGACAATGCTCATGGACGCGTGCGCAAGATGTTTAGTGCTTCGATTGTTCTATTCAGCCGCCTGTACCGCGAGCCGGTGACGTTCGTCCGTTATATATCAGTACAAGTGGCGCTCCAGACTGCAGTACTCGCCCCGGTCGACTAAGGAACAGTTTTATAAATACTATTAAACTAGAGATTATGTTAAACCTAAGTTAAACCTAAGCGAGAGGTTAACTCAACGCGCCGTATTACAAAGTTAAGTTAAACCGTAGTGGAATACGATTGGTATTACTGCTAGGAAAGAAACGAAGACGATCGCAGCGGTTTAATTATACAGGGATATCATTTGATTTTTACTAACATTTTTAATATTAACCTGGCTATATCTTTGGATTAAAGGTCTAGAACCGGAAACACCGCTTGCTCCCCCTTCCAAGACTGGAGTTCGATGATACTGGCGTAAAATACAAATCACTTTATTAGGTAGCCTATAGGGGGGAAGAAAAGTAGTTCATCCATTTACGTAAACTAGGAAGTATCGCGATTTTGAGTTTGATAATTTTCATTAGGTTTTTGTTTAATCAAAATACAGTACTGTATTAACACTTAGTGTTTTTACTCACGAATTGAGCTATCCATTCGGACGTATTCATTATGCAGTGTATATTATATTGTAGTGTTACAGCACATTAGCGTACAATATAGAGATGAAGTTGAATTGAAAAATAATCATAATATGGATATTTAAACATATTTTTGAAAATAGTGGCCGTTCATTTCGATACAGGCTTCAGTTCTTTTGCGCATATTATAGCACGATTGACTAATGTACTTAATTCCAATTACCAGTTTCGTCCTTCGTACTAGTAACTCATGTTGAAATAATTCTATACCTACTGTATAATAGAGAACCTTACTTACTGTAAATTTAATCTTCACTTCTGCCCGATCCGAAAAGATAAAATTACTCAGATATGCTATCTACTGTCCGTTCAAGTGGTTTTGTCGCAGGATCGTAGAAAGGAGGGGGAATTACGTGACAGTTAATTACTTAACGAGGCCCTTCTATTTAAGTTATTTTAAACAGTTGTATAATATTATGTAGACACCTAATTCCTAACAGAAATTAATGTTTTCATAAAAGAGCTAAGACAGCCCAGCTACTAGACTTTACAGAGGGGCGAACAGAAGCAGGTGGGGGAAACCGGGATGCGACGTAGGCAAACGGACGACAGTACCTGTGCGAAAATATGATTCAATATTGAAAACTCTTTCGTCACTGGAAAACGCGAACATATTTCTGGAACGTACTATTCTCACTAACTCAATACTGCACACGCGGCCTCGGTTCTGTGTGGAGAACGATTGGAAGTTTACTAGTAGAGGGGGTGAGAGTGAAGTACATTAAAACATTCAGATAAATAAAAATTGAAGTAAAAATAAAATGATGTCCCTGTATTATTGACATAAAATAGTCAACACTCGTGGAGAATCTTCATTAAGAAACACAGAAAAAAACCTGTAGAGGGCCAATACCGCCTACTTCAATATACTAGTCAGACTTAACCTCAAATAGTTTCTTAACGCTCTCAAACACAATAGAATCAGACTAAACCATGCATGACCATGCGCGACTGAACTCCATATGGGGCAAAAAAAAATTAATGTGAGTATTTTATAAGTTGTCTAGAATGCTTATGAAACAGAATTCAGTCAGACAATAAAATCAGTTTTATGTATCTAGTAAAATTAGGTAATATTATTACTGTGTTTATAAATCAGACCCCGTAGTAAATCTTACCAGGAGACGATCTGCCATATACAGTACAATGCCCAGTAGGGTTAGAATAGATTTACGGATACCTCTTAAATCTCCCATCGTTTTCAGTGTATCTTCTACCACAGAGACAGAAAGACCAGCACAAGTAACTGATGCAGAGGTTCAATGGAATGTTTTTAAAATAAAAAGTAAGCTGTTTATTTTTTTCAAATCGTTTATAATACCGGCGCTAATACGGTTAACCATACGCACAGTACGCTTCGCGAAGTCGCTCGTGTCGCCAGAGTCTTTGCCGATCCTGCTCTACAGAGTTCATTTTTTTCTTCTTCAAATATCTCGTCCCACTTCAATATTATAACCTTTACTCCATGACACACTTCAAGAGACTGCAGGATGACTCTACTCTCGCTTTATCAAACCGGAAGCTTGTGAATCTGCACAGCCCACAAATTCCCATCAGATGTGAAATAAACACGTTCCACATTGTGTCAGATCTTTATAGATTATATTTAATATCAGTCGGTTAGAAGAAGAAAAGTAAGTTTTTTTTCTTTTTTTTTTTAATTTGTCCAGCTGTATTTGAAATCTTAATCCCTGACTAGTCAGTCGCATCATGTTGAGAAATAAACATTCACAAATGTTTACTGTGCTCCAACCACGAGAAAGTCTCCGCCGGATGAGACGAAGGGGGGTAATGCCTTGAATGAATGTTGATGTCATAAGATGTCATAAGGTCACACACGTGGGTACTCTTATCTGTATTGGCTAGCTCTCACAGCACAAACCATAACATTGATACAGACATATTGATACTACCCTAGTTACAAAATTAGATCACAGTTAATCTCCTGGTCGTTTAATCTCTTCATACAGGAAATAACATATGCAGGAGAGCGCATGGTTTTTAAACTGGCGTTATAACGGTAATATTATTTATCTACTTCGTTCCAATAGATGAGGCAACAGTAAGCACATCCCCTTCACGGTTGATCTCCTGGTTGTAGAACAGTATGTATTGCAGTTTCTATGTATTCCTCGCTGCAATAAAGTAACGTAATACTATACAACAATATTATTTTACCCTTGTTATCTTACTTCAAGCCAATAAACTCTTATCTCGAAACATTTTCACAAATAAATTATTCTAAGACAATCTGATCGTACTTTTGAGACACAAGTGGCCAGCAAACTGCCATAAAGGGGGGGGGCGTTGATGTGAAGGTCACGATATGTTGAACCAATTGAACCATAACACATAGTTGGCATATAAACTCAATAATAGCATTGCACTGAGAGGCTGTGCTGGTGTGGTGCAAGTTGCGATAAAAGCCGACTTCACCAATGACATAACATGTTTGTTTGCATGCGAATGCAGCATTTATATCACTGGACAAGGCGTTGTCAATCTGCAAGTCTGTATTAGGCCTAAACACGCTTGAAGCATACAATCATTTTAATTGAACCTCGAAATAGCACACATCATGACATATTTGCGCAGTATTTAAAACACTTATAAACAAAAAGACAAGAATCGCAAGTGGTCAAATGTTAATGTCATGAGGCATAAACTTGCTATTCGTTTTTTCTCTATTATGAATTATTATATTTATTTCACAAGTAGTTTCGTTTGAGGTCTGAATTAGGACCACATTCAAAACATTAAGTTCATCGTTTAATCACATTGAGTGGATATCAGCAGCAATGTACCGGATAAATGATAATTTCATTAATTTTAAGGGGTTGTCTCTGAGATAATTCGAACAAAAGAGCTTAATACAATTTTCTCGTTTTTTACTTCCTTTTCGAGTTAAAAACTGTTTCATATGATAGCGTGCTTTGAGAAAGCCATTGACTTAATTCCCAATATGTTTAGTCAATTTAAGTGAGCAGTCAATTATGATAATGAATGACTGAAAGAACTTTAGTTCCGTCTCTAAATGTGCTGAAATTTGATCCGAACTAATATAAATTTTCGTTCTGCGAGGGAATTTTTCAATATTACATATGTTCGAATCACATTTGTGCACATTTAAAGACAAAAATAGAGCCCTTTCTGTCATTTATTATCATAATACACTAATCTCTCAAATGAATTTGGCACACTGGAAATTTCTCTTGTTCAATCTTAATAAAAATTTACACACTAAAATAAGACGGTACGCTACAAATAATTTTATTACTTAATACATTTTTATGCTCGACTATGCGGAAATATAGTAATTATACACCTGGTAGCAGTCCTTTAATGCATGTCATTAAAGTACACCTACTCGTTAAAGTACAGGTGTTTTCAGCCAATGACAACTCAGCTTACAGGTGTTCAGCCAATGACAAGTCAGCTTTGTACCGTTATAAAACCGCAAGTATCCATTATTCTCGGATATGCAATCGAAAGAGAATTAGCGAAAAGTCACGGAGGCTGGAAATCCAATACTGTCGCAGAAGGTTATGTTCTGTTACTGTAATAATTAGTGTTAATTGTAAATAACATTCAAATAAATTCAATTTGTCATCTCGTTTTTCAATGTCGAATTCAATTATCAAGGTTATACCAAGTTTAACGGGATTACATCAAAGTCAATGACATTATTGTTCCTCGGAAAAGATCAATACTTTCGCGTCTGCGCACATCTCACAATTCACGACCTAGAACAAGGTCACTTCCGATCTTGTCAGATACAAATAAAATGTATACATCTGAATAATTTCAAGTTAGAAATATGGTCGAGCATAAAAAGTCGTATAAAACTTGCCTATAATGGTAATTAAGAAGCTCGTATGAAAATTATGAAACTCGCTTGCGCTCGTTTCATAAACATCCATCCTCGCATCTTAATTACTATCATTATAGGCTCTTTGCATAATGTACTGTATGCAATCCTCGCATTAAAACATCCTTGTTCTAACATCATGAATCATCCACAATTGAACTAATTCAGGCACTGGTGCCAGGAATGGTTACCTAGCAACTATTATGCCATCACGTCATCACCATCTTCACAACATAATTTTATATAAGGTACCTGTAAAAAAAGCTTCAAAACAACAACAAAATAGCATTGTCTTAGAAATGGTTACTTAGTAACCATGCAATATATTACGTCAAATCCAGTACTCACGTCTCTACTACGTCACAACATTACATTTTGTACATTTATAATAGTGTTTTTATATAATTTAATGCTACAATCGTGTTAAACGATGTATGTCACACATGTATAATCTTCACTGTCAACACTCGTGAAAACATTAACTCGTATCATAATTACTCAGATTATACAACAGTTACATAAATTACCATTACGAAAATCGGTCGAATAGAGAAGTTATTAATTTCTCTAGATATATCCGTTATGAAGGAGTAGTTTCTTCTTCCTAAATGTAACGACAGCTTGCATATAAAATAATATAAGTACTAGGGGTATACAATATTATGAAACTTTGTCAAACAGAAATAAACTTAATAATGTTGCCTCAACAGATCTGTATTTTTAACCACTGTGATAACTGCATAACCCTTACACGTCTAGATTCATAAATGTTTTGGAGTAATATGAAAGTCGGCCTTTAGCAGAAGTGGGTACACTGAAGTTCAGAGGTACCTGACCTTACTAATCGATAGTGATCGATAAATTGTGTGGATTCTGTAGTTATTACTTTTATGAATAGATGGCGAAGATAATAGTCACTGTTGCCAATCGTAAATAAATACATCCGTGTTATAAAATTCAATTTTTCATCCCACGCTGCTGATTGTAAAACAACACTACGTTTGATTGGAAACCGCTAATATTGTCTATTAGACGAATAACTTATGCTTAATCCACATAATTATTTTCCCCCACACATTTTAACGGTTCCCAATAATGGTGCCACCTCTTGAGAACTAACGGAACTCTTCAAAGTTTGTCAATTTTTCTTATTTTTGACTCTGACTTATCCCGTATTTGGAAAGTTCTCTTGCACGATCATAAAATCGCAGATAGGATACCTTTTAACTTCAGGGTACCAAGGGTTTTTAATGGAAGCAAAGAGGCCAATATACAGCAATGGCACCGTTGCTGTCACTCAGTATCAGTCGTCTAGAGAAGTGAGAAATTTAACACCTCCAAGTGTCAGGGCTTAACCTATGGTAAGATAGCTTTGATTTGTTTCTTCACTACACAAAATTTACTTGTCCATTTCCACATCATCTTGGTATATACAGCTTACTCTGTTACAGAGAGAACACAATTGTCAAGTAAATATCTGTTTTGCAAAGGTAATAGGGCTTGCTGATAATTATTCAAGCGTTCGAAACTAGAGCCTGGGAAATTTACTAGTTACATGCTTCTTCTACACAGCCTATGCCTCGGCAATTTCCTTAAACATAACGAAGGTAAGTTGCATTCAAGATATACAGTGTTTCTGCCCAGAAGACCTTTCACTGCGAACTCAGCATTCTCCAATCTCTCCTATTATCCGCCTTCCTCTTATCTCCGCATACGATCCATAGACTATAGGCTGTCTTAATGTTGTCTGTCGTCTGGTAATCTTCTTCTGACACGAACTTTTCCCCTGTCCACCATTTCTTCCAGTGCATCCTTCCTTAGATATATTCTTCTCAGTCAGTGACCGAATCAATTTATTTTTCTCTTCCTGATAATTTGAGCATTTCTTTCTTCGCCCACTCTTTCTGGCACAGCTTCATTTCTTATTTTCTCTATCCATTTTTCTTCTTAGAAAGGAAGTATCACACCCCTCATGTCGAAACGTGACTCGAAACTTTGGTCACATAACCGATGTGCTACGAGAAGACCACGTTTAAAATATTAGCTGCCTGTTTTCACTGCAAGGCCCCGAAATAAACCCCGGAATTATGCATATAAGCAATAGGGAAGTGGATACTAGTCGCTACAGGTTGGAATGGACAGCCCTTCCTCTGTGCAAACCAGTGGAGTGGTGGCAACCAAAGCGAACAGAAACACGTGAGACAAGGTCAGTAATACAAACGGACGCCTACAGGGTTAATGTTAAATATATCCAGTATGATGTTGAGGGTTGTGTAAGAAAGGAGAACTGTTGCAATGAGTTCCATGGAGCAAGACGTAAATTCGATTAATGTTCTTGAGTTCGCTACGAGTTATTTCCGTAAGAATATTGTTTCGTATTCGGAAAACATAAACGCGGAAGTAAAGGAAATGGCCCAGTTCATTATTGAACTGATTGAACATGTAGTTATACAGGGGTGGACCGGTATGAGGAGGTAACTCTCGATGTATGTGAAGGAAGTGATTATGATTCAAGTGATAGTAATACCGATCGCAAGATCCTTGCTCCTCCTACAGGTAATGTTGCAGGCCCGAGTTCGATATTCGAGTCAGATAGTGAATCCCCAGAAGCCAGTGATAGGAACAGTCAGTTCCCATACAAATCGTCCAGTTCAAGCTATGTCGCAACCTCTATAAAAATGTAAATGTAGGTGTCGGCATGGACTACAAGGGAACAGTTGTGAAATTCTGGCTGAATGAATGTGGTAAAAAGTGTCATTCAATATCATACGTTCGCAGAAACCTCCGTCGCGTTATATCGGAGCGACAACTATATTTATGGAAGAAACAGGTGAAAAATATAACGGCACATCCCATAGAACAAAAATCTTTTGTATAAGGAATTATTTGCTCGTTTTGAACATGCTAGGAGATCATCGAATTCCTCCAGATTCCTCTTGGTACTATGGGAAAAAACCAATCGCTTGATTAGTTCTTCTTCCGACTGTGGAAAGCCCTTTACCGCCGCTTATCAGAAAAAATAGCGACGCGTGAAGATATTCACGCCGAAGTTTTTCATAGGGACACAATTCTTAAATGGCAATCCTTTAATCAATTTTCAACTTTTATCGCCACGATTCCGGGATATGATAAGGCATTCTTGGTTTACAAGCAGATACTCCACAGAACGACCTCCTGAATTTGTAGTACCCGTCAAATATTGTCTTGAAACGATGAAAAAACAATGTGAAGAACAGTGTCACAATGAAGTGATTTTTCATTGTGCATGGTGCCAAAAGAATTGTGTTTTCAACATTCAAGCAATACGAGACACTTCTTTATGTTATTTATGATTGGGGACGCGAGAGAGTTTACTCCATTTCTCACGCGCACGCCACTCCGCTCGCCAGTAGACAGGGATGTCCAACTGCGTTGCGTTATCGTCTGACTACAGAAGGATTCCAGCTTCATTTCGGTGCCTTGCAGTGAAAACAGGCAGCTATTATTTTGCACGTGGTCTTCTCGTAGCACATTGGTTATGTCACCAAAGTTTCGAGGCAAGTTTCGGCATGCAGGGTGTGATACTTCCCTTGTTAGCCATATATCTAATGCTTTCAGTCGTTTCTCTTCACTTCGTCATAATGTCCTTGTTCTTGCCCCTTACAGTGCTACTCTCCATATAAAGCACTCCACTCTTCTCTTCATTAATTCTTTTCCAGAGGTCAGCAGAAAATGTTCTTTTTTTCTATTAAAGCTTTATTTGGTATTGGCAACAGCTCTTGTTACTTCTTATAATACACAGCAAGTATTTCAAGCTGTCGATTTGTAATCTGAACATATTAATTCTACATTGAAATTAATTTTTTTTTCATGCATTTCCTTTAGGCGTATGGTTAAGTTAAATTTTCAAAGACATTTACACAAACACTTGTTAATTAGTTTTCTGACTAAAAATGTTAATTGGACTATGATTACCAATTAACAATTAATTCATTAGTTATAAATGTTCTTGATGCGCCAGTTAAACATTTGTATTTAGCGTCCTAACCAAGAGAATAATATGTTATTGAAGGTTTCTTTGTTTAATTTCTTTTTCTTATTTTGCCTGTTCTTATTTTCAGTTGTTGTTAGTTTACATTTTTCTTTTTCGTGATATTTCCTGTTTTGTTCTTTTACTTACAATTCGTTGGTCTGTGTATTATGCTTTGTCCATTTAGACATTCGTGCACTCGAGAAATTAGAAAGTTCTTTTGAAAATAAAAATACATCTAATTTTATTTCATTTAATTTTTATTGATGACATTTTATGTAAAGATATAATTCGAAGCATATTATAACCGTCGTTGAGCATATGGCTAAGATTCTTTTTACATAAACATCTCTATGCGGAAGGTTTATTTCATGAATATGCAATGCGTAACGTACCAGTAAGATCCTGCATTGAACCAGCTTCAAGTGTCAGGGAGAAACACTTGACCAATAATTAAAGTTATCTGCCAGACATCACAGGTTACCCTAAAATGTCAGGAAAATGCAATAAAATACTAAGGATGGATAAAAAGTAATGGCAACAGTTCGATATTTCTGACATGGCTTTATTCACAGGGATACAACATTTACATACCTTCAATAGGCTATAGTCGCCCCACTTATTTATCACATTTTTCGAAATGTTTGGAAGGCGTCCATCTTTGTTGATGTTGATGATGAACGGATAACTTCATCTCTAGTATTGTACCGGGTTATTCGCAGTGGTTCTTTTACTTTGGTGAAAAGATCGTAATCGCATGGACTCATATCGGGTGAGTACGGTGTATGTTCCAGAATCTCCCATTGCCAGCGGCGCAAGAAGTCCTGGACAGCAGCAGCGGTGTGACTCCTGGCATTATCATGAAGAATGATGGGATTCTGTACCACCAAGTGTCATCATTTTCTCCTGAGGGCTGGATGAAGGTGGTGCTGCAGGAACCTGTCGTAGTAGTCCGCGTTTGCCGTCTGCCTTGGAGGTACAGCATGGTGCAGTATTACCCCATCAATGTCATACTCCACATTGAACATCACCTTTACAGCACATTGTGTAGGGCGCACTTCCTTCGGACGAGAAGAACCTGGATGCTTCCATTCATTTGATTGACGTTTCAAGTTTGGTTGGTTCGTATGAGTGAGTCCAGATTTCGTCCATAGCGACGATTCGTCGAAGAAAGTCGTCATCTTTCCTTTCGTACCGGTCCAACAAGGCCTGAGCGACTGCACAGCGGTGCCATTCTTAAACCTCGGAAATTTCATGGGGTATCCAACGCCTGCAATTTTGCGGTGCAGAATTAGAGCACAGTTTTGTGACAGACACCGACTTCTTCTGCTAACTCAGCGCAGTCCATCGGCGATCAGCATCCAACAGGGAAGCAAGGAGTTGAACTGTGTTGTCCTCCACGCGGGGTCGTCCTGTAAGGAGATTGTCCTGAACGGCATCCCTGCCTTCCCGGAACGCTTTAACCCATCGTGCCACTGTGCGATATGGCAACACTGCACCGGCACATGCTTCACGCAATCCCTGAAAACATTCTTGTGCACTATGACCTCGTGTCACTTCAATTTTGATCCAGGAACGTTGCTCTAGTTTTGTAAACGTGGTCTTAGGGTGCTCGCACTATCCCTATGAAACTCAACGTTCTACAAACTGCAGTAGATTGACAGAGTACTGTCGCCGCTGGCTGCACTAACTCATCTAACAGTCCATGTTCATGTCCACACAGCTGCCAGCTCTCGAACGCACCATCGTCACGTGACATAAGTGTTGCTATAACTTTTTATCCAATCTATGTATAATACAGAATAGAAAAGAACAGAACATTTATTTCGCCAATTTTATTTGGAAAAGATGGACCTGTTACATGACATATTGTAGGACAATACGTAATGAATATATTACCCATATGACATTTCTCACAGAATCACATATTTTACTAAACTCTTGAATAGCTCACGATTTTTTAAAATCCGTAAGGGAATGGTAATAAAACATACATTCGAAACGATCATAAAATAAATGCTTTAAAATCTTTTGAACTTTATATGTAAACCTTCTCAAAATATTTATCACCCTTCTAATACTACAACGTGCAATAAGGCGTATTTAAACACATGTCATTAAATATTAGAGATGGATCTAAATATGCAGTGTACAAAATACGTGAGAAACAATGGCATTTTAAAATAGGTAATTAGATTCTAGAATGGGCAAATAGTTTGTGTATTACACGCATATAACTGCCAAAACAAAGGGATTTGCAGCTTCTGAACTATAATACAGTAGACTGGGTGTTATACCAACCTATGTACAGATAGCATCTTGGCTGCCCTTGATAACAAATTACTTCTTTAAAGTAACATAAAATAGAAATATATTTACGTCAATATATACCAGAAGCCTTTTTTTTACATAGTTACTATCATATTTCTCTTTAAAATGAGACTCTTTACCAGTTTTATTGTGACGCAAATTTAATCAGTTATTTTTTATGTTATAGCATAAATTAAGCCTTTTTCGAAGAAATAACAAAGGAATATTCTCTTCTGATTATTTTTGCGTTGATATCATACCACTTCTTTTTAATTTTAGATTATTTATATATGTCAAAATTCAACAGAATAACCACAAGTATTACTGATATATTCTCAAACACAATAACGAAAGTGTGATGTATAAACATTAAATACAATAACTAACTGTGCCTTCTACTTGTTATGTACAATAAACAAAAACTGTGCCTTCTAAATATTAAACACAATAATAAAAGTGTTTTATAAACATTAAATACAAAAACCTAACTGTGCCTTCTACCTAAACAAGAACTGTGCCTTCTAAATATTAAACACAATAATAAAAGTGTTTTATAAACATTAAATACAAAACCCTAACTGTGCCTTCTACCTGTTATGTACAATAAACAAAAACTGTGCTTTCTAAATATTAAACACAATAATAAAAGTTTTTTATAACCATTAAATACAAAACCCTAACTGTGCCTTCTACCTGTTATGTACAATAAACAAAAACTGTGCCTTCTAAATATTAAACACAAAAATAAAAGTTTTTTATAACCATTAAATACAAAACCCTAACTGTGCCTTCTACCTGTTATGTACAATAAACAAAAACTGTGCCTTCTAAATATTAAACACAATAATAAAAGCGTTTTATAAACATTAAATACAAAACCCTAACTGTGCCTTCTACCTGTTATATACAATAAACAAAAACTGTGCCTTCTAAATATTAAACACAATAATAAAAGCGTTTTATAAACATTAAATACAAAACCCTAACTATGCCTTCTACCTGTTATGTACAATAAACAAGAACTGTGCCTTCTAAATATTAAACACAATAATAAAAGTATTTTATAACCATTAAATACAAAACCCTAACTGTGTCTTCTACCTGTTATGTACAATAAACAAAATCTGTGCTTTCTAAATATTAAACACAATAATAAAAGTATTTTATAAACATTAAATACAAAAACCTAACTGTGCCTTCTACCTGTTATGTACAATAAACAAAAACTGTGCCTTCTAAATATTAAACACAATAATAAAAGTATTTTATAAACATTAAATACAAAAACTTAACTGTGCCTTCTGCCTGTTATGTACAATAAAAAAACTGTGCCTTCTAAACATTAAACACAATAATAAAAGTGTGGTTTATAAACATTAAAAACAATAACTAACAAGCTGTGCCTTCTATCTATTTTTCTGTTCTTTTTTGACATTGCCAAGAGACGGCACAACTACTCTTTATTTATTTATGTAATAGGCCTATTATTTTAACAGTGAAATTACATAACATATACACATATATGACATAACACTATTTAATCAAGTACAATAATTGAGGCACATATTATAGCAGAAACAATGACTTGTTTCTTTATATGATGTATAAAACTAGGTAAGGAATACTAGGTTCACTGAATTTACATTATTCACTACCTATTCATTGTATCTTATATCTTAAATTTGATTTCAAATGCTCATAATGTCCTCTTAAAAACGTCAGAAGACCTTGCAGTGATGGAGTGGTACTTTCCATGACTATATCCCATCGTGAGCCATGTAGATGTATAATATGAATGTGCAGCTGTAGGTAATTCTCTAGAAGGATGCGTAACACATCATTAGGATTTTCAATCCGATGTATTCTCTGCAGATGCCGTCTCAGCCATGTCCACATTTGTGTAACTTGAGCATTGTAAATGGTTAACCTATGTCTAACTGTGTCTATTTGTCCATTTTTCTTGCATAATGGAGACAGAACCATATTACACATATACATTTAATGTTCAGTAGGTACATTTTCATTAACTACTTCATAGGTAGTCACCTTCCATTCACATGGGACGTTAGACCACTTAAAACATGTCCAAATACGTAACCAGTTTTTGTTTGGGAATTTTTGTTGTATGTGTGGAATTTCATATAATGAATGATGAAGACAGTGATATATCTCTTAGGTATTTAAACGGGTTGTATCAAAAGTAACAGCATCAGGAAGAGACTCCATCAACTTGATAGTTTTACGGAAGTGACTACCTATTGTCCCTCGACAAAAAGTAGATAGCTGGAAGAACTGTCTCCAAAAAACTATATCTTGTGGATGACCGATACCATTTTTAGCTAATATTATGGTTTTCATTAACAAGGAGTGACATTTTATGCTTACAAATATTAGATTCAGTCCGCCTTCTGTAATATTCCGTTTCAACTGCAACACGGAATACATAGTATCCGATTAACTGTTCAATTTTCTGAGATACCTTTTCCGGAATTGGTAATATTTGTTCAAGGTACCACAGTTTCGAGAGGACAAATGTATTAACATCCCATACTTTCTGTAGTAAATTTGGATTCCTACTTAGATGCTGCTGTAATGTCCCACGCAGTTTATTTAACGTAGACTGCCAATTATTCTCTACTATATCATCAAGTCGAGGAGAAAAATTAATTCCTAAGATGCGTGCTTCAAAACGGACTGGTATGTGTGCGATCGAAGTTGGTGAATTCCATTCACCAAGGGGTAATAGAGATGATTTCTTATAGTTAATTCTATCATTTTTTGCGTTACAGTAAAGTATTAGAATATCCACAAGGTTGCCAAGTTGACTTTCAATCCTACATATGACAAAAATATCATCAGCATAAGCTTGAACTGTTGGTATACACAAAGGATTAAGCATAAAGGTCAAATGTATATCAATCATCCGAAGTAATGGTTCCAAAGTGTTAATAATACCATTGAAAGTGAACATCCTTGTAGAACTGATTTCTGCATCGGTATAGGTTTTGTAAAATATCCATTGATTTGTACACGAGAATGAGCATTTCTGTATAATCTTTGGATGGAATCTACAATTAGAGTCGACCTGGTTGGCAAGTTGGTATAGCGCTGGCCTTCTATGCCCAAGGTTGCGGGTTCGATCCCGGGCCAGGTCGATGGCATTTAAGTGTGCTTAAATGCGACGGGCTCATGTCAGTAGATTTACTGGCATGTAAAAGAACTCCTGCGGGACAAAATTCCGGCACATCCGGCGACGCTGATATAACCTCTGCAGTTGCGAGCGTCGTTAAATAAAACATAACATCTACAATTAGTTGAGGAAACCTAAATTGTTCAAGAACTGTGAACAGGTATTCTTGGCTAACCCTATCAAATACTTTTTCCATGTCGATGTTTAAAATAGCAACTTTCTGCATGGGCATTTCACTACATTGTATGATTGTGTCCCTTATTTATACCAGATTATTAATTATAGTTCTTCCTGGCACTGAACAGGTTTGTCCGGGCCTATAAGATGATCCATGTAAGGTCGAAATCTATTTGCAAATATTTTCATAAATAATTTATAGTCAGTGCTAAGGAGAGTGACAGTCGGTAATCGGTAATCATCTGCGGTTTCGGGATTTTAGGAATTAACACAATTATTCCTTCATTAAATCCTACACACTCAACAGAAGTTTTAAAAATTTCATTCATTACATTTAGTAGAGGTCGTTTGATATACAGTATGCCCTGCATTTTTTGTAAAAATTATAGTCTATACCATCTGGTCCAGGAGATGATTTGGAGCTAGCTGTCAGAATTGCTTCTTTCAGTTCGGTATCACTTATATCCTCTTCTAACCGCAGTTGATCGTCTAGAGTAATGTATTTTGAATATTATACAATTTTCTCTACAAAAGTTGTTTGTAAAGTGTCTTTCAGCTTCTTTTAAACACTCTGTAGTTGAAGTGGTTCTCTCATTACTTTTTAATAACAAACTGTTCTAAACTTTCGTTTGTCCTCGTTTCTTTTCGCACGCAATCTGATATAATGCAGCTTTTTCTTCAGCAATTGTCGATTCTATATGACATCTAACAGAGGAATCCTTTAATATGTCTTCCTGTAGTTAACGAAGTCTTGTTTTCACAGTATTCA
This sequence comes from Periplaneta americana, assembly GCF_040183065.1. Taxonomy (NCBI): domain Eukaryota; kingdom Metazoa; phylum Arthropoda; class Insecta; order Blattodea; family Blattidae; genus Periplaneta; species Periplaneta americana. The sequence goes on from NC_091129.1 coordinate 38,553,457, forward strand.
TTTGTTTGGTAACGTGTTTCCCTTCGCACTGTTGCTTATACAGATTATAAATTACGTTGTAATAGAACTGTAATTTGGATTTGCGATCTTTTGCCTTAATAATCCCTTGATTTCGAAAGAAAAATCTTATGGCTGGTTTATATGTGTACATCCACTTTCTTAATTCAGTATATTAAGATCTTCCTGCTCGAACAATCAACGTCTCCCAATAAGAAGAAAACTCGTTCATGACTTCGTCATCACATATCAATTTAGAATTGAGTTTCCAGTAACTCCTCCCAATTTTTGAAGCACTATGAATCCTAGATAAAACCATCAGTACACAATCGTGGTCAGAGAAAGGTACAGGGTAAAGACCGGCAAATCACACAAGACTCACGCCCGTACCTGCTTGCCGTCAGGCTTGGGTTCCGGTGACGCTAAAAAGCAAGTTAACTTTTAGCCTGAACCCATTGAGCCCGGGTTTTATAGGTTCAGTCCAGGCGGGACCCAAGAAAGCCTGCCTGTTTGCTCGTATTATAAGGTAGAGTGACTTGCATTCACGGAAGCCAGTCTGCGCTGGTTACGATGAAACAGTACTAGTTTGAAACCTAATTTCGTTGGCTATTTAGTGACTTCAAACAATCTTTATCTTATGGTCCAACACGGCAGATATTTCTTGATTAAAGAAACACAGTTTTACGATTTATTGCCCTACAGAATTCATAAAGTAATAAGACAATATTATACATTTCATATTCCTGCAAAGTGCATCTGACTCAACAAAATAGTAACATTTGGTAACTTGTGACTAGCTGAGAAGAGAAGAGAAGAGAAGAGAAGAGAAGAGAAGAGAAGAGAAGAGAAGAGAAGAGAAGAGAAGAGAAGAGAAGAGAAGAGAAGAGAAGAGAAGAGAAGAGAGGAGAGGAGAGGAGAGGAGAGGAGAGGAGAGGAGAGGAGAGGAGAGGAGAGGAGAGGAGAGGAGAGGAGAGGAGAAGAGAAGAGAAGAGAAGAGAAGAGAAGAGAAGAGAAGAGAAGAGAAGAGAAGAGAAGAGAAGAGAAGAGAAGAGAAGAGAAGAGAAGAGAAGAGAAGAGAAGAGAATGTGTTGAAAAGATATTGGTAACAATTATTATGAATATCAACAACTATTATAGAAAAATATTTCATTTTAACTTTTTCCTTATCAACAATTAAAAGCCTCATGAATACCTGTAAAGTCTATAAAAGTTTTTCGTTCTTCAGAATATTGATTTGCTATTTAAATTCTGAGGGACAGATTTTTTTTTTTCATTTATGAAGCTGAAAGTCTGAATGCATTAAATTGATGTTACTACGATGAAAAGGAAAGTGCAAGTAATTTATAATAACTGTTGGCATTTAATGGATATTATGTTGACGAGAAATAGTTTTCTTTGTCTTTATTAACGGTACATTTCAGAAGATAACAAATTAAGTTTTCAGTAGTTTTTTTTTATATCTATAGGCTTCTTGTCAGGTTTGAATGACTTGGTTCATATTTATCATGCATCTGAAAGCAGCAGTCTGGCGCATGTCGGTAGATCCCAACAGTCCTTTCGGGTCACTCTTAGGACTTTTTGGGAGCCACGTGCAACCACACTGCCTGCCTGCTTGAGAGGGAAGGTTGCAGGCGGGCGAACGATACGAAGCGTAAGCCCGCTCAAGGACGTTAACAGTCATGGGCAATCCTGATCGACAGTTTACCTGTCTCTGGTACAGGGTGAATTTCTATCCGTCGTAGAAAAGTTTGCATTGTTCTATTAATATAAAATCGATATATTCTTGATGTTGAGTTTCTCTGATGAAAGGTGAATTGAACGTCATTGCCTCTTAACTTCTCCCATACATAAACTAAGTGCAAGTCATTGGTGAGTCGGTCCAGTCCTAGAGACGGATTATATGTCCCTTTTTGGTCCTTACAATGTAGAACACAATTAAAATCTCCTCCAATGATCGATTTCTCATATCTCTGACTTAAGTAATGGGGTACATGGCGTGATATGAAATCTTCTCTTTCCTGTCGTCTGTTCGAACCGGAATGCAGATACAGATTAATTAAAAGTGTGTTATCTCCCATTAATACAGTTGTAAGTCTCCCGCTAGGGTGAATCTCACTCTGTTGTATTGTATAGCCTGCACGATAGATTATGGCTGTGCCTCTTTGATCCTCTCCTATATTGCACACCGAACTATATCTAGCACCTAAAAAATCAAAATTGTCCATATTTACTTCTTGTAAGAATAAAATATCGATGTCATTATCATAAATAAATTCTCGTAATAAATGCTGTTTACCTTGACTTCGTAGACAATTAATATTCAAGGTTGAGATGTTTTCAATTACAGTCATGAATAGTAAAATTAAAATTAAACAAAATTGATCATATTTCATCATGCTGCTGAAAAATATTTCTTAAGTATGTTATTTCCTGTATCGGACATCAATATCATTATTGTATTTAAAATTAATAAATAATATCGATATCATTATTATTAAGAAACCTTGTTAATTGCTGTTGTTTAGATCTATTGCGAAGAAGGTTAACATTGAGAGTTGTCACTACATTCAAAGGGAGTGACATCAAAAATAAAAAGCACAGGCTGAAATTTATTTATTTATTTATTTATTTATTTATTTATTTATTTATTTATTTATTTATTTATTTATTATTTTGCTAATAATTATAATATAACATATAATATATACAGAAAAAACTTTAGCTCGCCCCTGAAAGAGGAGAAATGCATTTTATAGTAAGACAATTAATTATGATATTATTACCCTTCGACTTTGGAAGCTACGGCTTGTTTCTTTTTCGCAAGACGAGGATCCCTTGAATTAACTTGCCTCTTTAAATAAGGTCGAATTATTAAATCAGTCGTTTCACTATCCATCAATGTATCCGAAAACATTGCATCATATGAATCATCTGTTCCGTGTTCTTGATTTACCGTAGAAATAGGAAGGTCATTCACATGATCGACAGACATACTTTCTTTCGGGTCCTGTTGTGTGACAATTTGTGTACTGACCTTGGCATTGACATCATGCGCAGAAGGATTATTCTGCACTGAAGCGGTGTTTAGATGTGGGGGAGTGCCATCCTCAGGTATCTTGTCTGACGTCTCTGTTGTTATGGTTGAACTGTTAACTGATAAATCAGTAACTTTTTTTTTTTTTTTTTTTTTTTTTTTTTTTTTTTAAAATTGATTGACACAGGTACCAGTAACTAATTTTCGATGAGATTGCAATAAATGTATTGTAACAAAATTTTCCAGTTTTTTAAATTTAATGTGCGTTTTTCGTTAAAAATTTTATTAAAAGATGAACCTAGGTATTTAATTTCTTCATCTTTATCGGTACTGGTACCTACCAGCAAATTGTTCCATTACATTGCTGTACCGAGGGGATCCAGAAAATCCAAGCCAGCAATATCATAAAGTTGATCTACTACAGTCTACTGGGTTGATTTCTAACTTTTTTTTTTTTTTTTTTTTGGATTTTTTTTTTTATTTTTTTTTTTCGTTTTTTTTTTTTTTAATTGAGAAATATTACATATTACGATTTTACCTTACAAACTTAACAAAGTAATAATTCAAAGATGAAATGAGGTTGGACACAAATAAACTTCACTTTATGTCGGTCACTTTTCATGATCTCTGAGTGGTGGCCGAGAAAAGCTGTCCTACTTAAATCTCACAATAATACCACACGCTCTAAGAAATGTCAGACTTCACAGATGTTCCTTACATTAAACAATATCAATCACTATAAAGCGTACAAAAATATACAAATAAAAAGAACAGTGCTGCAGTTATTCATCCTACCCAGACAAAAGCAAGGTGAACTCATAACTCTCCACCAATTCACGTTTAAAACACGACACAACAAACACACCTCCAACCCCTGTCCCAGAAATACTCAAATGAACAGACATTGATGAGGAACAGCTTAGATTACTTAGACTTTTTTTTTTTTTTTTTTTTTTTTTTTTTTTTTTTTTTTTTTTTTTTTTTTTTTTTTTAAACTACCTATTAATAATACACTGAATCTTATATCTTAAATTTGGTTTTAAATGCTTGTGATGACCTCTTAAAAATGTCAGAAGACCTTGCAGTGATGGAGTGGTACTTCTCATACAATATTGAATATATCCCATCGTGAGCCATGTAGATGTATATGAATGTGCAGCTGAAGGTAATTCCATCTCTAGGAGGATGCGCAATATATCATTAGGATTGTCAATCCGATGTATTCTCTGCAGATGTCGTCTCAGCCATGTCCACATTTGTGTAACTTGAGCATTGCAATTGGTTAACCTATGTCTTACCGTATCTATTTGTCCACATCTCTTGCATAATGGAGACAGAACCATATTACACATGTACTTTTTATGTTCAGTAGGTACAATTTCATTAACTACTTCATATGTAGTCACCTTCCATTCACTTGGAACGTTAGACCACTTAAAACATGTCCAAATACGTAACCAGTTTTTGTTTGGGAATTTTTGTTGTATGTATGGAATTTCATACAATGACTGATGAAGACAGTGATATATCTCTTTGGTGTTTATACGGGTTATATCAGAGGTAACAGTATTAGGAAGAGACTCCATCAAGTTGATAGTTTTACGAAAGTGGCTACCTATTGTTCCGCGACGAGAAGTAGATAGCTGGAAGAACTGTCTCCAAAACACTATATCTTGTGGATGACCAATACCATTTTTAGCTAATATTATGGTTTTCATTAACAGGGAATGACATTTTATGCTTACAAATATTAAATTCAGGCCGCCTTCTGTAATTTTCCGTCTCAACTGCGGGCGTGCAACACGGAATGGGTATCCTCGCCAGACATAGTATCCGATTAACTGTTCAATTTTCTGAGATACCTTGTCCGGCATTGGTAAAACTTGAGCAAGGTACCACAATTTCGAGAGTGCAAACGTATTAACATGCCATACTTTTTGTAATAGGTTTAGGTTCCTACTTAGATGCTGATGTAATGTCCCACGCAGTTTATTTAACGTAGACTGCCAATTATTCTCTATTATATCATCAAGTCGAGGAGAAAAAATAATTCCTAAGATGCGTGCTTCAAAACGAACTGGTATGTGTGCGATTGAAATTTCTGGGTTCCATTCACCAAGGGGTAATAGAGTTGATTTCTTATAATTAACTCTAGCATTTGTTGCGTTACAATAAAGTGTGAGAATATCCACCAGGTTGCCAAGTTGACTTTCATTCCTACATATGACAGAAATATCATCAGCATAAGCTTGTACTGTTGGTATACCCAAAGGATTAGGCATGAGGGTCAAATGTCTATCAATCATCCGAAGTAAAGGTTCCAAACAAAGTGTAAATAATATCATTGAAAGTGGACATCCTTGTCGAACTGATTTCTGTATCGGTATAGGTTTTGTAAAGTATCCATTGATTTGTATACGAGAATGGGCATTTCTATATAATCTCTGGATGGAATCTGCAATTAGTCGAGGAAACCTAAATTGTTCAAGAACTGTGAACAGGTATTCTTGGCTAACCCTATCAAATGCTTTTTCCATGTCGATATTTAAAATAGCAACTTTCTGCATGGGCATTTCACTACTTTGGATGATAGTGTCTCTTATTGATATCAGATTATTGATTATAGTTCTTCCTGGCACTGAACAGGTTTGTCCGGGCGCTATAAGATGATCCATGCAAGGTCGAATTCTATTTGCTAATATTTTCATAAATAATTTGTAGTCAGTGTTGAGCAGAGTGATAGGTCGGTATTCTGTAATCATCTGCGGTTTCGGGATTTTAGGGATTAACACAATTATTCCTTCATTAAATCCTACACACTCAACAGAAGTTTTAAAAATTTCATTCATTACATTTAGTAGAGGTCGCTTAATATATGCCCAGCATTTTTTGTAAAAATTATAGTCTATACCATCTGGTCCAGGAGATGATTTGGAGCTAGCTGTCAAAATTGCTTCTTTCAATTCGGTTTCACTTATATCCTCTTCTAAACGCAGTTGATCGTCTGGAGTAATTGTATTTTGAATATTGTTCAATAAGATTTGCTGGTCGTCGGGTGAACAATTTTCTCTACAAAAGACGCTTGCAAAGTGTCTTTCAGCTTCTTTTAGACACTCTGTAGTTGAAGTGGTCCTCTCATTATTTTTTAATAACAAATTGCTCATAACTTTCGTTTGTCCTCGTTTCTTTTCGCATGCAATGTGAAATAATGCAGCTTTTTCTCCAGAAATTATCGATTCTGTGTGACATCTAACAGTGGAACCCTTTAATATGTCTTCCTGCAGTTTACAAAGTCTTGTTTTCACAGTATTCATGTGTTTAGTAACGTCTTTCCCTTCGCACTGTTGCTGATACAGATCATAAATTACGTTATAATAGAACTGTAATTTGGATTTGCGATCTTTTGCTTTAATGATCCCTTGATTTCGAAAGAAAGATCTTATGGCTGGCTTATATATGTACACCCATTTTCGTAATTCAGTATGTTTCGATCTTTCTGCTCGAACACACGTCTCCCACCATGAAGAAAACTCGTTCATAACTTCTTCATCACATATCAATTTAGAATTGAGTTTCCAGTAACTCCTTCCAATTTGTGGAGCATTATGAATTCTAGATAAAACCATCAATACACAATCGTGATCAGAGAAGGGTACAGGATGAACTTCTATCCGCCGTAGAAAGGTTTGTATTGTTCTATTAATATAAAATCGATCTATTCTTGATGATGAGTTGCCTTGATGAAAGGTGAATTGAACGTCATTTCCTCTTAACTTCTCCCAGACATCAATTAAATGCAAGTCATTTGTGAGACGGTCCAGTGCTAGAGACGGATGATATGTCCCTGTTTGGTCCTTGCAATGTAGGACACAATTAAAATCGCCTCCAATGATCAATTTCTCATATCTCTGACTTAAGTAATAGGGTACGTCACGTGATATGAAATCTTCTCTTTCCTGTCGTCTGTTTGAACCGGAATGCAAGTACAGATTAATTAAAAGTGTGTTATCGCCCATTAATACAGTTGTAAGCCTCCCACTAGGGTGAATCTCACTCTGTTGTATTGTATAGCCTGCACGATAGATTATTGCTGTGCCTCTTTGCTCCTCTCCTATATTGCACACCGAACTATATCTAGCACCTAAAAAATAAAAATTATCGATATTTACTTCTTGTAGGAATAAAATATCGATGTCATTATCATAAATAAATTCTCGTAATAAATGCTGTTTACCTTGACTTCGTAGACAATTAATATTCAATGTTGCGATGTTTTCAATTGTAGTCATCAATAGTAAAATTAAAATGAAACAAAAATGATCATATTTCATCGTGCTGATGTTCTGCTAAATAATATTTCATGAGTATGTTATTTCCTGTATCGGACATCAATATCATTAATGTATAAAAGAAAGTCAACTCGGGAATCTCAGCTTCTTTAAATCTGGGATGTGTCCAAGGCGCTAGTATCACCTGTATTCAATATTTGTAGATCGTCTTGGGGAACGGATTTCTCATCGGTGCTGTCCTTCTTACCTCCTTCTTTAGTGCGTCCATATATAGCGTATGGGTGAGGACGTTGGGTGGTCTTCATTTTATTGCTTATATGAGTCGACAATAAGTTTTTTTCCGGGGATGTAACACTAGGCCCCGAATCACGTCCTCTGAGGCGTGGGTCGCGTGGAAAGTCATGTTGTGTTTGTTTCAGTTTCTTAGAAGGAGTACCTACAGATCGTTCCTCTTGGTTGTTGCAATCTGTGTTTGATGATAATTCTCCAGGAGAATTGAGTGGTTGTACTATAGTAGGAGCTGAAGTTGTTTCCATGCATTCGTCAGTTGTAGCTTGTCTTGTGGTGGGCTCCTGCTCGATCTCAGTATCGTGTGGCTGGTCTAGTTCGCCTAGTATATGATGATCGGTTGTTAGTACTACTGATTTTGCCATCTCTGTCTCCGAGGATGTGTCGGTCTCTTCCTCTACAGTAGCTTCCATATTCATATCCACATTTTGTTGTTTGCTCTCGTCTATTATGACTTCTCCCTCGGTCACCCGTGTTGGCTCCCGTACATTGGATGTCCCTCCACGTACAACATCGCTTAACAAAAGCTTCCTTCCTGTAATGTTGACAGGCAGATTAAACTTTTTATTTGGACACTGTGATCGTAGATGTGATTCTTCGCCACATATATGACATAGCTGGGGTTGTCCTGGATAATGCAGGATGACAGCATAGCCGGCAATGACCAATTTGATCGGTATGTGTTTCTTGATCTCAATGCGCACCGCTCGAACTCCATTATGTACGGGGTATTTGTATTGCGTACTCCAAACCTCGGGACGGACGTGTCTAACAGCTCCGTATGGTGAAAGGGACTGGACTACTGTTTTATCGTCTATTTCTGGGGGTAAGTTAAATAGTCGGACTGTAACTGTGTTGACATCTGCACGCTGTAGGGCCACTTTAACTATAGTTCCGTTATCATATTGAAAGTTAACTGGATCTGTATATTTATTCAACAATCGATCATAATGAACAGCTGATACCAGTTTTATATATACTGACCTTTCCAGTGTGTTGAGCTGAATCATATCAATTTGGTCTTCTGTGATGTGTAACGTTCCATCTATCCAATTATGGATTTCTAATGCCGACGGTCTCTGCGCTTCAGTTGTAAACACTATTTTCACTGTATTTTTTCTTTGAATGGTAGCCATTGATCTTGCACTTTATACTTAGGAAATATAAAAGGCGAAAAAATATATAATATATACTAAACTAAAGACACTACCGTATATGTCGGTGGTATATCCTATTAGTCTGAATTTAAGTATAACTTTGTAAACAAGCTCACTACACTGCACTGCTTAGCGATGTGTTCACTACCAGCTCTACAGAGCAACTGTCTTCAGATACGACTTCTTTGTTTACTGATGACGTCGAAGCGGTATCTTTTGTATCCGTCGTATTGCTGGATATATTATTGTTGCTAACATCCACTTCCAGTTATTAATAAATATTATGCTCTCTTTCAGCAGGATCGTGATTATTTAAATCCATCTGAAGCACAGATGGGCTATTCCATATGAAATCGATCAGTAAAAAACCTCGAATTTTTTTATACTCTAATTTTTTCCCTATTTATACAAGGTGCTGAGGAGAGTGCATTTTCAAAAATATACTATCGAAAGTCAAACGGTTTTCGTATTATTGAGCGAGAAATTTAGAGTAATTTATAAAAACAAGCCTCTTCCAGCGCTCAGAACTCTGAAACCATTTACTGCAGAACATTGAACGAGACCTTATTTTGAAGCTGACATTTGGTAGGTCATGTTAAGAAGTAATCCTTATTTTTAATGTACAAAGAGAGACAGATAATCTGATTTTACTTACTTCTAGGCTTTTTGTAAAAATGTAAAAAAGTATTGAGAAAAAACATTGCATTATTAAGAGGGATTCGGCATTTCTTGCTTAGTGGCTCGGCAATAAGTTTCAAGGGTATTAAATACATTATTATCACACGCCTAGACTTGAACGGCGCAGTACCGCACGCACTGGCAGAGAGCTGAAGGTAAGCGAGCGTTGTTATGAAAACCTGTGATAAAGCTAGCATAGCCATGACTGCTAGACGACACATCACGTGTTTATGTGTCCTTGCCTAGCTTACCTCGGCTAGCTCCCGCCTCACAGTCAGCTGGTTAGTTCTTTATTTGATTTTTCAATACTTTCTTATCAACGTGCCATCAGTAAAAAATGTGTTTATTTGTACTTTCAATGCGGAATCTAACTATATATTTTTTAAATATTTTTTCTTTGGCAAAGGCGTCTTAATGAGGCAAAATCTAAATTTCTCCATTTTCCATAAAAAGTAAGAAAATCGGTTGAAATGTCAATATAAACTTTAATTTCTCAGCATCAAAATAAACCATGATATCGATCATTGAGTGAAAGGGTTTCGGAGCTACAACAGTTTAAATTTTATGAAAATGCGATAAATTTAAATATTTTTAATTTAAACACTATGAAGTTCTGATGCCACAAACTTTGCACAAAGCATTATATCACAGTTCTCTACGTACAAAAAAAGTTTTATTGTATTTAGAAATTGTAAGGTCAATTTTCTCTATATTTCGGTCGATTTGAGATGGAATAGCTCAGACCGCCTCGCCGGCAGCGTCCCAGCTACCAACTTAGACCAAGCAGGTTGATCTTTTTAATACGAGAAATCATATTCGCAAGGTCTTTTTTGTTAGGACAATTGTTTCTCAAATGGCCAGTTTAATGACAGTATGAACTAGTAGTAGGTTGATTTTCATAACTTACCAAGGCTTTAAATCCACAAACATCAATATATGAAGGGATATGCGTTTACAGACTCATTTTAACTGTAAGCACTCCATTCTTAATCTTATATCTAAAAGCCTGTCCCAATGAATCATCTGAATAAACCGATCCATATTTTTCTAGAAAAATACTGATATTAGTATTAGAAAGTTCCGGAGGTAGGTTATAAATTTTGACGGATTTAATGCCAGGTCCTGTTTTCTCTATTTTAACTTTGGTTCTCTGTCCATTAGAAAATGTGAACGACAACTCACCTTTGGTTCTTTCTAATATTTCTTCGACAATTTCAGTTTAAATACATTTAATCAAGACTTGCCGTGTCACTCCATTGAGTTGAATCATCTGTAGTTGTTCTTCCATTAGCCGGAGATCTTCATAAATCCATTCGTGTAAGTATGGTTCTGGTCTAGGAATATCTTGCTCGGTGAAGGATATCACAAGTGTTTGTTTCCTTTCTATCATCATAATTCTTATCAAAATAAATATCAGGAGTCTAATCAAAGGGATATACGCTCAAAACTTGTCCAGAAACAGTTAACAAAAATAATCACCGTTTCTAACTCTAACAAAAGTCACTATTATAATATTATGTCACTTATGAGACTGAAACACTCACTACTCACACAGTTCAATCGCGTGCGTACGCTACCAGGGCTTGCTCGCAACTCAACCACTCATACGTCTCAATTCCCAAAAGGTTTATTATAATGTGAGTCAAACTTCAGACAAATTTTTTTCGGCTAAATAGTTATTTAAACACCAAAATGATATTTGTCATTTTGGTTAATTACAACCTAAAGATATTGTACTTAAAATTAAAGCGGTTGTATTCCTTTCACCAAGTATATGAATAAATTATTTATTTATTTATTTATTTATTTATTTATTTATTTATTTATTTATTATTTATTTGTTTTAAATGTAGAATAATGTCTAATATTATTACTGTGCAAACTACAATATATTAATAGAGAACAGAATTTAATATTACCAAAATTTTACTACTGTTAACTATCTGTGATCTCTTATTCATCCAATTTTGTCCTCTACTTATTTCCTTTCCAGGTTACATAAACCCACCAATGTTGTCTTCTTTTTCGTCACCGGAATAACATATCCATAGTCACACGGTCCCCGTCCATTAGTCAACGTTCAGTTTCCTAAATGAGCCCTCGATCCCAAACAAGTCACTACTGGTAGCATTTCCTCCTAAGCGCTTCTTCTCATCAGACTTCACGTTTTCGTGTTGCAGGAACCAGTCTTGGTAAGTTTCGAGTTTCTTCAGCCATACGTCTGAAACAATATCAGGTTAGATTTAATAGCAAGAATTTTTAAAAATAATATTAATTGCATGAGTACATCGTGGCGTACAGTTGTTACGCAGCCTTCAGATAAAGAAGTCACGAGAGTTAGTTTGAATTCATTATTTCTGTCGTCGATTTGCAAAAGAGGACATTTCAAAAATCACCAAGTGTTGGAAAATCGGAAAAAGTGTAACTAAGATTATAAATTTAAATGTTCATATATTTCTTTCTAATTAGATCACTGTGGATACATATATTCAGGATCCATGAATATTTTCATTTGTTAAGTCGTTTAAGATTTTTTGCGATTTTCCAACACTTTGTTATGAAGTGTTGTTTGCGAATCGACGACAGATTTATATTATATTCAAAATCTGACGTCTTCTTAACTCTTGTCTGGAGGATGGATCAAAACGTTTGCTGACCACGTTTCAATCGATTTTCTCTGTGCAACCACTTTTTAGTGATTTTGGTGGTGTTGGTGGTGGTGCTGGTGGTGATGATACTGGTAGTAGCTGTAATAGGACGGAAATTTTAACAATATGTTAATTCTGTGGAAATAATAGTTTAGTTATTCTCATATTTGTTTACATTTCCAAGCCCCTATCTCGTCTATTAGTCCCCCTTAAGATGAGAACAAGGATGGACTGCCCTCTCACGCAGTCCGCTCTACTGGGTCCACTGTACTGTCATCCTCTGAGGAGTTTAGGGCTGAGAGGAATGCGGTTCCGACTAGTCTAGCGCGGTACTGGAGTGGGAGGGAACAGTGACATCGCCAGTCTGGAAGGAAGTACAATCATACTGAAAACATTCGCCCAATTTACGAGAGCAGTATGCCTATTAGTTTTCTAACGTATTTTTGGCGAGATAGAGATACAATCATTCGTACTTACGTGTTCAGAGAAGGAAAGTATTGTAGAACATTTTATTTATTTATTTATTTATTTATTTATTTATTTATTTATTTATTTATTTATTTATTTATTTATTTATTTATTTATTTAGCCTATTATTTATTTATTCTGGTGAAGTTAAGGCCATCACACCATCAGAAATACAAATATAATAAAATAAATAAACATAAACATCATAATAAAACTACAATAATATAAATGAAAAGAAGAATCATACTATAAAATTTAGTGATTAGTAAAATTGAATTAAATTTGTGAAGTAATCAATTTAAAAATAATAATAATATTAAACTGCCCCCCCCATTGAGGGTAGCCCTTACGGACTCAGTATATCCTCAAAAGAATTATTATACATATGTAAACATAGTTATTAAGTTTTTAAAAAAAGGGAAACAAAGAAAAGGGCTTAAAAATTACAATTGCTATTAATGTGGCACCATGTGATTAATTAGGATTTGGCAGGACTTTTTTAACACAATTATCACAATGTTATCCCTCAGAGATGTTGTCAGAGCAAACTGCCGTCGAAATTCTTCGAAAAAAACTGCTATAGTCTCTCGAGCACCTATGAACAAGCCGAATAACTCAACGTGAATTAAGGCATATTTCAGCTTGAAATAGCTGACTATAGGCTCATAGATCGACTTCTTCTCAAGGTGGACCTCGGCTGACTGATGACAGTCTACTTCAAAACGTATCGTGAGGTCCACAATGATGCCCTGTTTAGTGTCAGCATTGTACGCTAAAATATCTACTCATCTCGTTGACCCATTTTCCACAGCATGTTTCCTTAAAAATGACTTGTAACGGTGAAATATTTAATATGAGTAATTCATATAATATTAACATAGCTAACATCAGAGGATGTTTGTGCAAAAATTGCAACAATGTATTTAATATATTTATAACAAAATCACATAGGCCTAGGTAAACAATATGTATATGAAATATTCACACAATACTACAAACTCAAGACTGCATATTTTTGCACGATTAATACTTCCCACTCCGCTCGGCTCGGCTTAGCTGTAGCAACAGTCTACCTAATCCCTTTTACATTTCCGAGTAGGTCCCAGCGCGACCCCTCAACCCCAGTCAGTCCCACGAGTTACCGTGAGTCCAGAGACCAGCTCATTGTGCGTAGTACTACCATCAACAACGAATGACCACATACCCACGGATCCAATTTTGGAGAAAACCTTAATTATAGGAGAGAAATGAAGATGATGATGAAAGAAATGAATCCGAGGTGCAACGCTGAAAGTTATCCACAAATTATTGTTCAATTCATTGAAACAACCAATTGAGGGGAACCTCGGCAAAAACCTCAAGTAGGTAACTTGTGCAAGCAAGATTTGTACCGAGTCCGCTTCTCCAGCGGTCAGACGTGCTAACCGCTTGTCCACAACGGTGAACTTCCAAGACTTTAGGATTTAATTAGCTTTTTATTTGTACTCCTTAGTATGTTTATTTTAATATATGTAATGTAATAATTATTATTCTCGATAGGCACAACAGTACCTTTTGGTATTGCCGTAAGTAAGACAGAGTGCATTGTTTACTAATCTTAGTTTATTTATAATAATTAGAATAATACAATATCATTACAATTAAAATAAACAAGTAATTCCAAAAATAGAATGTTTTTATTTAAGCAACTATTGAATTTCCTAGAGAAATTGTGCTTATATTATTTGAGGTAGGTGACGTATGTAACGGTATGTTTGGATGGTTTACATTGCAATCCGGCAGAATGTAAATTTGGGTATCTTTCCTGAATATGTATGTTTACAAAATGACTTCCGGTGCATCAGTTTTTTACTATTTGTGTGCGCATGCGTCGATCGCCTTCGGCCCCCACCTGGATAGTGGAGGGGAGGGAGATCGTCGTGTGGAGCACGGTCGGATCGCGAGGCCTGTTGGAGATCTGCCCTGATACGGATGGTTAAGACGGGAGGAACAGTTGAGCTGAGAGATAAACTGGGTTTGGGTTGACTTTGGTATGTAATAAGGTTACACCGAAAGTCTGGAGGTTGTTATTGTGGCATGGGTTATGCTGGGTTGAGAGAGTTTTAATAGATATGTAAAAGCGTGTTGTTGGATGAGATAAACCAAGTCTAAATGACCTGATTTTTAACTGATTAGTAATTGTTCAAATTCAAGATATTCTTGTTAGTTGTTTTTTTTAATTTTATTGTTAATTCTGTTTAACAGAAAGGAAATAATAAAAGGAGACATTATACATTTTTTAGATTTTCTGAACTTATTAAAGATTTCAATCAAAACACTGATATATTGAGTTACTGCTTCATTGGTAGCAGATCGTACAGAGTTTATTTCGTATTATTTGTAATGCATTTTTTTATTTTGTTGAAATGTTAACTTCTTACTATTTGTTGATTTGTATATTATGCAAGATGCCTCTTGCAACCTTACGTGCATTACGAAAAGAAGAACTTATATGGGAAATTTTGTTCAGAATCCCTATTGATTCATTTTCATTGGACTTGAATACTTACTCAGTGGAACAAATTGTTCAAGCTTTTGGAAGAACATTCTTGCACATCTGAAGGAACACATTAAATATTTTTGACAACATATATACACCATCCATGTTTCAAAATTGATCCCTTTCTTAATAATATAACTGAATTATTATCAAGAGAAACAGAAATTAATCAAGATAATGAGAAGCAAATTTATCGTATTAAAGCATGTATTAGACACTATAATACCAGATTCTATTTACAACTATTATTATACCCAGGTTCAGTCTCAGAAAATTATTTAGATCTTGAACAAATGTTAAAGTTCTTAAGATAAATTGGTGTGTGGTCGAACAATCTTGTTCTGAAACAAAACAAGATTTTCCTCTTGTTTCAGATGTGTTGTTGGACAAGTTATCATTTCAAAATTCGTCCTCAGTAGGTAAAGTGAAGGATAGATTATTGCAAGAGACCTCATTATCTACTTCACAATTACCCATTAATGCTGTAAACAGCAAAGTCTCTGATGATCGATTACAATATAAATCAATTGATAGTCCCTTGCACCAATTATTTGTCAATAAGATTCCCTTTTCTGGTGGTACATTTTGTAATATTTTGGATTTTTTGAAGATACTGATGGCAATTATTACAAAAGTTCAAATTTGGAATTTATCGCCCATGCATACATATCAAATTCTTAGTTTATACACTACAGATAAATTGGGAGTACGAGTTGATTATGCTATTTTACATAGTTTAAATCTAGATGAATTTCATGCAGATATATTAAATTATTTTCTTCCAGCATCTTTGCAACAATTACCAGTTAATATGGCTTCTCTATCACAAAATCACAATGATAGTTTTTCCTTTTTTGTAACAGATATTAAAGTATGTCATAAAATGTTTCGCATTCCAAAATCTGAAACACAAATTGTAAGTGAAATCATTACTAGATTAAATGTAACTACATAATTAGCAATACCAATGCAATCCTCCCTACAAATTTTACAGAACTTGATAATCTTATTTTGAGTGTTAAGACCATTCAGTATTCAGATAACTTGGCGGAAGTACAAAATACTATGAATAATGAATACTAATACCTTGTTGGAATTTCTGTGTGAATCTCATATGTCATCAGCTTCAACAGTTCCAATACAAAATACTAAAGTACAAAGATAATTCTTTATACGAAATATGCCTTTTCGACCTTAAGTGCAAACCTATAGATCACAATTTCAAAGACCTGTGTATAGAAATCAATATAGTTCTACTGTTGGTAATCAAATGATTCACGAACCATCAAATAAAAATAATGTCGTTATTCGTCGATGTTACAGATGTGGTTCTACCCAACATTTAATTCGTAATTGTCCCCAATCAGTTGTCTCTAATAGTAGACATTATAATAATGCTATCCCATGACTATTACAACTTTCTAAAAAAAACTGGCTCAACTGATATGCAGGCCCTTAATATTTCTCCATTAACACGAAGTGTGTCTATATTTAAAAATAGAATTTGCGCACTGTTTGGTACAGGTGCATGTAACAATTTTATCTCACAAGAAATATTTGATCAGTTAGCTTTGAAATATAAGATCAAATTAACCCCTATATTTCCTCCAGCTGTTACTGCAGTAGGCAATCCCATTACCAAAGTGCTGCATTGGAGTTAAATCGCTCGCTTGAACTCGGTCGAATGTCGCACGCTCGAGCGAAATAAGATCTTTCGTGATACGCTCGTAATAAATAGAAGCACAGTTCAAGGTCATCTCGCCGACATGTCTTTTCTTATATGGAGGGCGACAGATTAAGATACACATATGTTTTGCTGACGCAGTAAAAATAAGGCTTTATTTTCTGCGTTTATGACAAACGTCTAATGGAACGTACCAAAACAGTAACATGAAGTTATAAATAAAATAGTATGAAAAACTTCGATATACAGTTATTATTACTAATTAATAATTGACCCGTGTAGAGCAGAAGTGGTGTAAATCAAAATTGGGTAATGAGGTGTAAAGTAAAATTTCTGTAAAATACAGCGCAAAGTAGCAATTAATATGTTCTTCGTGCTATTCACTGACTACTTATAGTTTAAGTAAATTGAATATTAATTGCTACTTTGTGCTCTATTTTATAGAATGTTTACTTTAATCCTCATTACCCATTTATGACTTACACCACTTCTGCTCTGAACGGCTCAATTATTCAATATTTGATTTTCCACATACATAATATTATAAGTCCATATATAGTGTTCCGCCTATATACTGCGACAATGTAGAAACGTTTTACAGAATATTATTATATAGCAGTAAATTAATAACAATATTAGTACAGAGATAACGTCACAGAAAATATAATAAAACGAATAATCCTGCTGCACAACTGTTACAGACGCAAAGATTGATACACTAATTATTAGGTATTATTATTATTATTATTATTATTATTATTATTATTATTAGAAAACTTGATACATATCTTGCATTATCGTGATTGTGTTCTCAGTTTATTTACATCCAATAACATCTATAGATATGGCAAAAACAAAATCACTCCTGTGTGGGGAAAAAAGAAAAACATTTACCTACAACATTTATATTACATTTTAAAGCAAGTTTTGTAGTTGTACTATGGAGAGGTTAGTTAAACACTGCAAAGTTTTGAAATGATAAACATCTATGATTTACTACACAGTTCATCACTGTAACAAGAACGAATGTCTAACGCTCGGCTTACACCGTTCGAGGATTTATCGCTCGCGACAATTTTACCCATCATGCATGTGCGCTACCTATCGGATTATGCTATGAACTACTTGGCACTTGAGCGAAAACGTCCGATGCAGACCTCTGCCTATTACAATAATAGGCATCGTTACTGTGCCTCTTCGTATTGGTAGATATTCTTGGCCTGTACGGTTTCACGTAGTGCAGAGTTTGAAATCTCCTTGTATTCTTGGCTTACCCTTTTTCATAAGAACACAAATGATTTTGGATGTAACTAATAGGCAATTTAACTTCAGATTTCATCCGAGTAATAAATTATCATTTTGTCGTGGTCAACAACATATTACGCTTGATTCACCTTCAGTAAATCTCGATAATTCACCTGTAATTATGTTTGCTGAATTGACTCATTTAACTTCAGAACAAAAAAAATAGTTTTTCAAAATTTTATTCAGCAATTTCCTCATGTTTTAATAGATCAATTGGGTTCAACTACGGTACAACATACTATCCGTTTAGTTAACAATGTCCTCGTAAAAACTACACCTTATCTTCTTTCTCCACATACAAATCTTGCTTTACAGACGATAATAGATAATATGCTACAGACTGGTGTAATAGCTTCTCCTGTTTTTTTTTTTTTTTTGGTAGATGATCCTAATGGGGAATACAGACCTATTATTGATTACCGTAAATTGAATTCTAAAATTCTAGTTGATCAACAACCCATGCCTAATATTAATACTTGTTTCTATCATTTTCAGGGAGCAAAGTATTTCACATCATTAGATTTAAATTCAGCTTGCTTTCAAATTCCATTGTCTGAAGAAACTAAGCATCTTACAGCTTTCATTACTGAAAATGATATGTATGAATTTAATAGATTACCTTTTGGTTTAGCTACCGGCTCTGGCATATTAGCAAAGTTGATGAATAACATATTTTCAGATGTCAAATTTAAGTTCTTGTTCACATACAGTGATGATTTACTTATTTATAGTCCTGATTTTGAATCTCATGTCGAACATTTACATCTAGTTTTTGAACGTTTGGTTGATGCAGGATTGACGGTTAATACGGCTAAAGTTAAGCATGCAACACCTACAGTGTCTTTTCTTGGACATATTTTGTCTCCTTACGGCATTCAAATAGATCCAGATAGAACTCAAGTAATACGGGATTATCCTATACCAAGAGATGTAAAAGGCATAGCGAGATTTATTGGGGCGGTGAATTTTTTTTCTAAATTCATCCCAAACTATGCTCAATTGGCTGAACCATTAAATAGACTTCGTCGGAAAAATAATGTACCTTTTCATTGGACGACAGAACAACAAAAGGCATTTGATACATTGAAATCGGCTATATCAACTCCACCTGTATTAGCCATTCCAGATTTTAAGAAATAATTTATTATACAGACAGATAGTTCGTCCTCAGCTATAGCAGCTGTATTATTGCAGGAGTATGAGGGACATTATATACATAATAAGAGTTTAACATTACTAACAATAATATTTACTACCATTTATTATTTTTTTATATTAGTGTAGGCCTGTTTATTATGTTTCTCGGCGATTAACAGACGCTGAATTACGATATACTATCTTTGAGAAAGAAGCACTAGCAGTTTTGTTGGCTTTCGATAAATTTCATATTTATTTAGATCATAAACCCTTTGAATTACAAACTGATAACAATGCGTTATCATACTGTTTATCGGATACTAAGCATACAGTTCGTTTAGAAAGGTGGGCAATTAAGTTATCTACCTACAAATATACGGTCCGTCATATTTGAGGTGCTGATAATAATGTTGTTGATGCGCTTTGTCGAATGTTTCACATTCCTCAAGATAATTCCACTGCACATTGTGAAACATCTTCTTGATGTGTAGTGACTACACATCAAGAAGATGTTTCACAATGTGCAGTTGTTTCCGTTTTTATTTTTTACAGATATAGGCTCTCATCAACAAGCTGATTCCATTCTTCGAGATATGATTGCTAGAATTAAGATTGGAGAAATAATTCCTGTTTATAAACTGAAAGGGGAAATTTTGGTTAAGCGTGGTCAATGTGGTAATAAATATAAAATAGTATTGCCTCATGCATTGGTACCTGCTGTTTTTTCCTTCTATCATGTGTCTGAGATGGGAGGTCATTTAGGACGTTTTAAAACGTATTGTGACAGCCGGGAAACGATCTCACGACCGGCAGAAGGAGGGCAAGGTCGGCCGTGGCACGGCGGGGCAAATGAAGTTGCGCGCGCATCTGCTTCCTGGGGCATGTGCTGTGGCGTAGAGAGGAGAGGAGAGACGGCGACCGCGGCAGAGAGGGAAGAAATCCAGAGAATTCGGGAGGTGCCATCTTCTGGACATCCGTAGAAATTTCCAACATCGTACTTTCCCGAAACTATGGTTTAGTTATAAATACGACACGAGAGTGAACTTGAGTTAGTCAGTTGCATTCGTCGCTAGTTTTTGGACAGAAAGCCAGTCAGTGGAGCAGTGAAGCCAGCTTCGAGACCGGAGTTCGACTTGTGTGAGATTGTCCGCAGCTGTGTGAGTGCAGTGGACCGCAGTTGGGGGACCTGAGTTCGAAGTTCAGTGGACTGTCTCGGAAGGTCTGGGGTTCGAGATACTGTGAACTCGAGTGACTGAGCTAGAAGAACTAGCCAAGGCAAACGAACTGTGAACTGAGAACTGCCAATTTTGTGTTATAAATAGTGCTTTGTGAACATTAGTTCAGATTAGCAGTACATTGTTGTTCTCAATAATCCAAATAAATTGTCATTGTCGTCTGTGGAGTGCAATAACGAATACTGTGTTCCTGTGTGGAGTAGAAATCCCATTGTTGACGGGAGTGTTTACATTCAATTATAGAATGTTTTGAATAAAAGTTACAGCCTTGTTTTGAAATAAAAGTTACAATATCATTAAATTTCACAAACCTTTACATGGCCTGGATTAGCTAAGGACATAGCGGTACGTGTAGCGAACTGTGCCATGTGTAAAATTTCCAAACCAGCACAATTTCAACATTATGGATTATTATCTAGTGATGTTGCATCAGCACCAATGGAAAAAATTGATATTGATTATCTTTGTAAATTTCCACGTATATCTAATGGTAATACATATATTTTTGTAGTTGTGGATGCATTTACAAAATTTTCTTGGTCATTTCCTGTTCGTAATGCAACATCAACAATATCAATTAATTGTCTCAAAAATCTGTTTGCTTTTACAGGTGTTCCTCGAGTCTTAGTCTCAGATAATGCTTTTTATTTCATCTCACAAGAATTTAAGCGATTCCTTTTTTCTCTAGGAATTAAGCATGCGAGACTAACACCTCATTATCCCACACCAAATATTTGCGAACGCTATAATAGCAATCTCAAGAATGCCTTAATAGCTTATCATGCTGATGAGCACTCTCGTTGGGACTCCAATCTTCACTGGATACAATTTGCGTTGAATACAGCAAAGCATAAATCTACTAGTAGTACTCCATTTTCATTGTTTTTTTTTTCATTTCAGCCTAACAATCACCTATCGAATCTTTGGTCTATTACAGATATTTTACCTGATAATGCTGATCCACAGCAAGCCAAGCAAAATTGGACACGAGTCAAACGAAATCTTCAATTGGCACATAATAAGTTGCGTAAGTATTATAATCCGTTACCCGGCGTTCTGTACCCTTTCAAGTGGAAGTCAAGTTATGTTGGAAAATTATGTACAAAGTAACGCCATAAAGAATTTTCCAAGTATATTGGCACCTCGATACAAAGGTCTTTACGTTGCGCAGAGATTAACGACGCCTGTTTCAGTTGTTCTTCAAGATCTTGCATCTGAAAACCAAATTCGAACACATGCGTCTCAAATAAAATCTTGTTAATTTTTCTTATCTTATCTTTTCTGTTTCAGCTTTGGTATTTTCTATTAATACATTGTTTTATATTGACTGATATATTTCATTAATTTATTATTTGTTACATAGTATATTAACTACTTGGATTAATAATTTATGTAGTTGGACCTTTATGTCATTAACATAGTTGGAAATTGTATTGGTATTTGATTACATTGTTTTACTAATATCTTGTGATGATTCTAGTAGTGGCGCATAAAAACACCTTTTATAATCTTATTTATTTAATTTGTCAATATTTTTTAGGCATTGTCATTTTTAGATACATTTGATGCATATTATATTTAATGTGATTCATAGTATATAATTATATATTAAATCTTATAAATTAAGCAAATTGTTATTATATTTTATTATTACAATACAGCCCATTTGTAATATAATTCATTATATAATTTTAAACCTATGAGGCATGATTTATTTTATAAAAATTTAGTTAATTTCCTTTTATATATGTATTATATTGAAATGGATTATTCATTCTGCCTGAAGATTAAGTCTGCATTGTATGTTTGTCTTCACTTACCTTTTGGTTTTTTTTCTATTATTTTTTCTTTCCTTTTTATGTCCCTTTAACTACTCGTTATCTTTCTTTACCTTGAGACACTATTGTTTTATTACTCAATTTGTCATATGCCTGGCACGTCGTAAATAAATTTGCATCGTTTCTAAAAGTTGGAAACGTGCAAGACACAAAAAAAAAAAAATAAATAAAATAAAATAAAATAAAAAAATAAAAAAGCTGTTGCTTTATTATGGACAAGTGTCGTCTTGTTAGTGTCATTAGATCTGAATCGATACACATATTTCATTTCCTACGATCAATATTACCATTTCTTTCGCTCACTTATATCCATTATATTTACATCGATACATCTTTGATGTTTGAGTCGGGCATATTGTTTTGAACCTATTATTATGGTTTTTTTCAAGGGTCGTCGTTAGTGAAATGTACTCCTTCCTTAGTCTTTCCTATTTTCCTCCTTTCCTTTTTTTCATTGTTTTATTTAGGTTTTTTCTCTTCTCTTTTTCTTTATTCTCTTCCTCCATGTCTTGTTTGCGGGGAAGGGGGGATGTAACGGTATGTTTGGATGGTTTATATTGTAATCTGGCAAAATATAAATTTGGGTATCTTTCCTGAATATGAATGTTTACAAAACGACTTCCGATGTATCAGTTTTTTACTATTTGTGTACACATGCGTCGATCGCTTCGGCCTCCCACCTGGATGGTGGAGGGGAGGGAGATCGTCGTGTGGAGCACGGTCGGATCGCGAGGCCTGTTGGAGATCTGCCCTGATACGAATGGTTAAAACGAGAGGATCAGTTGAGCTGGAGAGATCAGCTGGGTTTGGGCTGTCTCGGTATGTAATAAGTTGACTTTGTTGAATTGCCACACGCAGCATGCAATCAGGTTGCCGATGTACGGTAGTATAGAGGAGGCGAGCGACCTCCCGGTCTCGTAGTATAAGCAGTTCATGTTAAGAGATATGACCGGTCCAAATGGATAAATCAGCTACAGCTAATGTATATCTATGTAAGCACTTGTTTTTGCATTACTGTGGTTGGAATAGTCAAAGCTTAACATTTGTTCAGTGCAGACAAGAATTCAATCAAACATACTACAATGACAGTGTTGCTGTTCCAAACAATTACCCCTGGAATACCCTTACCCCCGCAGCCAGTCTTGACCCGTTGGAAAACGTGTTTGGATGCTGTTAATTATTATGCAGAATATTACGGCAAAATAATGGAGGTAATTGATGCATTGGATAGCACAGACAGTTCTGCTGTAGCAGCTGTAAAATCATTGCCTTCGGAACAGCTATTGGAAGACATTCTGTTCATTGGTTCTAATTTTAAAATCGTGTCCAAAAGCATCGTCCTGTTAGAATCGTCTAAACTACAACACTCAGACGCCCTTAATATAGTGGATAAAGTATCACAGACCGTTATTCAAAATAACAATTCACTCATTTCAGAAAAAGTGAAATGTAAGTTGAGAAACATCATTGCTAAAAATTCTGCCTATTCACAACTTCTTATTATAAATGATGTACTATCAGGTCACGACAAGTCGTCTGAAGTTGGTGTACTAAAAAGTAGTGACTTTCCGTTCTTCAAATATGCACCTATTACATCGTGTGATGTTGAACGTACATTTTCCCAATATAAAAGCTGTTTGAGTGACCATCGGAGGAGGTTCACTTTGCAGTCGCTCAGAATGTACGTAAATCTTCACTGCAATGCACATATTCAAGGATGATGTGAGTATATTACATTAAATTTTAAGAGTTAATATATCTCACTACAAAATAATTGCGTATTTACATGTTCAGACATTTCCTACTTCAATGATCATTCATTATATTTCTTGAATGCAGGATACAGGTTTTATTGTAACCGCAGTATAATGTTCAGTGTTTACATCAGAGGCATACTCCATCCGTTGCACGTCCCCGTCTCATACAATCTATAACGCGTGCGTAGTAAACCTTATGATTCTAGTGGCAATTCGACGAAGTCTAGTAATAAGGCTACACCGAAAGTCTGGAGTTATTGTGGCATGGGTTATGTTGGGTTGAGAGAGTTTTAATGGATATGTAAAAGGGTGTTGTTGGATGAGATAAACCAAGTCTTAATGACCTGATTTTTAACTGATTAATAATTGTTCAAATTCAAGATATTCTTGTTAGCTACTTTTGTGAAAGTTTGTTGTTAATTCTGTTCAACAGAAAGGAAATAATAAAAGGAGACATTATAATTTTTTGGAATTTCTGAACTTATTAAAGATTTCAATAAAACACTGATATAGTGAGTAACCGCTTCACGTATTATAATATCTTGTACCTAAATAAAGATGATACTTCACTGTTTTACTTAATCTATATTGAAGCAAGTTTTATTATTATTATTATTATTATTATTATATTTCATTTCATTTTTAGTTGTTTGTTAATTAACGACGCTGTTTTAAGTAGCCTACTGGTTTATTTAGCTTCGATGAGTTTGGTAATAGCGAATGGTATTTGGCCAGATGAGGTCGAGGATTCGCCATAGATTACATGACATTCGCCTTATGGTTGGGGAAAACCTCGGAAAAAACAGTACAGGTTTTCTTAATTGGTGTATATTATGATTAGCAAATGTTAAGTTTATCTAACGTCTAAATGAAATGAATATGATAATGTCAGCGAAATGAGTCCGAAATTTGCAGCAGAAGAAGATATGAAATACAGAATAACAGATTATATAAAAATATATGGATCATGTGCGGAAACTAAGAGGAAGGCAGAAAATAGGAAAGACTGGAGAATGTTGGGTTTGCAGTGAAAGACTGGCCTTGGGCAGGACACTATGAGTGAATTAATTAATTAATTTGATATCTGACTAAAAAAATAAACAGTCCTCATATGAGGGCAGAAAAAAGTTATTTCTTTTTAAAGAGAGTCTTGGAGAATGTGAGCATCCCATTTCTACCGTTTATCAAATTTAGGTCAAAGGAATTTTATGACTTCTATAGTGGTCTATGTTTTCAAGCATAGATTATTTTCAAGTGAATAATACTATTAAGACTATGTACTGTATACAATAGATATTGAGAGGTTCAAGAATATTGGAGGATTATGAGAATACATAGAGAACGAAAATGATTAATAAATATCGGTATTTTAATATGCTTCATGTCCAATTCTGTGGAGTAACGGTTAGTATGTCTACCCGTGAAACGAATAGGTACGGATTCAATACCTGGTTGTGCTAATTTACTTGGGTTAGATTTTTTCCTGGGTTTTCCCTCAACCCAATAAGAGCATATGCATACCTTCGGTGTTGGACAATAGATTCATTTCGCTTGCATTATCACCGTCTTGTCGTTCAGACTGCTATATAACCATACCAGTTGAAAAGCTTCTTAAAATAACCGATTCAAATAAAAATATATGCTTCATCTTTATCATTATCACCATTACGATCACATCTTCACCTTCTTTACTTTCAACTTTACAGTGACGTGCCAACATTACATGTCCGAGTTCCTTGTTTGATTTAATGTCTGAAGTTCGCTTAACAAGAAAGCTTCTGATAAAATTAATTTATAGCCTACCGTTTCACATTATTTTTGAGAATAAATGATGTCAACGAAAATTATAAATGAAAGAGTGTTAAGATTGGGTGACAGACACAGGGTATGTGAATTTGAGAGTATGACAATCTTACTCCAGTTGTCATTAATAGAGCCTCCGCATCCTCCCATTTCTGTAGGAAGACTCTCCTTTGGGACTTGCTTGTGAAACTCGGTGAGGTCAGTTGCATGAACTTGTATCTGAAACGTGAGACAGTTTTGTTTCACAAAAATAAATGGTACATCAAAGAGAGAAGCGACTAACATCTTAGAGGCTCAAAATGTATCAAATTTTTCTCCTCTAATAACTATTGTTACCTTAATAGATAAATTTTGTATGACGAAAATTTAATCTTTACATAGATCTATAATAATGACAATTATGTGCTTAGGTATAGTTTGAGGACCTGAAGAGTAGGGTAGGAAATTATGATGGAGAAGTGGTTGGGCTGTCGGAAAACAAACAATAAATGATAGTGGAGAAAGACAAATTAACTTTTGTAAGAAACATGAATGTTTAGTGACTAATACTCTATTCCAACATTGAAATGTGCATAATTTTACTTAGAAGGAACGTGGTAGAAATCCACAATTTATAATAGGATTATTAAGAGGAGGGGAAAGTAAATTTTGAATTTTTCGTAATTAATGTACAATTTTATAATTTTGTGTAGAATTACTACTGCAACAACTAAAATTCGAGATTAGATTTTAAAAAAATTGGAACACATATTTAAAAAACAGAGTACAATAATTCACTGAATTGATAAATCTCTGCCATTTTCAAAGATGATATAAAATTTTTACAAAAAAATTACTGCTGAAAGGACGTTCTTATAATGTCTTTAACACATTTTCATTTATTGGTTTTCATATTTTTTGATAAAGAATTACATTTCAATAGATAATGAATTTTAGTGATACTTTTATAGAATTATGGAGACATATTTTTCAAATGGAACAAAATAACAAATTCATATAACGGAGGAAAGTTTCCTAAGAGCCTAAATAACATGTTTGCCAAATATTATTAATGTAGCTTTAATATTTCCGAAGATATATAACATGGTATACGAAATAAAGGGAAGAAATTGAAGGTACTGGAAATTGTAAAGTTTAGTGTAATTTGAAAACTCTGTGCACCAGAGATTCAAAATTGTATCATTGCATCACAGTAGCCGGCAGGGCCATAAATGCACGTTAAATATTATGTATAAATAATGTATTTTTCACATGTAAAAGAACCTGCTACATAATGATTTTTTATTTTAGTTTTACTATAAATAATATTACTATCCTTATTAGTGTTTGGCATATGTGACTTCGAAAGAGAAGAATTCATAGTCTTAAGTCTGCTAGAATAAATAAATAAACAAATGAAATAAAATGGATGGGTGGATGGTTGTTTTAATGTAAAAAACGAAATTCACTCTTTTTCAAGATATCTAACCATCTTGTCCCTTTAATGAGAAAAAAACGGAAAACAGTTATAAAATATTATGTTAGAGAATACAGACAAGCAGAACGTACGTAACAGTATCATTATATATTGGT
Organism: Periplaneta americana; assembly: GCF_040183065.1. NCBI lineage: Eukaryota > Metazoa > Arthropoda > Insecta > Blattodea > Blattidae > Periplaneta > Periplaneta americana. The sequence continues at coordinate 38,580,886 of NC_091129.1, forward strand.
AGGTAAGATAAGATATTGAAAAAGGAAGGCAACAAAGTTAAATAATGAAAAAGGATTGCTCATAAGGAAATAGATTCACTAAAAGAATTTGAGCAAGACAGTATCAAATTCATATTTCAATATATTTCAATATATGGTATTTTCAAATGAACGGGACTCCTACAGAAAGGTATGGTTATCTAAAGTAACTATATTTTAGGCTGCTAAGGAATGCCCGGGAATCCTGGTTTGGACAAATACATGGTTGAGGTTTTTTTCCGGGGTTTTCCCCTCAACCCTTTAAGAGTAAATACTAGGTAACTTTCGGCGCTGGACCCTGTACTCATTTCGCCGGAATTGTCGCCTTCATCTCACTCAGACGATAGAAAATCATATCAGTTAATAAAGCGTGTAAAATAACCAATTGAAAAGACAGTGAGACCAAAATGCGGATGTGTTTAGCTATATGTAATTCTAAGAGTTAAAAATTACAGTACTGGTATTAATTAAGGCAATTTGGTTAAAGAATGATTAACATAATGAAGGAAAGTTGATATATTAAAAATAAATATTCTACAAAAGTAACATCTGAAGAAAGATCATATTCTAGAGACGAAAAGCAGTCTTTCTGACAACCGGCTTCTGAAAGTAATCAATATCTGACAGACGTTTACATTATGTACATTATAATAAGCTATTTCATCTATTTATACACTATCAAAAAGTGTATAGGTTTACATTAATGAAACATTATTTACACAATTATGCACCATTTACAAAAATACAAGGCTGTAGTATATCAAATAAGATACTTTTCATGATAATGCACAAAACTATACATTGTAGTGTAAATAATGTTTGATCAGTATCGACTTAAGTTCTTTAAGATAGTGCAAATAATTGAAATAATAAATATTAGCGTAATAAAATTGTTATAAAGTATATGATTTTGTCTCATGACCAGAATATTGTACGAAGTGAAAATTTCAAAATTGGAGATTCATCCTTCGAAGAGGTGGAAAAATCAAATATCTGGAAGCAACAGTAACAAATATAAATAACATTCGGGAGGAAATTAAACGCAGAATAAATATGGGAAATGCCTGTTATTATTCGGTTGACAAGGTTTTGTCATCCAGACTGCTGTAAAAAAAATCAGAAAGTTAGAATTTATAAAACAGTTATATTACCGGTTGTTCTGTATGGTTGTTTTGTTCCCCCCAAATTTACAAAACAAGAGTCGCGTGGTCAGTCAAGTATTTCGCTTTCTAGATTAATACACCTCGTCCAAAACCGTATAAAATCTATTAACACTTAATTTTTAGTCTCCTAGCAGAATGAACGGTCCGGAATCATAAATCAAACGTCAAAGATGTGTTGTAATTCACGTACCCTCGCCGCAATCTTAGAAGACAGGACAGATTTGAGTAAGTCGGCGATAACAGCAGCAAAAGGCTGTACGTTGATGAAGTGGACCGCTTTCAGCCGTGTACTGAATGCTTTCTGAAAAATAAAAATTAAAACAAGTTATATCATAGACCACAAACTATTTCTTTTTTAGGAAAATGTGTATACAATGTATATTTATTTGGCACCATACTTTAATACAGGGCCGGGCTACTGGACCAATAACAGCAGTGAGCAGTATAAGCACTAGTGAGGAGCAAATGTTAGCGCGTGTTGGCTCTGTCACGTGGTCTAAAATGTATTCGTATATTCGACTGCATTAACGTGACGAGATCCATTGTTCCAAATTTTGACAGAAAAAAAAAACGTGTTGAAATGAAAAAAATACTAAAATAATCGTAAAGAAAACAAATGAATATGTTTAATATAAATGATTTATTTGAAATATTTGATGAGGGAATAAATATTTCTTGCACTAGAAATTGAAAATTACTTACTTGTTTTTATTGTAAATATTTGGATATGAAGCGATGTATAGTTTGTTGTAAATATTTAAGAAGTAGCAGATAGTTTGGTGATATTTTTTAGGATAGATCAGAGTTGTTCAAATGAAGAAGATACATATATATTTTTTTTATTTTGTACACACTCAGTTGTTTCATGTATTTATATCATCATTAACTAGTATTTTGAAAATTATTATTTTAAATTGATGGCATAATAGGTAATGATTAATACCCTGCCTAACTAGGGAATGAGATTAATAAAAGAATTTAATTCTGTCAATACTTAACAGTGAGAAATACATTAAAATTTATGTTATACCAAAAAGTAACATTACATATATTTTAAAGACAAACGTTTTCGCCAATTATATTGGCATCTTCAGGTCGAATAAAACATGTTAACAAAATGAACACTTGGTCTTAACTAGTTAAAACAACGTTAAAAGTAGAATATAAATTAAAACAGTTAATAAAATTGAGTGATGCAGCCACCAGGTTGTATGTAGGAAATGATGTATGGTAGAAAGCATGTATGACGAGGGGGACGGCAAGACCTCTTCTATTATTGCGGTAACAGTTTCGAAATCAAATTAAAGATGCTACAAATTGGGCGGTCGTGTTGCCGAGTAATGGTGACAGGATAAAACCCTGTAATTAGCAAAGGATGGTATGAACAAAATTGTTTGAAAATATTATTTAAGGTCATATAGAACGTTACTTACAAGAAGTTGAAAGAGTTGGCTGGAGTTCATGAGAGCGGCAGCACGACTGACCTTTACATTAGGAAGTAGCTTACAAAGAAAACTGCTTACCCGACAAGACTAGTAAATGATCTGAAGTTACTTCTGTATAATTTTAAACAGCGGGTTATTTGAATTTAGATATTGTTTATTGAGCAGGTGGCTATTGTTACTATTAGAGTGAGTGATAATGTATAATTCTTCAGCAGCATTCATGTAATTGTGATTATTGATAATTTTGAGAACCTGCAAAGCATCTTCTATACCCGTGATTTTTCATACCATCCTTTGCTAATTACAGGGCTTTATCCTGTCACCATTACTGGGCAACACGACCGCCCTATTTGTAGCATCTTTAATCTGATTCTGAAACTGTTACCGCAATACTATGTAGAAGAGGTCTTGCCGTCCCCCTCGTCATACATGCTTTCTACCATACATCATTTTCTACATACAACCTGGTGGCTGCATCACTCAATTTTATTAACTGTTTTAATTTATATCCTACTTTTAACGTTGTTTTAACTAGTTAAGACCAAGTGTTCATTTTGTTAACATGTTTTATTCGACCTGAAGATGCCAATATAATTGGCGAAAACGTTTGTTGTTAAAATATATGTAATGTTACTTTTTGGTATAACATAAATTTTAATGTATTTCTCACTGTTAAGTATTGACTGATTTAAATTCTTTTATTAATAATAATAATATAATAATAAAATAATACTGTGATACAATGCTTTGTGCAAGGTTTGAGGCATAAGAACTTCATAGTGTTTAAATTTAAAATATTTAACTTTATGGTATTTTCATAAAATTTGCAACTTTAAACTGTTGTAGCTACGAAACCCTTTCGCCCAATGATCAAAATCATGGTTTATTTTGATGATGAGAAATTAAAGTTTATATTGACATACAAACAGATTGTATTGTATTGTACTTAACGGACCAATATGCCATTGAAATTAGGGAATGAGATGTTTTTGGAAAATATACTACTTATGTTCGTCTTCTTCTTCTTCTTCTTCTTCTTCTTCTTCTTCTTCTCCTGCCTGTTTAAGGAATGGGCGCAACACACGTTCCGATGGTAAATTCTGTATTGATCCGTCCAGCTCATCTTCGGACATCATAGGTCACGTTTTCCATTTGACCTATACAGTAGGGCAATATGTGGGTATCTACTACTGGTCATCCGCTCTACCTACAAGTTGTCTCCATTTCTCTTAATTTTATTAAATTGGATTCAACAAGATCCGTCTATGCTTATCTTTAAAACAAATTAACTAACAGTTATTTCTAAATATTACTTAATAAGTTTTAACGTTTACGACTCTACAAAGTCATCAACAGAAAGTTACGCCGTAGGATATGTAGGAGATTGAATGTTCGTTTATGTGATCTACTGTAGTATATAGGCTAACACTAGTAAAACTAAACAAGTTACAAACAACAGTTATGAAATACCATTATTAAAACCTAATGTGATAAAAATTTAAATTATAAAATCAATAAAAATGCTTGTGTGAGCAGCTGCATCAGTATATAGTTAAAACGAAGATGGAACTTCAGCTTGTTGCACAGTCTGTGAGAGGGGATCACATAATTACAGTGCAGTGTCTTGTGTGTAAAATTAAAACACAAAAATTGAGTATCACGGTGGAAGTTCTGATGTCTTTGGCAGCTAGACGGCAGTTTCTCTTGATATGTTCATATTTCAGTCACTATGTTCTTTTCCTCCAAATGCCTTTTGATCTCTTCACTCCTGATTCTGTTTCTTACTGTTGCTCCAAGAGTTTATCTCAAAAAAGCGCATTTGTGCTGTTTCTAATTTTTTTTTCTGAACTCAAAACCATTGTTCCAAGCCAATATTTTAACTTACTTTTGATATAACGGAATGAAATTTTAGCTGTACTTCTTTCCTAAATGATTTAACAATAGTAATATGCGTTACAAGAGCGGTACGTTGAAGTTTTCATGTTCGAGGAAAAGTTTGAAAAAGCGAAACGTAGTTGAGCTTTTTTAATTTCCGAGAATTGAAAGGAAACGTACCGCTCGTGTATCGTACATTATTTTGTGCGAAGATCGTTTATTACATACCTGAAAGAGGAATTTCTAATTAGTTGCAATGAAATCTCCATCTTGGTTTCTGTTCAATGACGGCAAATTTGCAAACCAAAAATATCTATCTTCAACATTGTTGTTTTAAAATGTTTTCTGTGTTTACTATACTCCAGCAGCCGTGATATACGTCTGTCTTTTTTTCCCCCAGTCTATGATGAGTCTGGAATCTTGTTGAATTTTCACGGCTTCCTTAATGTTACTTGCATCACGAATGCAGTAACTTTAGTGGAGTTTTAGAGTTTACTTAATTTTTTAAAATATTTAAAAATAATAATTAACAGTGCAATTTAGGTGAAATTGCAGTGGTAAGTTTGCAATTTATAATTATTACTATATTGAACGTCTCTAAAAATAATATGTTAAAAGCCTAAAGCAGTAAAACCAATATGTCACTTAAGCGGTAAGAAGAGGGATATTGTTATGTGTGTTAGGTTGGGAATACTGAATGTGGAATTTTAGACTTTCCACGGATTGGTTTTGTGCGGAAACCAAGCAAATACGCACGATCTCGCACAAAATATATTTTTATGCACATATTTATACCTTGATATTTTTGGGTGTTTACTCATAATTACTGTTTAAGTTATTACGGAAATATTTATTTTGTGAATATTTAGGTGTACATTTCTCGCAAATTCTTAGTAGAAGGATGTTTACCTAAAGGAAACCAAGATAAGTTTAAATGAAATTAATTTTATGTTGACATCTTACCTTAAAGAAGAAGAATAAAAACGAAAATGTATAAAACATGCAACTGTTTGTGGTGGAAATATGTTTTGCGGCATGTAAAGGAAGCTCTGGGGCGTGATAGATGTCTCTCAACAAAAATTAATATTCAACTATCTCCCAAATTTAATTTTTGACACTACATAACCCAGATGTTGAAAAGCTAGCTAAATAAGACAATACCACAAATATTAATAACAATTGACTGTACTTAGTGTTTTGTATTTTGCGGCGCAGTGATGAATTCTTGTATGTCACCAGGAGAATGTCTAATGGTAGTTATACAAGACATAAATCATGTATACATACATATGAGCTATTCCATCTCAAATCGACCGAAATGTAGAGAAAATTGACCTTGCAATTTTTAAATACAATCAAACTGTTTCTTTCCGTAGACAACTGTGATACAATGCTTTGTGCAAGGTTTGAGGCATAAGAACTTCATAGTGTTTAAATTTAAAATATTTAACTTTATGGTATTTTCATAAAATTTGCAACTTTAAACTGTTGTAGCTACGAAACCCTTTCGCCCAATGATCAAAATCATGGTTTATTTTGATGATGAGAAATTAAAGTTTATATTGACATACAAACAGAATTTCTTACTTATTACGGAAATGGAGAAATTGAGATTTCTCCTCATTAAGACGCCTTTGCTAACGAAAAAATATTTTAAAAATATATGGTTAGATTCCGCATTGAAAGTACAAATAAACATATATTTTTTACTGGAGGTACGTTGATAAGAAAGTATTGAAAATGCCAAATAAAGAAAATAAATAGTACGCGCGTGAGCTAACCAGCTGACTGTGAAACGGGAGCCAGCCAAGGCAAACAAGGCCAGGAGACATAAACACGAGAAGTGTCGTCTAGCAGCGCATGGCTGTGCTAGCTTTATCACAGGTTTTCATAAACACAGGAGTAAAATGACAAAAGAAAGAAGACTGCATCCAAAAATTTAATAATCAAATGTTGCTATTTCTTGCAGAAAACTTCCACACCACCTTCCGCAGAAGAATATGTTTTAGAATAGTTTAGTTTGGGGATACGTTTTCTTATATATTTTCTTATTTTTCACGCCAATCACAGTGAGTGTCTCGTTTAAAGTAGTGAGGGTTGCCTTGTCAACACTTTCCGTTTCACTCTTACCCGATTCTTCATTATTACTGTTGCAGTTATTACCACTACTCTCAACTTCAACACTAAACTTGGCTGAACATTTTCTTCTATGACTTCTCTTGATTGAACTGCGTTATCTAAAGAATGTGATTTATTTACTTTCAATCTGAAATATGTACATAATCGAATTATCTTTTGGTACTTTTCAGGTACACCAAATGTTTCTGCAATCAAACGGGATACTTTAAGAAGCTCTTTAACATTGACCCTTTTGTGACGCGTAAGTTGAAGGGGATTGAAGCAGCGGTCACCTGAGTAAGATCTGTCCTCCATTTTAAGCAACCAATGTAATAAATTTTATTACAATGTAGAAAATGTTTATATTACGGAAGCGCTGACGAAAGACACGCATTTAACTCGATAATTTGATCGATATTTTTTTAAATACTTTATCTTACATATCGTTAATGGTTTCACAAATATGCTTTAACGAATAACTTATAATCAGGGAAAGGATTTATATGTAAATACATATTTACTTATAAAGCTAATATAATTTATATTTTGCATTATCTTTATGTTTCACAATGTGTAGGGTTGAAAAATTCTACTTTTATTTTCCATATTTTTCCATATTTTAGAGTTTAGTACATATTTTCGTTAATTTCCATATATTTTCCATATTTCATATAAAACAGTCCATATTATATTAGGTTTAACAATAAAACAAAACAAAATTCCATTAACTTTTAAAAATACATTTCAACAATAGAGATTTAAACACATGTTCAGTAATCCCTTTAACATCAGAGTTATTTGAAAATTAGCAGTCCTATCAACAATGGGAAAGTAAGTTACAAAACTGTATTAATTTAATTTAAAATTTTTAACAGACTTCAGTTGTGCAGCTCAACAGTTAAATGCCAGTCAGAGTACACATAGGTTCAGTTTTGTAAATCATACTATAAAGACGGTAAATATGCCAAAAGTACGTCATTCAGTCAATTTAAAATCAAAACTAACAAGTTACATTTCAGAATTTAAAGAAGATGGTTTATCAACTGACAATAAAATATTATTTTGTAATTTGTGTCAGTGTGCAGTATCATCTACACAAAAGTTCCTGGTGCAACAACACATTACAACTAGTAAACATCAGGCCAACAAACAACTAAATTCCAAGCAGAGACAATTGTTTTTAACACAACCAACAACATCGAATGTAAGATCTGAGTTTAACATCGACCTGTGCCGTTCTCTCATCTCTGCTGATATTCCTCTCTACAAACTAAAGAATAAGGTCTTCAGGGAATTCCTTGAAAAATATACTCAACATACAATCCCGGATGAGTCAACACTTAGGAAGACGTATGCTCCATCCATCTACGATGAGACAATACAGAAGATAAGAGATGAAATTAAAGATAGTTCAATTTGGGTTTCCATTGATGAGACTCCCGACAAAGAAGGTAGACTTGTTGGTAATGTAGTTATCGGTTTGTTAAGTGAACAATATTCTGAACGAATTCTTTTACATTGTGATGTTCTAGAAAAGTGCAATAACAAAACTATAGTTAAACTGTTCAACGAAGCTATGGGTATCCTGTGGCCAAAGGGTATTATGTACGATAATGTGTTATTCTTTATTAGCGATGCTGCCCCTTATATGGTCAAAGCTGGACAAGCATTATCTGTTGTATATCCTAAATTGACTCATTTTACTTGTGTGGCGCATGCATTTCATCGTGTGGCAGAAGTGGTCAGAGACAATTTCCCTAAAGTAGATTTGTTGATTTCATCAGTGAAAAAAGTATTTCTCAAAGCTCCCAGTAGAGTTAACGTGTTGAAAGAAATGTACCCTGAAATTCCATTGCCACCAAAGCCAATTTTAACTAGATGGGGTACATGGCTAGAAGCAGTTGAATATTATGCCGAACATATAGACTCTATTAACAATGTTCTCCTTGCATTGGACTCTGAAGATGCAGTCTCAATTGATACTGCGAAAACAGTTACCTGTGACATAAGTGTGAAGAATGACTTAGCTCACATTCAGCATACATTTTCATGCATCATAAAAACGCTCAAAAGTCTCCAAAATAGGCACCTTTCACTATCTGAAAGTTTTGAAATTATAAATAGTACTGTGGAACAACTGAATCGTGGTAGAGGTAAAGTTGCAGATGCAGTAAGAGCTAAGGTGGACACTGTACTTTCAAAAAACCCTGGATATGAAGAACTACAAAAGGTTGTTGCTGTGATGAGTGGTGAATCAACAGTGAAGATTAACTTGGACTTATCCCCAGCAGACATTGTGAAATTGAATTATGTACCAGTTACTTCTTGTGACGTCGAACGCTCTTTTAGTCAGTATAAATCTATCCTCAGAGACAATAGAAGAAGATTCACTTTTCAGCACTTGAAAGAAATGTTTGTAACCTATTGTTATGGTAACAGACAATAAAAATTGTGTTTTGTTGAAACTACATTGGAAGATAAGGTACGTCCATTATATTTTTTGTTTAGTTTGATTAAAATGTACCAATATTTAACGTACATAGTCATTTTTTTTATAATTTTAAGTCCATATTTAATTCCATATTTTGGTAAAAATCCATATTTAATTCCATATTTTGGTAAAAATAACTACATATATATTTACATATTTCATATATTTTTAGTCCATATAAATCCGTTCCCTGCTTATAATAATAAATATAAACTTGAAAAATACTGGGTCACAACACTTGCAATTATAAAATGCACAAGCTAGAAATTATGCCAGAAAATTATGGATTTTTAAGATCTTCTGATTTTAATTACTTATCATCTCCTGATGATATTTACGTTTCTCAATCTCAAATTAGACTTTTTGGAATGAAAACGGGAGATGCCATAAGAGGAGAAGTTCGTCCACCCAAAGATGGAGAAACTTGGCTACTTGGCTACTTTTCCTCGCATGCTGGAGACTAAACATGCCACACAGTTGTTTCAGAGCGTGGCGTGACTCCTCCTCCCAACGCTGGCTTATCATCATCTCTTGGCCAGCGCGTGCGGTACTGCGCCGTTCGAGTCTAGGCGTGTGAAAATAATTTATCTAATACCCTCGAAACTTATTGCCGTACCACTAAGCAACAACAATGCCGAATCCCTCTTAATAATGCAAGGTTTTTTCTCAATATCTTTTTTTACATTTTTACAAATTAGCAAAAAACCTAAAAGTAAGTAAAATCACATTATCTGTCTCTCTGTACACAATAAAACTAAGGCTTACTTCTTAACATAACCTACCAAATGTCAGCTTCAAAATGAGCTCTCGTTCAATGTTCTGCAGTAAATGGTTCCAGAGTTCTGAGCGCTGAAAGAGGCTTGTTTTTCTAAAATACGCTAAATATGTCGCTCAACAATACGAAAACCGTTTGACTTTCGATAGTATATTTTTGAAAATGCACTCTCCTCAGCACCTTGTATAAATAGGAAAAAAATTAGAGTATTAAAAAGTGCGAGGTTTTTTACTGATCGATTTCATATGGAATAGCCCATATAGTATTCTTATAACAGTCATGCTAGCCTACGTTATCGGTTCTTTTCAAATGCTCTATCTTTAGCTCGATTATATAAATTTATTTTCTCGAATACGAATGTTCTAATTATTTTAAATATCTTCATTTCAATTCCATTTAAGTCTATCAGCTGTTTAGAGAGTCTAGATATAATTCCTATTATATATATATATATATATATATATATCTGTATTTTGTAATGCGCTCTGCACAGCTGTTTAGCTCTGTATATAACAACAGTCTAGTGTACATAGACACGAAGCTTGAGTTTATGCGGGTATTAGGAACAATAGACTGTGCAGGTACTATTTCGCATTGACTGTAATGAGGCGTTAGTAGCGAACCTAGTGGTTAGCAGTTATCTATGGATGCATATTTACTATGTATTGAGCTTCGTGACTGTAGGGTAAACATTGGTAATTTCGTGGCAGTGGTTATTTCGTGATACTTTTTCTTTGCTCTTTTGTGAACTAACCAATTGTGTTACGAGATCCAAATTTCCGCCAAGGGATTGCATATGTTGTCCAGTTTCCAGAAACATACAGCTAAGCTTTATGTGACTATTGTAGTTGCTTCAGTGAGCTCATATGTTTGGAGAGAGCAAGTTTGCGTCGACTTCTCAGGCATACAAATTTTGTGGATGTTTGTAATTACATTACAGGCTTATTATTAACTGTAAGCATATGATATTTGGTACAAAGATTTATTGTATCTTCGTGAAATTTTAGGAAATGTTTTTGGAATTTTAGATACATCTGTAGTCGCCATATAGGCTTAGCTTTACTGATAGAAATCTTAGCTGTTTGAGGCGAAATTTTGTGGAGCATTAAGTGTTACAATTTTTAAAATAGTATAAAATGTATTACAATAGGAATTTTAGAAATCTGAAGAGAAGATGTGATAACAAAAAAGAAAACGGAGACGCAATGGGTTCAGTGTAGCTTCTGTTTGATTTGTTATCATGCTAAGTATCACTGATAAGTGCGAGATGACTTGCAAGAATTGTGACAGAAGATGGAACATGGCTCCACCATTTTGGACCGGAGACAGAGGTAGACAATGGAGTGGCATCATGCAAATTCACCAAAGAAATAGAAATTCAAAAGTACACCTTCGGCAGGAAATGTTATGGCTACTGTGTTTTTAGTTTCAGAAGGACTCTTGCTTGTGGACATCATGCCACACGGAACCATCATTAATTCTGACGGGTATGTTGCAACTCTCAAGAAACTTCAAGTTCGACTGAGTTGGGTTCGACGACATCGGGAGAAGCAGGATGTTCTGCTATTGCACGACAACGCACAGCCATATGTCAGTCACTAGACCACAGACCAGATCAGAAAATTCGGATAGACAACACTGAAACACCCGCCTTACAGTCCTGAACTGGCACCGTGCGATTACCATCTCTTTGGTAAACTGAAGGATCCCTTGGCGGAAAGAGGTTAGAAGATGACTCCCTTGTGCACGCTGCTCAAGAGTGGCTCAGACGTGTTGGTCCAGACTTTTACAGTGCTGGTCTTCAGGCCCTCGTTCCTAGGTTACGTAAGGCAGTTGAAAGGGACAGGGATTATGTGGAAAAGTGACATTTTGTTCCCTAAGGATGCATCTACATTCTGTGAAAATAGCAAAGCTGTAGGATAAAAATATAATTTTTAAACAAACGTTATGCATTACTTTTGGAGTTACCCTAGTAATATAGGCTATAGTAAAGTCCGTAATAAAAGTGTTCACCCTTTCAGGGCAAAGAAGATCCCTTTTCAATTTCAAATTTACTTTGATATCATTCTTATTATGTGTTGATATGTATTTCTATGTTTTCTTGCTATGAATATTAGACGGAATTACTATGTTTGAAGTCTTGTAACAATAAATGAGAATTTCATTTGGCTTTAATAAATTTTTCCACAATTCTTCTACCTCTCACGAAATTATCAATGCAATATCACGAAATTACCAAGGTTATCACGAAATAACCAACCTTTCAGCTTAAGTTGTAAAAGTGGTTTTTGGTAGATATTCAAGAACATATCCAATCTTTTATGTCTCCAGATTTGTACAGCAAGTTATCGTCTTTTAGATGAAAAAATCGGAATAAGGATATATTTACACATTTGCATTTTAAATTAGTTTTCATGAAATTATCACGAAATTACCAATGTTTACCCTATATACTAGACAGTGATATAACTGCGAGAGCTGCCAGTATTAGGCTGGGTCATAACGGGAGAGTAAAATACCTTATACTAGATCTCAGATACCTAGTTCAGTGTTAAGACGGCTAGTAGAGCAGTGTCCATTAGAGTAAATATCGCTACACAGTTTCACTGCTCTAGTGGCCGTCTTAAAACAGAAAATAGGTGTCTGAAATCCAGTGTATGTAGGACATTTTACTCTCTCGTTAAGACGCAGCTTTATTCCTTGAGCAAATCGCTCTCTATGCTCCACGTGATGTTAAATTGCCGGCCATGTAATCAGTGGCGAAACTTCAGGGTAGGCAGGATAAACTGGGTTTTCCGAAATATTTTCGAAGAAGGGGCAAGATAATTTTAGAATTTAGTTAATTTAAAACAGGAGCGTTTCAGCGTTTCGTTTACTTTTTAGCGACGTAAAGCTCGGTCTGCGAATGGACTGATTACTACGACCGTTCGTAGAAAGTGCGGTGAGCACCAGTGTTGCCAAGTCCAATTAGCAAAAAACCACTGCACGCTTACAAATCTCACCGAATATGTAAAAAAAAACCCACCAGATTTTCGTTCCTATAGATTTTTTGTACTTTTGTTAAATAATGCGCAGATAAGATATAATAGTATGAATAATTATTAAAATCATAACATACACCACTCCGTCTTAGTATAGCCTCTAATTTCAAGATTTACTGAAATTCCCATGTTATTTCTAATTTTGGTTTAATGATAATACTTTGAATGCACTTCTGAATTTCACCAAGCAAGACATAGACCCTTGCATTGATGGTGAGAACTCGGTAATTCTTTTAACGGGTTTTAATATGATATCTCTTTGTACTAGAAAACTTTACAAGTAGACTACTGTAGTAGTAATGTTGAAATTGTTTCGTTTCATTAAGTTCGTCGCGCACCACTATACTTTAACGTTTTCAGTAACTTTTTGGGCTGTATTGAATTAAGAAAACCTTGATTTGTTGTAGAACATAATGGAAACCTAGTCTAGCAATATTTTTCAGTGTTTCCGTACATTTACGTATAACAACGAAAGAAACGCGCTATCATCGAATTTATTTCTCACTTTGTGTATTAAGACTGTGTTCTGTTTTTGGTTATGTCATTGGGTTGTGCGTTTAACTGCAGAGTACATTGATAAGGCATCTAATATTGCAAGACAAGTATTTTCAAAATATAATGGCCATCGTCGAAAGAGTTGTGAGTGTTGTATAATATGCAATCTGCCTTAAAGATGTGTTTGAGAATTACTGCAAAATCACTAAAAATTTCCAATGACATTAAAATAAACTACATTTGCCACTGCCCACTGTTTAATGAAATTTAGCCACTGACAGAGGACCAAAAAATTAGATTTAGTGGGTACACCACCGTGTTGGGAATACTGTTGAGCACTGGAAAGTGAGGGGAGCGGGCAGCTGGGTATGCGTGCGCAGGTTAAGCTGGCAGGATTCAAGGCTTCTAAAAACTCCTCACAGGTTGCATTATTATCGACCTTGTAGGCGAGGGATTGACGGGGAAAGGAGAGCGATTCTGACGTCACAAGATAGCTGAGCGCGCCAAAGCTCAAATGCTTCAAAGCAGTATCTCGTGTTATTTTCTCGTTCATGTTGTTTTGAATGCATTATGACAGGTCAAAGGTGTGCTGTTGCGTTATGCAACAATTCTAACGATAGAAATAAAGAGTTGACTCTCTTTACCATTCCTAAAGATTTAGAAATTAGAAAAAAAAGTGGATAATTGCGTGCAAAAGACAGGATAAATTCAATCCTGATGCAAGCAGATTATACTCTGATCATTTGAAAGATGACGATTTTGTTCCAGATTTTCGAGCAGCTTTAATGAAAATAAAGCCGAAACGACCGACAATGTTAAAGCCTACAGGTAAGTTTGAATAAATCACGTAGGTCTATATAAGTAGCCTATGTTAATACCAACTTTATATAATTAGATTAGGTTCATCTATGTTAACCTACAAATTATTTTCTTTCTTTTGTAATCATGCTACTTATATAACAAATACTAACTACTAATGCTACTACTAATACTAACAGTTGCATACCAAAGGGGTGGAGGGTTAACGACTGATACCAGTGATGTTTTTTCACTATAATTCTCATTATATTGATTTTATATTAACGATTTATGACATTTTGTCATTATGGCATAATCAATGGGTTAATCATAATAGCCTCCAGTGACAATTAATTGTTGAGTTATAATGATTATTGTAAATGAACGTGTTGTTGACATTTCATTACCGGCCCTTTTTCCAAACTTTAGAATGAGATATTAAAATCAATCAATGTTAGATTTTTTATAAACATCCATTTAAAACAAAAACACCACCATCTTGGCCCTTTTTAAATTTTAGTACATTATTCTAGCTTTTGAAGGTTTAACCATGCCATCACCAGCATGGCTCTAAGTACTTTCAATAATACTGAAAAATTCTACAATGAGTTTCATGGCAAGAACACGATTAAAAAGGGGCGGAATATTATAAAAAGAACCATAGAATATGTGGCAATATTCGTACATAACGTTCCACGTGAAATTTTATTGTTGATTGTACGGTCAAAACTAGGTTCTTTATACGACTCTAGTATGTGAACACAAGACTGGAAACTAGCAGACGAAAACGGGCGTCAGACACTGAGAGCAGACGAATTGTTAAGAAATACAGAAAAATAATGCAGTGACAAGTGTAAGTACAGCTTTTACATACACGGTATAAACATTTTCAACGTATTTATTTTATTCCATGATACGTACACACTTGGTTTATATTCCTTGTGATGTTTTTATTTGAGGCGATTATTTTTATAATCCACACTTATCATTGAAAATAAAGAACCAATCAGCATTGACTCTTCACCCGTCATCAGCCAACTAGCTATTTGATTGGCTATTGAAAAACGAGATAACCTATTGAAAGTATAGAAGCCTTGGACAGGATTCAGCCACAGAGCGCTCCTATGACATTCGCCGAGAGATATTGTTTTCAGTCGGGCGTGAAGTTAATGGAGATACGGTGTGCATACCCACCGGTGTTCCACTAGCCTGACCACCTTAGGCTGGGTCTACACATTGCGATTTTGCAGGACCCGTTTTATTACCTCCTGCCTGACGGGATGTCCTTCATCGGTCTACACATTTCCCACAAAAACGCAATCCCTCGTTTGGGTGATCATAAATTTGAGGCCCAGCCGAAGGTCCGTTATTGTAGTCTGACAGCTAGTCATTCAAAACTGCAAGCTCTGTGTGTGAAGCTGCTAGGTTGCTTAAGAATCAATAGAAAGAAGATCCTGGGTTCATTCTTTTTGTGTCAATGAAAGGTTTGTTAAATTTTAAAATTACTTAAATAAAACAGTATTAAGATAACATTTTTTTTTTTTACTTTATCGAATATCCAATTTCTTCGACGAACTCTTGATCATCATCTTTACAGTACTATTTTCAGAATATCCTTAAGAGTTGTGGTCATCCTATTATCAGCAAAACAATCTCGATAACACATTTTAATTAGGTTCACAGATTTTAAATTCTATAATGTTTGCAGATAAACAAGTGGTATTTGCCAATTTAAGATGATGAGTTACAGATAGCCGTTCAGTATTTATGCAAGTTTACTGTAGAATATAGTTTAGGAAGCTTAGTTAAAAAGACAAAAGTTATGGCATTTTTAGGAAAGTATCACATACGATCAAAGATAATAATTATTAACCCTTCAGTGGTAACGTTGGGTCTACCAGACCCAGACTAAATTTATTTTAAATGTAACGTAATTTGGCAACAATGGATTTTCCTCACCTCCCCTCTACCTTTCAAATTTACGTTCCTCTTTAAATATAAGTGGCTACAAACATTCTACAGTTGATCATTGTTGAGTGAGGAAGCAATTTACGAGGTCTGGGTCTGACAGACCCAACGTTACCAGTAGCGTTACTATTTCGAGGTAAGTTGAATTGCAAATAATCGTGTCTTTGTAGTATAATGTCTTACTATTTCAACAATTAAATTGTTTTAAATTATATTCTTAAAAATCTGTTATATTTCTAATGTTTAATTTTCTTATAATGTACACTTTTCTTATAGTGTACAAAATGGATGAAAGTTATGAAGCTCGTGTTGCACGAATGCAAAAAATGTTACAAAAAGAAGTAAATAATGAAACATGTGAGCCAGAAGAAGAAGAAGAAGAAGAAGAAGATGATGATGATGATGATGATGATGATGAGGATGATGATGATGAAGTTGCAGATCCTATCTTTTATATAGGAAGTGACCACAATACAGATACCGATGAAGGATTTAGTGAAAATAACAGTGATGAATTTAGTGAGAATGTCAGTGAGGAAACCAATTGCCAATATTTCATTGGGAAAGACGGTGAAACAAAATGGAGAAAAGAAGTGGAAAATATGAATATTCGTGCTCGACGTAGTAACATTGTTACTACACGTTTACCGACAGTGAGACAAGGAGCAAAGAATGCGCATTCTATACTAGACACATGGTCTCTATTTATAGATGAGGAAATGATCGATATAATTGTGAATAATACAAATAAGTACATACTAAAACTCACTGCAAATTATCATTCTGAGCAACGATTCACTCATCCCACCAACAGAAATGAGATGATAATGTCCCTAATTGGTTTGCTGTATATGGCTGGTTTGTTGCATGCAGGAAGACTGAATGTCTAGGAACTGTGGAAACGAGATGGAACAGGTGTAGAAATGTTCTTGGCCACAATGTCCTTGCAGAGGTTTCGTTTCTTGTGCCGATGCTTGCGATTTGATGATTTGGAAACACGTCAGGAGAGAAAATCCATCGATAAACTAGCTCCTATCCGCGAGTTTTTTTTTTTTTTTCAATTTTTTGTAGAGAAGTGCAAGAAAAACTTTTCAATTGGAATTTTTGCAACTTTGGGTGAGACTCTTGTGTGTTTCCGTGGAAGATGTCAATTTCGCATGTATATGCCAAAGAAACCCGCCAAGTATGGGATAAAAATGTTCAGTATTGTTGACGCAAAATTATTTTATTCTGCAAATATGGAGGTATATGTGGGCCAACAACCAGAAGGACCATTTGTCATAGACAACAAACCAGAAGCTGTGGTGAAAAGATTATACCAACCGATTTATCAGTCTTCTCGTAATGTGACCATAGATAATTGGTTCACAACTCACACTTGTGGGAACAATCCGCAAGAACAAAAGAGAGTTGTCCAGTGTCTTTGTGAATGCAAAATGCAAGGAAGAATACAGTAGTGTGTTCGGTTTTCAAGAGGACTGCACCATTGTGTCTTACGTACCAAAGAAGAATCGGTGTGTATTGTTGATATCCAGCATGCACCATGACAACAAACTAGATGAAACCACAAGGGACAAAAGGAAGCCAGATATTGTCTCGTTCTATAATGAGACAAAAGGCGGAGTCGATACTGTCGACCAAATGTGTGCTGAGTATGATGTAGCACGAAATACCAGACGTTGGCCCATGGCGTTATTTTATCATATCCTGAATGTTGCTGCAATAAATGGCTACGTCATTCATAAAGTGAATACTGCAACAGTAACACCAAGACGAAAATATCTTAAAGAATTGGCAAAAAGTTTAGTAGAAAGCCAGCTGAAGAACAGGGCTCAGAATAAACACAATCCAATGGACCTAAGAAAATCAGCAGCCAGACTGTGTGGAACAACCCTGCAAGAACATGCTCCTGAACCCCCTCAGTCTGGAAGAAGAGGACGTTGCTATCGATGTAAAGACAACAAAACGAAATATTTCTGCCGAAAATGTAATAAATGGCTTTGTTTGAGTCATGCATGTATGTTATGTGACAGCTGCTCAGGAAACGACGATTGCCATTTTCGTTTTGAATTGTGGATAGGCTGTGTTACGAAACTAGTTTTTATAGTAAAATATATTTGTCACTCATTAATTTAAAGCAAATTCATTAACTATTACAATATGCTTGACTGTTTTGATTAACATTTTGTATAACATAAAATTAAAGCCTATAATTGCAGTTCTGTTTGAATTTTACGTTGTTATTTGTATTTGAGTTCTCTATTAATATTTCAAATACAATATAAAAAATAAATAGAAAATAGTTATATAATTCAAGTTAATACACTTCATAATCATAAAAAAATGTGTATGGGTCTCTCAGACCCAACGTTACCACTGACGTAAGTTTTCTTAACGTTACCAACGTAGGGTTAACACAATAGTCAGCCATTTCAGTTATTTGGGCTGTAATATAACATATATGATAAAGAAGATGTATAAAATAAACTGAATAAATTTCAATATAATTATGTTGTTGTGTAGTCAACTTGCCGAAGATAGATTGGAACCTCATAAGTGACACCAATAAGGTTTTACTCATTGGTAAAGCTCAGTGTTTGGTCACATCTTCCACCTGAAAAAAAAAAAAATACTGAATTTGCTCTCGTCTGTGAATTTCGCTTTGTTCCAGAACTGATTAGGAGTGTTTTCCATATATAGAATTTTCTCCGCGAATTCTAATCTTTCTTCCTAATGATTTCATTAACAAATATTTTCTTCTGACTATTACGATATTCATTGTTTTTCAAATAATTACGAACTGTGTCGAACATCACGCGTAGGACCACAAACAAACAGATAACAACTGAACTGTGTCACTACCTGAATGCTTGAGTTGTAGTTGTAAAAACCCTCGTGCGGGATCTTGCAAAACTGCACTGTGTGAACGCCTCCATTTGATCCATGTGCTGTAGTCGTGCATCCCGCCGTGCGGCATCCTGCAAAACTGCAGCATGCTGTAGTCCCATCCCGCAAGTTCCGATTCTGCGGCAATTTGTGCACCGTTCCATTTAAACCAATGTGTTGTTGTCGTCCTGCAAAATCGCAATGTGTAGACCCAGCCCTACGGTGTCAACTGTGATAGCAACTGCCATTCACTGCCCAACCGGGCCGATTGAGCGGTAGTGGCTGCACCTCATTTGACTCTATAATCCTTCACATTCACTTTCTTCCTACCCTCTCTTCCTTCCTCATATAAGAGCAGAGCGGACACTTATAGCTACTCACTTAGCTATCTTTGTGTTCTACTGTGTCGTCGGCTCTTCTGAGGGCCACGGAACTGGTGAGGACCCGGCAACTCCGCAGAGGGGTTGTAAGCCTTCAGACAGGCGTCCCTTATTAGGGCCGTCATCCTAACTCAAACTGCTTGTCCCTTCCTATATTCAAGCCAGAGGTTAACGCTGCCGGAAGGTAAGCCGGATAACGTAGCCCTCTTGCCGTGATGCCAACGAAAAAGCCTCTAACCATAAAAGTTCTGACCCCGCCGGGCATTCCTCGAATATTAAACTGTGATGTGACCCTTTGTCAGGCTTCATAGCTAAGATCTTCCTCCAAAATGTAGAGAATCAATACATTCCGAACATACAACAACATAGTATTAAAACATACTTTCGGTACGTAGACGAAATGTTATGTTTTATTTAACGACGCTCGCAACTGCAGAGGTTATATCAGCGTCGCCGGATGTGCCGGAATTTTGTCCCGCAGGAGTTCTTTTACATGCCAGTAAATCTACTGACATGAGCCTGTCGCATTTAAGCACACTTAAATGCCATCGACCTGGCCCGGGATCGAACCCGCAACCTTGGGCATAGAAGGCCAGTGCTATACCAACTCGCCAACTATCACGTAGACGATACTTTAATCATACATAATGGTACATCATAGTCAGAATCAATTGTTGACACCTTTAATAGCTTACTTTCGAAAAAGAATTACACAGAAATATTGATTTCCTTGACTTAACCATCAAAATAAATAAATCAAAATTTATCTATAATATTTATCGAAAGCCCATGTCAATCAATTACACTATAAAACAAATATCCAACATACTCTCACAAGTTGTGTAAATTCAGATATCTAGTTGACCGTTTAATAACACACCACTCAACAAAAAAGCTTATACCAGCGAACGTAAATATATAATACAACTAGCTACAGAGAACGGTTTCAATAAAAATATGATTCAGAACTGTATTCGAAATAGAATTAGAAAGTTAAGAAATAAGATACCTAGTACTACTTTATAACCCACAGAACCTAAAAAAGTCACAGCATGGCATCCTATGACATATGTTGGAAAAATCAACAACCAACTTTCAGCTTGTTTCAAAAAAGAAAACATAAACATCACGTACAAAACTAACAATAAACTGAGTAGCATAATTCCCAATAGACTCAAGAAAAAGAATAGACATTTACATAGTGGTATATACCAACTGGATTGCACAAACTGTAACAAGAAATATATAGGCCAAGCCAAACGAAATTTCCTCACCAGGTTTAAAGAACATAAATCAGATTTCTTTAACAACAGAGATAAATCAAAATTTGCCACACACCTAATTGATACCGGCCATGAACTTAATAATATCCATAAAAAGTACTGAAAATAGTGAACAACCCACACCTTATCAGTACAGCTGAGGAATATTTCATAGTAAAAAACCATAATCATAATATACAACTGCTCAACAAACAGATACCAAATTCACATAACCCCCTATATCGTATTATAGAATAACTGCTCATCGATTAGTTTAGCCTGTCATTTCCTCTCCGTGCTCTGTTCATATAAAACTCACTAGCTCAGTCATCTATGTAACGCCAAGATGAGAAGGTTACAACTTCTGAAAGCCTCTACTGCACACTTTTCGTGAGTATTAATATTAATCTTAAAGCTCTTTCAGGTTTTAATCACTTAATTCCATCAAACTTCTTAAAACATCCTTGTGATTACTTTTTTCAGATATTAATGCCTCTCATTGCGGCGAAAGACTGAGAATAATCTTACATCTACTTCCTACAGAATTCCAACATGTTGAACATTGTATTACAAATGAACAAGCCTTAGCCTTCAGTTTAAAATAATTTTAAGCCATTTTAATTCTTCAACTTCGGCACATTGTTTGCCATTTAAATATATTGTTTCCAATTGCAACCACATTTACTGGAATGTTTTTTATCTGAATGTTTTTTATCTTAATGTTTTAATTTAATACTATGTTTAACACCATTTAACCTCCTTAAAATAAGCAAGCAAGATTAAATTTTTACTTGTGTTTTATATGTGTTATTATCTTTTTACCTACGTTCAATTGTACTTGTTTGTTAGTAAATTACATCAGCTGAAGATGACTTACATAAAAAAGTCGAAAATATTCGTGATACATGTTAATATATTGTAACTGATGTAACATAATCTACTTCTGCTGCCATAACTTGATAAGTGATAGACTGGAAATAAAACAAGCTATTTGATATTATAATTCACGAACTTATCTGAACTTTCAATATGACATTTAAATTAGAAAAAAAAAACTAACCTATTTAGCTGAACATACAGCCCTTACGTAGTACGTATTTACCTGAAATTAACACACTCCAACTTCGAATAAACATCACTCACCTGTTAACATTATTACATTTATGACCTCATTTTGTGTAGAGTCGTAAGTTTGAGAGATAAAGTTTAGGACTATATCATGCCCCGGCATCAAACTTCACACATTACATTTGTACAATATGTTCTGCTACTCTCCATTTAACAAAAGTAGATTCATTTTCCCTTCTACTTTCACTTCGTTTTGGTAGCCGAGGGGGTCTAAAACGTTCCTTAAAACAGTGCGTGCATTCCGTTGCGTTTCGTTCACAAGTTCAACAGATCGAATCCTACCCTTAGCGATGTCGAAAAAGAGAAAGATGGGTCTAGGAGAGAGAGAGGGAGAGTGAAAAGGATGAAGTTCTACTTTTGTTTCGTAGAAGTCGCTTTCACTTCTGCAGTTACACTTTTGTACACTACGTGTCACCCAACCCAAAATTCCTATTTCCACCCTTTTCCGCTAGAGTGTCTGGTGGTCTGGTGAGCTAGTAGCGCAAAAGTGGAAGGTGTCGTGGGCGGAGCTTCTGCGTTCTTTATATTGCGATTTGCGCCATAATTATATGAATCTGTGACAAGTTAGCACAAATGCAAGTGAAAGGAGAACAAATTAATACAAGTAAAATCTCAAAGTTAAATTTAAAATAAGTAAACAAAATCGAATATAACATATTAATTACTTATATATATCAAATTCTATTGATTATTGTGTTTTACGTCTTTTGACAATAGGCTTGGTGGGGGGCCGTGACCTCTACTTGAATATGAATTTCGAAATGTTGTTGGTATTATATGGAATAAGAAAAGTTTTTTATTGTTGTGTTCGGAAATGTCTTGACGGGGAATTCTGAGGGTACCGTTGCTCTCCCAACTTGGATATTACCGACTATTGATTTTTATGGATTATTTCCAGTTGTGTATACATATAATAATAATAACAGTGTTGGGAAAATAATTAAGCATAGGTAAGTGCAATTTTATTTACATACTGGTATTCTAAAAATCTGTGGTCTTCAAAATCTCTAAAAGATAGGTAACAGCTTAAAATTTTACAAGAGAACGAACAGTAAGGAACACCTTCAATGTCATAATTGGGTCATTCCATATCAAATCACCAAGGCGCTCAACCCGACCGACTCAGATTTCTTTCAAAATTTGAGGGTTTGTTTTACCTGCCGAGTTAACTAAAATTCTCGAGTTTCATATGTCCTGTGCTTTTCGTTTTCTGTCAATGGCGTTTCAAACATGAAGAAGAATCATATTTTTGTAAGCACGCCGCTTCAATTAAAATTATATATATCAACAACGTCTCCAGATAGATTTACAAAAATTGGGTAATACATTCTTAATATGTGATAGTTTTTATTGCTTATATAGTTTTCTGTAAGTATTCGATTACACTAAAAAAAAACATGGTAAAACAGTTTCTTATATTCTTTTTAAAAAGGCAGAGCTTCTATTTCAAGGAAAAAAGTATATAGTACGCCTTAATTAGTGATATAATGAACTGATAAGTTTCAACTTGGAATCATCATAGATTACAAAGATAAAAATTATTGTCACTGCAAGCGTAAGCTAACCGTATAAGTCGCGATAGTTGTGTGCCACACATTCGTTGTATTTCATTACATTTGATCATATTCTGGAATGTCGCTAAGTAATTTAACATGTAGTACATAATTCGAATTTTTCAATTATTACCTCAAATAAATTATTGTCACATGGATTTTTTTAAACGTGAAGTTCTGTAAGAAATGCTTACCTTTCATTGTTGAGATGAAATAGCCTGATCATCTTTCCAGACAGGATGCTGCGTTGTTTCAGCTGCATTTTAAAACTGCTTAGCAAGTATAATACCCATCCTAAACAGCAGGACTGTATGAAACTTGTGTATTCCAGGCATTCCGGTGGATTTTGCAAATCAAAGAGCAATCATTTTTTCCTCTTCTGTATAGCATTTTTCAGTCACATAAATGATATTGATGTTTGGGAGATGATCCCTTGTGCAGTCGTACAATTCCCTAGGTGTAGTTATTTGTTTATCGGATGGTCTCTGTAAACTAGCACGAGCCGCTAGCCTTTTAAGTGTTCCACCTACAATGTCGCATGTTCTTTTGCCATGCGATATGCAAAAATAATGGAATTCTGCTGGAAATCCAAAATCTTCATGTAATGTGAGGTTGAGGAAAGGCTTTTCTATTTTTATACTGAGCCGAGGATCCATCGGAGAAATGCATAATTTTTTGTGGTGAATTGCAGATGTTTATTTTAATAACTCTATTAGATATTTTTGAATGGGAAATGGATGTTATTATTCGGTTGAGAAGCTTTATCATCCAGTCTGCTGTCAAAAAATCTGAAAGTTAGAATTTATAAAACAGTTACATTACGGGTTGTTCTTTATGGTTGTGAAACTTTCAGACGGTTCCTCGTATAGGATAAGGAGATTTTCATTAGATTAGTATTTCGTGTTAATATTCTCATATGGATAGTAAGAAGCATGGACGTGTAAGTTAGTTTCAAAATCTGAGACGGAAGTAACAGGTGGACAGGAAGACCGAAAGGAAGCTAGGCGGACAGGAAACATGTGTCCAGGCGTGGAGTTGACTGATGAGGGAATGTATGGACTTTGCCTGCGGGTGGTCAGTAAGATGACGCCAAGCCAGGTTCCAATAGAGATGATCTGGTATATGTCAGAGGATTGTCAGGACGCCGGAAGTAGGGGGATGTTCTAGTTAACGAACAATTTTTGAAGAACGCGTATTAAGTGACGTAAGTGTAATCATGGCCAATCAGGATTCTTAATAGAGACACGTGATATATAGATAGGAGGGCGAAATTCTATGTTTGGTGGTTGAAAGTAGGGGATAGATTTGGCAGATAGACAGAAGGCAGATAGACAGTGTTCGGAGAGGTCGAACTCCACATATTCTCGGCAAACCTAACTCGGAAGTATAACAATTTACGGACTTAGAATTTTTTAGTGGGTGTAGTAAGAAGTCGTGTGTTGCATTATTATTATAAGTCTGAATTCTTTCCTCTCATCACGTTATCAACTGTCCATTATATTACTGGTGTTTTATAGTACAAAATATATAATTACGTGAACTCAGAAATTAGTATACCAACTTGCGGGAAGTGAGAGCGAGATATTATACACTTGGACGCGCATTTCTGCTAATCTGAAACGAACACTTAATAAAAATAATAAACGTTTTCATAGTTCTTACCAACAACTTCTGGTGTGCGCCTACATCATTTCAACCTACGAGCACGTCTCCCAAACCCCATGTCCCGACCGTTTTGCAGCTGACCTGGGAACCTCATCCTCTACCGGAGTAATCTCGAGGAGGCTGGCGCCCAAATTAATCAGTGTACGTAGTTAATTATTGAATCGACGTGCCATCCTCGAGATACTTTCCATATTTCGGAGCTGGCAGCCGAGGGCAACGACGACGTCGACGACAGGCGACCCGCTACATATTTCGGTGTCCCGACCACCGACAACCGCTTCAAATTTGGCGTCCCAACGTCGGGCTCGAGATGGCAACAATGACCACGGCGGGGATCGACGCGAGAGCCGACAGCCGACGCAGGGTTAATGCGGCTCGAGATGGCAACAATGACCACGGCGGGGATCGACGCGAGAGCCGACAGCCGACGCAGGGTTAATGCGGCTGATGGCAACAATGATCGCAGCGGGGATCGACGCGAGAGCCGACAGCCGAAGCAGTGTTAGTAGAGCAGCTTGCAGTATCATGCAGTGTCAACGACCGACGGCCACAACACCGTGCAGACCCGAAACAGCTGAGAACAATGATGGACGGTGGGGGAGACGATCAACCAGGCGTAACCTAGAAGACGTCGATACGTAAGCATAAAGGGTTTCATTTCAATTGTTGTGTCCATATATATGTACATGTGTGTAATTCATTTTGGTAGGGTTTATTTTGTTTTTGAGTTTAAGGGGAATTGTTGAGGATATATTATATATTACATGTTGCAAAGGAGCCAAACTAAAAGTGGAAAAATGGAGACTACAGCAGGGACGAGTACTAGCCAAGATAAAGAAAGTTCGCGAGGTTCGGACAATGTCATGTCAAATAGTGTGTTAGAGCGGATATTGGAACAGATGAATCAGATGAGGAACGAAATGATAGAAACTGGTAATAAATTGAAGAGTGAGATGGCTGAGAATAGTAGCAGGCAGTTCGGTAATTTGAAGAGTGAGATGGCTGAGAATAGTAGCAGGCTAGAGAGCCAGTTCGGTAATTTGAAGAGTGAGATGGGTAATTTGAAGAGTGAGATGGCTGAGAATAGTAGCAGGCTAGAGAGCCAGTTCGGTAATTTGAAGAGTGAGATGGGCAATTTGAAGAGTGAGATGGCTGAGAATAGTAGCAGGCTAGAGAGCCAGTTCGGTAATTTGAAGAGTGAGATGGCTGAGAATAGTAGCAGGCAGTTCGGTAATTTGAAGAGTGAGATGGCTGAGAATAGTAGTAGGCTAGAGAGCCAGTTAATGGAAAGTTCTGACGTATATCAAGAGCAAATTGGTCAATTAAGAAATATAATGAACGAGAGATCTAATAGATTGGGAAATATGATAGAAGAGAGCTATAATAGATTGGGAAATGTACTAGCCGAGAATAGTAATGAAGTGGAAATTAAATTAGCTGTGAATATTAATGAGTTGAAAGAGAAACTAGATGAAAATAGTACCGAACTGAAAGATAAGTTAGCTGAGAATATTAGTGAATTGAGTAATAAACTAGCTGAGAATTGTAATGAAGTGGAAATTAAACTAGCTGTGAATATTAATGAGTTGAAAGAGAAACTAGATGAAAATAGTACTGAACTGAAAGATAAGTTAGCTGAGAATATTAATGGAGTGAATAATAAGAAAGCAGGAAATAGTAATGAAGTGGAGAGTAAATTAGCTGAGGATATTAATGAGAATATTGGGGAATTGAATATTAAGGTAGCCGGAAATAATAATGAGGTGGAAAGTAAAATAAATATGGATATTAATGGATTGGACGATAATCTCGATGAGAATAGTAATGAATCGGAGTATAGGTTAACCGAGACTAGTATCAGGCTAGAGAGCCAGGTGTTAGAAAGTTATGGAGCATTCAAGGAGCAAGTAAATAGAGTAATCGAAAAGTTTTATGAGTTTGGGAGCGAGAAAGAGAATGCGAAAACTATCACAAACATGGGGCGGAGGGCAGAAGAAGCCTTCCCACCCCACAGAGGGTACAAAAGCAATGACCATAATGACGGTTGGAGTAGGGATCGGCCACACAGTCCTGGCGGTCATGGTTTACAACCCTACAATAATGACACGCGGTATTTTGTGAACCGATTTTCTAACAATAGGAAGCGGTACTGCAACGATCAAAGAAGTGAATATAGGAAGGGCTATTGGAGGCCTCATTTTTCTGCAGGAGGAGAAAAAGTTAAGTGGAAGCATGCTGGTAGATTTAATGTGAGGAGAAGTGTGTCTCCACGTGTAAACTGTCAATTTAAGAATGGCACAATGACATATGAGGAAGGCCGCAGACGATCCCATTCGGAGAATGACGATCCGATTCATGATAGACATCCAGGCGACGTACCAGGTTAATAGACGAGAATTTGTGTGAGGTTGAAAATAATATGATTTTAATTATAAGAAAAATAAGAATGTGTTTGTTTTGTGCATGTAGTATTTGAGCGGTATAAGCAACTAGAACCAAGAACTGATTTCAGTGCGGAAAATGTTAACCTTGGGAAAATTTTTGTTACTTTTGTTTTCTTTTTGCCACCTTCA
Organism: Periplaneta americana; assembly: GCF_040183065.1. Taxonomy (NCBI): domain Eukaryota; kingdom Metazoa; phylum Arthropoda; class Insecta; order Blattodea; family Blattidae; genus Periplaneta; species Periplaneta americana. The sequence goes on from NC_091129.1 coordinate 38,608,520, forward strand.
GAATTAGTTGTTTTTGTGTGTTTTCTTATAAGATCATGCGATAAGCAGTATTCCCTGTGGCAATAATTTAAAGATGATATTAATAAGAATTAATAATGATTAATAATAATGATAGAATATTTTTTTTAATTAACTTCATTTATGTTCATTCATTTGTAGAGGTTGAATGATTCGATTTGAATAGGTATCCATTTTTTTTTAGAATCAATGTTAAGTGCCAGACCATCATTTTTAGTTCGAGACATAAAGTTGTCCTCTATATTGAGGGGACGTTATTCGAGATGTGTATTCAAGGTTGCAGCTCATGTATGAGATATGATAAATAGAGGCAGTTAGTATTTCAAAAGCATTATGTACTGCTTAGTATAATTTTGATTCTGGTTAATGGTTATTATTTCGATTTTGTGAAGGTAGATGTGTTTTCAAGGGTTGCAGATAATGTGTGAAGTATGATATAAAGGGTTAATTGGTATTTTAAAATGTATTATGTATTATTTAGCGTATTTTTTATTGTGGTTCATAATTCTTATTTCTATGTTATAAGTATAAGTATGCATCAAGGAACCGATCATGAATGTGAGTGAGAGAGCGCCATTGTATTCGGATGTGCCCTGAATGTTACGATTGGATGCTGTATATATGTAGGTAGAAGTCAGTTAAACTGGCGTGTGAGATGTAAGCAGGCGTGAGGTGTGTATATAGATTCATACATGTGAATAGTTGTAAATATGTAATAATTGTAAGTGTAAATTTGTACATTGTTCATAAGCATAGCAAAAGGTGTATCCAAGTGTGACTAATTAGGGGACACCGGAGACTAGTAGCGAAGGTATTATTTTGGGGCGTCTCATAACAACAAATATTCCCTTGGGAATATTCTTTGTTATGAGAGGGCATTTGAGACGGTTCCTCGTATAGGATAAGGAGATTTTCATTAGATTAGTATTTCGTGTTAATATTCTCATATGGATAGTAAGAAGCATGGACGTGTAAGTTAGTTTCAAAATCTGAGACGGAAGTAACAGGTGGACAGGAAGACCGAAAGGAAGCTAGGCGGACAGGAAACATGTGTCCAGGCGTGGAGTTGACTGATGAGGGAATGTATGGACTTTGCCTGCGGGTGGTCAGTAAGATGACGCCAAGCCAGGTTCCAATAGAGATGATCTGGTATATGTCAGAGGATTGTCAGGACGCCGGAAGTAGGGGGATGTTCTAGTTAACGAACAATTTTTGAAGAACGCGTATTAAGTGACGTAAGTGTAATCATGGCCAATCAGGATTCTTAATAGAGACACGTGATATATAGATAGGAGGGCGAAATTCTATGTTTGGTGGTTGAAAGTAGGGGATAGATTTGGCAGATAGACAGAAGGCAGATAGACAGTGTTCGGAGAGGTCGAACTCCACATATTCTCGGCAAACCTAACTCGGAAGTATAACAATTTACGGACTTAGAATTTTTTAGTGGGTGTAGTAAGAAGTCGTGTGTTGCATTATTATTATAAGTCTGAATTCTTTCCTCTCATCACGTTATCAACTGTCCATTATATTACTGGTGTTTTATAGTACAAAATATATAATTACGTGAACTCAGAAATTAGTATACCAACTTGCGGGAAGTGAGAGCGAGATATTATACACTTGGACGCGCATTTCTGCTAATCTGAAACGAACACTTAATAAAAATAATAAACGTTTTCATAGTTCTTACCAACAACTTCTGGTGTGCGCCTACATCATTTCAACCTACGAGCACGTCTCCCAAACCCCATGTCCCGACCGTTTTGCAGCTGACCTGGGAACCTCATCCTCTACCGGAGTAATCTCGAGGAGGCTGGCGCCCAAATTAATCAGTGTACGTAGTTAATTATTGAATCGACGTGCCATCCTCGAGATACTTTCCATATTTCGGAGCTGGCAGCCGAGGGCAACGACGACGTCGACGACAGGCGACCCGCTACATATTTCGGTGTCCCGACCACCGACAACCGCTTCAAATTGGACTGTCACTTTGAGAGAGGAACATTAGGTTAAGGGTGTTTGAGAATAAGGTGCTTAGGAAAATATTTGGGGTTAAGACAGATGAAGTTACAGGAGAATGCAGAAAGCTACACAACACAGAACTGCAAGCATCGTATTGTTCACCTGACATAATTAGGAACATTAAATCCAGACGTTTGAGAAGGCCAGGGAATGTAGCACATATGGGCGAATCCAAAAATGCATATAGAGTGTTAGTTGGGAGGCCGAGACGTAGATGGGAAGATAATATTAAAAGGAATTTGACGGAGTTGTAGAAACTGGATTAATCTTGCTCAGGATATGGACCAATGGCGGGCTTATGATGAGGGGGGCAATGAACCTCCGGGTTCCTTAAAAGCCAGTGCGTACGTATTAGATATTTTTTTAAACAGATGTCCACCTGTAGTGTCACGTTTCGGGCAATGTGAATTTATTACCAGATTTTTAATAGAGACTGTATCGGATGATGTTTCGTTATAATATATTACGAAAGTATGAATGGTTGGCCTGTGCATTAGTCCAGTCATAACGAATAGAAAGAAATAGTGGTCGAACTCTGTTAATTCAAACGCCCGATACCACGCGGCGCTAGTGCAGATTTCGCTCAGTCTGTTCCGTGTGTTGTTAATGTTATGTTTTATTTAACGCCGCTCGCAACTGCAGAGGTTATATCAGCGTCGCCGGATGTGCCGGAATTTTGTCCCGCAGGAGTTCTTTTACATGCCAGTAAATCTACTGACATGAGCCTGTCGCATTTAAGCACACTTAAATGCCATCGACCTGGCCCGGGATCGAACCCGCAATCTTGGGCATAGATGGCCAGCGCTATACCAACTTGCCAACCAGGTCGACTGTTCCGTGTGTTAAGTACGTAAATACATTTAACGTAAGTTGCACTGTTTACCATTCGCTCCATATACGTACGTAACTGGCATTGTATTTATAACCTTAAGACTATTTGAAAGAAAAAAAACACATTCATAAACATCACACTGTAAAACAAACCAATAATATTTTTAATATGTAAAACTTAACTTAGGCCTACTTGTAGGTGTGCAATATGTACTCACCAACAGTTACTTGTCCGATACTGGAGAATTTACGAGATGATTTGGCGGCCCTCGGAGCATGGAGTTCTCGTCGGATTTGTTTCGTCCGGAAGAAGAACCGACATTTCATACAGTAAAAAATTAGTTTCGGTATGATGTCCATGGTATGATCCAAGCAGCATCTTGAATTACAATTAAGGTAATACTGTCTATACACTCGTGAAATATGTCGCCCCACATTCCATCGCTCAATTTTTATTTTATTGTCTTTTCTCTTTGCATAAGCAAATGAAACACGCTCTTCGAAGGATGAGTCAGGAAGGAGATGTCACGATCAGATCCGTAATCCTTTATTTCTGTAAGTGCGGAATACTGTGATTTGTGTCCACGATGACGGAGGGAGCGGGCACATTGGTTACATTGAATAAATTTAGAACTACTTTTCACCACGTACCCAGCCAGATGATATACCAAGTATTTCTCTGCGAGAGTAGAATAATTTTCTAATTCTGGAATAGCACTTTTCCAATCTTGAAATTCGGAATCATGTTGAAGGACGAATTTTTATTTCAGATTTTTTTCCGTCGATTTTTTAATTTCTTTATTACGTTATTCTACATTTCGGGCTAGTAAACGCATTTGGTTCACGAAAGTTGTCAAGGGCGTATCCGAATTTGATTCGCAGTTTCCCCCAGATGACAAGGCCTATTTTATAGGGACGTAAATGCATTGTAACATAATTATGTAATTGGAGGAAATGAATAGTTGAAGGATGGTCGTCGCAGCTCAATTATCGCATGATTCCGAAATGGCGTTCCAGGGGATCTTGATGTAATTTTGTAGTTGACACATATCGGAACCGTTTGCTCCAAATAAATTCACACAATTCCAGCGTACTTTGAAGAGAAACTCTCAAAGATTCCATGGTTCTGTCAGATGCGAAAGTATTATTTGTAGTGTTGATGGAATGAAGAAAATTGATGAGGACGGTGTGAGAATTCGAACCTTTATAAAGACCTTTTAATGGAAATCCTTGAATTTAAGCAACTTGATTTAAATCCCTTGTAAATTGTTCAGTGCTTTCGCTGCCTTCGAAACCTGATGTACAAATTTCTCGATAAAATTTCAAGCCGTTGGCTACACTGTTGCTGAAGATTTGATAGGCTAGTTTTGCACTCATTTTTTGAAAGGAAGAGGGTTCTATATGTGCTGAAGACAGTTTAGGACACACTTTAAGCCCTTTAGATGCTGAAGAATCTTCATTATATAGCAATTTATAAAAAAGTAAAGGGTATATTAATTCGTTCTTATAATAAACGACGTTTTTACAATTAAAATTGTTTCCTATACATTTTAAGATATGAACGAAGTCAGAAAATGCCCATTATTTCCTTTCATTGTCTGCAGGATTTAAAATAAAACACTTAGACCGACCCTTCTTTCCACTTATGTCTAACGATTTCCAAGCTTTCTTATTTGTTTGGCTTCCATCACATGTAAAGCCTACAACTCTTGCTCCTGCTTCCTCCAGTTGCAAAATTACTTGGATGAATATTTTTGCAAGAATATCCCCAGGTGCAGCATTTCTACTGTCGTAAATCGCGACGGATTGCACCCAGCTTTGCAGGAAAGGAATAACCTTGAACACCAAAGCGTGGTTTGCCAATTGATGTTTATGAGTGTCTGGTGTTAGATCCCTGAAATCAACGAAGCCATCTACTTTAAGTGACGCATTATTAAACTGAATTTCTTCCCTAAGTTTCACTTCATCGAATATTAATACACCGTATTTATTATTTTCGTCTTCATCTTTGTAGCAGTGTGCAATAGCATCAATGACGTGTGGATTTACTCCATAGGGGCATTTAAGTCCCTTACGTAATTTTCTTGGGTGTTTTTTCAGAAGAGATTGGTAGCAATTCATGCTGTAAACAATGTCTGTATCCTTTAGGTGATTTTATTGTATGCAATAAACTTTCTAGAATGAATTCACTTCTGTACCTCATTCCATTAGGATTCTTAATATTTCATTTTTTTAACATGGCATCTACTACTATTTTCTGCTTTTTACTGAGACCTGCATTGTCCTTATAACGCAATTCTGTACTTTTAAGTTCGCTTTCTAAAGCGCTGATTCTAGCTTTGGCTGATGACAGACTGACCTTAGCGCGCGTTAACTTCCGATTTACATATATCAGTTGGTTTTTCAGATATGCTATTGTTTTCTGAGGATCAGACGCTACAGTTAGTTTTTTATTAGAAGAAGAAGAAGAAGAAAAAGAAGAAGAAGAAGATTGAATATCAACATAATTTGGTTCACCTCTTGTTTCCGGAATATCTGTCATGCTTCTCTCGGGAAAAAAATATTCATCCTTTCTCTTTCTTTTACGAGGAGTTGTGGATTCTTGAATTTTCCGTATTGGTCGTTTTCGGAATTTTATAGGCATTGAGAGCTACTAGGGCAGGTTCGGAAAAATATGAAGAACTGCATCTGGTTTTAATTTCCACGTCAGTCTCGGCAATTCAACTTTTTCGTTATTCACAACGAACGCGTCTACTTTAACAATAAAATTTTCTGAGAAATGAGAGTCACAAATAGAACTTGTTCGAGACAATTACCTGTCCTTTCTTGGGATCGCCCTTTCCCATTTATAAAATTCGTCCTTGTCCTTGGGAGGGGTGAAAAAGTGTTTATTGGCTGCCTTTCCGCCATATCTCGCTCTACAACCCGGGACAAAACGCGAAGGCATTGCTCCAATATAACAAAACAAAAACATAATAATCTCTCCTTTAATAAATAAATCGTGAGAACTGCTCACTGGTCACTCGTGTACGAATAATTGCAGATTAGTTTATTGGCACTTAAAGTATTTAAAGCATTTAATTACACTAAAAAAGCAAACGAAATGAACGAACACTCTACTGCTTCTTTTATGGATATTCGCTTCCAACTGAGCAATACCGATCGCAGCGCCACTAATTCTCTTGGTCACCGTCGACAATGCTGAACAGATAGGAGTGAGCACACTTCTTCTTTCTATTCGTTATGGTCCAGTGGTATGACTGAATTTCATCTTGGATTACGAAATAGTTTTCAGCGAAGTCGCATAACACAAGCTGGCATGACTGTAGAAATTATTTCATCTCACGTAGAAACTTACTTTGTTCAGATAATATAAATGAGTGAGTCAGTAAATTACCAAGTTTCTCCAAGAGATAGTCGAGAAATTTGTCTGTGGGTTTCACTATGGTCTCAAGTGTTGATCGGTCAGTCGTCATCCACTGCTTGCGGGTCACTGATTCAATGAAGTTTTATACGAAACATTTCTCTAAACTCTCTCTTATTTTTAATGGTTGAGGACATTCTGTACATTTCCTGAACAAGCAATTTATATGAGGAGGATTGCACACCATAGTAGCCAAGAAATGTTGATAAGTTGGAAGGTATAAAGAAAAATTTTCTAGAAATTCACGTAGACCTGAAACTTTAAAAATTGCTCCCGGCATGAGTTTTACAGTCTGATGAGTAACACAAATACAGCAGTATGAGTTCCACTAACTTCAGGTAGAACACAATTTCTTGGTCTAAGAGCTGCAAATTTGGAGAATCCTACGTTTATTTCAGGGTTAGAATTTTTAGGGGAACGGAGGATTGTGCCGCTCAGAGGGCAATCGCGCTCATGCTAATATATACGCTTGGTTTAAATTTTGGAGAGCTCAGAAGGCGATGCTATTTTGTGGACACTGTACTAAGTGCATAGTAGTTGAATGGTTACCGTGGTAAGGCACATTTCGTTGTTGTGAGCGAGAATATTTTTGTTAGTATTTTGTTATAAGAACACGCATATTTCAAACTGAAGGTATGTGAACAAATATCCTTTTACATTATTAACAATTAATATGTTTATGTAGGGGATAAAGTCAGCTTCACATTGATATATTTATAAACATCAATAATAAGCTTCTTTCGTCGCTACATGTTAAGAATTTCAATATTGCTACGGAGGGTTGTGGCGCTCAAGTGAGCGGTATTACCCTCCAGCTGAGGTTATTTCCTTGCAGAAAGCAGTCCATTTAAACCTCTATTCTTGCATTACTGCAATAAAATGTTATTTAAAGCATACAATATGTTAAATATTATTATGCTTTCTATTTTAACGACGTGCGATATCTCTATTCTATTATTAACTTCGTAATTCGACTATTAACAGATGCCGAAAAAAAAGAGAAAGGTGTACAAATAAGGCAGCATGGACAATGGAGACCATGAAAATATCTTTTAGAGCAGTTTCTTCAGGAACATCAATTCGACAAGCACCTTGGCAATTCAATATCCCTTTCATCACACTTAAGGACAGAGTAAAAGCGGGAAAACCTTATGCCCTCTCTTTAGATGCAAAATGTGTTTTCAGTGAGGAACAAGAAAATGAAACTGAAGAGTATGTTTTGACGATTTCTAGATTATACTTTGGTATTACAGCTTCCGAACTCAAAAAGATAGTTTTTGAATATGCAGAAACACATGAAATTAAAAAGAACTTTTCCAGAGACAAAAGGGAAGCTGGAAAAGATTGGTTTTACGGTTTCCTAAGACGGCATCCAAAATTGAGCTTAAGGAAACTTGAAGCAAAAAAAAGCGTTAACCGTATTCTGGCATTTAATAAGGATGAAATTCAACGAGTCTATAGCAATCTTGAGTCACTGTTTTCAAAATTCAACTTTCCAGCCACGAGGATCTACAATGTAGACGAGACGGAGGTCTCAACTGTCCATACTCCTTCGCGCATTATTGCATCTGAAGGGACGAAACAAGTGCTCTAAAAATGGGTGGATGACGTCTGAACTTTTCACAGTCTGGTTACAAAACTTTCCAAAGATAACCAGTGCTTCCATCAATAACACTGTTCTCCTTATAATGGGCAACCACAGCAGTCACACATCACTTTCTTCATATTCCTTTTGTAAAGAGAAAGGCATCCACATCATTTCAATACCTCCCAAAGATAGCAGCCCCTTGACCTCACCTTCTGTGGACCATTAAAATCAGCGTTCAACAAAGAATGCGAAACTTTCTTGAAGACTCGTGCAGCTCAAAAATCACTCCATAAGACATTGAAAAGCTTTTCAATCAAGCATATGGTAGTGTTTCTTCTGTGGAAAAAGCGACTAATGGATTCAAAGGAATTGGCATTTGGCCCTTGAACCCAAATCTTTACTCAGATGAAGATTTTATGGCTGCAATGAATTTGAGCCCACCAGGTGAAGGTTCAGTTCTTTCATTGATTGACGACGAAAATCAGATTGAAGGAACAAGTAAGCAACTAGTATCAACCAGTGTGAAGCCAATATGTCACAAGAATTTACTCACAATATGTTCTATATAGCCGACGACCTCTCAAGAAATTCCATCGCATACTTCTGCATTAGAAACAAATCAAAATAGAAAATCAATACCAATCACCCAAATATCATCTATTCCTGGCCCCTCAGAAACCACCAATAAAAGAAGATCCGGCAATACCAAACAGCATTCTGAGATACTTACAGCATCACCGATAAAGGAAAAACTAGAAGTCTTAGAGAAGCGCAGAGCTGACAAACGTAAGACTAAGAAGTCTGAAAAACCAAAATCAACCATTGCTCCTTTATCAAAGATCAGGGCAAAGAAAATTAAAAAACCAAAAAGAAAGTTATTCGAAAGTACATCAGAAGATGAACTGGATGAAGATGGTTTGTGTGACGATGATGAATTAGATGACATTAATCCAAACACACTTCCTCAGGAAGTAGAAGAGATTTGCGCTCTGTGTGGAGAATTCGGTGAAGATGATGAAGTGTGGTTTCAGTGTACTGTATGTGCAAACTGGACGCATAAGGAATGCAGTGGGGTTGATCGACCACATAATTATAAATGCGATCACTGCACCTAAATACGCGTGAATGTTATTTGCTATGTTGAGCGCCATTGCCCTACAGTGTCGGGCAATACCGCTCATTACTCATTTTCATTATTTTCCTAATAGTTCCCTAAATATAATACTTTCTTAAGTAATACTATTTCAGATGTAAAGAAAACTAGTTCATGTTTGCATTTTGTGAATAAAGTATTAAGATTGACATTGATTTGAAAACAAATAATGGTTTTCCTTAGGTGAGCGCCAATACCCTTCCTTCCCCTAAACGCTGCATATAATTCATTTCTGCTCATGTGATTTACTCCCTGATTCCTTAATCGTAACATAATATTTCTTACCAGGCATGATTCTGCTTAGGTAAGAGATATCTCGTCAGAACATCAGAACAATAGAATTTTTTAACTTTACCGGCAACAGCCGCGGGCAAGGGTTTTCCTGGTTTCGGATTTGTGAACACAAAATTCCCTTTTCTTTTGCCAGGACTTTGCCTTTCCGAATTATGTATTCGGAAGCTGAAGGAAACTCTTTTTTATATTATTTACACTCCAACTTTAGGTAGTAGTGACAAAATGGTGATTTTCTCATTTTTACCTGAATTTTGAAAATTTTCCTGCAACTGAGACGAAGTTCAGAATCAGGACTTGATGGAGGTCCTGGTTCCTCGGCGTCTTTAAGTGGTGCCTTCCTGATATCACTTGTGAGATTTAGACTTACCTTCGGACAGTTGACTAAACAATAATTACATCTATATTAATAATAAATCTGTAAGCGAAATTTTTCTGGTAATTTTCGCTTTTCAAAAAATAAGTGGTGTTAACATGTATAATTAACCATCCTGAAACCGAAAATAGCTTTTTTGAAATTTTTGTTTGTATGTCTGTCTGTCTGTCTGTCTGGATGTTTGTTACCTTTTCACGCGATAATGGCTGAACGGATTTCGATGAAAATTGGAATATAAATTAAGTTCGTTGTAACTTAGATTTTAGGCTATATAGCATTGAAAATACTTTATTTGAAAGGGGGGTTATAAGGGGGCCTGAATTAAATAAACCGAAATATCTCGCTTCTTATTAATTTTCTTGAAAAATGTTACATGACAAAAGGTTCTTTAAAAATGATTTTCGATAAGTTTTATTCAGGCAAATGTTTGATAGGATATACAAGAGTTTTAAAATAACAATACAATACATTTCCACCGCCGCCTCAGATTATAGTGTCGTTCCGTAACTGCTATGTGCAAAATATTAAATTTTTTAGAGGAAGAAAAACAAATTTATTAATTCTATGACAGTAGTGCATAGGAGATCGTGAATTCTTACATTTTTACACAATCAACTCTATTAATTTGGAGTGATTTATTAAAGGATGCATTCAAGACTAATTTAGAAAAATGTTAAACGAATTATATTTGCACCAAATGAGTGGTCTCTGGACCAAAATGATAGCATTTTAATTATTTAAATATAATTTAAATTAAGTAGCACATTAAACGGTTTTATTCTTCTATCAAACAAGAATGTTCCCTGGACCCAATGTTCTATTTTAATTATGTAATTACTTTATATTTATTTCTAATAAGTGCAGCGGGGCGCACGGGTACAGCTAGTACTTTAATAAGAAACAACGACAACAATGCACTGAACAAATCTGAATTACAAGCACACTACAGCACACCTAAAAAAGAACTAAAGAAAACATAGCTGAAAGGATAAGACACATTCTGCTGCATCGGATGTGTTGCCCAGTTTTTGTAGACTGTCGGGGAGTTTGTCTTTTAGCGCGACTCCTAATATTTTCCTCTGCATCTTTCTCTGGCAAGTTTGAATCACTGCATATTGCTTCGTAGATAGAGCCCATGTCTGACATTCGTATAGGATTACTGGTAGGCTCACGTGCCTTCAATTCTAGCAAAACAGCTCTTCGATCTCAGTCATATAGGAAACATCTTAAGGTGGTAGTCTTAAATGCCTGACACTTTTTATGTGTGTGTGTGTCTGTCTGCGTGCGTTTGTTAAATATTTGACACTAGTATGAACTATTCTGAGTAAAATAGTTAACATAAACATGTGTCCATTTTAATGGATATGGTGATACAGCTATATATATATATATATATATATATATATATATATATATATATATATATATAGTAGCAATCTTTATAAATGACGAGCTCCGAAACAAAACCCGTTAAGTCCACAAATAATACATTTTCAGAAAAGACGAAAAACGTCTACAGCTGAAACTTGTGCATAATAAAAATTAAAAGAAACCACTGTTGTAAAAAAGGACTCTTTCTTGATAAAATGACTAGCGCTGAAAATCAGTTGCATCTAAATTAGGAATAATTCTAACTTAAAAAAAATATCGGACGGACTTAACTTGTTTTGTTCCATTCGGGTGGATAAAACGGTTTTTGAAACGGAAGCTAACGAAATACAAGTATGTACTTTAGGAAATCAAGTTTACTAAAGCAAAATTAATTGGTACCAGTATATGTTACAGTGATTGTTAATGAATTAATAGTCTAAAATTTATGACTATTATGCACTATTCATCTTCACAAGCAAATAAAAACACAAAAGAAAATGCTATATCATTCCAAAACTTTCTTCATTATCAAGACAATCACATCTTTCATTTTACTCTTCACTCTGAGTCATCTTTCTGATAAAAAGCAATGTTTGCGTAAAACTATAATTTTGGTATGTTCCTCCACTCATCTCCAGATCTTTGTTTCAACAAACAGTCCATATTAGCCTTCTTTGCAGTCTTCACATTACTTGGGCAAAATGGTATGTTCAAGGGCTGAGTTACATCTTCAAAATGACAACTCTCTTTAACAATGATTTCGAACGTCTAGAATGATCAAGTCGATATGACACTTTCATAGCTACATTTACATTCGTTTTACCTGCCTTTATTTTCTTCATCAGACGTATCGTTTTCATGGTACTGATCCCTTCCAGCTTAAGAACTCTGAAGTCTTGAACTTTCTAATCTATCCCCAAAACGTAAACTTTGCCCACATTACGACAGAAATTGTGGTAGTCTTCAGGCATAAATATTTCAGAGTGCCTTCGCAATGCTTTTTCTATTATGCCAAATGCCCTACCTGTTGGGAGGATATGAATGGCCTTGACCAGGAAAAGTCATACATATGTATGTCATATTGCGGTGATTTTTGCAGAAGCCACCACTAGAGAGCATGTACAAGAATGAAATTTCGATTTTGACCCCACACTCGTCTGGAATTAGCCTTTTAATGGAGACAGCTTCATCAAAATTCTGTCTGCTATGAAAATTTGTAAGAGCTGAAGCTACATCTTTTGCTTCTCGGCTTGCCTGATTTTCAATTCAGCAGTAAAAATTTGGGGAATTTATTCTCAACTTCTCTAATACAGAATGCGCAGAAACTAATCTAAGATATTTATTAGTAGTTTCGGCCACGGCTGAACCTGTTGTAAATCGAAAGTGTGTCAAAATTTTGTGGAGTTTCTTTCAACATTTTGTAGAATTTCTTTGCTCTTATTTTGTGGACGATGAGTGCAGCACGAATTTCTTCCTTTTTCTTACCGCTGACGGAAGATTTACACTTCATGATGCATTCTTGCACAATATCTACATGTGTCGGTAGCAGGTGCACCAAACCCCAAGTTTAATTCAGTGGAAAAGATGTTGTAAAAGAACCACCATTTTACCTTCAAAGAGTCTGACACACTGGAATTGTAAATTTTGTGTAGTTAGCTTATACTGAGATTTCAAAGAAGGTGCAATCTTCTACTTTTTCCGCGAAAGTAATGGCTTTCGCATGCTTTCAAGTTCGATATAAATGTACAACATTCACATAGTCAGTAGATTTCTTATTTCCAAGGAAATTGGCTACGACTGACTTAAATATCACACGTGCATCTCTTTCAGTACCACCCAGTATGTCTTGAAAGTGGCTGTCAGCAATGATCTTCCTTATTTGTGAACCTATGAACACACGTTCTTTCAATTTTGCGTAACTCAACTCCGAAAACTTGTTACAAAGATGCCAAAAAACATTTGAATCATTGTCTAGTGACTTCACGAAATTCCTTATGAGCCCCAGCTTTATGTGAAGCGGTGACATGATAACTTTGTCATGTACACGAAGGACATTTTTATTTTCTGGCTACATTCTATCTCTGATCGGCTAATTCTTCTTCATGTAGTTGTTCTTTCTGTCTCTGCTGTCGCACTCGCAGATGGATCAGCAATACTTGGTGTAACCCTGTCTGCATTTCAAAGAGAATAGTGATAACTTTTAAATTCTTTAAGACGTGAACCGAGTAGTTCAGCTTGGGCTTTTGTTAGTGCCAGGTCCCGTACAAGATCGCTAAACTCAACATTATTCATTAAATGAATATTTCTCAAGGTTGGTAGTAGCCAGAGACTGATGCCCGAGTGCACCATTCTCGATTAAAATTTGACCATGGTTAAGTCGGCACTTGACCATCTTCAACGCCAATTTGCGGAGTATCAATCTCGATCTAAGTTAAACAAGCGAGTTGATGATGATAAAATTTGATCACGGGTGTGGGACCGATTATCTTAAATTGAACATGGTAAAGTCGAGAAAAGCAAACTGGCGGCACGATTTGACGTACTTGATGGAATTGAAGATGAAATGATGTATCTTGAACACTGAGGGTGGGTGTCGTTATTGAGTTCCCACGTTGGACGCCATTTGAGGGTGAGTGGTTATTGTGACCACACGTTGGGCGCCATTTGAGGGTGGGTGCGTCTCGATGTTGCGTGAGATTCACTCAGGGTAGCCGAGGTACGGTTGTGGTGTAGGTTGATGTCGGGAATAATACCAAGCCGGCTACTTAAATAAAAGGCAGCGTAAACTTCAAAACTATAAGTTTATTGTCGTATCCACTTGGTAAACCCTAGAGTATGTATTTCCGGCTGACTTATAATTCAATCGTTGGTCGCAATTCTGTATCGACTCAGTTGCAGCTCTGAATAAGCTCTATCCGATACTATAAATTCAATACTCTGTCCCGTACACTACGACACGAAGCGAAATAGTAGTCCTGTCGACACCAAACGAAGTAGTTATTCTGCCCTGTATGTAGGGCCGCCGACACGAAGTAAAGTTGTTTTGATGATCTCCGCTCCGAAGCGGAATAGTAGTCGTCGACACCAAACGAAGTAGTTATTGTGCCCTGTATGTAGGGCCGCCGACACGATGCGAACTCGTTTTTATGATCTCCGCTCCGCGGCGGAATAGTAGTCGTCATCTCCGCTCCCCGTCACCCTTATTTTTTAAAAACCTATCCTACGCTAAAACTAACTATTCTATTGGTTAAAAACTACGTCACTAACTGGCCTAAAATCTATTCCCTATTGGTCCAAAGTGACCTCATAAGCTGGACCAAGATCTCTTCTTATTGGGCGCGAAATATGTCATCTCTAAATTTAAACTTTGGATTTCCCATAACATCTGATTAGTTTGTCTATCTCACAGGAATACCCGTTCTTTGGAAAACCCAAGCTTGGCAGTATCTTTCCCACGGGTCTAGTCCGACTCCGGCTTTTATGCTTCATCGAGTCTATACGAAACCCCGCTCAAGGTGGCCCTAAATCTGTCCGATGCTGACAAGTGACGAAACCCCTGTGTGAGGAAGCTAATTCTAACGAAGTCGCCAGAACATCCCCGCGAATACATGTAATAAAAATATGGAGATATCACTTCGCTAATAAATCGGTCTCTCCCTCTCGTAATTACTGCTTCAAATGCCCATCTACATAACCATTGGAAATTCCCGAAAGAGTTTCCAATGTTATGAGATGTCCCCGCTTTCTGCCTATAACTAGCCTCACAGTTCCCCTACGCTATCAGCCGGTAACACATTATTTACAATACAATCTGATTATAATATCACTACAAGCAATTACAATAAATAATACATATATCTTCACAAGCCTTTCTATGTACACAACTCTCACACAATAAGCACAACAATGTACAATTTATATTCACATTTACATATGTACAATACCATTCATTCACATATTTACAATTGTTTATTCATTGATCAGTTACACACTCTGCGTGCTTGGTTGTACCAGCCGCCCTGTACATGTTCACCTAGCTGTACGCGTGATACTAACTATCCTTACTCTTTCTCATACCTGCCTCCTAGCCTCTCCTGTTTGAAAGGCCGCAAGAGTTGCTTGTGGTACCTACCAACAGGTTTACTTTTTCCCCTTTCTACCAATTCGAAAGTATGGTCTCCGTATTTACTCTTAATTTCGTAGGGCCCCTTGTACAGTAGCTCCATGCGTGAGTAACGTCCTCTAAGGGCGGAAGATAACTTCACGTCCCTTAGCAATACCAAATCGCCGGGTGTGGGCTCCCATTTGTGGCGATATCTTTTAACTTTACCGAGTCTATACTCAGCCTTTTTCCTGATTCGGTCGAAAGCTAGTTTACACAGTAGTTCCGCACTAGGAGGCTCACCCTCCTGTATTGCCTGCGGCAAACTCTTTATCATAGGATCGGGATCGATCCCTAACATCAGTTTGATCGGAGCTATTCCGGTCGTTGGATTAATAGAGTGGTTCATGACTCTCTCAATCACCTCACATTGCCTAAACCAGTCCTTATGGTTTCGGTGACACAGAATACGGAGGTACAATGATATATCCCTAAGCGCTCTTTCGCAGGGATTACCGCTGGGAAAGTATGCGGAGCAATTGTACAGCTTCACACCCGCATCTTCCAGCCTTTTGCAAAACACTTTCGATTTATGTACCGACACATTGTCACTGAGCACCGCTGTTACCGGACCGTAAGTCGGTATGTAATCTCTAACCAGCTTGTCAGCACACAACTTACTAGAGATATTTCTTAAAGGGTAAATCTTTACAAATTTTGTGAAGACATCGTACGTAACAAATATGTACCTGTGTCCGAAGGACGATGTGGGCATTGGACCGTGTTCGTCCACTGCTACAAGTTCATTCTTTTTACCCCTGATAATGACCTGTGGTACGTTGTCATACCTTACATTTAGAGGTTTCGCCCTCTGGCAGACCTCGCAACGAGATATTACCCTTCTAACCTTCTTTGACAGTTGCTTAATATAAAATGATTCTGACATAGTTAAAATGATCCTATCACTCCCAGAGTGACACATAGATAGGTGAAAGTTGTTTATAAGTTCATTCTCCATACTCGCAGGTATGTATATCTTCCACTTCTGGATATCCCTACCATGCAATTTATACAAGATACCAGAGCGCAATCCATACACTTCGTCTTTCACCTGTGAGATTTCTCTAGCTTTGTCCATTACGGCCCTTATCGTGGAATCCTCCTGCTGCAAATCTGCAATTTTCCGAAATTTTCCCGTCAGAGCTCCATTCCTCGTGGAATCAATTTTCATCACGGCAATTTCGTACGCGGGGGCGGTGATAGTTTCCGGTAGCCCCGATTTGGAATTCAAACGAGAGAGACAATCACCAAAGATATTGTCTGCCCCCGGAATATGTCTAATCGTCACATCATGAGACAAAATTTCGTGCACATATCTAGATATTCTAGAGTTCGTCAATTTGCATCTACTCAGAAACGCTAGGCTTACATGGTCAGTAAATATGATTATCTGCCTATTAAAGATATACTGACGGAACTTCTGTAGTGCGAAGTACACAGCAGAAATCTCAAGTTCCGTGATTGATGCGTTGCTTTCGGTACGCGACAGTCCCCTAGAAGCTGTGGCAATCACATGTCGCTTATTATCTACATCGGTCTGACATAGAATTGCTCCATATCCATATGAAGACGCATCAGTATAAATCTGAAAAGGTAGGCTGTCGTTAGGCCTTTCCAACAGAATTGAGTCGGCAAAAAGCAGTTTCGTTCGATCGAATGCTTCCTGCTCTGCCGACCCCCACCTGAATGGTGTATCCTTCTTCAACAATGCTCTGAGTGGGGCTACATGCTTAGCATAATTGACGAGAAACCGATTCTGGTATTGTAGGATACCTAGATATCTACGAACCTGTTTCCGGTTCCGCGGCGGCGGGATCCTCGAAATGCTCTGAATTCTCTCTTGGTCCGGTCTAATTCCGTCAGACGAAATTACGTAACCCAGGAAAACTGTCTCAACTTTAAAAAAGGCTGTTTTCCCCAGCTTGACTGTCATACCAGCCTCTCTCAATTTAGTAAGTACAAAATCAATATCTCTAATATGCCTATCAACATTATTGCCATATATAAGAAAATCGTCAATGTAC
The DNA here is from genome assembly GCF_040183065.1 of Periplaneta americana. NCBI lineage: Eukaryota > Metazoa > Arthropoda > Insecta > Blattodea > Blattidae > Periplaneta > Periplaneta americana. Next base: position 38,625,783 of record NC_091129.1, read on the forward strand.
TGTGCCAGAAAACCTTTCGTCGAATCACCAAAAATTATGTCAAGTGCTCTTAGTAGCGCAGATCCAGAACTCGCGATGCCGAATGGGCATCGGGTATACTGATAAACTTTCCCGTTATGTAGGAACGCTGTGAATTTTCTCGAGTCCTCGTCCAGCGGAATCTGCCAATACGAACTGGTCAAGTCCAAACTAGTGAATATAGAACAGTCACTGATACGGCCTAACAAAGTGTCCACTGACTCCGTCCTGAAATTATCTTTAACTGAGAACGAGTTAACGTGTCGGGCATCGATTGTTACTCTTAAGCTTCCATTGGGCTTACTAACCCAGCACAATGCATTTACGTAAGGCGAGTCCGATACTTCTATAACTCCGTCTTTTAACATATCATTTATGACTTCGTCTGCCTGATCCCTTAAAGATAGGGGGATGGGTCTACATTTATGCCGAAATTCCTCCATTCCTACCACCTTAATTTGGTGTGTATACACTCTACACAGACCCGGCGCGTCTGAAAAGACATTTAAATGGCTACCTACAACATCCACAAATGGCGCTTTCCAACGTGGGGCTCGAAGGAAGACAGCTGTTCCAGTGACCGGCCCCGGGTACGAACACAGCACCAAACAACGAGGAGGACCGGACGGAGCAGTTCAGCCCTGCATAGCCGAGGAACGACGCTGGAAGGCGGGAACAGAACCAAGCCGTCGCGACATCACGACAACACTAGAGAAGACAACACGGGGACCACCAGAGAAGGCGACTCGGAGAGGCTGTGGCAAGTATGAATAGAAGACGTACAAATGTGTATATATGTATATGATATTTTGGGGGAATAATTATAAAGTGTATATGTTTCAATTTCTGGTGTGATATTTCGGGTGTATATATATATGTATTTTTTTTTGTGTGATATTTTGGGGGAAAGAGTGAAATAAGTGTATTGCGTAATTTGTTGGAAGTGAGTCGAGTGCAAATACAGGCCTAGTTAGATTATTATTGGGAAAGCAAGCGTCGGATAGATGACAGAGTGGCGTATAGATGATACTACGTAGCCATAGGAGTAAAGTAGTTAGGAAAATACGAGAAAGACGAGGAAATAGAAACAAGGGAACCATGGAGCAAAGGAAGGACGAGGAAATTATGGAAATTAGGGAGGAGGTCGAGAATAACGCAGGACAAGAAATAGAGAGAGAGCGAACGGTGGAAAAGCAACAGAGTAGAGACCGCGGCAAAGGGGAAATGACGCTAGAGCAGTTGTGGGAGCAGATGAGACACTTCATGGAAAATAATTCAAGGGAAAGTCGAGAACAAATAAAACAAATGGAAAGTAAATTAGAAAATAACTCAAGGGAAAGTAGAGAGCAGATAAAACAAATGGAAAATAGATTGGGGGAAAGTTCGAAAGAGATTAGAGATCATATTGCAAAATTAGCGGAAAGAGGAAACAAGATGGAGGACAAAATAGAGAAGCTAGAGGGAAAATTAACCGAGAATGGGATCGGAATGGAGAACCAATTGAAGATAGCTATGGATAGGATGTCAGAAAGTATGAAGGATTTAGAAGTTAGAGTTAGAGATAGCGCTACGAAAGAGAATAGCGATCTAAAATCAGCTGTTGAGGAAACGATAGTGGAGAAGGTTCGAGAAATTCAGAATTCGGTGGAAGAGAAAATAGGTGAGATGGATCAGGAAGTGGACGGTCTCAAGCGAGCCATAAAGAATAAAGAAAGGGCGGATAACGAATGTTTGGAAGAATTAAGAAGTAAACTAAACTCAATAAACGACGTACTAAATGGGGGTAGTCCCGCAAATTTAAGCGGACATAGCAGCTCGGACCGTGCAGTTTCTAGACAAGAGGGCACAAGTGAGAGCCCGGCATCAGGTAGCAACATAAATGTAAGACATGTTAACAATAGTGTTGGTGAGGAATGTCAGACCTCACGGGATGATGTGCGTAGTGAGTTGATAAATGTAAACGACAAGGCATATTTAGGCCGTCCACAGTACCCCACTCACATTTTGAATGAGATTGGTTACCCTATTTTTGATGAGGTTGAATTTTCAAACCCGCATAACTACATAAGTGAGCTAGAAACGTACTTTAGAGTAAGAGGGGTGCCGGATGACTTAAAAATGACTGTCGTACGAAAGAGCCTAAAGAGCCGACCACTCAACTGGATGTTGTCGTTGTTGGGTCCCCACGTTGGACGCCATTTGAGGGTGAGTGGTTATTGTGACCACACGTTGGGCGCCATTTGAGGGTGGGTGCGTCTCGATGTTGCGTGAGATTCACTCAGGGTAGCCGAGGTACGGTTGTGGTGTAGGTTGATGTCGGGAATAATACCAAGCCGGCTACTTAAATAAAAGGCAGCGTAAACTTCAAAACTATAAGTTTATTGTCGTATCCACTTGGTAAACCCTAGAGTATGTATTTCCGGCTGACTTATAATTCAATCGTTGGTCGCAATTCTGTATCGACTCAGTTGCAGCTCTGAATAAGCTCTATCCGATACTATAAATTCAATACTCTGTCCCGTACACTACGACACGAAGCGAAATAGTAGTCCTATCGACACCAAACGAAGTAGTTATTCTGCCCTGTATGTAGGGCCGCCGACACGAAGTAAAGTTGTTTTGATGATCTCCGCTCCGAAGCGGAATAGTAGTCGTCGACACCAAACGAAGTAGTTATTGTGCCCTGTATGTAGGGCCGCCGACACGATGCGAACTCGTTTTTATGATCTCCGCTCCGCGGCGGAATAGTAGTCGTCATCTCCGCTCCCCGTCACCCTTATTTTTTAAAAACCTATCCTACGCTAAAACTAACTATTCTATTGGTTAAAAACTACGTCACTAACTGGCCTAAAATCTATTCCCTATTGGTCCAAAGTGACCTCATAAGCTGGACCAAGATCTCTTCTTATTGGGCGCGAAATATGTCATCTCTAAATTTAAACTTTGGATTTCCCATAACATCTGATTAGTTTGTCTATCTCACAGGAATACCCGTTCTTTGGAAAACCCAAGCTTGGCAGTATCTTTCCCACGGGTCTAGTCCGACTCCGGCTTTTATGCTTCATCGAGTCTATACGAAACCCCGCTCAAGGTGGCCCTAAATCTGTCCGATGCTGACAAGTGACGAAACCCCTGTGTGAGGAAGCTAATTCTAACGAAGTCGCCAGAACATCCCCGCGAATACATGTAATAAAAATATGGAGATATCACTTCGCTAATAAATCGGTCTCTCCCTCTCGTAATTACTGCTTCAACACGCAAATCACTGCGGAAATAACAGAATTGGTGTTATTGTAGAAAGAGTAAGTTTGTAGATGAATAATAAAAATGTTCTTTTTTTTCTCAAAATAGACTAATGTTTTATACATGTTTCTGCTTTGGAAGATCGGGACTTTACTTGAGGACAAAATATTATTTAGGCCTAATTGTCCAATTTTGTTAACATAATAATAAAGTAGATATTCTATGCCGGTAATAATATAGCAAAACTAAATGACCATTTGTAGAATGCGAGATTATCACTTATTAGCTATAGATTTGCCGTTTGAAACTATTAGGACCTACATGACGTTTTGGACAATTAGGCTATTTACGCTTCAATTAAGAGAAATTACACGGATACCTTCCTTTCCCTCTTACTCCAAAATTCCAACCTTATGCACACAAAATAAATTGGCACTAAAAACTTCCTTTTTGTATGCATGATGATGCGTATTCGACATACACAGACAAATTGCTTTTTTTTTTTTTTTTTTTTTTTTTAATAATTGTTAGCGAGGTATCCGTATACTAAAATAATTATTGGCACTGAAATGTGTCTTTTCGTAAGCAAGGTGATGAGCATTCGACAAACACATACAAATCTGCTCTTTTTAGTAGCCTATTTCAAAATGATTGTCAGTGAGGTATCCATATACTGAAATTTTCCCAATTATTATCAATAATATGAAATAACCACTGTATAAATTACGTTACAAATTATGTGGAATTATGTAAACACGTATAACTCATGTGAATTGTGAGGTTAAATCCAACCAGGTAGCCTGCTTTTCTCTTAGAGAACTTCAACCAGTACTTTTATTCTGTAATATGGATGCATAATTGCTGACGAATTCTAAAGGAATTCCCACTTCGAATTGTGAGAAGTTCGGTGCTATTTTCTTTTTTTCTTCCATGATTATTGAAACTTGTTATTTCAAAACTGCGAGGATGTTTGAAAGCAGTCCGACAAACAAAAACGAAGCGATAATTGACAGAGTGCGTTCGTTCGCTGTTTTATACGCGGTAACCTAGCGCTCAGTTGATTCTTCTCTAGCGAGCGTACCGTCAGCTGACGGTACTGAGTTGATCGAGGGAAAATGTCGGTGCACCGCATTTGTAACTTGATCACTGTGAAGAATTAACCATGTTTCTGTGATTGCTGATAAACGGACTTGATGATCGAGAATGGTGCACACGGCCATGAATCGTTGGTAGGAGATGAAAGAGGGCTTTGTTCTTGCATTACTTCATTAACTGTGCATTCTGCAGGTACTGTTGGTATTGGCCAAGTGACGGGATCATGTAGAATTATTTTAGAAACTGAAGAACGTCTGGATACTTTACAGATGCACGAATTTTGTAGGAGAATCCGGTGACGTTTGCCAAAGAGAAGTAACAGTCTGTGGTGTGGTTGCTTGACTCACGCCATATCATAGGAACAGCATATGCCAAATGGTTGTTCTTCTTCAACTTCCTTATCAAACGCGCAACTTGCATTCACAGGTCGAAAAGATGAACTGTGGTGCCCACGACTTAGCGCTATCCTCCTTCGAATAAAAGTATAGTTCATGTGCTTTCTTCAGAAACGGCGTAAAATTCTTCCGATGGGATTTGTATGTTACATAGCCGCACAAGACGCAGAACACATCATGCAACGCAACATAAACCACGAACATTTATAGCATTGCATTAGAAATAACGAAAAACGACAAAAAAATCGACGGTGTTCCATCTTAAAATTACGTTTCGTCGATATTTTCAAAACCTGACAAGATAGAGCAAAACTGTTTTCAGGTTTGAAATCAGCATGAAAAACTACATTAGAAATAGCGAATATCACGTCAGATATCTACAATTTCTTTATCAATGTATTTGTATACTACAAACTCGTCTATAGCGAAGAAAAACAACTATAAAAGTAAGAAATCCGATTGGTTACAGTGTGTTTCACGGAGAAAATATTTGTCCTTCTATTGATTGGCTTCGTGTGGTTTACAAATTTGATAAGTGTTTTGAGGAGTAGCTTGGGCCTACATTAAACATGTTCAAGAACTTAGCACAAACAATTGCTAATATACTGAACGAAAAGATATCTAGTAGGCCTATAGATCTATTCGTTATTGAATAATACTCCACAACTCAATCATCACGAAAGCTCTCAACAAATGCCGACAAGGGCAGAAAAGTAAATAGTCTACTAGTGGCCGTAAAAGAGCGAAGAAAATTAAGAAAATCGCCAACTATGTAATGTGAGCACAATAATATAGTATTCCTCTTAGAGAGTCATTCTGTATTATTGTCATATCCTCACTGTAAAGAAATAAGTGTTTTAACAATGTCTAAATAGCCCACAATAATTTAAAAATTGTTTCGTATCACGATGGTCTTTTTATGAGTGCAATAAATATCTTCGGTGAATTCCTTTCCATACGAGGCACGTTAAAGACCCAACCTTGTAGAGAGATGACGTCACGAGCAATGCGGGAGGAGTCTGTTGGCCAGTACCTTCCATTCTATTTTCCTTGGTTCAACCTGTGTATATACGCATATCTATGTATATATACCGGATGTTTCAGACCACTTGCATCAGCCTTTTTCTCGAAAACTATATTATATTGATTTGTGATATATTTACACGCTGCGGATATATATATATATATATATATATATATATATATATATATATATTTGACTCTGGTGGCTAAATCTTGTATTATTCTTTATATGAACGCACCCCATATTTCTGATTTCTCATTTCTCATTGGAGCTTTTCAAAGCCAAGGACGTTTGGTCAAAATCCGCGCGGAGCTATCGACCTTTCTAGGTGAGACACAGGTCAGTCGCCGAACGCATGCAGCGAGGTGAAGTAGCAGTGGCTCACCTCAGTATTGGACTCACCGAATGCACGGAGCCTGAACATCGCACAGGGCATGAGTGCTCTGTTAACTGATCTGGACCGGAACGAATTGGAATGTACTGTGGAATTGTCTTAACGTGGTTTTCTTCCAGTCTTACAGCCTTAGAGTCCTGATCTGGAACCATGCGATTACCATTTCTTTGGTAAACTGAAGGATCCCTTCGAGGAACGAGGTTAGAGGATGACTCCCTCATGCACGCTACTAAAGAGTGGCTCAGACGTGTTGATGCAGGCTTCTACCGTGCTGGTCTACAGGCCCTCGTTCCTAGATGGCGTAAGGCTGTTGAAAGTGACGTGGGTTATGTGTTTTTCCTAAAGGATGTATCTACATTCTGTGAAAATAGAAAATCTGTAGGATAATAATGTAATTTTTGAATAAATGTTGTGCATTACTTTTGTAGTGACCCTCGTAATATATGGTGAAGTTCGTAATAAAAGTGTTCATCCTTTCAGGGCAAAGAAGATTCCTTTTCAATTTCAATTTTTATTTTGATTTCATAAATATTGTGTGTTTATATGTATTTCTATGTGTTCATGCTAAGAATATTAGCCAGAATTACTATGTTTGAAATCTTGTAATAATAAATGATAATTTCATTCGACTTTAATGAACTTTTCCACAATTCTTCTATCTCTCACGAAATTATCAATGTAATATCACGAAATTACAAAGGTAATCACGAAATAACCAACCAACTAGCTTAAGTTATAAAAGTGGTTTTTTGGGAATTGTTTAAAAACGTATCCAATCTTTTATGTCTCCAGATTTGTACAACATATTATCGTCTCTTAGAAGGAATAAGAAAATATTTACACATTTGCATTTTAAATTAAAATTCATAAAATTATCACGAAATTACCAATGTTTACCCTATTCTGAAACTAAAAATGTGTTGTGAATTTCATAATTGCATCGTACAGATTTTTTTACATTCTTAATTATAAAATTATACTTTTCTTACGGATTTATTACAATTGTTAAAAATCATGCCAGTCTTGTAAATTATTTAAGACTGTACATTAGCATACATAGTTATACTGTACAGAATTACGTTCCGAAAGTCGTATGATTTGTATTAATTGTTGTGATAAGTGCGTAAGAATCATGTAATTTTTAGTTAAAAATTGAAAAACAAAATCTGTACGAAACAATTAACAACACATTTTTAGCTTCAGACCACAACCCAATTAAAGAAATGACACTTCTGAATGGTTTATTCTCTATTTGTAATATTATTTTATCCTTAAAACTAAGGAAAAATGGTATTTTAATAACAACTTGAAATTAATGGAACTCTGAATATATTGAGATTGGGACACATGTTTGTACGACATATTTTGCTAAGAATAAGGTCCGTAAGTGCCGATAAGTCTCGTGGACCATCATATAATGTTAATGTTATGTTTTATTTAACGACGCTCGCAACAGCCGAGATTATATCAGCGTCGCTGGTGTGCCGGAATTTTCTCCCGCAGGAGTTATTTTATATGCCAGTAAACCTATTGACATGAGCCTGTCGCATTTAAACACACTTAAATGCCATCGACCTGGCATATATATATATATATATATATATATATATATATATATATATATATATATATATCTGCAGTATCTTGTGTTGTAGTTTATGATATGATATTGACACAGTAATTGTGTGTTCAGTGCAAAATGTGGCTAACAATGTCCAATTTTATTGCTAAAAGTGAGTAGCTTCATTATTTGTTTTTCTTTCACCCCCAAAATTTATGAGTATAATAAATGGTTGACTGATAAAATGAAACTCATAGATACTGGGACACAATCTGAAAAGGGAAAGAAGCTCAGCTAAAATTTGAATTTTTAGAACGTTTTTGTGGTTTTCGACAACTTTGTAAAGGTGGAGCTCCCTCGCTTTTGCAGGGCGCTCTCCAACTGCTTCGAACAAATTCTACCCTTTTTGTTCAGTGAGAGAGGACAAATGTTCACAAGCGTACTTTTTCTGAAGCACGGAAACAGCTGAAATTTAAGTTGTCTGGTTAAATCAGAGAAGCGTTTTGCAATCCTAACCCCAGTCATTGTAGCAATATGGCAGGAGTAAATCTTAACTGGAACAGATTTCTCAGAATGCGTCACATCTAGGATTACGGCACTCACACTGAGTGTTGGCGAAATAATTTTCTCTTATAAGTAAACTAACAAGACCTACCTGTACGTATCATCTAAAAAAGTTCATCTGAATTTGCATAACAGGCACTGCGCTGAATAAAATATTAAAAGAAGGAATTACCATAATGCATGCTTCGGCCTTCTTCATGCACGGAAATGTAACCTTGGTCACGTGCCCGAGAGTGTAATGGGCCAAATCAATGATGAAGATGTCTCTGAGACTGTAGTCCTCACACATTCTGACTTCGAAAGTCATCATAGCCATTCTGAACCAGTCTTCTAACACAAAATCTGTTGGATCATTTGACAGAACCCCGATACATACTACCCGTTCGTAATCCGGCGTCATCTGAGGCATATGTGTGAAGTACCTGAAATAAGATAATAATCAGTTTCGGTGGTTAAATAAATTGTTAATGAAACATGTACATTTGTTCAATAAATGGTTTCGCTCTGTCACCATAGTGAATTCATATAATATACAAAAGAAAAAATTTATGAAATTATGCTGGTATTTAGAAAGCTTTTGTTTGGAGTACTGTATTTGAATAATAAAGTTTGTTTGAGAATATGTTCAATTCCAAACAACTGTGTTATTACAACAACTTTAAGTTTAAAAGTAATAAAATGACCAGAAGATAGTGTTGGAGGTTATGTCGACCATTAAACACAGACACAAATAATGTATCCAATTGCAAAGCGTGCTGTTTCAATACAAGAAAGGAAAATTGCAATACTAGAGAAGCACCGTTACGATGGCTCAATGTAAGTGCTCTGGACTCATTAGCTAAGGGGCCAGGGTTCAAATTCCAGTGGATTAACCCCGAATTTGAACATGTGTGCGGCAAGCTCGTGGTCATTTCTACACAGGGCCTTTCTCCGGGTATGCCGGTGTTCTTGTGATATTCTAACAATTATTCTCCATCATCAGCCACTAGGATTGTACTTTATATCCACCGCCTGTTGTGCACTCTTGATAGCATCTCACAAACTAAAAATCTACTTTTCTCGGCACTGGCTACATCTACTACCTCACCCGTACAAGTGGGGCCAAAAACGTGAAGCTAAAAGTCCCGTTGCTGGATAAACTGCAAACCAGAGAAACTATTTTTGTAAAATTTTACAAAGTGTTGAGTAGATTATTTTTAAAAGTTATGTTCTTATAATTTGAAAATATGAATTGAGAAATATATCAAGTCTAATATTAACCGAATTTGACATTTGTGTGCTATGTTTTGTTTTGCATAGGCTACCATTCTGTAAAAAGAATAACCCTAGTATTACTCCAAGCCTTTGTTTTTTAATCATATATATATATATATATGATATATATGATATATATTTAATGTCATTAAAAATCATACAAGTAATGGTGCACCTTCACATTGCTGTATACAGGTACTCACCATAACTATACTTATATTTACATACCGTTGTCAAAGCATATGCATGATAGTGACGTGCTACGTATTAATCCTTTAGGTACTCTAATTAACTATAGCTTAACTATTAGAACTAGATCTTCGTTACTATTTGTATTACAATTACAGCTTTGTCCCTTCATTTGTAACCGCGTAATAAGGGACGAATTTTCTCATTTTTTCAGTCAGTGTCTGGGGCATCCTATTGACACATATTAGTCTTAACTGTTATTCGTTTTGCAAGTCGATTGTACAATACTACCACCATAATCTTTATTGCAGTTCATTCACATATTTCTAATAAGAATTTCGCGCACATTTCCACACTTTGGATTCTCTCGACCAGATCACTTCCTTCTCTAGTATTCGCTCCATTCTACCACTCTTTCGATTATTTCATTTGTCCCCATCCCCTAGCAATATAATTATTTAAGTCCACTTTTTAGCCAATTACAATTTATTACACTTTCACCAATATTGTTATTCCCTTCATCAAATTAACACATACAATGAAATTACTTTTTAATCTTCGTAAAAAGATCATCTATCTTTCCCGTTTTTTTATTTGTCTTGTTTAATTCCCCTATTAAGTCATTTTTCCTAAACGATACCTGTTCTAGTAAACCAATTGCTGTCGAAGGTCCCGGGTTCTGGCAGCTTCCCTTTGTTGACGCACTTGACTCCCTCCGTGAAGATTCTTGAGAGATCCGATTTCCTCTACCATCTGTAGATTTACTATGCAACGTACTCGTAGCTTGGACATCGATCTCAGGTACCAGCTGTTTACATGTTGAACTATTCGCACTCTGCCTACATACGCTGGGTTGCTGACGTTTGCGTCTCTCCTCGTAATCTGCTGATTTTCTCGCATTCTTTCCTCCCGTGTTGTTTCTCTGCTCTGTACTGAAGTCATTGCTCTGCGTTTCTTCTGATCTTCTTGTCTTTAGTATCCAGTTATTGTCTGAGTTGAAGTTTCTCTGGCAATAATCTAGATCATAGCTCTTTCCATTAATTATCAGTTTGTCGAATGATAGCATTGCAAACTGTCCTCTTTTCCTGGCTTCTTTCAAATAAGGAATAAGCAGCTTTCGCTTCTTTCTTGTTTCCACACTAAAATCTTTTTCTAGCCAAATTTTTTGTCCTCTTAGGCTCCTCCTACGGTTTAAAATTAATTCTTTTGTAGCGACACTTACACATTTTATTATCACAGGCCTTGCTTTATTTATTATTTATTTAAAAACCGCATATGTTCGAAGCACCGATCACCTCTCTTTTCAACAGAGCACACTTTTGTCTCCACCTGACATCGTCAGTGGGATTTTTTATGTCTTTTCTGTTTCCTAGCCATGTCTCTTTCAGTTTTCAATTTGCTTAGATGTTCGTTCCAAAATGGTTTATAGTAGTTTATTCTATCTCTTGGGATACAATGTTTTGCAGCATCCGGGAGTATCTTGCATAATTTCCTATTATTTTCATTTGGTGCTTCTCGCTTGAAGTTAAAGCTATTTTAATTAAGATTGATTTCATGTTTATTTTTAAAACGGTCCCAATTTGCTTTTCTGAAATTTCAGCTCCATCTTTGTTTTGTTCTCGTTCTGTTTACCGGTGTTGCGCAACTACCAAGGGTGGACACAATCATATTGTGTTAGCAATCTGGGTCACTGATCACTGTTCTTCTGATTCTACTTGAAATATCTGGTGAAGATATTACTAGGTCTCGATTGTAGTGCTTCCATTGTAGTGAATATATGTGGGTGTGTCCTTAGGATGACACATTAACTCCACGTTACTCGATGATAAAAAATCCCTATTTCCTTTCCAGCACCATTTACGTCTTTATATCCGACTTCTATGAGATGTGCATTAAAGTCTCCTACCAGAATAGACTTTTGTGATGTATTAAGGTTCTGAAAGTTTGGTGTATTATGAGGATTACTTTATATCCCATATATCTTGAAATTTTCTTTCTCTTTCCATTATGTAAGTGGATTATTTCACATGCATCTGTCTCATTCATTACTTTCAGATTGGACCATTCATTAGTGATGTCATTTTCTTACTTCTACTAAAATGCTGCTGTCTATTTGCCAAGATTTCGGTAGCAGATACATGTGGTAGCCTCTAAATCGAAAGTACTGCATTCTGTCTTTATAAATATTTGCTTCAACAATAATAAATATATAGATGTTCTCTTCTAACAAGGTTTTTCCCAATTATGTTTTCTTACTTTGGGACATGACTCCTGCATTCCATTGTTAAATTCTCAATGTTGGCTTCTCCCGAAAATCCGATCGAGGACCTACTTTCAGTCGGAACAATTTCCCATTGAGAAGCGTCATCATTTTGAGCTGTATTATAATCGTTTTTTAGGGGCACCAATTTTTATCCTTTGGTGGTTATATCACACACTCGCAACCTCCAATGTGAATGTGGGGCCGCACCTACCGTTGGTCTTCGGGTCCCTTGGACCTAGCCGAGATGAATGTGAATATTCCACCGACTATTTCCCATATCTGTCAGATGGGTCAACTTTGTACCCCGTGATAGGGCTTCATTATGGTATTTCCTCCATATGTGATGAAACGGTCATACCGCCGTGACTCGGTCCCCAGATCCTCGTTAGTAGAAGCAAGTTGCACCACGAGCAAGTGAGGATGGGATTTGGATAGGAGAGGTTGTGAACGATTCACTAACCTTTGCAACCCGGGCTGAATAATATATATTCCAAATAATGTGCATGCAGCGTTAATAGTTACGAAGATATAATATTATAACTTAATTTTTTTACTATAAACAATTCAAAATCAATTTCTAAAATTGTTGTATTATAGACTTTATAATAATTATCCTAGGTATGAGAGTTCTGCTACAATACTTCAACATTTCCATTTCACTAGTTTGCAAATTAGATGAAATTGTCAATTTTTAAACTTTCTTTATAAAATTATTAAATTAATGTTGGTTTATTTTATTACGCAGGTGTTTCAGAAATAAGTACCGAATTTTTTAGGGATGATAGGTTTGGTCCTGGTTATTCATTTTAAGGGTAGGAACCTGATGTCCCTGATGAGTCGCTTTTATTCTACGTGATGTCGAAGTTGTCATAGTGGGTAACAGGCAGCCGGAGGTACGTTAGAATGAAACAGGAAACAATACGTACAGGGTAGGCTACATTCTAATATCCCAAAATGATATTATGGGGTTCGAAGCACAAGATATCTGTTTTGGTTAAGAAGAATAAACACTAGAATTGAAGATCAGTTTTATTCAGTTTACATTTAAATTTACTTGAATGTAACTCACAGAAGTTGTTCAAAGTGCCCGCCGTTGCCCTGACGACACAATATCATTCGTCGAATCAAGGACCATTGGAGATCATGTGCGTTATCGCGAACGACGCCTGTGGCAATTTGTGCCGCTAGGTCTTCCTCAGTGTCTACAGAGTTCTGATATAACAAAGCCTTCATGTGTGCCCACAAATAAAAATCAAGTGGCGTGAAATCAGATGACCATGCTGGTCAAATGAACTGGACCACCACGGCATGTACTCCGTCGAGATGAGAAACACATTAACTGGAGAGCAGTCAGCAAATACACTACATTAGCACTACGTAGTCGAATGTAGGCGTAGCAGTGTAATCTAATGAAAGGTCCTCTTTTCAATATCGGCTACCTAACCTCCAGGCGCATAGACAACATGTTGGCATTGGAGAGCGAGAGAATGAGTCATCGCGGACATGTTCCTGCGCAAAACATAATCACCTAGGCACAACTTATCATCCCTAAAATTTTCGGTACCTATTTCTGAAACACCCTGTTTAACATTATATTATGCCTACAAACTTAATACAAAATTTCTATATTTAATTTTCATACCTAGGGCAAATACTGAACAGCACAATAATTCTCCTGTTTTCCAAATATTACAATTATAGAATAAGTTACATACTCATCCGAATGTTGATATTTTCAATATGAACTTTTCTAAATACAGAATAATTTGTTATCAAATTTTACAGAATATTGTTGTTACTGAATTTCAAACTACTTTTACACATTATTTTCAATTACTTTTTTCTTCTTTCTCTCTCTGCTATTTTATTTCAGTTTTTAATAGGAGTATGTTTCTTCTCCTTGTTTATGTTTTATCAATTATAACAATTATCAGTCTAAACGTGATTTGTAAGTATTATATAGGTTGGATAAAAAGTTATGGCAACAGTTCGATATTTTTGACATGGCTTTATTCACAGGGGTACAACATTTACGCACCTTCTATATAATCGCCCCCTTATTTATTATCTTTTGCCAAATTTTTGGAAGTCGTCGTACACCATCAGCGCGTCCATCTTTGTTGATGTTCCGTATTGACCACCCTAAAGCACGGATAAGTTCATCTCTGCTATTGTACCGGGTCCCTCGCAGTGGTTCTTTCACTTTGGTGATAAGATCGTAATCGCATGGATCATATCGGGTGAGTACGGTGGATGTTCCAGTAGTCCGCGTTTTCCGTCTGCCTTGGAGGTTCAGCGTGGTGCATTATTACCCCATCAATGTAATACGCCACAATGAACATCACCTTCACAGCACTTTGTGTAGGGCGCACTTTCTTCGGACGAGAAGAACCTGGTTGCTTCCATTCATTTGATTGGCGTTTCAATTTTGGTTGGTTCGTATGAGCGAGCCCAGGTTTCGTCCATAGCGACGATTCGTCCAAGAAAGTCGACATCTTTCCTTTGGTACCGGTCCAACAAGGCCTGTGCGACTGAATAACGGTGCCATTGTTAAACCTCGGTAACCCAGAATGTCTTGCAGAATGTGGAGCACAGTTTTGTGACATACTCAGTCTTCCGCTGCTAACTCACGAGCAGTCCATCGGCGATCAGCATCCAACAGGGAAGCATGGATTTGAACTGTGTTGTTCTGCACGCGGGGTCGTCCTGTACGGAGGTTGTCCTGAACGGCATCTCTGCCTTCCCGGAACGCTTTAACCCATTGTGCCACTGTGCGATATGGCAACGATGCATCGGCATATGCTTCATGCCGTCCCTGAAAACATGCTTGTGCACTACGACCTCGTGTCACTTCAATTTTGATCCAGGAACGTTGCTCTAGTTTTGTAAACGTGGTCTTAGGGACGCTCGCACTATCCCTATGAAAGTCAACGTTCTACACACTGCAGTAGATTGACAGAGTACTGTCGCCGCTGGCTGCACTGACTCATCTAACAGTCCTTGTTCATGTCCACACAGCTGGCAACTCTCGAACGCACCATCGTCACGTGACAGCAGTGTTGCCATTACTTTTTATCCAACCTATGTATTTAATAAGTCTAAACGTTTTCGACTCTACAGAGTCATCAACAGAAGTTATGCCGTGGAATACTCCTTTATGAAAATGTTAATAATATTGATGCCAACATCACCAATTCCTTTAACCAATTGCACCCGGCTATAAAATTCACTTCCATTCTATTCGTAATACTTCCAAACACCATGATATACATAAGTTCTGCAAATGTAGGTTTATTATCGATAGAATGTTAACTGTCCTCTTAAGTCAGACCATTCCAAGTGGGCAGCCCCCGTGATGCCCCATGGCTTCCCTGGGTTCGTTGGAGTCGTGCCAAGCCACGGAAAGAGACAGTGAGTGAGTGGGAAAGAGACGGAATACCGATCGCTGAGAGGGTTGCAAGCGTGCAAGGGGTAGAGTGAGCCAGTGAGGTACATACTTTATATGGATAGCACATTTTATGACACATAGGAAGAATTCAAGAATTATAACAATTGGCCATTACAAAATAATACAACATAATAAAATTGCCCTTTTTTCTGTAGTTAGGAAGACAATAAGAACATTTCTTTGATTTGTTTCCCTTTCAGCTATATCAGAGAATATTGTTTGAGTAGAATGAATGCGTAACACTGCTTCCAACGCAACATCGAACAAACATGACCTAGTTGTACTCTTATTTAAGTTCATAATTTTGAGAATATGTGTTCGCAAAGGTATATAAGGCTAATATAACAATTAACTTACATGTCAGTGCGTGGATAAACGGAAACTCTTTTTGCTTCAAGTTCTTATAAAACGCAACGAGGCCGCATGGAATATTGTAATATTTATCTTTCACAATTATGTGACACTGAAGCCTTGTCAATTCTCTTTGGAATTTGACTGGAGCCTGCTCAACATTTATAGAAAAAGACGTGATAAAGATGTCAAAAATTTCCTAGATGCGGCGACAGATTGTTTGTGGAGAGAGACTAATTCTCTCAAATAACGTCACCAGGAAAGGACACAATATCTCTGAAGTTGAAATCATGCACTCATTTACAAACATTCCTTCCGTAAAAGGCCGGCTACTTTTGGTGATATTTAGGACAACAATATAGATTGCATGGACAGCTCTTTCGGTTCTTGGCTCAATATGTTGCGGAAAAAAGGGAAAATTAATTTTTAATGACTTCGTCACTATACAAAAATACATACATACATAACAGTAGTTAAACGGACAGAAAATCCTTTAACAGTTTAACAAACGTTTTTATAATAGTTCCCATATATTGTTGACAGCTGTTCAAAATAAACTTACTATAACTTAAACATTAATTTAATCTTATTGCCCTTAGAGTACTTAATTAGTTGAAATGATATTTACCTCATCGTAAGAAGACTGCGTTTCGACCTTTAGTTTCGTTATTAATGCCTTCCTCTCTTCGCCGATAATATGAGCGTGGGTATCAGAATGTTTAACTTCAAAGTGACGCTTAATGTTGTACGTTTTTTCCTTTACATTGATATGGCATATTAAACATTCTTGTCGTTAGATTAGACAAGATACAAGCCCTTCCAAGAGCGGTTAAATCCTGAACCGACTGTCGACGCACATCTCTTCATTCTTATTCAGACTGTTAAGCACAAACGATAGTACACCATATGTATGAATGAATGACTGAGGGAACGCATAATCCAGCAGTGCCTGCAGAATATCGAAGAAACGAGAAGAGTTGATGATCGTATGCATTCGTACACCACCACAACCGCAGCGACAGAGAGGAGTGGGGGTCCGCCGAGGGCAGGCGCAGGGCACGTCCGGGCGCCCTAGCCCTCAAACGTAGTGTTGGATTGGTCTGCCTTAAGTAAAGCCCGTTTTAATAAAAAAAATATATATATATATAGTCAATTTAGCGAAAATCAACGGTTTTAGCAAACATATAATAGATCATTTATTCAAGAAACGCAAGAAAAAACTATCCCATAATAAACATACCACATTTCAGTATTTATTTATTTATTTATTTATTTATTTATTTATTTATTTATTTATTTAACCTGGTAGAGATAAGGCTATCAGGCCTTCTCTTCCCCTCTACCAGAGGGTTACAACTACAATATTAAGAATACAATTACAATTATAATTACAATTAATATTAAATTTACAGATACAATAAAAATCAAAGTACTAAAAGATTAAATGATTAATAAAAGCTAGACAGTTTATTGTAAAAGTTAAAAAGAGAGAAGCATTTCTTTTATTGAGTAAGTACAAATTAAACCTACTCTACGCAGCAAGAAAATGCTTAATCAGCTTTCTTTTGAACGCTACAAAATTCCGACAATCTCTGATGTCACTGGGTAGGGTATTCCACAAGCGCGAGAGCGAGAATGTGTATGATGATGAATACGATGATGTCTTATGTGTTAGTATGCCTAGTATGCGGCTATTTTGCGTGCGTGTGAAGAGATTATGATATGATGACAGGTAACTGAAACGGGAGGCAAGGTAGGTAGGTGTAGAAGTGTGAAGGTCTTGGAAAAGGAGAACAAGGGAATGAAAATTTCTACGTTCGTTAAGCCGTAGCCAGTTTAGAGTTTGGAAGGATGGTGTAATGTGGTCAGCGCGACGGACATCGCAGACGATGCGAACACAAGAATTATGAACATGTTATAATTTTTGCGACTGGTTTACATTGAGGTCAGTCAGTAGAAAATCACAATAATCACTGGCACAATATCACTGACACCAAAGAAATCAATGGTTAGCATGACATACTTTGGCAAAGTATCGAACCAACTTAGTAGTGCCCACACCTGTGGAGTAACTGTCAGCGCGTCTGGCTGCGAAACGAGGTGGCCCGGGTTCGATTCCCGGTCGGGACAAGTTACCTGGTTGAGGTTTTTTCCGGGGTTTTCCCTCAACCCAATGTGAGCAAATGCTGGGTAACTTTCGGTGTTGGACTCCGGACTCATTTCACCGGCATTATCACCTACATCTCATTCAGACGCTAAATAACCTAAGATGTTGATAAAGCGTCGTAAAATATCGTACTGAAAAAAAAACTTAGTAGTTAAAAAAACATGGTATCGATATAGCTTTTCACACAAATAATAAATTAAATAATGTCTTCCCTCACAAATTACACACCAGAGATAAATATCACAGTGGAGGTATATATACAGTATGTTTCAAGTATATTGGCCAGACTTGCAGGAATTTTAGAACACGGTATAGCGAGCATGTTTCTTATTTTTGACATAATAGGAGAAAGTCCAAATTTGCTACCCATTTGATTGAGCAAGGCCACGAATTAACCTGTATAAACGACGATTTACGCATTATCCTTCCTCTAAATGACAGTACTTGCATCAACGCCGCTGTAGATTTTCATATTGGTCGGGTTTGTAATTCAGGCATATCGCTTTTAAACTAAGAAGTACCCAACTTACGAAATCCTCTCTTTAACATGAACGCACACAACCCACGTGCTCCTCTATCAGCCTATAACCAACTTTTCCCCCCTTTTACCTTCTGTTGTCAACAAAGCAATTTGTAAATTTTGTAAACAAGGTGCCCCCGACAGTTGCCGTCTAGCTGCCAAAGACACCGGAACTTTCACCGTGATCCTCAATTTGTAAGGTTGCTCATCATTTTATTATCAAAACTTTAGACAACACTTTCGATATAGGGGAGAGTTGCGTAATTTGTACCGTTGCCTAAATTGTACCACCGTCTTGAAAATTAGTTCTTTGATAAGTGTTGTCATCTACGTCAAACTTTATGAACTATATCTACAAATATGCCATTTTATGAGAGACGAAGCCTGTGGGTTGTGTTGTGCAGACGTGAAGTGAAAAAACTTGTTTCAGGTAGTTTCAATCTAGTTTTTGCGCTACCTGGCTACAACAATTACTTCCGAAAGGTAAGTGGAAGTCCACAATGCTATATATTATTTAAAACTACATTTATATATTGTAATTCTCATTAAGTTACAGACTTCTGTTAGAAATCGTTAGCAAGAATTTAACAAAGAAAACATGGTGAGGTTTCGTATTTTGTACCGGCTTCAGTTTCCTATAATGTACCGGTACAATATAGGGAACTTTCGTTATATATGTTTGAAATTGTAGTGACGTATGAAGAAAAACATACCTAATTTAAATCAGCAATTATAATTTACTAATTTCTAATCATTTCAATATGAATATAATACTGTAATTTTTATTTTTAGGAAATAAAACACATTCAATTCTGAATTTAAAATAGTCATGTCAAACGTTCATTACAAATAATAAAAAATACTGTGACATAAAAATAGCATAAACACAATAATTTATGCATTTAGAATTTAATTGAATAATTTCCCCACTTCATGTTCAGGCGTTTTTAATTTTCTTCCTTTGTAACAAATTATAATTGCAATTTACATTAATTCCAGAATGGAAAAAATCTTGCTGTTGCTGCATATATGAATGGCGATCATGGAATAAATTAATGTGCGCGAATGTACAATGTGCCTAAGCCTACAATACTAAAACATGCGAAAAACAAAAACGTAATTGCTAATGGAGATGTGAAATCGTTTGGAAGAACCACAGTACTTTCGGCAGAAATTGAAAATGAAAATCACATTCTAAAGTTTGAATAAATGATATTTGGATTAACTCCAACAGATGTTAGGAAACTTTCTTTTGATATAGCTCAGAGAAATGGACTGCCACTTAATTTCAATCGTGAAAAGAACCAAGCATTGAAGAAATGGTATTATCCACAGCCTATCTGAAGAGGCATCCCAAATTGTGTAGGCAGACAGAGGAAACATCCATGGCTCGAGCGAAAGGCTTCAACAAGGAAAGTGTCTATGAATTCTTCGATCTGCTGGAAAACATTAGTGAAAGGTACAAATTGGAATCCACGAGGATTTTCAATGTGGACGAAAGCGGCTTCTCCACAGTACAGAAGACACAGAAAATCGTACCGAGGAAAGGCAAGAAAGAAGTGGGGTGTGATATCGAGTGGAGAAAAAGGAGTGAATACAATGATGTGCCAATGCATCTGGTCAATATGTTCCTCCCATGACTATGATCTGTCTGTTGGTGCTCCACCGGTTATTATTATTACAGTTTCAGAAACTGGCTACATCAACTCTGAATTGTTTGTCAAATGGATGCAACAATTCATTTCCTCTGTCCATCCTACCAAAGAAAGGACAGTATTGCTGTTGCCTGAATGGACACACCATCCACAGCAAGAACTTTGATGCCCTGATGTGTGTGGTACAATTTAGGAACCTAATGGTACAATTTAGGAAACCAGTTGCCTAATTTGTACTCATTGCAGACATTTAGAAAACTGAACGTCATGACTTTATGTTAACTTGAAGTAAACTTTTCTTTTTAGGAAAATCCTCCCAACATATCAGGAATTGAGTTGTCGCTATTGAAATGATTCAACATTTGTCAATTAAAATAAAAAAAATAATATGTGTAAAATGGTACAAATAAGGCAACTCTCCCCTATTAATTATTTTATTTAGTTTACCTTATTCACTTTGTATTCATATTGGCTTCCTATACAATATGTAGGCCTATATTTAAACTTAATACAGCAACTGTTTCTTGCGCTTACATCCATACTTCGCATAACGAAGTCTGAAATAAGTTTGTACTTTAGTTTATGTTCATATCAAGCTCATACACTATTTAATGGCTTCTAAGCATTTATGGATGACCCTTTTTCTTTACACTGTACCATTTGTTTCATAACTTGTGTGTTTAAGCTATATGATTTGCATATCTAAATGAGACAATTCTCATACAGTGTTCATTGTTTGCAGTTTTGTTTATTCTACACACAAGACACTGCACTGGAATTATGTGATCCCCTTATCACAGACTGTTCAACAAGCTGTAGTCCATCCTCGTTTTAACATTGTATTGATGGAACAGCTTACACAAGCTTTTCATTTATTTTTAAATTTTAAAATTTAATCACATAAGATTTTACAATTCTATTTTTAACTAATTTTTGTAACTTGTTTAGTCTTGCTATAGTAATATACTATAGGCCTAAAAGGCACATTCAAACTCCTATATATTCTGATAATGACTATGTACAGTCGAAAACATTTAAACTTATTAAATAATACGTAGCACAAATAACTTTTAGTTATCTTGTTTCAAAGATAAGCATAGGCGGACCTTGTTTAACCTAATTAATATAACTGCTTATCGGCTTCTACATGGTTTTTAAATTTGTCTGTTGCGTTCAATAATAAAAAATACAAATAAAAAAATAAATAAATGAGAATAATGCAAAATTAAACATATGGGAAACTACAATCATAGCTCAGTGTCATTAAAAAATCCTGTGCACCAACGTCACAGCAGATAACAATGCGAAAAAAATGCGCATTAAATGTTATGTAATACATTTTACACATATCGAAGACATATTACAGCATTTATTTTTAATTCCCCACCATATTTAACTGTATGTTCCTCTTTTAAACTTCGTGCACCAAAGCTTCAAAAATAGCGTCGCAACACTGAGAAGGTCAAAAATAAGCATTAAATTGTATATGATATATTTTTGACATATTAAAGTTTATTTTGAAGTGATTTTTTTATGGTTACTGGCTTTCCACCATACTAAGGGGAAAGGATGGTATTTTTTTAAACTTTGTTCCTATTTGGTGTAAAATATTAATTTTTTGCATGTAGAGAGCTCATAGCTGTGGCAACTGAACCAAATAAAAATATTTTGAAACAAAAATTATTTGGGGGCCCAAATTTGAAAAAAAATATACCCAATGCAGGATTGTACTAAAACCGATATATCTAAACTGTTTTTAAAGATAGATTCAAACAGTTTTTTGCACTGTATTTGCAAAAGCATGTTCTACAAACTGTCTGTAACAGAATTTTGATATTAATCCCTACGTTTGTAAAATAAACAATTAAAATGTAATAACAATTTTCTGATTTCCTTTCTTGCAAACAAACGGACGTATTTTTTAAATTAAATCAATTAACAAACTTCTGTTACAGAGAAAACTTTCCTAATAGTCTAAAGAATGAGTGTTCTAAATTTCATTCATGTATCTTTAATAGTTCAGAAATTATATCCAATTTTGTCTGGCAATGCAGCAAAAAAAAAAAAAAAATGAAGTTACTGGAAACCGATAAAAGCGGGCGTGTGATTTAAAAATCCATAGGACAGGAAGTTTAAAAATGACGTCTCAACATCCGATAAGGGCACAAATACCCACAAAATGTTATCCAATGCATTGCACACATATCAAAGGGTATTTTAAAGAAAGGAAGTTTAAAAATGGCGATTCAACATCCGATAGGGGGCACAAATACCTACAAAATGTTATGCTATGCATTCCACACATATCACAGAGTATTTTAAAGATTTTTTTAATTTACTCATGTTTCACCAAAAAATACCATCCTCTCCCCTTAAAAACATCCTCTCCCCTTAAACACTGGACATGATTGCTTGGTACAACACCACCATTTAGCACTTGTTGCCTCACTGTAACAGAATGTGACTGATGAAGGGAAGCAATGCGTGTTACGGGATATTAGCAATATTAATTATATTTTATACATTTATTAAATTTTGATAAAGTATAGAGTTACTGTTTTATACTTTATATTTATTATTTAGTTGTCCACACCTGTGGAGTAACGGCTAACGTGTCTGGCTGCGAAACCAGGTGGTCCGGGTTCGATTCCCGGTCGGAGCAAGTTACCTGGTTGAGGTTTCTTCCGGGGTTTTCCCTCAAACCAATATGAGCAAATACTGGGTAACTTTCGGTGCTGGACCCCGGACTCATTTCACCGGCATTACCACCTTCATCTCATTCAGACGCTAAATAATATAGGATATTAATAAAGCGTCGTAAAATAACCTAATAAAAAATATTTAGTTATCTTGTATACTGATAATGTTGAACATAATTAGGTAGTCTCTGGAGCAGTTGTTTGCGCGCTTTCGATCAAAGAACTCCGGTTACCACTGACTGATGCCGCAACAACTTGCAAATCAATAAGACAGTCGGTTGTGTTGTGGCACAGAGATACACTTTTCTACGAGCATTCCTTAAATTGTATCATATAGTGTTTCGAATCTGCTAAGATCTGCGTATTTTCTTTACTCAGTGTGATATATTTTTTATTATAATTGTTTTGTGTCTCTGACCATATCTCTCTCAATTTTTTTGCTTAAAATGATACCTTAGATAACAGAGTTTATTTCTACATTTGAAATTCATAGTATGTGTGGAATGGCATATTAGTTTAATGTTATTGATCATATTAATAAAATTAAATTGAATTTCAAAATCTATAGCAAAAGTAAAGTTCTTCAGTGACTAATGTAAACATTTATATTACTGCCAGAACACTCGTTTGTTCACAAATTGTTACTCCAAATTAATCGAATCCATTTAGTTTAACGTAAAATATATTTAATTGAATTTCATAATGGAATAAAATAAACGTGTGGTATAAATATTTTAAGATCTACTGTTTAAAAATAATTTACTCAGGCCCTTAACTCTAGGGAACACGTTTACATAATATAGAGAGCACAGCAAAATCACAACAAAATTTCTTACATTGACATTTTACTGCTCTACACAGCGAAAATACGTATCGGTGATAGACAGGGACAGTCTACTTTGGAACACTGTAACACTGATTGCAGTGTTTTGGCTATCAGTTTTAAATGATTTCACTGGTCTGTTAACAAGTGTTAATAATGTATGTGGTTTACAAATATCTTGTATAAAACGATCTTTTTTAAATAGTCAAGCTAGACGCTCGGTTCATAATGTAGTCAAGTAGTGAAAAGAGAAATGTGCAATACTTATTCTTTTGCAAGTTACACATCTCGTTGATAGTTGTGTTCAAACTAAAGCATTAACTGGCGCTCGTATATATGGCAAAATAGAAACCTCTTACATAATTGATGTGTTGTAGCTGAAATGTTGTAATCAGTGTTCGCTATTGCTCAAGATAAATAGACCCTACTGATTATGAAAATGGAAGCAAAAAATCTGTAACACGTAACATTTTTGTGTGACAGGAGGGGAAGTATTTTGATTTAAAAAAACGTTTTCGTGCATTTAAAAATACGTAATTACAACAGTGAAAATAAATAAATTCCTAAGATACAAAATTTATACACAAAATACACAAACGTTTTACAGAAAAATAATAACGCTGCATAAATAATAATTACAATAAGAAAAAATAGCATGGTGTTCCTATTTCCCTTCAAAATAGGCTTTTACTGTATTAATTTAAAACTGGATCAAATTAGCTATAATTTTTTAAGGTTTATAAATTAAATTGTTTAAAATCTCAAATAAAATATCTTAGGAGCCGTACATTGCAGTAAACAATCATATACAGGCTTCAAGTTAGATTTTTAATAAATGTATTTAGTTACTTACGGTTATTTTTTCCTCTTGTCGTTTCAGTCATCTTTTCTAAACAGAAACCAACAGTAGTCCCCCATCATACTAGAATCCCACCTTCCTCGATATCGTTGTTCTATCCTGTGTATATCTTGATGGAATCTTTCCCCTTGTTCATCGCTTATAGCTCCTAATTTCTCTGGGAAAAAGGCCAGATGGGAATGTAGGAAATGTATTTTCCATGACATTCGATAACCAAGCTTCTGGTAACTATGCAGGAGTTCTTGTACAAGCTGTTGGTAATTTTCAGCTTTATTATTACCTAAAAACCCACTAACAACACTTCCAAAGGCGAGCTTCTAGTTCCTCAACACTTATTTTTTTTAAGCTCTCACCTTTGAAAAGTTTCCTAATTTGAGGGCCAACAAAAATTTCCTCTTTCACTTTAGCCTCACTGAGCTTCGGAAACATATTCCATACATATGTATCCATAGCTTTAACGAAATTCTTCATTAAACCAAGCTTGATATGTAAAGGAGGAAGCAGTACTTTTTCCGGTTTCACTAAAGACATACTTGATATTATGTTCTCCTGGGATATAGCTTTCTCGGGGAGGCCAGTCTTTCACTATATAGTGTTTTTCAGTCGCTCTACTATCCCACAAACAGAGAAAGCAACAGTATTTTGTGAATCCACCCTGAAGTCCGAGCAATAAGGCAACAATTTTCAAATCTCCGCAGAGTTGCCAGCAGTATGTTTTACATTGGGCTGCATCTAGTAACACTGACAAATTTTTATAGGTTTCCTTCATATCCACTGAATACGCCACTGGAATTGATGGTTTAGTGTTTCCATTGAGCAATATCACTGCTTTTAAACTTATTTTGGAAGAATCTATGAATAACCTCCATTCTTCTGGGATGTGCTGAAATCCTAGTTCTTTCGTTAAGCCGTCTATATTTACACGCATCCACATAGAATTCTTCATTATGAAATACTTCGAAAATTGTTCATGTCTCTTCCTCTACAATGAAATTCTAGTATCTGGTGCTAGCAGGTTCCATTGTTCCAGTCTAGACTCTAAAATATCGGCTTGTTTAGTGAGATTAAGATCTCTTATTAAGTCGTTCAGTTCACATTGTGAAATAAATGGGGTTCTTTATGATGTTCAGGACTATAGGACGGATCAGAGGATGTTGATGGTTGAGCCAAGTCATCTGTTTGTTCTATTGGAAGAACCAATTTCTTCAATTGCAAGGAGATCTGGAAATAGGGAGTTTTGGTCCATGTGGTAGAGCTCGTATTACAGATGGAACATTAGGATATTCAATTTTAGATCTTGTTTTCTCTGAAAATCCCGTAATCTTTGTTAAACAGAAATAACAATCTTCTGCATGGCTTGTCGGTTCACGCCAGATCATTGGAACTGCAAACGGCATACTTCGAGTCTTCTCTCCATTCATCCATTTTATCAGTTTTGAGTAACATGTTGTGCAGCACAATGCGGAGCCTATGATTTGTCCTCATCACATACATTACATTCCAAATAGTAATAATATGCTTGTTTTAACTTATCTGATAAAGGCCTAAGCTGCGATTTTGCCGTAAATTCTCCACATACGTAACAAAATCTGTCCGGCCAATTTACACACGCACCAGGAGATTTTTCATTCTGAGAAAGCGTAAATGAACGTGAACATCAACACTTAAAACCAGCGATACACCTTGTCACAAGCTCAAACAATAATAAACTAATCCTAAAATGCAATCTATGTCACTCTGAAAGCCCAACCTCTCAGTGCTTTCTGTCGGTCTAGCGTCATAAAGCAATAAAGTAATACAGGTATCATCCACTACACGCCTTATTAACGCTGACTCATGCATGTCAAAGAACCTATTCCTTAAAATACACTTCAAGTATATTCTGAGCAACAATATGTTATAAAACGTATGAATATACTGTGTACCCGTTTAAATAAAGTCCATAGTTCGATACCCAAGTTTTGGTAAATTCATTCTTTTTTTTTTTTTTCACAGTTTCCAATTTTCCTCTTAAATGGTGCGTGATAGAAAATGTTCAAGTTTAGATCACTATCAGCACACAAACATTGATCTAAAATGTCCATTTTCACCCTTGTGACAAAAACCTTGTTGACTAGTGTTATTAAAGACAGTATAAAATGATTAACTTTCGCCATTAATTAACACAAATTAGCGTATTGACAAGTTACAAAATTATGTCCATTTCAACAGCTCAGTCGCATACAATTCAAATATCAAAGGCGCTTAACAATATTACCATTTCGTTTAAAAATAGGTATACAAGCAATTTGCAAAGAACTGGAACTACCTCTGAAATAACCACATTGAAAAAGTTTTATTAATAGTTCAGGGGTTACATACACCTTTCATCATTAAAAATTGATGCCTCATTACTTTGATTTCTTTATTATCCTTAAGTCTAATTTTTATGACATTTTATATGCTTAACGTCTGAAAATTTATTTTTGATTGAAAAGGGAAAAAATTGAATATATAAAATGTTTTTAGAATTGTGAATCATCAGAATTTGTATTTCCCAGTTTGTACAGAACCAAAAACAAAATTTGGGTCATGTGAGTAAACACTGAGCATGCGAAGTATGTTATAACTGGAACTTGGAAAATTCAGGCGGTCCAAATTTTGTATCTGGGCCTGTACTAAACAGCTATTTAAAAAAAATACTCCTGTCTTTTTATTAATAATAATAATAATAATAATAATAATAATAATAATAGTAATGATAATAATAACATTCGTATTAAGAAGCTCAAGCACAGTGATTAGTATCTGTGCAATGCAAAGAGAAGCAAACGTTTTCATATAGGCTATTATTTAAATTTAAATAAAATTTCAAATTCTTCTTATCCAATAAGTAAAAGATTAGGCCATAGTCTGCTGATCTAAGATAAAGTGATATGTAAAATTTCATCTTATTATCTTAAAAAAATTATGGAAGATACGATTTGAAGAATTTTGAGAAATAATACAGCTTTCAGAAAATTAGGGATAAACTTGTAGATTGATGGCTGGTATTATGTTTCCATGACAGGATATTTTAATGCATAAATTGGTCAGTTTCATGTATAATATCTATAGATATCTTAAAACTGTTTTCACAGATCTGAAAATTAAAGTTCAATGAAATTACTATAAGCAGAGTTCAAAATCAATTTTTTGGCCCTAGTATGTGTATGCAAATCTGTAAGAAATAGCTGTCCAAAGACAGAGAGACAGAAAGCATGTGAAGAACCAAATTGTTTCGGTCCGTTACTGCTGAAAATGTGCATTTCTCTGAACATTTGAAAATATAATTTTGACTTCGTCATAATTTATCGTATCACCTAAACTTGAGAAATTGAGGAACATCTCTTTTCTTTGCTGTAACGTAGGCTCTAGTAACTTGTAAATTTTCTAGTACCTACTTTAAATGTCAGTGTTATTACTGTAGTGATATGTGATCATCAACAGTCTCATAAAAATGAAATACAAGTGGCACGGTTTGTATATTAAGAAATAAACATTGCATTTATATATAACAAAATTAGCTGTCCACTTACGTCAACATACTAATGGTTTTAAACCACTTGCTCTGCATGTTCCAGTCCGACATCATTTCAGGCAATAGAGACTTGAGTGTGTAGTACATGTCTATGGACTGTTTGGTTCTCTCCATGCTGTTCTTGCAGCGTATCAACCAGCGTTCTAATCGGGCCTCATGTAAACTCCCTAAAGACAAAGAAAATGCAATCGCATCAGATTAAAGTTTGATCACATCTGTGCACCGTGTGATTTCTGCCTCTTATAAATGTCTTTAATGTAAACTATGATTATTTAGTTATTATATTGACATGTTTGCTCAGAGTTGCTTTCGTTGTTAATCTTTAAGTAAGATTTAGGATGTTCAATTATTCATATTTCAGAGCAGAAGTGGTGTAAGTCAAATTTGACTTACACCACTTTTGCTCTGAACGGCTCAAATAAATAATGTACAAAATACAATTCCTATTTTCTCTTTGTTTTTTTTTTTCTCTCTCAATCTCTCTGTTCTTCGTATATACATTTACAGGCAAAATATATATTCATGTCATTTAAATTTGTATAATAACGACCGAATCATTAGCCTAGTTTTATATGAGCCGTTCAGAGCAGAGGTGGTGTAAGTCAAAATTGACTTACACCACTTCTCCTCTGAACGGCGCATATGTATGTATGTCTATATATATATATATATATATATATATATATATATATATATATATATATATAAACAGGTCGGCCTCGGTAGCGTAGTCGGTATAGCGCTGGCCTTTTGTGCTAGAGGTAGCGGTTTCGATCCCGGTCCAGGACGATGGCATTTAAGTGTGCTTAAATGCGAAACGCTTATGTCAATAGATTTAATGGTATGTAAAAGAACTCCTGTGGGGCCAAAATTCCGGCATACCGGCGACGCTGGTATAACCTCTGCAGTTGCGAACGTCGTTAAATAAACCATAGTTTAATTTTAATTTGTTATATATACACACACAAAATGGGTGTAACAAAAATTGTTACAAAACCTTATGATGTGCAATAGTACCACCAAAACAAACAGTTTAAGTCAGGAAATCACTCTCCGGAAATGGGTTGAATGTTTTATTCTATACTCCCAAAGTGCTCTGTGCTGACGACCACTGCTCTAGAATATAGGAAAGAAATCCTCTACGCAAGTGGTGAGTGGAGGAGACCACCACTCCAATAACCACTCTGCGGGAAGCCATTGTTTGAAGGGAGTGAGCGACTGCAGAGAGGGGATCATTTCTTTCTGAACTCAACTGCAGTTAAGATATCACACTTCCTGTTGATACGGTAGTACCTGCCAAGCGCATCTTACCCCTCAGCGGCCTCGAGCCGATGCTGTCTGAAACACATTCTCGCAATGCTAGACTCCTCCCATTTGTATCTCTTCCTCTCCACCCAAATTCCCAGACTAACTCTACGGATTTATGACATGGAGTATATATGATTTATATGCCAAAATGAAAATGAAACAAAGTCGCTTTCGTGAAGTAAAGCAATAAATTCATTAACTTACAATTCAGAGTGCTTAAGTGCTTAAAAGTGCGAGATTGAGCGTTTGCACACAGCTGACACCTTCGAATTAGGGACTGGGGGTTTCGCTCTAATATTCCAACTGTTTCTTGGATTAATGCGAAAGTGCTGAAATACTGAAGGTAAGTTGCGATTACGGTTCAATAAGATCGAAGTAGACCAAGTTTTCATGTATCCTCAGACGATGAATTCCACAGGGGTGAGGTGTGGCGATCGTGGGGGCCAAGCAGTGGGTGATTCTCGTACCCATCGCCTGCGAGTAACAATATATATGTTGGCTAGAAATGGGCCTCTGTCTCGTAAACGTCGGTTGATGCGAACTAAACGTTGCTCGACATGGGATGTGTCTGCCAGAAAACCATTCACAGTACACTCTTCTTTCTGCATTATAGGTCATGTGCACGTCAGCAAGTTCATTTTACATCCATTCAAATAAGAGCTGTGAGGAGCAGAAAACACTTCAAAACGTAGGCCACACTGAAGAAATACAATTTACAGAAGCATTATACAACTCACAGTAACGAATATGGCAGATACGAAGAGAAGAGCGTGTAGCATTAATTCAACAATTGAAGGAAAATGAGATAGAAGCTATTTAAGATCACAATGTTAGTGAATCGGCTGTGCGACTCAGTTATGAAATTTCACTTGTAATAGTACGATATTATAAACCTTTTAAAGATTGAAAATTTGAAGAATGTTTAATTACAACTGAAGAACTTTTCTCAAGTGTAGGAGTTTGAATCTATTAGTTTGTCTCCTTCCACCGCGATGCATCCCATCCGAGGTCTAGCCGAGGACGTTCAGGTGCAATTAGTAATTATTTGTCGGTCTGTCATTTGTTGTTCTTTCGCAGTAGATGAAAATACTTATGTAAGCGATAATCCCCAACTGGTGATTTTTGTAAGAGGCGGTATTTAAAACCTTCAGATTAAGGAGAGCTCTTATATATTGTTCTCATAAAGGATACTACTACTGGTTCCGATATTCTCATGTAGAGGCTGTAGAAATTATTTTGGACTTCCTTGGAATAAACTTATATCCTTGGCAACCAATGTTGCTCCTTCCATAGTTGGAAGTAAAACGGGTGTAATAAGGAATCTAGGGGACGAAGTGAAAAGCATTAATGTATACCATGAAGTTATTTCTATTCACTGCATTATACACCAACAGAATTCATGTGCAAAACAAATCAAAATGGTGTTATAGAAGTAGCCCAGTTGGAAAAACCACCAACACAATTATATCAAAAAGTCTCGCTCATTGTCAATTTATGTTTTTCTTGATGAATCCAGTAGCGAGTATGGCGATCTGTTATATTATAGTAAAATGCGGTGACTAAGTCATGGCAAATTATTGAATAGGTTCTTTGAACTGAGGGAGGAAACATCATCGTTCACGGGGAAAGAAGAAAAGTCTGTATCATAAGTGAAAAATGAAAAAATGTATTTGTGAACTTGCCTTCTTAGTGGAATTATCTGAATGCTTTAAATTGTTTTCTACAAGGTATCAACAAGATTATTACACTGTTATATGACAGAGTGAAGGCGTTTAATATGAAACCACTTCTAATAATGGAACGTTAGCTTAACTAAAAGGATAAGCTACAGCACATTTTTCAAAATTAACAACGATATAGGCATACTAGTTTCTTAAGGGTATATGTACGTGAACGACCACAAATATTATCAGAAAATGCAGGCTCTAAATTTCTAAAATTTTATAAGAGAATGAACTCACAATTGGACAAAAATTACAAGGTACAACAACAAGACTTATTAGAATTAAATATCTGATAAAAGTATAAAAAGGTTACTAATAGTATTTTTCAAACCAGTTTTATCAAAGTATGAAAAAGAATTCTGCAGTTACATCATTTTTTGATAACCATATAATCATAACATTGTTATGATCTCTCTGACATTTTAAATATTTTTCCTGCATGTAATAAACACTTATTTCTGAAAAGTAGACTACTCTCAGACATGTACAGTTGTTCATTTTAATACAATTAATTTTTTATTTGTCCTATATAAAATATATTAAAATTTACATAATGTTTTGTGAACTAATTTTTCTACTTTCGAAGAAATGGGCATTATTGTAGTCTACCTTTTGTATAAATGCATGTTAAATCAGCGTACAAAATTTCAGAATTCTATCTCTAATTGTCGTGGAGTTATGAAATTATATGTGTGAAAATTTTCAAATTTTGGAAAATTTAATTTAAAGTAAAAAGTGAATTATAAAAAAATATTATTAGTAACTTTTTTATACTTTTATCAGATATTTAAATTCTAATAAGTCATGTTGTGATAGTTTTGTAATTTTTGTGCAATTGTGAATTCATTTCCTTATAAAATTTTAGAAATTTAGAGCCTGCATTTTCTGATATTTGTGGTCGTTCACGTACATATACCCTTAAGACTTTGGATTTCGAAGAATATATTCACACATTATGACGATCTGCGCCAGGAATTTGATTCGAGATTTTAAGACTAGGAAAATTTTCAATTAGATTTTAGATTATTATTTGTAATTAGAACTTATTGACTTACTTTACGATAGTGAATTGAAGGACAAATATCAAAACAAAAGAAGTTATCTGACTTTTATATGAACTTTCCATGCCTTAGATTTCCCCGATTGTACAGACATCCATTTTCGGATTCACTTATCTGTGCGAACAGTAATTTTTTAAGGTGATGAAGATAAACAAGCCATGTCATGGATGCCAAATATCGGATCACAACTAAAAATGTGCTGTCACATTATGCACTATACAAACAATAGTTCAAAATGTTGAGAAAATGCTGAGGGAAAAGAGAATTAAACAAATCCCGAAAAATCAGTAGGCCTACTAATGCCAGTGTTGAATGGACTGAATGGAGTTAAATTTTTTCATTACTATTCCTAGGGTTTTTATGCGTTTTGTTCAACATTTTCCTTAACAGAAGCAGTTTACACATTTACAGTAATTGTCATGCATTACCCGAATAATTAACATGAAATGTGTATTACATTTCTGAAAGTAATTATAAATTTATTAACTTCTAACTTTGTTGAACTGAAAATAGGCTACGATGTTCTTTTTTTTTTTTTTTTTTTTTTTTTTTTTTTTTTTTTCAAATTGCTTAAGATAGTTTATTTAGTTATTTCAGCCCATATCTTTTTTCATCAGAAAACAATCATAAACCTATGCAGTAAATTCATATTGTAGTCCCGCCGCTGAACGTCTTACCTGCCCTGTTACGACTTTCCGCGGGCGAGCGGGCAAGGCTTGATGACGACACAGTGCTCTGAGTTGGGAACCACTGGACTACAGCATTAATGCTAGAGCTGTGATTCGGTGTCGCGGAACTATGGGGATCGGAGTGCGAGCAAGAAGCGGCATATGTAGCATGGATTTTCATAACGTTACATTTCGTAAACGAGAAAAAAGTGAAATGAACGACTATCATCACGTTTCCTAATGAACGAAAATTAGCTTAAAAATGCATTTTCATTAAATTGAAGCTACACGACCTGGGACGGTTCCTTTCTTAGTGATGACCTTATAGAATCTTTAAAAATGCTCCCAGGCTCAAGAAGGCGCGTCTATATTCTGCATCTACCAACATCTTCACTTATTACCAGACTTTATCTACCACAGCACGATTCTTATTTGAAAAGTCCAGCGGCGAGCTCCAAGTTGGTAAACTAGAAATCATAGTTTTCAAAGAAGACCTTATTCTGAAATTCCATTCGACAGACAACAATTTCAGGAAGGTAGTGAACCGGAATAAGTGTCCATTACACTTCCTGCTGAATCGCATACTATGGCTGCTACACTGTCTACTGAATCGACGTTTATGTGCGAGTAGGTACTAGGTAGTGCACAACGCTATTAATGCTATCAATCAGAATATGCGTACATTTTAGGACGTTAAGCGGTGTGTACTATCTGCCACTTAGCAGCAATATAACTTTTATTGAGCATGCAGTTTAGCAGTTTACACAGCCATAGGATGCGGTCCAGCAAGCAGTGGTCCATTATCTTAACTTGTTGCTGCCAAAGTCTATGCTACAGGGCTAACCTTTTCTGAAGCATTGCTTCCATTTATGAAGATAAGAAAAAATAAGACATGAATATGAGTAGACTTCGTGGAATTGCCACGAGAATCGTAAGGTTTACTACGCACGCGGTATAAACTGTATGAGAAAGGGGCGTGTAACGGATGGAGTATGCCTCTAATGTAAACACAGAGCAGTATACTGCGGTTACAATAAAACCTGTATCCTGCATTCAAGAAATATAATGAATGATCATTGAAGTAGGAAATGTCTAAACATGTAAATACACAATTATTTTATAGTGAGATATATTAACTCTTAAAATTTAATGTAAGATACTCACATCATCCTTGAATATGTGCATTGCAGTAAAGAGTTACGTACATTTTGAGCGACTGCAAAGTGAACCTCCTCCGATGGTCACTTAAACAGTTTTTATATTGAATAAATGTACTTCAACATCACACGATGTAGAAGGTGCATATTTGAAGAGTGGAAAGTCACTACTTTTTAGTACACCAACTTCAGACGTCTTGTCGTGACCTGATAGTGTATCATTATTTTATAATACGAAGTTGTGAATAGGCAGAATTTTTAGCAATAATGTTTCTCAACTTACATTTCACTTTTTCTGAAATTAGTGAATTGTTATTTTGGATAACGGATTGTGATACTTTATCCACTTTATTAAGGGCTTCTGAGAGTTGTAATTTAGACGATTCTAACAGGATGATGCTTTTGGACACGATTTTAAAATTAGAATCAATGAACAGAATATCTTCCAATAGCTGTTCAGAATGCAATGATTTTACAGCTGCAACAGCAGAACTGTTTGTGCTATCCAGTGCATCAATTACCGAGCCATTATTTTGCCGCAATGTTCTGCATAATAATTAACAGCATCCAACCACGTTTCACAACAGGTCAAGACTGGCTGCGGGGGTAAGGGTATTCCAGGGGCAATTATTTGGAACGGCAACACTCTCATTGTAGTATGTTTGATTGAATTCTTGTCTGCACTGAACAAATGTTAAGCTTTGACTATTTCAACCACAGTAATGCAAAAACAAGTGCTTACATAGGTATTCATTTGCTGTAGCTGCTCTATCTATTTGGACCGGTCACAACTCTTAACATGAACTGCTTATATTACGAGACCGGGCGGTCGCTCACATCGGCAACCTGATTGCATGCTGCGTGTGGCAATTCAACGAAGTCTAATCATGAGTAACTGAAATGCGTCTTGATGACTCATTGCGATGGTCCTGCTTCAACTTTACGTCAGATTTTCTAGAAACCTAAGGAAATCTAATATCAAAATTTTCGTTAAAAAATTCCGTGAGATCATTACACGTATTTGCAATACAATTGTATTATAACGTGAATTAATCACTATATAATCGTAATTCGTAATGCCAGAGATTGTAGTAAATCCCTTGTTTAATATTAATAACCAGGGAAAGGATTTATATGTAAATACATATTTACTTATAAAGCTAATATAATTTATATTTTGCATTATCTTTATGTTTCACAATGTGTAGGGTTGAAAAATCCTACTTTTATTTTCCATATTTTTCCATATTTTAGAGTTTAGTACATATTTTCGTTAATTTCCATATATTTTCCATATTTCATATAAAACAGTCCATATTATATTAGGTTTAACAATAAAACAAAACAAAATTCCATTAACTTTTAAAAATACATTTCAACAATAGAGATTTAAACACATGTTCAGTAATCCCTTTAACATCAGAGTTATTTGAAAATTAGCAGTCCTATCAACAATGGGAAAGTAAGTTACAAAACTGTATTAATTTAATTTAAAATTTTTAACAGACTTCAGTTGTGCAGCTCAACAGTTAAATGCCAGTCAGAGTACACATAGGTTCAGTTTTGTAAATCATACTATAAAGACGGTAAATATGCCAAAAGTACGTCATTCAGTCAATTTAAAATCAAAACTAACAAGTTACATTTCAGAATTTAAAGAAGATGGTTTATCAACTGACAATAAAATATTATTTTGTAATTTGTGTCAGTGTGCAGTATCATCTACACAAAAGTTCCTGGTGCAACAACACATTACAACTAGTAAACATCAGGCCAACAAACAACTAAATTCCAAGCAGAGACAATTGTTTTTAACACAACCAACAACATCGAATGTAAGATCTGAGTTTAACATCGACCTGTGCCGTTCTCTCATCTCTGCTGATATTCCTCTCTACAAACTAAAGAATAAGGTCTTCAGGGAATTCCTTGAAAAATATACTCAACATACAATCCCGGATGAGTCAACACTTAGGAAGACGTATGCTCCATCCATCTACGATGAGACAATACAGAAGATAAGAGATGAAATTAAAGATAGTTCAATTTGGGTTTCCATTGATGAGACTCCCGACAAAGAAGGTAGACTTGTTGGTAATGTAGTTATCGGTTTGTTAAGTGAACAATATTCTGAACGAATTCTTTTACATTGTGATGTTCTAGAAAAGTGCAATAACAAAACTATAGTTAAACTGTTCAACGAAGCTATGGGTATCCTGTGGCCAAAGGGTATTATGTACGATAATGTGTTATTCTTTATTAGCGATGCTGCCCCTTATATGGTCAAAGCTGGACAAGCATTATCTGTTGTATATCCTAAATTGACTCATTTTACTTGTGTGGCGCATGCATTTCATCGTGTGGCAGAAGTGGTCAGAGACAATTTCCCTAAAGTAGATTTGTTGATTTCATCAGTGAAAAAAGTATTTCTCAAAGCTCCCAGTAGAGTTAACGTGTTGAAAGAAATGTACCCTGAAATTCCATTGCCACCAAAGCCAATTTTAACTAGATGGGGTACATGGCTAGAAGCAGTTGAATATTATGCCGAACATATAGACTCTATTAACAATGTTCTCCTTGCATTGGACTCTGAAGATGCAGTCTCAATTGATACTGCGAAAACAGTTACCTGTGACATAAGTGTGAAGAATGACTTAGCTCACATTCAGCATACATTTTCATGCATCATAAAAACGCTCAAAAGTCTCCAAAATAGGCACCTTTCACTATCTGAAAGTTTTGAAATTATAAATAGTACTGTGGAACAACTGAATCGTGGTAGAGGTAAAGTTGCAGATGCAGTAAGAGCTAAGGTGGACACTGTACTTTCAAAAAACCCTGGATATGAAGAACTACAAAAGGTTGTTGCTGTGATGAGTGGTGAATCAACAGTGAAGATTAACTTGGACTTATCCCCAGCAGACATTGTGAAATTGAATTATGTACCAGTTACTTCTTGTGACGTCGAACGCTCTTTTAGTCAGTATAAATCTATCCTCAGAGACAATAGAAGAAGATTCACTTTTCAGCACTTGAAAGAAATGTTTGTAACCTATTGTTATGGTAACAGACAATAAAAATTGTGTTTTGTTGAAACAACATTGGAAGATAAGGTACGTCCATTATATTTTTTGTTTAGTTTGATTAAAATGTACCAATATTTAACGTACATAGTCATTTTTTTTATAATTTTAAGTCCATATTTAATTCCATATTTTGGTAAAAATCCATATTTAATTCCATATTTTGGTAAAAATAACTACATATATATTTACATATTTCATATATTTTTAGTCCATATAAATCCGTTCCCTGTTAATAACAATAAGGAAGGGCGTTTGGAAAAGTATTGTGCTCTTTAAACGTTCCCGAGCACGATAAAGATCTGGAAAATGTTGATCCAAGAGATCTAGAACTGTCTTATTTTAGATAAATTTCTTGCATATCTGAAATGAAATTCCTGCCAAACAGATCAATATTTATAATATACATACAGAAATCTCTTCAGACATAGGAAGGTTGCAGAATTTGTGAATACAACACAGTACACATTTGTGAATACAACACAATTAATGACTTTGATTATATCATTTAAAACTTGAGGTAATGCATATCGTCGTTGTTCCGGCAATAATTCCTATGTGACCTATTTATCGATTTTCAGATTTTTGTTCTATTAAATAACTTAAATAGAGATACAAAAAAATAATAAAATCTCCTATATGTAATTATATTTCTTTCTTTCGAAAATGTAATAATTCACTATCTCCTATGCACTACTATCATAGAAGAATAAATGTTTTTCCTTCCTACTGAAAAATGCCAAGTTTTGCACATAGGAGTTATTGCTGGAACAACTACGATATTCTGATAAATATTTTAACGATGAACGTTTTCTTACAGAGAGACAAATGCAGAAAAGCCGGGAACATGTGTAAACCCATGTGAGAATTAGAAATTTCGCGTATATATTACTGCTATATTCAGAATTAATATTTAGATTTTATATTTGGAAATGTTTATTTTATTAATATTTTATCTAAATTGTGACTGTCAATGTTAACTGGGTCTGCTAGATTCAAATGCCTATGAACACTTTAGGAGAGACAAACATACTGCAGTATTAATTAACAAATAGAGCAAATTTACACGTATCTTCGTTATACCCTATTCGTACCTCTCCATTAATTCTTAATGCTCATTTATACTCTTACTGCAATTTACATATGTTACGTGATGGGATTTTAAGTTCGGGAAATATTTCTAAATCCACAAGAAAATCATTGGAATTACCACAAAATATAATAATCATAACAGATATCAAAACAGAAATGGATAATATTATGCTAAATGAGGATTTGGAACAAACTATATCAGGTATCTCACAGTAAGACAAATGCCTTTATTGTAGCAACTTCTTTCAATCTGTCAAAATCCATATTAGCAAAGCTCATCCGGAAAACTATCGCAGTAAGATTGCTAAAAAAATACGCTATTGGTGTCGAGAATCAAAACTCAAGTCAAATTCATGTTCTTCATCCTAATCAGGCTAAAAGAGACCCAAAAACTTCTAATAAAGCAAAACCTGCACAAATTCTAGATTTTGAATAGAAGCTTAGAACTATTATTAATAATAATGATTTTGATAGTTTTGATAAAGTACTTCATGATCTTAATAATTATTTAATGCATGCTATTAATACCCTTTTGTGGAAAGAACTAGGGAAGATCATTGTAAATAGATAACGTAATCAATGTTAAGATATTGTAAATAGTAAAGTTAATATTAGTGAAAGTATAAGATAAATTTTGTAAATAGTAAAGTCAGTGTTGAGAAAGTGTCAGTTAAATAGTGTAAAAAGCAATCAGTGTTTGTCAAAGTGCCAGTATCAGTATAATGTGTGTAGTGCAAGAAAAAAAATGAACAAAGAACAGTGCGGAGACTAGTTTAAGTTGAACAGGATTATTAACCATGTAACAAAAGTAGTATACACGACAAGCTCGCCTGGATTGGCTCACCAAGCGAGTACACTTGAGCCATCCCTGTCGAGGGGGTTCTAACCCCATCACAGGAGGCCTGTGCCCAACATGGGACATCATGGCTAACATTCATTCATTCATTAATACTCTACCGGGACCAAAACACCCAGCGATTAGATATTATGAAGCAAGAAAACTTCAAGAGGGAAATTGTCCTACATCTTATCTTTCAACTAACAACCCTGAGACATTAGCCAAAAGAAAACGTGAGAAAAATCGGAAAAATATATCACTATGAACTTGCTCAATTTCAAAATTATAACCAACAACGTAAAGTGGCACGATATATAACGCCACACCAAAATGATTTGAGGTGCAGAATTTCGATTGATAACATTTATAATCGTTTTAGTGATTTTTTTTTTAAGTCAATGATAATATCCCTCTCCCATTGTCTACAGCCAAAAGTTCTTTTGAAGATATTTCTATTTAGGCATCAGATATTAACGTTGCACTTTCAAGAATTAAAGTAGACCCGTCACCAGGGCCAGATCGCATAATTGTGCGAAGGCTTAAAGAGTTGCACACATTTACTTTATTGCATATAATAACAAATGGAATATTGTAGTTTCGTAAATGCCCAAAAATATTTAAATGTAGGAAAACAGTTTGATATATAAAGATGGAAATCCTCTTCAAATTAAAAATTGGAGGCCGATATCTATTTTTTCTGTTTTTTGAAGGATTATGGAAAAATGTTTTCACAAACAATTGAGACACTATAATAATGGGATGCTCACCTCATCAACGAGATTTTATTTCTCTCCCTGGAATTCATATGAACAATTTCTTAATTAATGCCTGTTTACGATCTTCTAAGTCATTGAAAAAACTGCTTTATAGCTTCCTAAGGTGTGTCAGAAGCATATGATACTGTTGGGCGTGAGCATATCAAATATTGCCTACTTTACACTGATATGGCTGAAAATTTAAGAAGTGTTATAATTGACCTTGTACAAAACAATAATATCAGAGTCGAATGAGGTCCAAACAAAACTGAATGTATGCATCTTCTGAAAGGTTACCATGAAGGATCTCCTCTTTCTCCAATGCTAACATAGCCATTAATGATATGTTACAAGAACTTTCGGAACCAGAAATCATTGAAAAATATGGTTCCTCTTTAAAACCAGAAAATAGTAAGCCTCTGTTGTAGCTTTTGCTGATGATATAGTTGTTGTTGGAAAGAATGAAGAATCTGGTACAGAGCATAACAATTTTACTATTAATAATATATCTTTCCTTGACCTCCAAATGCATATAGCTAATTGTAACATTATTAATATTGTTAATGGTCAAATGGAAGAGGGAACACTAATATTAACAAATGGACAAAAGACCAATTGTGTCTTGATGTGACATTTGCAGATGAGATATTTTTCGATAAAATTAATCTTATTAAAAACTAGAAAGTGACGTAAATAGCTTATCAACTTGCATACTTTTGAAACCAGATCAAAAATTTCATATTCTTAATCAATTTATATGACTAGGATTTACTTATCATTTAGAATGTACTCCACTGAGCAAGATTCCAGTTTTTTTCCTTGAAGATGTCGATAAACTAAT
This sequence comes from Periplaneta americana, assembly GCF_040183065.1. NCBI lineage: Eukaryota > Metazoa > Arthropoda > Insecta > Blattodea > Blattidae > Periplaneta > Periplaneta americana. The sequence goes on from NC_091129.1 coordinate 38,666,391, forward strand.
TCAGTCAGTAGTTAAAGAATTGTTAAATCTATCACATGATTGTCCGAAAATTACTATTCGGATCCATACAGAACTGTAGGCACTGCCATCATTTTGTCTCAATAAACTGTCTCTTCTCATTTTTCCACCTACTGTTCTTGTGCCACATATTTATTGAAATCGTTGCAGTTTCATATTAATATACGAGTATGTTTCTGTATTCAGATTCATATGAAATCCTAAATAATTAAAATTTAAAACTTAATCTAAATTCAATCCATATATCACAAACTTAATACTTATAGGATCCTACCCTTTACAAACTAAAATTTGGTTTTGTCTAAGGATATTTTCATATTTGGTTCAGAACATATTAAATGTAATATACAGCTTCCTGCAGAGCATCCTGCAACTTGTCCATTATCACCTGATCATCAGCAAAAGGATCTTATCAAGTTCCGTTTCATTTCTATATATTTTGTGTTTAAGTTTCACCTGTCATCTTCTGGGGACATCGTCAATATACAGATTAAATAATGCGGGCGATAATGAACTTCCTTTTCTAACTCCCTGATTTATGTGTCTCTTTATATCATTTGCTTCTCCTCCTACATTACTTTCAATTCTAGTTTCCTCATACAGGCATTTTATGGCTCTAAAAATATGCTGCGTAATACCTCTACCAATTATTATAATTATTATTCTAAAATTTATTATGATTTACTCAGTCGAAAACTTTTTTACAGTAAAAAAAAACGGGGATAATTATTGGAATAGCTTATTACATTCTGTCATTTTATAAGCTCCGTTATAGTAAATATACTATAAGTTGATGAAATTCAAAATTGATTTCCTACAGATCCTTAGTTAATTTTGCTATGAAATTTAGTTTAGTGACTGTACAATACTGTTAGAATTATAGCAAATTTTATAATTTACAAAACATATTGGACAGACAAGTCAATACAAGCAAATAAATGATAATAAAAAAGAACATTTATTTCACTGTCTATTTATTATAAATCATTCAGTAAGTGACTAGACAGTCAAATGAAAGTTCCTTTATCATCAACAAATTACATAATAAAAAATATTTATTGTTAATGGTAATTATATTTTTCAATTGTATGGTGCAATTTGTGCAGGGAAAATATGTTTTAATGCTTTCTTATCTATTTTATTTATATAGAACATATTAACAAGTGTTCCACATATATCTTATTTATATAACTAAGAAGTAATTTGGGAATTTTTTATGCTTTGTAAAATATAAATTTTACAGAAATAAATATTACTGATAAATTAATTGGAAATGATAAAACAGTACGAAAGTCGGTGTTTCCTGCAGTGTGAAAGACACTTGCATAAAAATTTCACAAACTTTTACGCTTGTTAGTCTAATACAGCCGTGGCGAAAATGTAATCGTGCGCCGAGCCACTGTGTAACCTGCAACGTGCATAGCACCTATGGAGGGAGGCGGACACCCGAAGAGGAAGTGAAGCAATTGTCTGACTTATTAACGGATTTTCACTTTCCTTATGTCAAGCACTTAAATATAATTTTATAGAGTATAAGGTTACAAACTAATGTTTAGTACGTGTAACGAAGAAGGAAATGAATAAGAAAACATAGGACACATTATCACAACCTAAAATTAAGAGTCTTCAGAGTGTCTCTGCGACAGAGTTTCAAATCAGGAATTATGTCACTTACTGCCAGTCGTAGTTGATCACGAAGATATTTGTCTATCAATCGTAATCTGAATTAGGTTTTTACTATTTTCTTTGTTGAAAATAATTTTTCACAAACGTAAATTTTAGCGAAAATGGCTTCAACAGAGCAAGCGAAAGAACGAAGCTTCGGATATTTCTTTTTGGCAAAGATTTGAAAAGTTCAACACTTGTCAAGTCCTTACATCTAGCTTTCATTGTAACATAATAACAGCATTTAATCTTTTAATATTTCATGAGTAACATGTAGTATAATGCCGTTTTATGTTATACAACCGTTTTCCTCTTAATACTTGTGAACAAATCATACATTTAATATTCTCACCATATTGGTAGCAAAAAATGCGTCCTCCCATCCTCCTTGAAACTTTCGTTTTTGTAGAGGTACATGGTTTCGAGAGAGACATTGCGACAATACGCCACTTGCAGATCAGAGACAAATACAAATGGAACGGATTTTGACTCCAGTGAGTGAGAGGGTGGGGGTTATGGAAATTAGGAAGCAAGAGAAATGCACAGCTATCATTGCGAGCCACAATGTGCTCGTGAGTCGCATTTTCGACATGGCAGGTCTAATAGTACAACACAGTGATTTAATAGAAGCTCAAAAAATTCATTATTTACTATCTGCACTAAAGGGAGAACCACATAAACAGATAGAAAATCTGACAATATATGAAGCAAATTTGTGAATTCCTTGGGACATGGTTTATCAGAGATATAATAATGAAAAACTTATTGCGTCCAAGCATAATATGCCAATATTGTCAACAGTAAACAAGGAGTCACATGGAGATTTAGGTCAGTAGTGAGCCAAGTAAAGAACAATATGAATGCGTTGGAGGTACTAGCTTTAGAGGTTCCATTACATGAAATGGTATTGTTAAAATGGGTACTGGAAAAAATAGACACTCACAGTAGGCGAGAATTGGAATTAAGCTGCGCGGATGGAAACATGTCATCATTCAAGGAGTTACCGCTTTCCTTGAACACAAATCTCAGGCACTAGAAACAACAAAGAGCTTTACTCCTTTACCCGATTACAGAGTAAAGTTTGATAGAGAAAGGTGATTTAGTAAAGCATTGATAAAAACGCAACCTAGGTGTTGTTATTGCAAACGGTCACATTCTCTGTACAATTGCCAAGCTTTCTCAAGTAGCAGTATGCAGGAGAGAGAGAATTGCGTCCTTAAAGACAGATTCTGTTGGAACTGTTTGCGGAGACAGCATTTGGTGAAGAATATCGAGCCGGGACCTGCAAACAGTGTTAAGCGAAGTAGCAAATCAGATAGCAGGGAAACATCAGGAAGAATTATTCATTGTGACAGTGTGGGAAAATTTATGGCAAAAGTTCGACAGTTGATGGTGGAACTGCCCGAGGGGGAGGGAGCCGAGGAAATAAGGGGAAGCGTTACTTATTAGTGTTGTGATGAGTAGTATTAATACTGAGCGAATGAGGGAATTAGGGAATAATGTTCTTTTTGTATTTATTGTTCTTTTTTTCTGTTTGTTTTTTATTGCGTGTGTATGTTTTTTATGTATTACCTTTATATTTATTATTTGGATTATTTGTTGCAGTTTCAATAAGGAATTGAATTGTTTATATATATATATATATATATATATATATATATATATATATATATATATACGAAATACCGACGGAAGGAATGCGAATCAAACACTGCGATAAGGAAGAGCGTGCGAGAGGAAAGGTCACGTGATAACTTGAATGATATTCAAGAGTACAGTCGGAAGAGAAATGACATCGATAGAATCAGTCTTTCGTTGTGATAGCTACATTACGACTTTTGTTTGTTCTATTGCATGTGAATACGTGTCTTGTATCGCACGGCATTATTATTTCATTCGTAAACATATGTTGCGCGTTTAATTAGCTTCGAATTTTTTTCTTCCTACGTTCTTTATTTTCACAGCGATATCCTCATTTGTTCATCTTCTTGGAAGAGACAGTACTTCCATCGGCTCGCACCTCTCCCCCCTCTGCGTGCCTACATACACACGTCAAAACAGACAACAACGCCACCATTGCTTTTCGGTAATCGTTTCTTGCGCGAGCTATATATATATATATATCACTGTGTTTTTTCTTTCATATCTTACATGTATTTTATTTTTATTATTTTTGTGAAATTTCGTATGAAGTTAGATTAGTTGTAATTGTGTTAATGATAACGGTAGTAATAATAATAACTGTTGTCTTACTATTTTATTATTAGTAGTATTATTTTTGTTTTCTTTGATGTTTCAAACTGTGCATAGTTATAGCACTAATGGCCGTACGGGCTTGTGCGAAGGATCTTGTGTACATGAGTTTGCATAATTTATTGTGTATCAATAAATGCACTTCATTCATTCATTTATTTATGCATTCATTCATTCATTCATTCATTCATTCATTCATTCATTCATTCATTATCAATGCACAACATAAGCCTTGGGTGGATATTGTCCGGTAGGATTCAAGAAACAACAGCAGAGTTTATTTCGACCATCGTATTAACATCACTACTGACTTACAACAAGGACAACTTACAATGAGAACAACAACTGCAGCAGTTCTGGGAATTAGACATTAAAGAAAGAAAAATAACAACAGAAGAGGAAGAATGTGAAAAACATCTTGTAACAACAACATGAGATCAAACCGGTAGATTTGTGGTACATCTTTCTCGGTGTCTCGGCGTCTTAGGAGAATCGTTTCAATAGCCATATAATAGATTGCAATAGATGAAGCGACGTTTAAAAAGGCAACCGTCACCACAAGAAAAATACTGTAAATTCATGACAAGTTACGACACGAGAAAAATAGAAATAAACAAAGAGGAGGAAGATAAGGAAAGATTTTATCTTCCACAATATACGGTTTTTAAGAACTCGGGAGAAGAGAGGAAAATTAGAGTGGCGTTCGACGCATCAAGTAAGACAATGAAGGACACATCTCTAAACGATATACTGATGGTAGAATCCAGCACACAAGAAGACTTATATTCTCTCACGAAGAGATTTAGAACTCATCCTATCGTCTTAACCGCAGACATTGGGAAAATCTACCGCCAAATCGAGGTGCATCCAGAAGACACAATTCTACAGAGAATTTTAAGCTGCATCCGACCGGGAAGAGCAAGTAAGTGTTAATGATATGGCCACAGTAATATATGGCACATCATCAGCACCATTTCAAACCACACAGTACTTAAAAATGCTGGAGATATCTCGGAGATATTCATTAGAATCAAGATTTATACATGGACGATTTTATCGGTTGTAGCGATCTCCAAGCAGCCTTCACAACGCAGTCAGAACCTATAAAAGTACTTCAGAGTGCAGGATTTCATTTCAAGAGATGGAGCTCAGATCACATTTCTTTACTGGAGACAGTGTCTCCAGAAGAGAGAGAAACAGAATTATCACACTCTATGAAATGGATGGAATTAATACTCAGGGACTTCTTTGGCACCCAACTTCAGACATGTTTCAGTTACGTAACATGACCATATGTTCAGGAAACACCATGATGAAACGACACGTTGCTTCAACTATTGATTCCATATTCGATCCTCTAGGACTAATCAGCCCAATCGTCACAAAACACAAGATGGTTTTACAAAATTTATGGAAGCGACGAGTAGATTGGGAAGAGATATTTGGTGATGACGTACAGCTGGAATGGCAAAATCTACAATCCCGTCTGAAGAACATAAGCAACATCAAAACAAATAGATTGGTCTTAACTCATGGCAGTGTAGTAGATATTTAAGTGCATGGCTTCGCGGATGCATCCGAGAAAGCTTCTAGTGCATGTCTATACGTACGATCAGTAAACGATCGAGGAGAAATATCATTACAGCTCTAAATACAAGGTAGCACCGGTGAAATCTGTTACAATTCTCAGATTGGAACTTTGCCCAGCCGTGTTATTGGCAAAGTTATTACATAAGACTCTTCCTGTACTGAATGTAAAAATCAACAAAATGCATTTATGGTCCGATTCTACAGTGGTTCTTGCTTGGTTAGCTGGAACGCCATCTCAATGGAAAGTCGTTGTAGAAAACACTGCATTTCTTGCTTCAAGGGATGCAGACACAAGAATCATACAATCTTCAGATTTATATTGGCATGGACCACAAGGCTAGGTAATTCTTACAAGTGGCCATCCACATCTCTGGAAAATTATGCTTTGCAAATAACTGAATAGCAAACTCTACTGAACAGTATAAAGGACAACACAGAGCAAGAGGATATTACACACAGATTTTCTTTACCACACAAACTTAAAGGGGTGCTCTCGCATTATCTCAGATTTGTTCATAATTTTAAAAGGGAAGCAAAGAAGAGAACTGGTGCATTGAAAATAGAAGAATTTTATTGCAGCATATATTGGTGGCATGCATCAAACAAACACAGTTTCAAGAATATTCGACTAAAATCAGGATTTAAGTACTCTTTCCACGGTGTCCACGAAGAGTAAACTTATCTCGTGCACCTTGATTCCAGCTCTGGTAGTTGTCCCACTTTGATTTTCTCCTGAACTAATTACCAACTTATGTTTTTTATGGATTAATTTATGAGGTACAATACCAAGGCGTTAAATGTTGCTTGTCGTGTGATAGACTCATAAGGAAGGTATTACGCACAGTGGCACAATGCATTCCGGATAGTAGTATCTGCTCTTGTGTCGAATTTGATTGTATTTTGAGTCTCTCGCAATACTACACATGAAACACTGTCTGGTTGATTGTTCTTCTTCAGAGTTCGTGGAATAACTTCTGGAGAATATCTACCTGTAAGCCGAGTGGGTTGGGCGATTTTCCTGGCCATCCTGCCTTGAGTGATAGGACATTCGGGGTGTATTTTTCGAAAATCTTACGAATTACCACCATTCGATAGTCTAAGGGTGTCTTCCTGCCTTCAGATATCGTATAGAAAACGTAGGAATTCCACAAGGCCAGCTCGAGAAAATGAAAGAAGATATATTTATAATATCGCTTCCCACTATTTCGCGGGACAGGATAAGTGCTGGTCTACCTTGTCGACTCCTCCCATTGAGTTGTTATAGTCGACCACCATTTTCGGCTTCAAATCATCCTTGATGACGATCATCTCAGCACTGTGTATTGTGCTAAGAAGCACCACAGTTTTTTTATCCTTCAACCTGAGGGTAATGTTCTTGCCCCTCTAGAAGGGAAGGCCGTAGTTTCACACTTCTTCAGCTTTGTTCTCTTCATTTCTGGTGACATCTCTTTCCTACTCATTCTCACAGTCCCGTAAATGTCTGTAGTGTGTGAAATGCATGTGTAAAATTGTCAGTTGTAAGAGAATAGTCCCGGCCAAGTAAAGACTTTGTGACTATCATGACTATTTGGCTAGACATTGGAATATCCTTGTAGTCGTTGTCAAGAACGGTTATATCCCAGTCTAACTATACTGGACTAAACGTACCCGCTCTTAGATTCACAGAGCATATATGTCTTTATCCCAAACCTGGCTCGTTTTAGTGATATATACTGTACCCACACTAGTCGCCCCTTATAAATCAACAGGCTCTCTTCGATGGTGACATCTCTGTCGGGAGTGTATTTGTCTTCAAGATTCCGAAAAATAGGCCAGACTTCATTCAGTTTCACATTTGGCTGAGTTTCAGGGTCGCAGTTCTCATCGTTGGCGAAATGCAGGAATTTTTCAAATCGACAAATCTCCTATATGATAGCGCTTTGGGAAGAATAGTTTAGCAGTCATTGAATATTTGTACCAGTACATCTGTTCTTCAGGTTTGTGAATAATGTTCTGCAGTATCACTATTCCCAAAAGTACACGTACTTCAGAGTCTGTAGCAGGCCGCCACGAATTATTTTCAGAATTCTGTGAACAATTATTACCATGCCGAATCGTCTCCTCGAATATAAGTTGATGAAGTCATTATCAATGAATAATGTAAAAAATGAGAATAATCGTTATCAGAAACAATGTTAAAATTTCAGGAAATGGGGACATCGGAGGTGCAGAAGAAGTGGTGCCAGATGTCTTCTATTCAAACCACTGTCGAAAAGACGCGACATCAACTGATCTGAATCTGTATGTTGGTCTATAACTTCGTCTTCTGATACCGATGTTTCATTTCCTAATCTTCTACAGAAATATATTCCTGATAAAAAGTTTCGGAATCACTAACTTGATCCATCTTTACACAAAACAGCAAAAAAAAAACACTAAACACAAACACAAACCGCCAAAACTATCTAGCATCTACTCACTACTGTGTGTGAATGCTATATGAGCGTAGAATTCCACTTTCAAGGAAGAATTACAAAACACACTACCAGATGTAGCAATATCACTAACTTCTGTAGCCATCTAGTAAGGAAAAGGTTAATGGAAGGATGGAAACGTATATATTCGGGATAATAATCCTTATCAGCGAACATGGGAATCAAACGAGTTAACTCGGGTTAATAAATTTTGACAGACTTTAGCAACCCCAGTTAACTCGGGTTAATCAGGGAAGTGGGTGAACTGAAGGCCAGGATATCCCAACAACTTATGGGACGGCTACCTACTCCAAGGGTAACAGAATCTCGAGCATTCATAAATTCTGGAGTGCATTATGCCGGACTTTATTATACTGTATAAAAATGGTTCAATAAGAGCAAGATCTATGTTAAAAGCTACATAGCATTATTTATATGCCTCAGTATCAAGGCAATTCATGTGGAGCTCGTCGGGACTTGACATCAGAATTGTCCATCGCCGCCTTACGACGATTCACAGCTAGACGAAGAAAATTTGCAAATATATATAGTGACAACGCTACAAACTTCGTAGGAGCCAAGAACGAACTACGAAAGTTGCATCAATTTTTTACATCAAGAGAAGGGACCAAGGATTTTGAAGAATTTGATGCTATGGAAGAATTCAACTGGCACTTCATCCTCCAACTCTCCACATTTCGGTTGACTCTGGGAGGCCGGAGTCAAATTCATAAAACTCCATCTGAGACGTGTCATTGCAGCCAACTATTTGACATAGGACGAGCTGCAAACCTTAATATGTCAAGATTAAGCAGTTTTCAATTCTAGATCAGTCACGTCCATAACAAATGATTTTGATGAGCCCTCTTATCTTAGTTCAGGTAATTTTTTATGTGCTCCTTTAATGTCTTATCCTGAAGCAGACTTAATCTCATCAGCATTTATTACTGTCTCGTTGGAAACACATCCAGAAGATGCATCAAAATTTCTGGAGGAGATAGTCGTGTGACTACCTAAATGGCTTACAGCAGCGATCCAAGTGGTGTAGGAAGGTTAGAAACATCTAGCCGGGTGCAGTATTGTTGCTGAAAGAGAACAACCTGCCGCCTATGCAGTAGAAGTTAGGAATGCTTCAAGAAGTGATTCCGGGATAGGATCGACTAATTAGGGCAGCGGTTATTTGAACTCAAGTTGAAACATTCAAACGGTGTGTTAAAATTATGTTTATTACCAACTGTAAATTCATGTTAGATTTGCAATATTTTCTGAGTGGTATCAAAACTTTCACTACCGATAAGAATTTTTCAGTGTAACCATTTGTGTTAAATGTTATACGTTTAAGCTTCCTTTTTACCTCTTTCATGACAAATAATATGTGAAATTATACCGAATCCTGGAAGAATTAAAATATAAACTTCTGGATGACCAAAAAATCAGAATAAGAAGCACCTGTTTCGGGTTCAATAATTTTGGCTGGTGTACTATTAAAGTTGGGAGGATACGGTTTATTGCGTGTTTGGGGCTTTAAGGTTGGCAGCTCTGTATCTGTCCGTTGACATCTGGAAATGTACTGTTGTGTATAGCAGCTGGTAATAATAAAACACTTAAACTACAGTCCATGTGTGTTTTGAAGATAAATCGAGCTATTATTGCCCAAATACACATAGTGTCCAAGTGACAACTATGCAAATCTCATGATATCCAATTAGTTCACAAAAACATAATCGGTAAATAGCTTATGATTGTTTCTTCCATGTCACGGATGTTGTAGATGATTTAATGTCCTTCATTTTCCCAGTTTCAAAACTACAGTGTTAAAAGTTTCTTAATCCTGGAGCTCTGGATTAACAGTGCAGACTCTCAAAATATGTCTTCAGCAATAGTTCCTTTCAAACATACATTAACAGTTTATCTCGCAATGAGTAAATGCTGCAAACTACTGGGAAAAAAACAGTACCTAATATCTAGTCAATATCATATATTAATTTTGAAAATAAAACAATTTTAGAGCCATATCTGTCTTACACTAATAATAAACAAACATGTCTGAAAAAAAAAAAACTTTTTCTTTATTTTCCCAGTTTGCACGGAATGGCTGATATGACTATTAAGAAGGCTCTTAGATTTACTCGATAACATTAGAAATAGTTACGGCGATTGTGTTTGAAGCAGCAGAGGTCTGTAAGATGGACTAATATGCACATTTACGAAGAAAACGACCAAGCGAATACTTAAATATGCCTCCAGATTATAAGGTCCATAACAAAATGTCCACAAGTACAAAAGTTCCACGTAAAAATGTCCACAAACTAAATAGTCCAACATTTAAAGTCCTACATATAATTTGTCCAAGAAATGAAAATGCCCAAAATCTATGTGGTCCACCATATTATAAAGCCCGTTATACGAAAAGGTCCATCATACGAAAGGTCCATACAAAAAGGTCCAACATACAAAGTTGTTCAACAGAGATGAGTTACTAACTGTAGTAATCTGTTTGGAATAACAATAGTGTTTCGTTGCTATAGCACCGATGAATCAGAATAGTAATATGCGTTACAAGAGCGGTATGTTGACGTTTCCATGTTCGAGGAAAAGATTGAAAAAGCGAAACGTAGTTGAGCTTTTTTAATTTCCGAGAACATGAAAACAAACATACCGCTCGTGTATCGTACATTATTTTGTGCGAAGATCGTTTATTACATACCTAAAAGAGGAATTTCTAATTAGTTGCAATGAAATCTCCATCTTGGTTTCTGTTCAATGACGGCAACTTTGGAAAACAAATATATCTATCTTCAACATTGTTCCTATAAAATGTTTTCTGTGTTTACTATACTCCAGCAGGCCATCTGTTTTTTTTCCCCCCAGTCTATAAATGCGAACTTAAAACAAACGGTAAGGTTATGTAATGATTTATTTTTCATTTTAATACTTTAAGAAAATTATTTATTTCTGCACATTGAAATTATAACAAAATTATTTATTTCTGCACATTAAAATTAATTGTCACATTTGTGCAGTTATTCAGAGTCACTGGAGCACCACCACCAGTTTTTTCTATTGTGAAACTTTTTTGCATGAATATTGATTTTCCAGTTTCCGTCGAAGTTGAAGCATTAGCACTATAGATGGCAGCATTTGATAAACCCTCCGTCTGGCAGGAAGTCGATGCACTGGAGACTGTGGTTGTAGAGTTTACTTAATTTTTGCAAATATTTAAAAACAATTATTAACAGTGCAATTTAGGTGAAATTGCAGTGGTAAGTTTCCAATTTATAGTTATTACTATATTGAACGTCTTTAAAAATAATATGTTAAAAGCCTAAAGCAGTAAAATGCATATGACGCTTAAGCGGTAAGAATAGGGACATTGTTATGTGTGTTACGTTGGGAATACTGAATGTGGTATTTCACACTTACCGCTTATTGATTTTGTGCGGAAAGCAAGCAAATACGCACGATCTCGCACAAAAATTTGTATAAGTGAAGTTAATGCAATGCCGGAAATAATTTTATTTATAGCCAGAAAAGGAAACCCATGTTGTTACATGGTGATAATCTTTACCATTTTCATTCTGAGAATCGAAGAGGAGATAGAAAATACTGGAGATGCTACGACAAAAAGAACTGTAACGCAAGGTTGTAACGATCGGGGACTTGGAAAACATAAGAATTTTAACAGATGGTACAGAAGCAAGGGTGAGGCAAGTGCTAAATGGGATAAGAAGAAGAGCAAGAGGAAATCCAACAGAACCTCCCGGCTCAGTTGTCAGACAGGAACTTGCTGGAGTTCATAACGAAGAAATTATTGTAAGTCTTCCACAATGAAATGCAGTAATCAGAATGGTTTCTTATCAGCAGAAGCTAAATCGTCCTCCACTTCCTCAATCAATAAGCGAAATTGACATTGTGTTCTTTGATTCAGGTGTTAATGATGAAGGACGAGTGTCAATGTTTGCCACCGATAGAAATTTAGAACTTTTGGCTGCCAGTGACACGATTTTCAGTGATGGTACGTTCAAGACTGTACCAAATCAATTCTTTCAGCTCTTCACAGTGCATGGGATTGTTGGATGTTTTGTATTTCCTTTAGTATATTGCCTAACTGCAAATAAGACTGAAAATACTTACCGCACTATATATAATGAGATAAAACATTATTAAGCACATTTAAATCTCACTTGCAATCCTACCTACACAATGTGTGATTTTGAAATCGCCAATATGAATGCTTGTCGACTGGCATTTCCTCAAGCAGTAGTGAGTGGGTGTCTTTTCCACTTCAATCAAGCAATATGGAGAAATGTAGTCTACAGGGGACTGAGGATACAATATTTGGATATTGAGAACCCTGAAGTAAGAAACTAAATACAGAAAATGATGGGCCTGCCGTTTATTCCGCTAAATGCCTTGCAATTTGTTTGGGATTTATTATATGAAAGATTTGTGGACGATATCTTGGACTTAGCATCCTACATTGAAATTACATATATTACTGGTCATCCGGCAAGAGATCGAAGGCGAGCAGTTCCTCCTAGATTTACTCCTGAGACATGGAACGTCTGTGAATTAGTAATTAATGGCAGACAGCGTAAGAATAATATGGTTGAAGAATTCCACTCTCAATTCCAACGACTTGTGGTGGCACATCACGTGAGCATTTGCAGATTCATTAGCCATTAGCAACAACAACAAGCAGAAACAGAAAATTTAAGAACCCAGATCTTTCCTTGGTCGCATACAAATATTAAGCAGCCAGTAAATAAACGGTATATCAATAATCAAACGAGAATTTTCAAAATTGTCGGTAATTACCAAGATTACAAAGATAGGAATGTAATTTTTCGATATCTTAGAGCGATATCATACCATTTGAAATTATATAATGACCCTCAAGATGAACAATAGATGTATCTTTTGTAATCATGTAATATGTATAACATATTTGAAATGACAATAAATTTCTCGGCACTTTCCTTGCAGTTTTCCTTGGCGGATATTTTAGGGAAATGAACGAATTTATTTGTGGACATTTTTAAGTGTAGGACATTTTCAAGAAGAGAACTTGCTGACAGTGGACCTTTTCAAGTAAGGACATTTTATGGCCTGGACGAATTTTCCATGTGGACATTTCTATACGTTGGACATTTTCGTAGCGAGGACCTATTGCACAGCGGACCATATCTCATTTAACCCGGAAATTGTATGCACGACTATCCGCCGAAAAATAAATCTTTGAATACTTGGAAGTAGTATCATGAGAATTTATATTGCTACTTAGGGTTTACAGAAGGAAACAAAAGTTCAAATTTTGGTATTTTGGTGAAGATGAAGGTGAAGTTGTTCGTTGAAATGAATTCTATATAAGGCCTATCCAAAATCTCCTGTATCCATTTTCACAAATTAAAGTATTTTTACACTAACTGGTGGAAAGTAGAGCAAATTTTCAACCTATGACTTTTAACAAATATTTTGCTTTAAATCCAGTGGTTTTTTTCAATTTAAACTATATAAATCATTAGAATTCACTCTTAGCAAGCAATATGTTGGCATAACTCAATTGTAAACAAAATGGTCTTTACTGAATTTTGAATCTAGATGATTCAAATAATGAAATTTATGAACTAGAAAAACAAAAATAATCTTAGACGTTTCATCGCCTTCATCTTCATAACAATTTAGAAGAATATTGAATATAACTGTTCACTTTTTAGGCAGTAAGTTGAAACCTAACTGTTCAGAAACTTCTTTCGTAATTCTGTTATCTTTTTAATACGTTAGATATGTGATGTTCTCTATTAATCTACAGTCAGATCAATTTCATTATCCCTTAATGGAAGATTTTTATCTGCTGTTAAAGACTTATCTCTTCTTGAATCACGTACCTCTGCAGTGAGAGCTACGTAAGGACGGACTTCGTGTTCAAATGGACAATTTCTAGACTCCTCTTCCCATGGAAAGTAACGTAAGTTCACTCACCTTCTTCTTTTGGTAGATGTGGCTGTAACTGTATCCAGTTCTTCAACATTTCCACTGCTTCTTTAATACTTCTTTCATCGAGTCCATATTCCTGCCATATTTTCTCTATAACGTCTCTATTGGGAAATACAAGTTCCTTCGCCATGATTCTGAAAATATAAATGTCCCTAATTACTTATTACAAGTAACTTCAATTTAATTGGCTGTATATCAACAGAATGATAAGGAAAAATTGAAGGTGAAAGCTTCAATGTATGTTATTCTTAGTCTTTGACCGAGCCAATTTTCTGATTATAATGTTTGTTCCCATGAGTAAACTGAATGCAACATTAATTACTTCGACAACAAAGAAGGGCCTGGATAGGAACGAACCTGAGTCTCCACCTCAGACAACAGAAGACTTCAGGTTGATAAAGGAAAGATGTGAATTTTATGTGAAGAGTCCACTGCAAAAAGAGGGAATGTCGTAAATTTGTGAAAAATGAGATAAAGGTTCAGTACAATAGATCAAAGGGAGTGAAATAAAATACACTTTGTTTCACTGCAAGAAAGATGATAGTTCCAGATCTACATCGTGTAGACGAATTGGTATACAACACAAAAACCTGGAATGTCAGAGTAAACAGTATAAAAATGGGAATGTCAGAGCATCACTGTATGACGCGACTAAGGACTCAGTTGTTCACGAGAATTATTTGTTGGTGGTAATGTTTAGATATTTTCTGCTGTGTTATATTTTAGACTTTAAAAACACATCTAATTATGGCAGCTTCGGATGACAGTGAAAGTGAGTGCATCAGTCTGTAGAAAATGAACACAGGTAGGGTATGGTTGCTATCAATGGGCCGGTTCCTTCGCTGCCGGCTCGATTTTCCCATGGTATTGACAATAGGTGCACTCTGGTGGCTGTTTACTGTACTTCGTGTTGAAAAAGTGTCGCCATATTAGTTGTGCGTTGTTCGACGCAGACACAAAGCAACAGTGAAAGAAGGTAAGATTGTCACTTTTTTCTTCTAATTTACTAGTGTAATGAAGGAAGCATTTCTGTCAAATATTAATTCTGTATAAATTTCTACAGATAGTGTCTGAAAGTACGATGAATTCTAGTTATTTTTCAAATGTAAATTATAAATTTAGTTACTGTGGACGGTGACAGAGTCATGTTAAACGGTGCAGTGCTAGTTGCCTTCAATGAGCCACTCCAAGTTGCTATGAATGGGCTAGTGGGCCAATGATGGAAACCGTGCCCCGCACGCACATTTGTAACTATTTTGTCAAGTTACTTAACAAAGAGCCGTGCTAGCTGATTTAATACGTGTGTAACGTAAACGAATGATTAGTTACATATGCATATATCATAAATATGTATGTTTTCTGTCCTAGATGCCGCCAAAAATTAAAATATAGTCAGTGGCAGGAAGATGATATGAGTCGTGCTTTAACTGCAGTACGAAATGGTGACATGGGTGTCAATGACGCTGCCAGAACATATAGTGTGTCCAGAGCAACATTACAAAGACATTTAGCGGGCAAAAATTGTTTCGCTGTTGAACATAAAAACTATAGGTACCATAGCTTTTCTTCCCGCAGACGTGGAAAGTGAACTTGTTACTCATGTTCCTAAACTTGATTAATGTATGTTTGGTATTACACCAAGGGGATTGCGCTCGCTAGCTTTTGAGATAGCAGAAAGGAACGAAATCCCTCATAGATTCAGTAAAGAAAAGAGAATCGCCGGAAAGAAATGATATGAATTTATGAGGAGACATCCCGAGCTTAGCTTGCATCAACCAGAGTTGACATCTTTTCCTCCAGCTAAGGGGTTTAATAAAGAATATTGTAAGTCCCATTTTTATACCTTGCAGAAAATTGTTGATGAAAACCAATTCAATTCAATGCGAGTATTCTTTGTTGTTGAGACTGGTTTATCAACTGTGCAAAAGAAACCTAGAAAGGTCCTTGCCCTCAAAGGTAAAAGAGCAGTAGGTTCGATAGCCAGTGGAGAAAGAGGTTCCTCTAACTACTGCAGTTAGCTGCAGAAGTGTTGCGTGTCAGTATGTCCCACCACTAATCGTCTACAAATGTTCGCGTTCTGCAGAAGGGTTAGAAGATGGAGCTTCACCGGGAAAAAAAATTGCTTATAATTGCTTGTAATTCTAAAAGTGGATACATTAACAAAGATATACTTGTGAATTGGTTAAGCCATTTCATCGACACTGTCCGTCACTCAAAGGAAAGAAAAGTCTTGCTTCTTCTCGATGAACATTCAACCCATACCAGAAATCTCGATGCTCTAGATATTTCTCGAGAGAATGGAGTCCTCATGCTGGCACTTACTCTTTTTTGTAATAGAAATATACTGTTACTATCTGTGGAATTTCCCCAGTATATTATTCCAAAACTCATTACCGAGTGGAAGTATGCAAGTATATTGTTTTTAAGGTATTGATATTTACTATCTTTTGCATAGATCTAATAGCAAAACAAGCTGAATTTAGTTTGGGGGTAATTTGTTTAATATGATTTTTCCATTTTAGCACACTATCGATTTTTAAGCCTAGAAAGTTGGTTGTTGTTGTTTCTAATAGGAATCTATTGTTAAATATTGCGCTAGAAATTTGCGACGTTGAATTTGGACAGGATTTAAATTGAATTATGTTCGTTTTGTTACAATTTAATACCAATTTATTGACTGAGAACCAGTCACATATTTTGAAGAGAATTTTCTCTGTTGAAGATTGGAATGCGTTGGAGTTATTGGCTGAAATTACTATACTTGTGTCATCTGCAAATAATATGGGATGACCTACATATTTTATTAGGAGTGCAATATCTTTTATAAACACTAGAAAAAGTAGGGGACCTAATATTGATTCTTGAGGAATTCCATTATTAATAGTTTCCCATGTCGAAGCAGATTTCATAGTTGTATTGATTTCAAGTTTCTGTTTCCTATCTATGAGATATGAGTGACACCATTGATGTGCAATACCTTTAATTCCATAATAATCTAATTTATATAGCAGCATTTTATGATTTATACCGTCAAATGCTTTGGATAAGACACAGAAAATCCCTCCAACTTGTAATTTTTTATTAACTGCCTCCAGAATTTTGTCAGTTAAACTAAATGTTGCATTTTCTGTGCCTTAATTTTCCTAAATCCAAATTGTTCTGGGACTAAAATGTTGTATCTTTCTAGATGATGGTATAATCTTTTATACATTACTTTTTCAAAGATTTTGGAGAAGACTGGTAGAAGTGATATGGGTCTGTATTTTCCTGGAGACGTTGTTTCTCCCTTTTCGAAGATAGGAATAACGACTGAATATTTTAATCCCTCGGGAAATATACCATTGAACATTGAACAGCTATAATATGTGAACTCGCTTTCAATATTTTGCTTGTTGAATAGCTAACGACTGGAGCTACGAAGTGAGAAGTAGAAGACGAGTTTTAATCCCTTTTCTTAAAGCAGCACGTAATAATGGACAATTCGCGAAACTCATCAAGGACAAAATTAAGATAAACAATTTGGTTTTTAGTGTAGAGGAGTGCTTAGTAACATTAAAGGAACCGATCGTAGGCTCAGAAGAAAAAGAAAGGAACAGAAAATTTTTGAAAGAATAATTCAAGAATATCGTAGCTAAAGGCGAGGTTAGTGACACAAGTATTGTGAGTGTACGCGAGAAAAATGCAAACGTGTCAAACTCAGTGACGATTTCCGGAAAGCAGGCAGTGACGTCAACTGATGAAGAAACAGGAGTGACACGAACTGGCATTCAACAAGCTCAGCAGAACAAGACCTCAATGCAAGCGAATGGAAATAGTGGACATCAGATGGGAGCAATTCCGAAGCGGGTGAAGGAACTAAGATCTAAATCGAGGCTGACGAGAAGCAGAGTAATGCAAATAGGAGATAGTTCAGGGAGCAGTGATGAAGGAAGAGGGGAAAACAAGGTGAAAAAATAGTATGACTTAAGGAAATGGTGTGGAGGGGAAATAAATCGTGAGAAAAGAAGACTAAGACCTAACAAGTAGCAATGTGGAAAAGTGAGTAGTGAAAAGTGCAAATAATTAGAGATGTAGAGTAAGGGGAAATGTGTCATACAGGAGGGGGTTATAGTATATTTGGTATAATGATGAGTTAGGAGTGAAATTGTGGAAGAATTGAACACAGACAAAAAAAAAGACTAGTGGAAGAATTGTAGTAATGTCCTAATTGACTTGTACGAGAGGCGTGTAAAACGGTGAGACGGCACTGTATGCTAATAATGTGAAGTGCCGCCTCACCGAAAGGTATATTGCTTAAAGACAAATATATACATTCATACATGCATTCATTTTGCTTGTTATTTCATCACACCCTGAGGAGTTTTTTGACTTTAGATTTTTATCTGGAAATCAAGATAGTTGAGAATGTATTCCAGCTGATGCAGCAACATTTACACCAAAATTACACATTTCCTTGGGTGAAATCTCTTCTATATCAAAGAAAATTTTTCTTGGAAGAAGTGCAAATAAAGCTTAGAAAATGATAGTAGTACGTACAAGCAGAGACTGGAAGTGGCTGAAAAACAAAGAAGAGGTAAAAATCAAACAACTAAAACGGAGAAGTCAGCTAAAACCAAACTCTCATTTTCTTCAAATGATTCAACGAGGTATAATTCTAAGAAGGAAACGTGGTATTGAAATCTGTTGCAATGGCTTAGAAAAAGGTGTAATTCAGTGTCTGTCATGTAACTAGTGGGTTCATAAGAATTGTGCTGGTGTTAGAAAAGGAGCCAAAGAGTTCTTTTCAGAAAAATGTGACCAAAGTGTGACAATATTTTATAAAAGTTTTGTTTTGCCCCATCTTAGTTGCCATAAAGAAAACTCAATTCATGGCTTTTATACTATGTTCCTTTTTACGTTTTTCGGTTTTTTATCGGTCAGCCAAACAGAGAAAAAGGATAAAGTTTAATTGGCTTAACAATAATTAATGGTATTTAAAGTCTAATACTTTAATTGTCTTAATATGTTTTGTTTTCAGTGTATATAAATTGTTGTTTTGTTTGATTAGCTATTAAACTTTGGTTATTTTGAAATGTTTTAATACTGTTTAATCACACTATAGAACAAATAAGGTCTACAGTGTTTAATTTCCTTTGTGTAAGATCGTAAATTACTTGAGATAGAAATGCTGGAGGTCTTAGCCTGATTACAAACTAACAATGATATATTTCGTTTTCTTACTTACTTACTTACTTACTTACTTACTTACTTACTTACTTACTTACTGGCTTTTAAGGAACCCGGAGGTTCATTGCTGCCCTCACATAAGTCCGCCATTGGTCCCTATCCTGAGCAATATTAATCCAGTCTCTATCATCATCATATTTCGTTTTCTTGTGTTAATAAGATATCTGAAGATTTTAAGTGCCACAGTGGTCTTGGTTGACTTCGAATACACGTTCTGTGGTTCCACATGCCAATACACTACTCCTATTAATGCCGAAGATAATGTGTATTGGCATTTGTTTAGATGTGGGTTGTTATTTAATAATATTATTCCGGAGGCCATTCATGGTAACTACCTGACCCAATGAAGGAAACGAGTCTCCTTCATTGGGCTGATGATACTTATTTTATTTTCCAAACATTTCATTAACATCGAATACTTATAACTTCTATTTGTAACGTAGTGAAATACAGAAGATAATATTTAAGTTTGCTTGAAAAAGGAAATAAATATTATTTTATCCTAGATAATATATAAGATTTCTTTTTTTAAGTGGCCCATTGACAGCAACCTTGGCCTACAAGGCAACGTAAAATTTACGGTAGAAGTAGTGTTGCAATGAAAATGTTGAGGTTATCAAAGCATGAAACTGGACCAGACTGCAAGTGCAAAGATTATCGTTGTTATGAGGTCATTCCGCAACAGGAAATTGAACGGATTATTAAAGACTTAACGCTTTGGGATTTGTGGATGAACAAAATGCATATATATGTGGATTAATAACCGCTCATTCGATTTAGAATCGTAGACCAAGAAACTCCGAAGAAAATTCTTTATTCCATGATATGTTTTATTCACACAGAGTGAGAATCGTCGAAGAAGATGGTACCAAAGGAATTGTATTCTATAAGCCACTCATGTCTTTACATGACAATACCAAGGAACGCATTCAGAATCTACAAAAAGCTCTAAAAACGACTGAGACACCACCGAAAGATTGGCGAGACAAATATGACCACAAACATTGCAGAAAAAGAAAAGATGTCGCAGAGAGTGTGGTCAAACATATAAACTCATTGAAGGGACGGCAGAGTCATTACAGTAGGAAGAAAAGTCAAAGAGTTTATCTGCCAGCTACACTAAATAATAATAAAATATGTGAAATGTACAAACACCATCTTTTTCATATGAATGTTACAGAAAGATCTTCAATACGAGATTTAATATCGTATTTGGCTATCTATGCTGTTTTACATCCAGTGCATAAGTTAAGCACCAGGATTATAAAAAGGTGTTTGAATAGAAGTTATCCGATTCTTCCTTGTCAGGCGATGAAAAACACATTGAGAATCAGATGAAGACAGTACAAGTTGAAAATGAAGTTCATAACTGTAAAGCTCAAGTGTTTTATGATAGAAAACGAAAAGCAAGACAGAAAAGCAGAAGAGTGGAATGCACGAAGTTACTGTTTTTGATTTTCAAAAAAAAAAAAAAAAAAAAAACGATGTATGCTTAACCTTACAGTACAACGAACGATGTGTATTACAGACGACAACTATCATTCTATTCTTTCAACATCCACACTTTGTCCACGGGATTGAGTATCACGTACTGCTATCCAGAAACAGTAGAGAAAGAAGGTTCTGATGGGGTGACCTCATTCCATCATATTATTTTTAATATTTTGAACCCCAAAGTGAAAAATATTGAGTTCTTTTGTGATGAATGCTCCGGCCAAAACAAAAACTATACTGCGTTCCGGTTCTAATATGTCTCTTTCGCGGCCATTCTTATTTAGAATGCGACCGAAACATGGCTCTCATATACCAGAAATACCCAGCAGAATTGCCAGAACATTGGATAGAAGTAGTTGAGAGTGCTCGCATGAAGCCACCTGCTTTCCATGTTGTTCCTGTTGACCAAGCTATGCTGAGAAACTGGACACTGTACATGACCTCATTGTTTAGGAAGACCTGCCCGATTGCGACAAGACCTATCACTGAAATTGTTTTTTCGGTTAATCGTCCTCGTCTACGAGAGCACAGATTCAAATATAAAGGAATGTGGGAAACTGCAGTCATGGTTCCAAGAAATGGCCTTCTTACACAAATAAAGGATACACAGTTACAAAGTGGAGAGTTCCTCCTGCCGGAGAAGTTTTATCAAGGCAATAAATGTAACTTTTACGTTTAAACTTTTTTAAAACCTGATAAATAGTGATACCAATAATAGCGCCTTTTATTCCAGATGTGTTGCCAATTTGATGGGATGAATTCAAAGATTTACATCACCTCATGTAGTTTTGTTGTGCAGATGCAAGAGAATATTGCAACAAACTCCTTCACAAAGGTTTTTGAACTAACATAGAGTAAACAGATATGTGTAAGTTTACTGACATTCCTTCCTTTTTGTCATTTATTGTTTGCATTAATGGTTGACATTGCTTCTTTTTGTCATTTATTGTTTGCATTTATTGACGAAAAATTATTCTGGTAATAAGGATTGGTTAGCAGGAGTCACAGTTTACTGCATATCATTTCTGTAATATGTGTTGAGTTGTGTAGAAAAAATTCACGAGTTATATCTGCTCATTGTCCTGTAATATGGTTTCAAAGTTTGCAATTCATTTTCTGCAAAATGAAATAATTTCGACATTCCCCCTTTTTGCAGTGGACTCATGTGGATTCCACAGCAAACGTATTATTCCCTGCCTACACCTGACCGATGTTGCTGTATAGTCTGCCATACTTCAAATGTTAAAAACCACGACTGCGTATCGCGCCGTATCGATGCAGTGCTAAGTTACAAATATTCGTAATTATACAGTTTACTAAGGCGTATCTATGCATTTTTCGTGTTGCACAAAGAAATTTCGGATATACAAATAGAGAATTTATTTATGAAAATATTGAAAGATATTCTATATTTCGAACTAAACGAAATCCGTTTCGTTACAAAAGTCATAGTTGGTAAGAATGCGAATTATAAGAGCGATTTGTTTGGCTCTTCGCGATATAGTCCTTCATGATCTGTCCGATAATGAATGGTTTATTGTTAGGCCTACTTTCATTATATATGTAGCGTGTAGGTTCTAAGTTATATCCATAGGCCTATTTAATTATTGTTTGTAGTCATGTAATGCAATCGCGAACGTAATAAATCTACAAAGGCAGGCGACATTACATCACAGCTTCATTGATTGTAAATAGTATTCTTCAGAGGAAGTGCACATACTGTTGCACTTAAGAATAAGTTCTGTTATTTTGTTAGCGAAGACGGATTTTAGACATATGAATTCATTCGTGGAAGTCGATGCTTCTTTTCTTCCCAGTCAAATATAAACCTTTCGCACTTCTATAAATGTAATGTTGAACCTATTACTCTGTGATGTCTTTAATTCCTTATTATAAGCAATGAGTGCTTTTACATTATTACTTTCTAAATAACGAATTTTAACGTTAATATAAACGTGAGCGTTCTCATGTTCCTCCTTTTTTGTTTTCTTCTTCGTTGCTTTACAGCATTAAGGCTATTTCATTAACAAAACAAAACGAATCAAAAATTGTAGTTTAATCTTTAATATTACCAGAATACTCTTTTTGTTCGATCGGCATTGAGAGATGTTTGTTATGGATCTTTAACCACTCTAAATAAATTGGTATTAATTGATGGAAATTAGGTGAGGTCAATCAGAAAATTCACAAAGAATTGCCTTATATTCTTCTTGCTGTTGGAAGAAACCTCGAAAAATACCTAACCACATAACCAGTCCCAACGGAATTTGAACCAAGCCCCGAATGCAGCCTCACGCCGGTGCCCCCACTACATATTCAGGAATATCTTTATCAGAAAAAGATTTTTTCATATTTCCTCCACCTCAAGAACTGTCGTGAGTAATTTTAACAAATGTAATTAAAAAAGATCAGGTGAGAGTTTAAGACAATCGTTTGCTACTATTGTATGAGAAACGAGAAGTTGTTTTATGTTCAGATTATGATCATAGTAGTCCCTCCAGTAGTACTGTGATTTAATTAATCATATATCATTCTAATACATGATATGTATGATGGATTACATGCTGGGACCGCAGATGGCAGTACTGTTGCAAATTCTTCTCACTGATGGCTGCTTTGATAACTTGTTTGCTGAATTTCAAGGGTACTTTCCTAGCTATTTGAGAGAAAACAGCAGGTACCTATACGATTCACCTTGTTAATCTCCAGGTCGTGTCCCAACGTCTGGTGCCCGCGAGTAATTTAACGGTCATAAAATGTGCTTGCATTTGACATCGCTGTTATACATGACTGCTTAAACCGCAGACATACTGAGGCTATCGTGCAGTTGCATGAAAATGCGTTGTTATAAATTATTGAGTTCGTATGGTAAATAAGCTAAATTAAATGCAGGCAATTAGATGTTAATGCATAGTTTCTTATTGGTTTCAGTTCTACAGAAGTGAAATTTTAATAAGTAAAGAGTGATTCTATGAAAATGTCATATCGACGGGAAGTTGTTTTTTTTCAATTAACGTGGACATATTTATGTTGAAGAATGTGTGTCTGTATAGTTTAAGTTGACTTATTCCATTAACTAATGTTTCAAATACTCTTTGTTTTAGTCAATAAATTACTGTAGATTTTATCGCATTGCAAACATGACGCAAGGAAATTTATGTTTAATATCACGATTTGGATACGTAAATTTGTGTTATGTGAATCCCTCCTTTTTTGTATACCATATTTTGGTCTTTCCTTGAAATAAAAATATGAAAATATTTGCAGTAGCGTAAGGTTCTAAGTAACTTAAAAATATTATAATTATTTGTGCTATAATTACAGTCAGTCAGTCACGATAAACATATAAACATAGCACAATAACTGACATTAAATTTTCCTTTCAGATTCTACGTTATCAGTACATCGCTATAAAAAAGTATTAGAAAACTTCTTTCTAAAATTATTATTTTCCGCTTCTGCACCGTGACTAACTGACATATCGCGCTTTCGGTTATGCTGTTCTTTCTCACTACATACACAGTTGCTCGGGAGACTTTGGTAAACTTACACATGAACTGTGTTATGTGGAGCAATGTATGGGGAAGTCCGAGGCAGAAAGACAACGTAAATATAAACTTCGTCTGTAGAAGCACGTATGGTATAAATGACGAGGAAAGAGACACATTTAAAACAGTTCAGGGAGAAGAACAGGAAGTTATTGTGAATATACATAACAACCGTGGGCATTGTTGTAAATATAAACTGTGACCAGCGTCATCATATCTGATACCTAAGGCGAGTATTGGCGGGTTGTTAGGAACGCGCCTGGATAATGTAATACTCTCGAAATTCTTTATTTCAATTGACACATTAATTTACAGCGTTTTAATCATCCACCATTTATTGTTTCTCCGGCACTGAACTGTTTTAGATTACGGACAAGTTCAGGAGAAGTTGAACAATAGCTAATAATATTCGATCATGTTGTCCATATTTTTGTTCTCCTGAATATTTATTATTATTGCGTTTCTTAAGACCATATTTTAATAGATTTGCACATTCGGGGAACAAAAATAATCGTATTTAGTATTCTGCACAAATTTCATGTTGAAAAATTACCTTCGAAAGTAGTAGAGTAGTAAACAATATTTTAATTTATCGTACTTTTTAATTTAGCATGTTCTTTATCACATAATGACCAATGCTGTATATTAAGTTTATTAGTGTCTAATAGACATTTTGAACATAACATAAAAAGTACATAAAAACATAAAGTATTCTCCCCTTCTAAATAACAAAAGAACTCTTCTTCCCATTACACATAAGGTAAAATGCTCCTAAGATTGCGCACTTAGTGGATTTGTGTCCTTAGATACTCATTTTTGAAACCAATATAAAATCTATAGACTATTTATGAAACGAAACTCTTGAATCTCAATATCACAATTATATGAAAAAAGTTACAAATATGAAAAAATTGTTCTTCGAAAAATTGTGAATGCGCAGTCTTACAGGCACTGTCATATAAGACTGCGCACGCTGTCCTTTAAGAATGCGCGTCAACAAATGTCACATTTTAAAAGTCAAACGCCTTCGTAGCTTGAACACTCTTCATGCCACCACTGTTTGCACGCACTACACTGCACCCAGTCCTCTGATATTGTTCTTCATAGGCTTCGTCACAATCAGGACAGAAAATGTTTCCTTCTGAAACTGTCCGATGTGATGAAGTTGACGCTGATAGATTGTTTGTATGTATGTATGTATGTATGTATGTATGTATGTATGTATGTATGTATGTATGTATGTATGGAGCCTATTTATTAACACTACAATTGTGTATACACCCGGTGGCAGTGATATATAATATACAATAATTACAATTACATGAAATAGAATAAAATAAACGTAAATGAAATAAAATAAAATAAGCTAAATCTATAAATAGTAGATGCAATAAACTCAGGACTATAAATAAAAACGATTCTATAATAACGCCTACGATAAGCAAAAGAAATCTAACTTATAAGTACTTCTATTTCACCCAACTATTACCAATTAAGTAATTACATATCACCTTAAGTAATTACATACCAACTTAATTACATATCTTAATTAATTACATATCACCTTAATTTATTTACATATCAACTAAATTACGTATCATCTTAATTACTTTTATATCAACTCAATTAATTACATGACACAACTTAAATAATGACACTGCACCTCCAATTACATTTTCAGTCAAATCTTCTCAAACTTTCCTTAAATTATTGATTTTAAGAGAACCACCCTGAAAGATTGCCGCAGGTAAACTGTTCCAGTCTACTATTGTGCGGTTAACAAAGGAAAATTTTGCCACGTCCGTTCTTTGTTTTCTACATTTAAACTTCCTAATATGATCAGCCCTTCCTAAGTATGATGGTGTTGCTAATCTATCATTGATATCGGTCCATGCTTCGTGTCCCACTTGTGCCTTAAACAATGCGGTGAGTCTTGTTTTTCGTCGCCTTGATTTGAGAAGTTCCCACCCTAAGTCTTTTACTATCTCCTCACCATGTCCCTTCCCCATTTTGACATATTTTGCTGCCTTGCATTGGACCTTTCCTATTGAATCGATTTGGTTTTGTCTGTATGGATCCCAACCTACTGCTCCATATTCCATAATTGGGCGGACAAGGGTTTTGTTAGTAGTAATTGAAACTCTTCCTGCAATGTTTAATGTTCCACGACTTTTTTGTTGTAGCTGATGAATCACTAGAATTGGTCTTTTTGCATTGTTTCTTGTTGCTAGAAGTTTTCATTGTTTCTAGAAGTGAGTTATTGTACGGAGAGGAAGAGTAAATGTCTTTTTTTTTTTTAATTAATTTTCTTTTCTTTGATTCCGTTGTCTCTGGTAACGAAGAAATCATATCTGGTGAAATTAATGCCTGTTCATTAGTCGCAGGTAGAACTGTTAAGATAAATTGTCTCCATTTTCGTATCCTTTTGTCATTTTCGATTATTGTTCGATTTTCCTCTAACATTTCTTGGGTAAATATTAATTTTCAGTCTATTTCCTAACATACGACGAAGTCATGACACACATGAGTAGAAGGCTGCAAGAAATATTTCATTTTTAAAAACTGGTTGTATGAGACGATATGTTTATCAGATTGTTCAGTGCGCAGACTTAGAGGATTCTACATAGTTCTGCATTGTAATTAATAAATGGCAGGTGTGTTTACTTAGATAAGCAGGGAAAAGTGCATAACGTAGCTTATGTATTTGTATGCAAGATTGCATCGTTGGAATTATTAAACTTAACCTTCTTCATATGCAAATTTATAAGAGAATCTGGGTAAAATTAATTTTTACCTAATAAACCTTTATAAATCCACTTTCACACAAACACTGTACAAGCTGCTCCCAACTATAAAAAATATGACACTGCGCAATATTAGAGACTGCGTAGTCCTAGTTGCCTTTACCTTAATATAGTTGTTTATAACTCGTACAC
This sequence comes from Periplaneta americana, assembly GCF_040183065.1. Classification (NCBI taxonomy): domain Eukaryota; kingdom Metazoa; phylum Arthropoda; class Insecta; order Blattodea; family Blattidae; genus Periplaneta; species Periplaneta americana. The sequence goes on from NC_091129.1 coordinate 38,693,571, forward strand.
ACTGATTTGTTAAGCAACGCCACTGATAATTAAGACAAGTTATTTGATTGCGGTTTTCCAAGGTTTTCCCCTCAACACATTAAGAACAACTGCTAGATAACTTTAGCGCTGGACCCTGGACTCATCATACTAACGTTATTACCTTCATCGAACTCAGACGTAAGATAATCATAGCAGTTGATAAAGGATGGTAAAATAACCAGTTATGAAAAAAAATAGGTATGTTACTACTAATCAAGTTTCATGCTATTTTGTAATACAATTCCATAACTTGGAATTTAGAAGAAAATTCAGAAATGACATTCAGAAACAGAAAGAGGTCAATCAGTTACACAGCACCTTTTCGGCCGTAACTTCATTACTAACCGAGGTTCAGAGATCGTTTTTAATTTAAACAGAAGATTAAACCTTTCTCTCCAAACAATATTTTGGAAAAGATGTATTAGAAAATACATTTCAGTGAAATATGAAAAGAACCATGATCATCTGAAGATAGAGCTGGCAGTTATGTCAGTCACACACACTTTCATAGCAAATAAATAATGTACTTTTTGTTTAAAAAATAGTACATTATGCAACGAGCCTGTAATGATAGTAATTACGACGCGAGTATGTTTGTTTATGAAACGAGCGCAAGCGAGTTTCATAATTTTCATACGAGCGTCTTAATTACCATTATAGACAAGTTTCATACGACTTTTTATGCTCGACCATATTTATAACTTGAAATTATTCAAAAGTAGGTAATGTTATGGTTATGTAAGTGAGTAGCGAACTGACCTGAGTTGTGAGATGTGAGCTGACGCGAAAGTATTCATTTTTTCCGAGGCCTAATGTCATTGACCTTGATATAATGTGGAGAATAAGACGAACATTAGTCTTGATATAAACTGGAAATTGATTTAGAATTGAAAAACGAGATGACAAATTGAATTTATTTGAATATTATTTACAATTAACGCTAATTATTATAGTAACAGAACATAACCTTCTGCCACAGTTTTGTATTTCCAGCCTCCGTGACTTTCCGCTAATTGTCTTTCGATTGCATATCCGAGAATAATCAATACTTGCGGTTTTATAACGGTACAAAGGTGATTTGTCATTGGCTGAACACCTAAACTTTAATGAATAGGTGTACTTTAATGAGGTGCATTAAAGGGCTACTACCAGGTGTATAATTACTACATTTCGGCATGGTCGAGCGTAAAATTTTATATACGTCTTAGCTGTACACTTTCCTCTATCAAATCATACTGTGATATATTTTAATTTCAAAATATTAAACTATTTAGGCAGACATTTTGCTGTCAAAATATGCTATAAATGTCAGTCAGTCACACTTGGAATTGCTCTAAATTTATTTTAGAAAAATTTGTTTTAATGGAAAATAATTAAAGGTGAGAGACCTTTGGCGTATATTTACGGCGCTGAAGAACTGTGCGCCTGATAAAGGGCTTCAAGCAAAATTTCCTGGTTATTTCTCGTCCTCATTGCTCACCTCAGGAATTAAAGTCTTTAAAGTATTATTTCAAAAGGAATATGTGGCGGGACAGCTTATTAAGGGGATTTTCGACCAGCGGACTGCTGGTCTCACGTCTAGCGGTTCAGCGGTGGTGAACGATCATCCAACCAGTACGGAGTTAATGTGTGCGCACGGTGATGCTCGTAGCGTTTATAATTGGTTTTCGAAACCGGATTTCGTTACTTTAAAAATTTAATTTACTTCGCATGTCACGCCAGACTTATCCTTCGACTTCTCTCTGTGGGAGTACATCAAGGACTTCGCGTCTGTCATTTTCACGTCACAGAACCTGAACGACCTGAGAATGACGCATCGCAAAAGCAGCGGAGCCAATATCAGAGTACATACTGGCATGAGTCTCGACGAAACTGGAGTGCCGACTCGACATCTGTCATGTAAACAACGGAGCTCAAATCGAACTTTTGTGATGCATAGGCGAATCTTGGAAATTAACACAACTTTTTCATGTTAATATACTTGTGTTAAGTTCGTTCCGTTACGAATAAATCAAGTTTTTTTTAATTGAATTGAATTAACGGGAGGGGGCACTATGGCCCAGCACTGCGACCTGTTACGATCTATTGCGCTAACCCTCAAGCTAGGTGCATTCCCAAACCTACACCGGCTGACTGCACTAAGGCACGCTGTGTACCCAGGTTTCGAGCAGGCAACCCCCTGTTCCCTAGGCCAACCCTCTCCGTGCGTCGCCAGCCGGCGATCGGGGAATGCTATGGAATGATGACGAAATGGAGAAATGGTGACGGAATTATTTAAATGCTTTGTATGGGGAAACGGGAGAACCCCGAGAAAAACCGCAACTGCGACCTTGTCCGCCACAATTGAAGAGTCCACTGCAAGAATGATGGATGTCACTTTCTTGTCGAAAATGAACCAACACTGTCAATGATAGCTTAAGACATATAGAATGTACATAGAGAGTTATATGGCATTAACACTGAGAGTCATTGTCCAGTAATGATCCGAAAATCACAGTTAAGATTTGAGCGCTAAGCATTTGAAACTTTCAATTGCTTCTCCTGCAAATGACATCCATCATTCTTGCAGTGGACTCTGCAATTGTCACTTTGGATTTTTCAATTAAAAATTCCAGAACTGACCGGGACTCGAACTCAGGCCGCCTGCGTGACAGGCCGGATGTCTGACCATTCAGCCACCGCAGGGATAATAAATCAAATTTAATTTTATGCTATCCTTTTTTAATCACCATGTATAAATTGGGGCAAAATTTGAATTTAGAATTTAATTACATAAATGAATGTAATCATATTCTAAATTCAGGAAGTATTTATTTATTCATTCTGTAACTTATTCATTTAATTGCATCTGAGCACCAATATCCATCCTCCCACAGATCCAGCTTATATTACTTTCAAAATTGTTGTTTGCATATAAAAGTAGTACACTACTCCTCTACTCACTCACACAATAGAATGAACCCCAAGCTTCTCCTTGACCGTAGCACTTCACAGAACGTACTGATCTTCGTTATCAAGTCCAGCCAACAGAAAACCTATAAAAGTGGAACTCGTCTAACAACTAGGATAGCAGCACTATGATCTTGTTCCATATCAGTTGAGAAGTCCACGTGACATACGACAGCCTGTTTAATCTGTAAGTTCGTTTAACGTATTCGCTGTTGATCGAAAGAAGGTTCATCACATCTCTGTAACCTAGGTTTTGATCTAGATAGTTTCCTTCCTCTAATTAAAAACGAATTGTTTAGTTATATTCAGGGGCGGCTCGTCCGTAAGAGCCGAGGAGCTGCAGCACTCCCTGCTTTGACAGGAAAATAAAAATAATATTTATTTTAATTTGTAGAAGAATTGTTACAGCTTTCATTGGTAAATTGCTTTATATTTCATCTGGCGGGGAATATGTACTATTATCTTATGCATAATCTTTTTACGCGTCGACTTTATTGGAATTGACACTGCATTGAAAGTCATCCTGGGATCTGCAGGATGGGCAGCTCATAGAGAGTGTGTCTTGCATGGTTAGGGGGTAGAGAGATGAAGGGAAGCAGAGGGAAACTCCGCTGTTTAAAACCCATATTTCGCTGCAGTGGCTTGCAGAGCCAGGCGACAAGGGAAGATCTTTCCCCCCCCTCCCACACCGCTATTGTAATGCTACGTCAAATGGATTCTCTATTCCCTTGAAACTTAATGACAACATTTTTATTTTCTCTTCACATACTTATTGTTGTATAATCTTATCGAGTTAATATAACGGAATTAATATTCTTTTTTGCCTTATTATTACGTATATATTCAGCCTCCAGTAGAACCTTAGGATTTGCCTTAACTCAAAATGATTGCACGAGTAGAATCATTTTTATGTAGCACGTAAAATACGAAAGAGACTTCTTTTCTAGTTTTAGAAAATTGTTGACCATCAGTATATCTGAGTGTTGCTTTGGTGTGACATCTTAGTACCGTAACTTAACCAGTGCAAATGTGCAAGCATGAGTGTGTGTGAATTACAGAATATTAATTTTATTTTTCTCAACTTTCCCTCGCGGAGAAGATTTATGTAATGAAGTGAAATTACAGGGTCGTCCGTTACCCGACTTAAATCTTACTCAAGCTTCATCCGGTCGAAATAGTGCATATATGTAGGAAGTATAACAATGAAATTTACGCTAAGCATTTGTGGTTACGTGGATGTGAACAAAAAAAAATACTGTATTTTGTTTTCCTTGCCTCCTCTTCGGTGATGATACTGCATTGACTAGGAGTGGTGTGACAGATTTAGGATATTTTCCCCTAAAAATTAAAAAGCACGAATCTTCGCAGTCTCCCCTGAAAAATGTTGTTTCATTGGCTATGTTATGAAAAACTAACATTGCCGTGCAATTAAGTGAAGCGAACAGAACAAACATTCTCAAACATAACGACGAAGTAAAAAAAAAATAGTGAAATTATTTTTAAAAATATTGATTGTATCAAATTTTGTGGCCAATATGAACTTCCCCTTAGGGGACATGATGAAAAACGATTCGAAGAACTCTGGTGTATTTCGTGAGTAATCTAAACGAGTCTCTCAAAAATCATTTGGAACATGCCACTGTTAAAAGGTAATTCTAAAACAATTCAGGATGAACTGGCAGATTGCATGTTGAGTGTCTGCCGATTTGAAATTCAGACTGAAATCGATGGTATTACTGTAGTTTTTTTTTTTAGCGATTATGGCAACTGATGCCACAGACATCTCCCAACTAAGTCAGGAAGTTTTGATTTTTCGATATGTAGTGCATTTATCTTTGTCCTATACTTAATAGTAATGATACCAAGAAGTGAAATTTGTATGTACCAAAATCTACTGCAGCTCCCCCAATCCACAAGTTCACGAGCCGCCACTGCTGATAATCATTCTTGTGCCGCGCCGTGTCGTCGTGGTCTAAGGCATTCTGGCTAGGACGCGCGTTACGGAATGCGCGCTGGTTCGAGTTCTCAAGAGGAAGAAATTTTTCTTGAAATGTCGGCCATTGTATGGGACCGGTACCCACCAGCATCGTTATGTACTTGGGAAGTTACAATAGGTAGCTAAATCCGGTTACGAAATCCAGCTATAACGGCTGGGGGGTTATCTGCTAACCACAAGGCATCTCCAGTCTGTCTGGTTGAATAATCGTCCACCTCTCCTTCGGCATGTGGACGTGAGGCAAGCAGCCGGCTGGTTGGTCAAGGGCTTTCATGGGCTGTCGTGCCTCGGATGATAATAATAATAATAATTATTATTATTATTATTACTATTGTTATCATCAACATCATTCTTTCTTCAACTTTTTATCATTATCGAATTTATATATATTTATGCTCGACCATGCCGAAATGTACTAATTATACATCTGGTAGCATTCCTTTAATGAATGTCATTAAAGTACACCTACTCATTAAAGTACAGATCTTCAGCCAATGATAACTCAGCTTACATGTGTTCAGCCAATGACAAGTCAGCTTTGTACCGTTATAAAACCGCAAGTATCGATTATTCTCGGATATGCAATCGAAAGAGAATTAGCGAAAAGTCACGGAGGCTGGAAATCCAATACTGTCGCAGAAGGTTATGTTCTGTTACTATAATAATTAGCGTTAATTGTAAATAATATTCAAATAAATTCAATTTGTCACCTCGTTTTTCAATGTCGAATTCAATAATGAAGATTATAATATTATAATATTATCAAGTTTAACGGGACTACGTCAAGGTCAATGACATTATTGTTCCTCGGAAAAAATCAATACTTTCGCGTCTGCGCACATCTCACAATCACGACCTAGAACAAGGTCACTTCCGATCTTGTCAGATACAAATAAAATGTATACATCTGAATACCGGTAATTTCAAGTTAGAAATATGGTCGAGCATAAAAAGTCGTATGAAACTCGCCTATAATGCAGTGGCGTATACTGGTTAAAGGGTTTGGGCTACCACTGAACCTATTATTACACAAAATATATTTTAAAATCCCTATAATAAAATTCCTTACCTATTTATGTGAATTCCAGACGTCTTGATTGGGACGAAAATACGTTGATGACTTCGTCCTCGAAATTACAGTTGGGCCACTTGCAAAGTTTCTGTAGAAATGACTTTTCAATGGATATTAGTGCCATGCCGGATAAACGTTCTTGTGTATGAGTTGATCTACAGTAGGAGTTTATTCTCTTCAACGCAGAAAATTTTCTTTCTACCGATGCTGACGTAGCTGATATTGTCACAATTAATGTTGCCAATTTAAGGACTTCAGGAATAACTTGGTTCAGCTGGTTTTCATATATGGCAGATAATATTTCATGGATAGGTTTGTTCGAAAAATCAAAGACTTCTGCTGAATATATTACACATAATTCATTTTTCAAACTTACTTGATCAAAGTGACTGTTATAGGACTGAAATAATTTGTTTAGTGCCTCATTCGGGAAGTTTTCTCTATAAGCAGAAAATTTTTGAGAATCTAGAAGATGTGTGAACTGAAGCTTTCCATAATCAGAAAATCTGTCAGTAATTTCCATATGCATACGATCTAGTATGCTGTAGTACAGCTGCCTGTATTTCATTTCATCATCTCCTTTTCTTCGCTTTAATGGTGGTTCCATTGTACTGGCTGAAGAATTTTCATTTTCCATATTACTCCATATGGACGGAAACCCACTACGTCTGAACTCGGATATAGTATTTTTTTTTTAAATTCGATACCTCTTGCAAGCAGTATGCTATGTCTAGACTTTTTGTCTGAAGAATATTGTAGAGCACATCTATATGTGCGAACACTCTAGCATAGACTTCAAGAAGAAATATATTCTGAAACTGTATGAAAAAATTCAAATATCCTTGAGCCTGCACATTTACAGCATCATCCCAGTTTTCTTCAGAGTCATTACAAATGATATTTTTAAAGAAAGCAGTCCGTTTTTCTCTGTATTCCTTTACTGTATTTACAAGCCGAGATGTAAAATTCAATCTAGTTGGTGCTACTTTTGGGAGTTTCTTGTTCATAAATTCCTTGCGTTTTCTGATCTTTTAGGAGATGATGAGAAAATTGCAGCTAAACCTGACACTGTTTTGAAAAAATGCGGCATTCTGGAATGGATGAAATAGTTTGTTGCAAAACTAAATTGAGAACATGGCTATAACAATGGACAAATAGTGCTTGAGAATACTTTTCTTGAACTTTTGTTTTTAAGCCATTAATATTTCCCGCCATAACTGAAGCACCATCGTATGTCTGTGCAATTAACTTATTGCCGACATTGTATTCTGCTATAACACCTTCCACATGCTGAGACAAAGCAGCAGCAGTTTTGTCCAAACTGACTTTTGTGAATCCTATAAACCGTTCTTGAACATTGGCAGTACTGTCGACGTATCTTAAAACAGTGGACAATTGACTCTTATTAGAGCAGTAACTTGTTTCATCAACAACAATGGCCACAAAAGGTTTTATGTTCTTTATCATAACCCCACTTATAGCAAATATTAAGTCATTCTGAATTGCGGGAGAAGTACCACGAAATACTGTTGAACTCTCAAGATGATTGGCCAGTAAATGGTCAAATTCACTTAAGGGAACTTAAATATTCAATATAATTTCCTATATTGTCTGATTCCACACTCTCGTTATGACCCCGAAAAGCCAATTCTTGTTTTCCTAGAAAGCAGACTGCGTTAATAAGATGCAGTAAAATCTCCTGATTTTTTTTTCACAAGAGCATTGTGTTGGTTGATGTGTACAACTTTTTGCTTATCTAGCTGTAAATCAATTCTTGTCTTTCCAAAGTTTGCAAAGTTCATGCTACTACAAATATGAGCTTTTGATTTGTCGTATTCTAGGACTGCCGTTCGAAGGGATTTCATATTAGAAAACCCCTCTTTTGTCCACACATTAGTTTCGCGGCTAAATAACAAACATGGCCAGAAAAATAGTTTAGACAGTTTAGAACTACCACACAACCAATTCCACTTACCATATGATGTTGAAGTGAAATGGCGTGTGTACTCTCGCTGTTTTTCTTTTACGTCCATGGACAAATTTAACTCAGGAGTTGGTCTTTCCATTTTCACAATTTCAACTTTCTCGTTGTTATGTACGACGGTTAAAAGGCACTTTTAATAAACCTTCTATTACATAGTCATTTTCAACACAAACCTCTCCAGAAACTTGTTCTGCCATATTTTTCACAATATCACTTAATTGGGAAATTAAAAACTTAATAATTCACAATTAATATAACTCTTAGACACTCGAACAAATCACAGATTTAAAATAATGCACTGCAAGAACACAATCACATTCATGAGCTAGCGTACTAAGCGTATTGCTGCTTCGCGCCTGCGAAGAAACCGATCACGAGAGCGGCAACTCACCCGCCTACACTGCACGATGGAAACAGAAGGGAGAGGGGGGGACGGGCAGTTGTGCGAAGGACAGCGTGCGCGGTACGGTCACAGGCTACCTCACGTAGCAAGCGGTTTCTCCAGCGATGCCGCCTCGAGAGCAGAGAGCGCATATAAATCTAACAATTACTTTAATTTTAATTACTATGGTACAAACTAATAATACAAAATTATTACATTATGTTATATTATACACTTTTTCTTTTGTAATTTCCTTGGGCTACCGCCGGTAGCCCCGGTAGTCTCGCAAAATACGCCCCTGCTATAATGGTAATTACGAAGCTCGTATGAAAATTATGAAATTCGCTTGCGCTCGTTTCATAAATATCCATACTCGATTCTTAATTACTATCATTATAGGCTCGTTGCATAATGTACTATTATATTTTTTTTTCTTTTCCGTTAAATATAAAATTTACATGCTACGCCTCTAGGGAACATTGCGAATTCCTTACTCATATAAAGGAGTGGAGAAAGTTTTAAGATGGATGGATGAAGATGGATAATGTTTAAAAGGTTATGAATTCTTTATTCATTAACATATGGGAAAATTGTAATCTGAACATGTTCTGAAGATAGAGCCGATCATTGAAATGTGAATTCCTAATTCTATTAACAATAATGGAAAAAATGCAGTCTATAACTCTTCTGAAGATGGAGCCGATCTTTGAAATGTGAATTCCTTGTTTTATTAACAATCATGGATAAACTTCAATCTATACTTGTTCTGAAGATAGAACCGACCTTTAAAATGTGAATTATTTACTTTATTAACAATAATGGAAAAAGACCATTCTATTCCGTTTCTGAAGATACAGCCCATCTTTGAAACTGAATTCCTTATTTTGTTAACAATAATGAAAGAGTTCAATCTAGGCCTATACCTGTTGAGAAGATAGAACCAATATTTGAAACGCAAATTCCTTGTTCATTAACTACAATGGAAAAAATCCAAACTTTACCTGTTCTTAATAATTTGCATTGTAAGCAAGAATCTTCTGAGACTTTGACTTACGACTACTTACAAGTGGCTTTTAAGGAACCCGGAAATTCATTGCCGCCCTCACATATGCCCGCCATCGGTCCCTATCTTGACCAAAATTAATCCAGTTTTTATCATCATATCCCACCTCCCTCAAATCCATTTTATTATCCTCCCATCTACGTCTCGGCCTCCCCACAGGTCTGTTTCCCTCCGGCTCCCAACTAACACTCCATATGCATTTCTGAATTTACCATACGTGCTACATCACCTGCCCATCTCAAACGTCTTGATTTAATATTCCTAATTATGTCAGGTAAAGAATACAATGCGTGCAGTTCTACTTTTGTGTAACTTTTCCATTCTTCTGTAACTTCTTAGCCCCAAATATTTTCTTAAGCACCTTATTCTCGAACACCCTTAGTATCTGTTCCTCTCTCAAAGTGAGAGTCCAAGTTTTACAACCATACAGAACAACCGGTAATATACTGAACCTGTTTTATAAATTCTATCTTTCATGATTTTTGAGAGCAGATCGGATGACGAAATCTTCTCAAGCGAATATAACAGGCATTTCCCGTATTTTTTCTGCGTTTAAATTCCTCCTTGGTGTCATTTATATTTGTTAATAGGCTATTGTTCCAAAATATTTCAAATTTTCCAACTTTTCAGAGGATAAATTTTCACTTATTATATTTCCATTTCGTACTGTGTTCTGGTCACAAAACATAATATATACTTTCCATTCCGAGGCTTATGTTGTGGTTTTGTAACAAGCTTTACGATGATGAGTTGTCAGCCCTTCGCCCAACCCCCAAGCTGAAAGACCACCTCTTATCGTGTGTCCGCGACTGCTTATTCAGTACATTCGCAGCTACCCCCCATATCTGGAGGCAATCTTTGACACGTTACAAATATTATCGTATTGCGAAAATATACAAATAGTATTGCTATTATTATTATCCATATATACAAATGTACCCAAAACTTTAGACTTCTGTTGACACAATTTGACTGCATTTCTCATAAATCGAACATAGTAAAGCGGAAGGAAAGTGTGCTCTAAAGATGAACATAAAGTCAATTTGAAATCCATGGGAAAACACCAGTGCGTCTATATTAGTATTTATCTTTATGGAAGACTAAACTATTCCAATAAATAAGAACGAAAATGTCCTAGAAAATCTACACATTAAAGAGGTTTGTCTTAATTTATTGCCATTACTTACGCAATAAATCAGTGTATTAAGAAACTTTTGGAAAATATCCAAGTTTATTCTCATTTCACCTATAAGAAAACATAAACAAGTTTCAAACTGTGGAGTAATTGTCGTGGTCGTAACATTCTTTTGCTTATGAAAGTCAATCCCAATACAAAAAATGAAGCCTGTCATGTGCTAAGTTCACTTCGGAACACTGCACTTGGTTTCTAAATTGTCAAAAGATAAAATTTCAGATAGTCCAAATTTAAGTACAGAAATTCAATTACTATATTACCTGAATAAATCTAATGTTCGATAATTTGAATTTATTCGGCCTACCACATTTTTTCACTCTTCGCATTCACTTCTACTTCGAGAGTGAGAATTCTTAATCCCCAAGTGTCTTGCGTAAAAAAAATCCTGTTCGAATTATACCGATTTCCTAATTAGTGAAGTTCGAATTAGCACATTTTCCTGTACTTGAACAAGTAAATTAGCCATTTATAATCTTAATACCTATAATGGCATTACGATCAGGATACTGCTGTGAGCTAAGAGTCACAGAAACTACTTATGTGAGTTGTGCAATATTAATATTGGAAACAAGATTCATTTCATTTTATATTGCTGCTATTATGGATTGTGAAAGTCTAATAAAAACCGGTATGGGAAGGATAATGATCATGTTTGTGTCAGTTATCGTAATTGGTCTTTCTAAACTTACAGGCATTACGCATTAAAATCTCAGTGTCACGGATTAATAGACAAAATTACAAGACGGTTTTTAACTTGTGTTTTGCAAAACATGCGTGTGATTAGGATTAACGCTCGGTTCTTCCTATGGATGAAAGAAATTAACGCTACAGGAATGCCCATTATTTCTAGTGTAATGTGCCGTGAATCGATCGCTGACATAGAAGAATTAACTCTGTCTTAGCTTACCAGAATGGGGGTGAATCCGCGTAACTGCATTTTTTTTCGCAGTATGCTTCCTATAGAGCAGCGGTGACCAAAACTGGAGCTGCAGTGATTACCAGACCCCGGAGAAAGTATTGCTTACAGGGAAACTCGCGATGTAGTATAGGTAATGTTTATGAACCCAGGACTCTTGCACGCATCACTGTGCAGGTAGGAGTAGTGCCGGTGCAGCTTAGTACAACGCAGTCAAAAGCAATCGACACATGGCTTCAGAATGCCGAGACCAAAAGTACGCAAGAAAGAAGCACTAAGGAAATATGTTCGTCAATATGGAGAAAATGTGTTTTCCATCCATGGTAAAGAACTGTTTTGTGAATTGTGTCACGTGAAATTGGCAGTCGACATGGTATGCAACGTTAAGAAGCATATAAGCAGCAATAAGCATAAACGCGCATGTAACAGACAACAGAATTTAAGCAAGGTACAGCAGGAATCTCCTTCACGACTACTTGAACGAATATTTTACGAAGATATATGTGACGCGTTTATTGCTTCAAATATTCCGTTAAACCAATTAGAAAACGCGAAACTCCGTGGCTTTCCAAAAGAGTACACTGGAAGACAAATTCCTAAAGAAGTAACACTGTGGAAGAAGTATGTGCAACAAGCATATGAGAAATGTTTGCGTGAAGTGAAGTGTAAATTACAAAATGGGTTTCTTTCTATAGATGAAAGCATGGACTCCGTTGGACGTCACGTTGCAAATGTGGTTGTGGCTGCCCTTAGTGCGGAATGTTGCTGTAGATCCTATCTCTTAATGAGTGAAGTGTTAGAGAGGATTAATTATTCCACCATATGTGAAGTTTCTGATAGTGCTAAGGAGTTGCTATGGCCATATGTGTGCAATTCGAAAATGTGTTACTATATGTTACAGATGCTGCAAGCTATATGAAGAAATCTGCTAAGTTTCTTGAAACACGTTATCCGAATATGATACATGTTACATGTCTTGCACATGTTCTTGAAACGCATCAAACGTAAATTATATTACCAGTATGTGAAGCACAATGAAATATTTAGGTCTCTTAATGAGAATAGATTAGAATTGCACTATGTAATTTTCATAGCTAATCACTGGAAACTTTTCAACAGGACGCACAAATAATGATACTTTCATGTATTATTTCATTTCTCATGGACCAAACTGTAGTACTGCCAGCTTCACACTGTCTATCGTTATTTACCCCATCCCTCTCAAAGCAGGTATGCTATGTTGCATACTAAGCTGATAGCAATACTTTTCCCGGGGCCTAGTGATTACATGCGACAGACAACCTCTGAAGTAAGGAGACGGAAGGAAGGTATTCGGCATGAAAATTACAACCAGTGGTGGTTCCTGTACTAACATCTTGATCAATCCCGCGGATAAAAATCTCAAGCTTTGCTGTATCAGTAATGACACTGCTGTCATCAAGAGCCAATGAATAATATACGACCTTTCTTGCTTCTCTTTTTTTAATCTTCCTCTCGAATATAATAAGGAATTTTCTAAATTCTCCTCTCGATACTTGATCGAGAAATTCGTAGTTTTTCAAAATTAAAAACTCCTTATGGGCAAGTTATTTAAGCTACTTTAATCGTTACTCTTTTCAGAAATTCTGTTCTATTAAAAGGCTTTAGAGCACGAGATATTACAAACCCCATTAGGTAGCTGACTTCCTTACATTTCTCTATCTCATCTTCCTCTTCCTGGTTATGATTTAAGACATGACAATTCCTGGCGTTTAACAGTTCGTTGGCACATAGGCTAATATTGAATCAGTTTTTCTACAATATTATTATTGTTAAATGAATAACTAATAAATAGCTACTCTCATCTAAAGATTAAAAATATTAAAAATGAGATATAACTTATTAATTTTATCCCTCTAAGGAGAAGATCGAAAAATATCAATATACATGCACGTACAGAATTACAATTCAAGCACATACTTAGTGGTCAATAATAATAATAATAATAATAATAATAATAATAAAGATAATAATAATAATAATAGTAATAATAATATACGTTATTTAGCGAGGCAATTAATGTTCTATATACTCCTAATTGAAACGTTGAGCGAAGTAAACATATTACATTTTGTCCGACAGAACAACAAAGAAATTCTGTTTCTCATTCTTTACAAAACCACCTCTTACTGCTTGTAGAGACAGAGTTTGTAGAGCGACATGATACTGCCACTGCTTGCCTTTACTACGTGAATGAAACATACAGCAATGTACAGGAAACTCCTCGTACCCGTTTGAATGTCTGTGAATACAGAATGTAATCACGACACCCGCTTTGATCACCGCTGCTATAGAGTGAAAGGAATTAATATGTTTTTCCAGATTTAACACCTTTTTCCTTGGATGGAGTACAACAAAAAATTCAAATTAGTCCCAAATGAACACTTTTCTCAGATAGAAATGGATTTTCGATGAATGTGAACAATATTTTACACAGTAAGTACTATCCGTACTGTTCTGATTTTTACTCTTAGCATTAGAAAATCTGACAAGAAATGATTATCCTTTGCAATTTCTTCAGCAAAATGGTCAGTTTTCTTACAAGAAGACTAGCAACTGCGCTGCAGTAACCAAGGGATGGCATGTTGCTGTTTAGACGTGAATTCGTGTGCATATTTAGGAGCGGCAGTGATGTGTTTTTGTCACACTACGCAGACTTTCAGCCTAATTTCCTAATTGACAATACACCTGATTACAAAAAGGAATAATAGATTTCTTTGTTTATTTTAATATAATCTATTCTATTGCCTCCTTGAATCTGCACAGTAATTTCTCATTCTTGGAGTCTTGTAAGGAAGGAGGCAATTGAAATAAAAATATAATAAAGGACAGCCCTGATTTATTACATTTTTGTGGATGTATAATTCAATACTTTGTCATTTTGTACACCGTTGTATTACAAATATTAATAGATGCATTTTTTATAGTCAGTGAAGTCCAGTGAAGAGGGAAATGAGAGGAGAAATATTGAAGATGTACGTGGAAACCTGTCCTTGCAAATAAATTCGTGCCGAGAAGAAGTGTATAGACTATGTATGTCCCAACGCGTTTCGCACTTGTCTCACTTCGATTTTCGCCTTCCCTTGAAGCAACATTATATAATTTTGAAGGAGAGAGCCGTAAAAGGACGTAATCTAATAGTTACCACACAAAAGGGGACAAGAAGCACGACAGCAGCAACAGAACATGGTTGCCGAAGATGTTGAAAGCCTGCACATCGAGTGGGTCGCAGCAGCCTTCACAAGAGAAGGGATCCGAACCCTTGTACTGTATGATGGACACTCGAGGAAACTCGCCGAAGTCTACCGAAAGGAATGTGTCAAACCCAATAATTATTTGATACATAATTAACAAGCTATCACCTTGCATTCCTTGAAATGTACTTCGGAAGCAGATTCGGTTCTCAGATATTTAAATAACTGCTATCTAGAAAAATTGCAATACTGTACCTGGAAAGAATAGTGCGAATAATTTATTACTTCTGGATATCTCCCCATCTTAAGACTACGTTTAAAATAGAAGGAAGTGAAAAAAAAATCATTTCAGGACGAACAAATGGTGATTTTCTCTACATTAGTCAAGTCTGCACTGAATGGTTAAATTTTGTATTTTGTCCCTTGTAAAGTCATGCTAATTTGACATGCTATAACTACATTGAATGTAACAGAAACAAACAATGTTACATACCTGAAGAACCACTTGACATGTTGATACCAAATAAGAAGGCAAACGACCACTTACAACAGAGTTACTGTACAACACAAAGAAATTGGCAGACTCGCGGCACTTGCTGACTAAGAACGCTGGGTGGTCGAAGTGTGGTGGTATGTTACTGGCCTCTTATCTCGCTCTGCAGCCACCTACGATGGTTAACACCATCAATTAAGTGTTACTCAGTTATATAGGAAAAATAATTTAAGGGTTTTATTCCAATTTTTCAAATGCGATTTTTCTTCTTTTGTTCTCCTAAATATAGATTTGGAACACTGTGCAGCCCCTTGAAAATCGATGTTGAATATAAGAGAAATGAACGACAGTTACTAAAGTATAGGCCATTTTAATATTATACATGCATGATTGATCGTGTTTATTTTTACTTTTTATTGTTTTAAAAAGTTTAAAGTCCATTTAACTAATTTTAATACAGCTTATGTTTTTCTCCTGGTTATGAACGCTAAACTTGGAAACTTTGGCAAATATCGGTCAAAGCATGTACACTTGTGTAGAGAACATGCATGCATGCATACATACATACATACATACATACATACGTACATACGTACATACGTACATACGTACATACGTACATACATACATACATACATACATACATACATACATACATACATACATACATACATACATACATACATACATACGTACGTACATATGCTGCATGCGTGCATACATTCCACTTTCACTTTTATACATGGGCTATACACGGTGATCCTTTCAAACCTCCCTGATTTCAATTCAAGGGCTGAGAGCCTTAGGGGCCTAGTGCCAGTTTTATGAAACTGAGAAAAATTGAGCTAAAGTTAAATACGTAAAATAATTCATAGAATGCATATTAATAAGTAATTATTAATTTAATATATAAAAAGGTATTGATGAAATTATATATGACATAAAAAGAAAAACATATTTCTCCCTATCATAACATCATGAAATTACACGTATTTCAAAGTCTTGGAGTTGGCCACTATGACACTATATTTATTTTGTCTAAAACAAAAATGTACTAGTGGGTCATGTCCGAAAGCTGTCTCAGTGCCCACTTTTCCATTTCTAAATTTTGAAAAAACTCCTTCTAACTCATTTAGAGAATAACAAAATTTAATTATCATTGGTTCACATGATTCGCACCTAAGCCATTTATTCTTCATCCATTGGACCTTGTTACCATCTGTAATGTCTTTGTACACCATAATATTTCATTTCGCAATATCTTTGATATTAAGGAATTTTGACTGTTCCATTTGCTTTACAACGAAGATTTTTTTCTTCTACAGTGTTGCATTTTACAGACATAATCTTCTACAATGAACAGATTTTTGGATTTGTGTTTAGGTCATTCTATAGTGCTGAAGTCCCTGACATTAGTGAGGAAAGAATACACAGATTCTAGAAATTTATGGTCTACTTCCTAAACTGTGAATGATGGACAATGGAGGGCTCAAAATGAAGTTATGTACTGGTTTCTATTTTGTCCTCCACACGTTATTTGAATATACTATTAAGTGGTTTGCTCCAGTATATACAGTTTTAAGGTATGACAATAGATATGACCCCACTTCGAATGGCCCTATCTGAGCAGTGTTTTCTCTCCACAAATATCCTAACATCATGTTCACAGTCATACACTCTCACACGTTTTCTATGTAATTTGAAGAACATCGTTTTGCATACTCGGATATTAGTGTCATCGTAAACATAGGCTACTTATATAGATATAACAATTTTAACTTGTTTCCTGGTACAAAAATTCGTCTTCTTTTGAAATATAATTTTCTAAATTGAATGAAAATAATTTATTAAATAATTTCTTTTCTATTTCATTATAAATTAATACATAGTCTAACGAAGTTAGGCAAAATTGTAAAGTACAGAGCTAGATTAATGAAATAAGGTTTTCATATTAAAAGAGACAATTATTTAAATAGGTTTATGAATATACTGCAAATATAATTTCTGAAGTTATGGTACGTAACCCTAACTTAATATAATATACCCCGGAATCCTCTTCTCGACTACCTTCTACATCAGCAGATCCTCTGTGCCTCTTTACATTCATTATATGAACCATTCCTGCAAGATCTGCATTAGGTGATCAAAATTACTTATTGACGAGAATGTATCATGCACATGTGCTCGATCATTCTCATTATCCAAACATTCGACACACTATAATCCACATTTGCAGTCTTTGTCAGTGTACATTTTGGGATACACAGGATTTCCACTTGCAATTACATGCTCTTGGCCACTATTTATTTTCCTTTTTCATACATTCTTTTCCCACTCATCACAGTTTTACACACGCTTCCTAGATTTCACCTTAGTCTACTTTGTCTGTCATGTTCTACATAAAATCATTTGGCAAGAAGCAACAGCTTTCATTGAACTTTTGGATATGGCCCTTTCTTCTTTTCGAAACATCTGGCATTTATTTTGAGAGAGTATTTTTATTGCTTTAATTATTTCATAACATCAGGGATTTGCAAAAAAATGACGCTATCTGTTGAGCATGTGAGTCAGCAGTCAATCAAAAGGTAAGATAAGTTTCAAAACTCTGAAAATGGATTTGGCCACTATGGTTCTCAGCTATTAAATTAATCATTGCTAACAAGATATGCGGATTTATGAAATGAAACTGGTATTGAAACAAAGAGAAACTCAAATAATTGTTATTTCATTTGTTTTAAGTTAATTCATCTGTCACATATTGGAAAAAAAAATGGCATAAAAGAAAATGGCGACTCCGCAGTAACGCGTACTAACTGTTTTCTAGTATGCAGAGACGAAATTAATAATTGCAGTACAAAGAAATTACCGGAGAGAATATGGCCTGTCATCTAGTTTTAATTGTTGAATAATTTGCATCTTTTAGGGGCACAAACTAAGTAGGTTATGAAGCACTCGATGCACAGTTGATCTCGGCACATTAAACTGTCGGGATGAGTGGCGAATTGATTTTTGAGGACTTCTCTGAAACCCTGTTCTAATTTCTTCAATATTTTCTTCTGAGACACCTCGACGAGGACCTCGGGATTGTTTGTTCACACTTCTAGTCGCCAGAAATTTCTCACACCATACCTTAATGGTTTTCCCATCACGTGCATTTCCTCATCACGCGCATTTCCTCCATGTTCCATTTGATATTGTGCGTGCTAACAATGGGACATATGTAGAGGTCGACTAGAGTGAGTAAAATAAAATCTATGAGTTTTCCTTCAGTTCTCAGTAATTTCATTGTTCTATATTTCATACTTTTCCTTTTATGATTAATTGAATTCAGGGCGGTTTGAATGGAACACTGTGTATTATCACTGTTTTCCGTAATACATAACTGGAAATGCTCTCATGTTTGTGCAACCAGATGCAGAAATCTCACTACATCGCACCGCTTTGCTATGAGTAGTAGGTTTGGAGAAGTGTGTTGGGTTATTGTTCAAAATAAGTTCTGCATCATCTCAAATTTGGTGAAGTGTATGGATCACAGTTGACAAACCTTAGCTGGAAGGTATTTCTCTGCTAATCGTTGAAATTAATAACTTCTGGGGGCTCTAGTATCGTGTTACTCCGCCCCTTGCGTTGGAGCATGCGTGTATTCTCCTCGGCATGCCGGCCACAAGATGGTTCAAGTGTTGCTGGTCAAGCAAGTCTCACTCTTCTACAGCGGCTCTCCTGAGGGCTTGTAGGGCGCGTGGTGAGTTTCTGTGGCGTCGTAATGCATGTTTCAACATCTCCAAAGCATGTTCAATTGGATTCATGTCTGGTGACATCGAAGGCCATTCCACTTTTGTATGCCAGCCTCCTGGAGGAAGGTATTAACGAGACGGGAGCGGTCACTCGCGCGTTGTTTTGTAATACTAACCCATCGTCTATATATTGGTTTTAGGGCTGAACAATGGGCTGAAGAATCCTGTTCCGGTACTGGGCAGCTCTCAAAGTAACCTTGACGACGACGAGCGGCGTTCAACGTCCGTACATGATGCCTGCCCAAAATATCTCTGATCCACCTTTCTGCTGGATCCGATGGAGAGTATGCCTGAATGATGAATTGGTACCTAGTTGTCTCCACACTCTCCTACGACGATTGTTAGGCGTCAGACAAATCCCGCATTCGTCGGTTAGAGGACCTTATGCCATTGATCCAGATCCCATTGCATGTGTTCTCTTGTGCATCTGCTCCTGCAACCACGGTGCTGAGATTGTATTAGTGGTGTTCGTGTAGGACGTCTGGAGGCTAAATTGTCTGTGTTAAGTCTGTTTCTTACAGTTTGGGTCGACAGAGGCGTCCCAGTTGTCTCCAGGAAGGCATTGTGCAGTTGCGTGGCATTGCCCTCTCTGTTCCTACGAGCCAGAATTCGTAGGTATCGGTCTTTTGTTGCTGTTGTTGACCGAAGACGACCACAACGAGGCATGTCTAGTACATTTTGCGTAATATGATAGCTTTGACATGTTCTAACGACGTTGCTATGATGCACGCCAAATTCCCGCACCGACAACCCTTTCTGTCACAAAGTAACGATGCTTGCACGATTAAACGTGCAGATGATCCTTCTAGTCATGTTGACAAGCTGAACAGAGCACTATTTAATGCTGTTCAGGAGTGCAGACACAGCGCACTCTACTGACATACCAAAGCCAGAAGCTTTAGTTCAATTCTCAGCGCATAGGTGGCAATCTACTATGGCAATATCATTGTCTACTGATCAAGAAAACATAAACGTAAACATGAATATTAACATAAACAAAAAAATACGCAAGATATGCTGTTGGTACAAAACTTTTTTTGAGTAGCCTATTTCCAAAAACACATGTTTAGGACTCAATTAAAAAAAAACACATTGTTATAAAGCAAAATTAAGTTAAGCTATAGTACTGTCTATGTAAATCGGATTTTCGTCATTTTCGGTCAACGGTCAACCCTTCCCGTCTATTATAAAGGGTAGTTGAATTTTTATGTACAAACGAATAACGAATATTGTTCCGAATGTACTTTTAGAATATCTTCATCAGTACTTCCGAAACGTAAGCTTTTACGATGCCGAAAGCTTCTATTCCACAGCATACATAAACGTTTTACAATGTGACGGTTCTTCATGGATCCGTCTCGAATTTTCGACTGACCCATATCTAAGGTTCCGCTTAAAAGTCTCTTGCCTTTATCATTCATTAAGAGGTAGGTAACAATATCTGGATATTCTTGTGTTTTAGCAAGTAAAGTGTGGCAGCATTCTGTGCTTATCTTCGTCTCACTGGGACCACACGAGACGTACCTCCGTGTTGTAAGGATGGAATCTTAATTCACAATGTAAAAATCTTGTAAAGCTTCTTATCGCTAGCTGTAAAGTTAAAAGATCTCCTTGCTGAACGACTAGTGCTACGCTTCACTTACTATTTGGATAAATACGTTCTGCGGTCCTACTGTCTTTTTATGACAATTAAGTTTGTTTTGAACTCTTTATCTTTGCGCCAATAACTTAATCATTAATTTACTGTTTTAATTGTAGGAGATGGTATCTTCAAAAATCACATTTAAATTGACAGTTGAAAGGTTGAGAATGATAGTACAAAGCTTACATTGACCAAAACTGGATTCTGAAGGAGTTCGGGTAATTTTGACAAGGATGAGTTAGTGCTTTATCGTTTGTGGTAATACGCAACATATTAAAAAAAAATATGCGCTAATGTCTATATCATATTCAGCCTGGCGAACAATAGCCTATTCCTGTGTGAGAAAATTCAATGCCCGGAAAAAACGGCGTCTGAAGATAAGATGGTTTTCAATCAGCTATTAGAAAACACTGAAATGAGAATCATGAAAAAATGTCAGAAGAAAATTTAATTCAACTGATTTCAGTTATGGATCCATTGATGATTTTTCACCGCTGATATATATGCCTTTTATAGAGCTTTATTGTTTTTAATTAGACAGCCTTAGGGCAGATTCCTTATGTTGAGGTTCGCCACGTAGAAGATGGCCTTATGTCAGCCGACAGTGGCCAATCCTGAATCGGAAGAGTAAAGCTGCTTCGTGTCGTGACGCTCTTGTTGACGAATCCCAAACTCTGACGATGCAGTGCAGACAATTCTCCTTCCCATTGCCACCATATTTCATATTTCAAATAGTTTTGATTATCTTGCCAGCTCTCGCGCCAATACTCCTCAGAGTCATTCACAACACCTTCCCTTGCTGCATCATCCTCGGTCTCATTTCCTGGAATTCCTATATCACCAGAAATCCATACTACTCCAATCTCAGAATTAGAGATAAGGAGAGTGGGTAGAGCTCCTGGTTTCTCAACACAAGCGGATCATCAGTAGTAAAAGACTGCAGAGACTGAATGACACTTAAAGAGTCGGAGCAGATAATGATACGGTTAGCTAAGTACATGTTTTATAATAAATATATATTCGCTTAGGACTGTATCATCCTTAGATTTAGTTATATTTTTATTAAGTGATATATATTTAAGATTTGACTTAGGATTTCCATTCGCTGTATGTAATTACCATTAATGCATATTTATAATATGCTGGAACTTCACAATGATGGAACTAGTGTGTTTCACGACAGCTGAAGTCAAAATGTGTGAAGACTACTGTTTAAAAATTTTTATACATGGTATGGAAAATTATGCACTTGAACATGTTTATAAAATAACGTTTACTATTATGAATAAAGTCTGTCTGACAGTAAGATCCGTTTCCTCTTCTAGTTTTCCACACAACACTATATTATTTAAATATTCATATATTGTGATAAAATTGAATTAATCAGTAACTCTAAGAATATGAGATATTAGCTAAGAATTAGTAAGTACCCTATGACCATGAATGATGCACAGAAATTACATTTTAATTACGCTTATTTTTCAACCTTTGTTTCTTAATCCATGGTTGCTACGTTTGAACCGATATTGATGCACATGGACGTGAGAGGTCAGCAGTGCACTTCGAACATTTTAGCATTCGGTCTGCAGATATTAATAGAAAGGAAAGATAGCCTTTACAGCATGGGTTGGCAGACTTATTTATGCGAGGTGCAGGTCTCACTGACCCGGAAGATATTCCTCCATAGTTCAGAGTAAGGTGAAGCGATGTTAGAAATAACAAGGACAAAGTCCTCAACAGCAGATCTAGATTAGGAGGCTAATGCAATTGGTCTTATGGTCAGCTCAACCCGGTATCATATTTGTAAGGTGTTTAAGAGCCAACATTATATTGTATGTATCAGTAATTCCACTTAATATCTGAATAGGTAGGTTTCAATAGTCACATTTAAAAATGTTGATTGTGTAACATATTGTATTAATCTTATTAATATTGTTTTGATGAAAGGATAAATTTGATAATCCATAAGGAATAATGTTATAGACGTAGTATAATTAATGCACTTACGTGTCTTTGTGTTTAAAAATTTGATTGTGTAACATATTGCATTAATATTAAGTAATATTGTTTTCATGAAAGGATAAATTTTGCTAATCCACAAGGAATGATGTTATAGACGTAGTATAATTAATGCACTTACGTGTCTTCGTGTTCTACGAATATGTGTAACACATTGAATTAATCTTAAGTAATATTGTTTGATGAAAGTACAAATTTTAGTAATCCATAAGGAATAAAGTTTTAATATAATTAATGCACTTACGTTCCTTCTTGTTTAAAAATAGTGTATTATATAGCTCATTGTGTTCATTCTAAATAATATTGTTTTTAAGAAACACTCAAGCATATAATATTACAACAAATGTAATGGGACATGCTGTTAAATAAATGAATTAAATACAAAAAATACATACATACATACATACATACATACATACATACATACATACATACATACATACATACATACATACATACATACATACATACATACATACATACATACATACATACATACATACATACATACATACATACATACATACATACATACATACATACATACATACATACATACGAAGAAGTTCATTAATGAAAAATTATACTGACAAGCCATGGACATTATGGGCAGGAATAATAATTTGGCTACTGGAATGCTTAGGTGAGTTCTGTTTACCATAATCAACACCTACAGTCAGAAAGGTCACATTCCTTCCGGTTCTAGTCTTCTGCTGCCTAACCATTAATGCGTGTTCGTGCATCTGAAAAGGGACAATTTGTCGGTTTCTAGTTTCAGATATAATCTTTAAAAAAAGGAAGGATTAAAACAGGTTAATTTTTTATACCTGGTATTATCACATCCTAAGCAAGAAATGTGTAAATATTGAAGTCCTACGTCAATTGGACCACGCTCAAATCAGTGTCTATATCTGAAACTATGAGCCGCCAAGTGGTACCTTTCCATATGCACGCACACTATTTACAATGAACAGTAAGTAATGTTACTAATTGCATGAGATTATTCTTTGGGATATTTGAAACAAAAAAGTTCAAATTAATTTTGCTCGTGTTTGCTTCGTTTTCCAGATAAAAATTGTTTTTTGAAGTTCCAGATTGAATTCCAATATTCTCAATCAATTTAAGAGAGCAGTGTATTATGATAAATGGTTGAAACAATTTTAGTTTAGTCCATTAAATGTGCAGAAACTTGATCTGAACAAATGTAACTTTTAGTTCTGAAAAAGAATTTTCAAATGTTCCTTAAATTAACTGAGTATATTGGGAATTAAATAAAAGGCTTTCCCAAAACAAACTGTGAAATTTTTAATATAAAACTTTTTTTATATCGAAAAGGAAGCAAAAACAAGCAAAATTATATTAAACTCTTTTGTTTAAAATATCTCACCAGAATAACCCCCTGAAATTAATGACATTGCTTACGCTTCAACCTGTATAGGAAATATTTTATTTCCCGTTCCTTACGGTTCAACTGTATAGGAAATTTTTTTCCGTTCCTTATGGTTCACCCTGTATAGGAAATATTTTATTTTCCGTTCCTTATGGTTCAACCTGTATAGGAAATATTTTATTTTCCGTTCCTTAGGGTTCAACTGTTTAGGAAATATTTTATTTTCCGTTCCTTACGGTTCAACTGTATAGGAAATTTTTTTCCGTTCCTCGTGGTTCAACCTGTATAGGAAATATTTTATTTTCCGTTCCTTACGGTTCAACTGTATAGGAAATATTTTATTTTCCGTTCCTTACGGTTCAACTGTATAGGAAAATTTTTTTCCGTTCCTCATGGTTCAACCTGTATAGGAAATATTTTATTTTCCGTTTCTTACGGTTCAACTGTATAGGAAATATTTTATTTTCCGTTCCTTACGGTTCAACTGTATAGGAAATATATTATTTTCCGTTTCTTACGGTTCAACTGTAAAGGAAATATTTTATTTCCCGTTCCTTATGGTTCAACCTGTATAGGAAATATTTTATTTTCCGTTTCTTACTGTTCAACTGTATAGGAAATATTTTAATTTCCGTTCCTTACGGTTCAACTCTATAGGAAATATTGTATTTTCCGTTCCATACGGTTAAGCTGTATAGGAAATTTTTTTCCGTTCCTTATGGTTCAACCTATATAGGAAATATTTTATTTACCGTTCCTTACGGTTCAACTGTATAGAAAATATTTTATTTTCCGTTCCTTACGGTTCAAATGTATAGGAAATATTTTATTTTCCGTTCCTTACGGTTCAACTGTATAGGAAATATTTTATTTTCCGTTCCTTACGGTTCAGCTGTATAGGAAATTTTTTTTCCGTTCCTTATGGTTCAACCTGTATAGGAATTTCTTTTCCGTTACTTATTGTTCAACCTGTATAGGAAATAATTTTTTTCCGCTCCTTACGGTTCAACCTTTACAGGAAATAATTTTTTTTCCGTTCCTTATGGTCCAACTGTATAGAAAATTTTTTTCCGCTCCTTACGGTTCAACCTTTATAGGAAATAATTTTTTTCCGTTCCTTACGGTTCAACTGTATAGGAAATATTTTATTTTCCGTTCCTTACGGTTCAACTGTAAAGCAAATATTTTATTTTCCGTTGCTTACGGTTCAACTGTATAGGAATTTTTTTTTCCTTTCCTTATGGTTCAACCTGTATAGGAAATATTTTATTTTCCGTTCCTTACGGTTCAACTGAATAGGAAATATTTTATTTTCCGTTCCTTACGGTTCAACTGTATAGGAATTTTTTTTCCTTTCCTTATGGTTCAACCTGTATAGGAAATATTTTATTTTCCGCTCCTTACGGATCAACTGAATAGGAAATATTTTATATTCCGTTCCTTACGGTTCAACTGCATAGGAATTTTTTTTCCGTTCCTTATGGTTCAACCTGTATAGGAAATATTTTATTTTCCGTTTCTTACTGTTCAACTGTATAGAAAATATTTTATTTTCCGTTCCTTACGGTTCAACTGTATAGGAAATATTTTATTTTCCGTTCCTTACGGTGCAACTGTTTAGGAAATATTTTATTTTCCGTTCCATACGGTTCAGCTATGTAGGAAATTTTTTTTCCGTTCCTTATGGTTCAACCTGTATAGGAAATATTTTATTTTCCGTTTCTTACGGTTCAACTGTTTAGGAAATATTTTATTTTCCGTCCCTTACGGTTCAACTGTATAGGAAATATTTTATTTTCCGTTCCTTACGGTTCAACTGTATAGGAAAATTTTTTTCCGTTCCTTATGGTTCAACCTGTATAGGAAATATTTTATTTTCCGTTCCTTACGGTTCAACTGTATAGGAAATATTTTATTTTCTGTTCCTTATTTTTCAACCTGTATAGGAAATAATTTTTTTCCGTTCCTTATGATTCAACCTGTATAGGAAATACTTTATTTTCCGTTCCTTATAGTTCAACTGTATAGGAAATTTTTTTCCGTTCCTTATGGTTCAACCTGTATAGGAAATATTTTTCCGTTCCTTATGGTTCACTCTGTATAGGAAATATTTTATTTTCCGTTCCTTATGGTTCAACTGTATAGGAATTTTTTTTCCGTTCCTTACGGTTCACCCTGTATAGGGAATATTTTATTTTCCGTTCCTTACTGTTCAACTGTATAGGAAATATTTTATTTTCCGTTCCTTATTGTTCAACCTGTATAAGAAATAATTTTTTTCCGCTCCTTACGGTTCAACCTTTATAGAAAATAATTTTTTTCCGTTCCTTATGGTTCACCCTGTATATGAAATATTTTATTTTCCGTTCCTTACGGTTCAACTGTATAGGAAATATTTTATTTTCCGTTCCTTACGGTTCAACTGTATAGGAAAATTTTTTTCCGTTCCTTATGGTTCAACCTGTATAGGAAATATTTTATTTTCCGTTCCTTACGGTTCAACTGTATAGGAAATATTTTATTTTCCGTTCCCTACGGTTCAACTGTATAGGAAATATTTTTCCGTTCCTTATGGTTCAACCTGTATAGGAAATATTTTATTTTCCGTTCCTTATGGTTCAACTGTATAGGAAATTTTTTTTCCGTTCCTTATGGTTCACCCTGTATAGGAAATATATATATTTTTTTCGTTCCTTACGGTTCAACTGTGTAGGAAATATTTTATTTTCCGTTCCTTATTGTTCAACCTGTATAGGAAATAATTTTTTTCCGCTCCTTACGGTTCAACCTTTATAGGAAATAATTTTTTTTCGTTCCTTATGGGTCAACCAGTATAGGAAATATTTTATTTTCCGATCCTTACGGTTCAACTGTATAGGAAATTTATTTTCCGTTCCTTTTGGTTCAACCTGTATAGGAAATAATTTTGTTCCGTTCCTTATGTTTCAACCTCTATAGGAAATAATTTTTTTCCGCTCCTTACGGTTCAACCTTTATAGGAAATAATTTTTTCCGCGTCTTGCGGTTCAACCTGTATAGGAAATAATTTTTTTCCTTTTTTATGGTTCAACCTGTATAGGAAATATTTTATTTTCCGTTCCTTACGGTTCAACTGTATAGGAAATATATATATATATTTTTTTTCGTTCTTTACGGTTCAACCTGCATAGGAAATAACTTTTTTCCGTTCCTTACGGTTCAAACTGTATAGGAAATATTTTATTTTCCGATCCTTACGGTTCAACTGTATAGGAAATTTATTTTCCGTTCCTTATGGTTCAACCTGTATAGGTAATAATTTTGGTCCGTTCCTTATGTTTCAACCTGTATAGGAAATAATTTTTTTCCGCTCCTTACGGTTCAACCTGTATACGAAATAATTTTTTCCGCTTCTTGCGGTTCAACCTGTATAGGAAATAATTTTTTTTCCGTTCCTTATGGTTGAACCTGTGTAGGAAATATGTTATTTTCCGTTCCTTACGGTTCATCTGTATAGGAAATATATATATATATATATTTTTTCGTTCTTTACGGTTCAACCTGTATAGGAAATAACTTTTTTCCGTTCCTTACGGTTCAAACTGTATAGGAAATATTTATTTTCCGTTTTCCTTTGAATAAAAATGCAAGGAAATAAACTATAAACATCATGCTACGTAATACCACACGTAACATAAAAGCAGGTTCTGAATTGGGAAACGAGTGAAATGTATTATCATGAGAAAGTTTGTGTTATCTTTGACAACAACCATTTCTTCCATTATTGTTCTGGTCCGCTTCTTTAATCTTCATTAATTAAAGTTAAAAATTTGTTTTAAAATTTGTCTACACAAGGGACGTATTAACTACGCCTATTCAATGTTCACATGTGTAGAGGCTTCTATACAGTTCATTCTGCTGTATGTTTCAGGATAACAGACATTAAGAAGGCCAGCAATACAAGTTTTCGAATAGTTAAATTAATGATTTCACTCAGCTAATAATACCACAATTATAAAACTAATCTTGAAGGTAATGCTTGGTAATTAATATAAATTCAAAGAAATAGCAAGCTAAAATCTAAGTCGTTTTTGCAGAATTTTCCAGTACACTGTACAATAAATACCCAAAAAAATACAATTTCAATTATCTAATATTTTTTTTCTTTTCTGTCCCTTTTTGTTTGTATTTTAATTAGTTGTATTAGAAAGTAGTGTAAAATAGACATATCTTCCATCTTCCTGTAGGCTCCAATACGAATTTTCAGTGGAAGATGATGAGGAATAAACATTTAAATGCTTTATTTTAAATTAGATGGCATATCCATCCATACAGGTGGCTGGTTTGAGAATGGAGAGGGGGTTGTTATTCTATGCACATAGTTAAACATTTCGCCATCTGGTGCACTGCTAGGTGCATGGAGTAATCAGTTATCTTTATAATAATAAGTGGCAGCAAGATCAATATCTATATTAGCGCCTCTAGCGTTTGAAACGGGCAACTCAGTAAGTTTCACATCCTGTTATAATACGTTCATCTATGTTACTATCCTTTGAATATTGATCCACCGAGGGCGGCCAGTTTAATTACTGCATGAACTCTGGGTGTCTTCCCTGATGATCGCTTTATATAGGAACATCATTTCATTTTTACTAACATTTCTAATATTAACCTGGCTATACTTTTGGACTAACGGTTGTGAACAGGAAACACCGTTTGCTACTCCCTTCCACGACTGGATTTCGATGATACTGGCGTAAAATACAAACAAATCACTTTATTAGATATAGGAGGGAAGAAAAGTGGTTCATCCATTTACGTAAACTAGGAAATATCGCAATTTTGAGTTTGATAATTTTCATTAGGTTTTTGTTTAATCAAAATACAGTACACTATTAACAATAAGTGTTTTTACTCACGAACTGAGCTATAGGCCTACATGCGGACGTATTCATTATGCAGTGTATATTATACTGTCTACAGCACATTAGCGTACAATATAGAGAACGAAGTTAAATTGAAAAATAATCATAATATAGATATTTAAACACATTTTTTTGAAATGATAGCCGTTCATTTCGATACAGGCTTTAGTTCTTTTGTGCATATTATCGCACTATAGACTATTGTACCTAATTCCAATTACCAGTTTCGTCCTTTGTACTTAGTAACTTATGTTGAAATAATTTCATACATAGTATAGAAAAGAGTATCTTACGTACCGTACTGTAAATTCAATCTTCACTTCTGCCCGACCCGCACAGATAAAATTACTCAGACAACCTATCTTTTATCCATCCAAGTAGTTACGTCGCTGGGTCATAGAAAGGAGGAAATCACGTGACAGTTAATTACTTAACTAGGCCCTTTTATTTAAGTTATTTTAAACAGTTGTATAATATTACGTAGAATTCAAATTTCTAACAGAAATTAATGTTTTCATAAAAGAGCTAAGACAGCCCAGTCACTAGCCTTTACAGAGGGGTGAGCAGAAGCGGGTGGGGGGAAACCGGGATGCAACGTAGGCAAACGAACGATAGTACCTGTGCGAAAATGTGATTCAATATTGAAAGCTCTTTCATCACTGGAAAACGCGAACATATTTCTGGAACGTACTATACTCACTAACTCAATACTGTTTACTATGAACTTAAGGCGACTTTGACAGCATATGCTGCCTTGGTTTTGTGCGGAAGACGATTGAAAGTTTACTACTGGAAGGGGTGAGAGTGAAGTACATTCCAAAAACTCAGGTAGGCCTATAATAAAAATTGAAGTAAAAATAAAATTTTGTCCCTATACTTGAATTAACAAAATCGGAGGATTTTCGAATCATTCCCAACTATTGAATAACCATATAGATAAAACATTGTGCCATAACTTGGTTATAAAACTATCGAAAGTAAACATTCGCTGCACTAATGGCTTTGAAATAATGGTGTGGTTTCTGACACAAAATTAATTTCTTTATAAATCACGTTTTTTTTTCCTTCTCGTCCCTTTCTTTATTCAATCAAAACAACTATGTAATTTTCGCCATCCTTTTCCTCTACTAGCGACTTTTTTATGCTATTCACCATCATTATTTATTTATTTATTTATTTATTTATTTATTTATTTATTTATTTATTTATTTATTTATTTATTTATTTATTTATTTATTATTTTGCTAATATGTAACATAAATTATAAAATATGCAGAGAAACTTTAGCTCCCCCTGAAAGAGAATAGCATTGATAGTTTCGAATAGTCATATCAGTAGAGCGAGAACTATCAATTTGCACGCAATAGAGATGAGTGAGTGAGTGAGTGAGTGAGTGAGTGAGTGAGTGAGTGAGTGAGTGAGTGAGTGAGTGAGTGAGTGAGATCACTTTGCTACTATATTTCTCTGTGCACTTGTATTTAGATATCAAATGCTTGCTATATTGAGCTCTCAATAGTATACGATGCATGCGTTCATAATCCTTACGAGGGGTTTGAAATTGCTTTTTAATTAAAAAATAATCTCATGATGAAATGAGGGTGTCTACTGTAAACATGAAACGATTTGAAATCGTCCTTTGAAATTATGAAGTTTTTGTTGGCATATGTCCAGATTTATTCTATTTTATTGTAACCTAAAAAACGAGAGAATTTATTTATGTAGATTCTGGTTAGTCCTCGCGTTAGCATTGGATTCCTATGATAATATTTTTTATTTATAAATAAAATTGAGCCAAAGTCTATATACTTGGCATTTTCATCTAAAACATTAACTATTTTTACATTCATATTGCTTATATTTGAAAAAAAAAAATTTCTTCCTTCAATTCCAGTTCTGCTTCAATCAAGAAATATACTTAGCCTTTGAGTGTAGGGCGGTACATACTGTGAGACGGTTATGATGTGTGTTGTTTTAAACAATCATTAATATTTTATCTTCCCATTGACTTTATTCCTTTCTTCATCATTTTACCTCCACTTGAATTACTAACTTTCACATCAATGTGGTGTAGGGAAGGTAGCCTATATCATTCGACCAATACTACAGTCTATATCAGGGCCGGACATGAGAGCGGCTCCGTTTAGCCGGCCAGAGCTGCTCTCGCTCCGCAAGGCAAGCCGGAGCAGAACGCTCACGCAGTGGCGGACTCACATTACAGCTACCTTCCCTGCGTAAATATAACAAGAGCCACGGTTGTTCTAGTCATTCAGTCTGTCAGTACATAATAGTTTATCAGGATATTACATCAATCCATTGTACAGTACAGACTTTATGACACTCTTATTAATTTAATGGAGTAAACTTCGCTCTATGCACACACACAAACCATTAGACTTATTCACGTAACCCATACGCACAGTGATTTAATAATTACATAATGGTAGGCTATTAATAATATAAACATATGTAATAAAAGATTACAACAATATAATATAATATGTAACTTTTTATATAATATGATATGATATATCATAAACTGTAATATACTATAGACCTACTATGATATAACTTCACACTTGTATAATTTAAAATTATATATTACTAAATGTATAATAACTTATAAGGTAATATAAATATCAAATCGATACTCTTCTTAATCAATTGGAGTGTTTTATGACAAATTAAACACTTTGCTAATCCACTGCTCTCTACCAAAAAGAACTCCTCCTCCCATGATATAATAAAAGCAGTGGGAGTAGCGGGCCGCTTTAAGGTTGACGCTCACAGGCACGAACCGACCGGAACGGAACGAACCGGAAATATTCTGCGAGAGACGTATGCATGTATTTTAAACGGCAAACGCTCACTTGTCCGAACGGAAGCAACCGGCTGCCGGTCCTGACGGACAGGGTTCTCGCGACACGACCCTAGCGGAATTTCCGATGACGATCGTCAGCATTCGTATGTCTTCGCTGGTCTTCGGAGAAAAGTGTGTTGGCTGTTCTCAGTACTTTCCCACTCAACATGTGCTGGTGCGTTGTCCAGACAGATTATTCTTAAAATGGGCGATGAAAAGTTAATTTTAACAGTGCTAATCGCGCTTCTGTGCTGATTGGCCTTCGAAATGTGATGTTTCCCTTCATTATTTCAGATGCTAATAACAGATGAAGTTTTAAACATTTTTCCTCGCTCATACGAAAGTACTAAAAAAACCATTACTCGATCTTTACACAAATGTGGGAAAAGATGGTGAAATTAATCAAAACACTTTTTTATATTTGACTATATTTATTTATTTGCGTTAATGTAAATTATTAACTTTTTAAGATAAGCAAAGGTGGCACAGCAAATAAATAAATATAGTCAAATATTAATAGCTTATCGGCATACCACAATATGAAATTGACTTTTTTATATTGTTATGACTAGAGCCCGGATTGTATGTAATTACATATTCCGTTCCTACATATGTAGCTATAAGGAAAGCTAAAAGTCCACGAATCGTATTAAATTTAAATTTAAATATACAGAATAAAGAATATAATTACAAACAAACAAGACAAATAGAAATAAAATAATATAATCAATATAAAAAGGAGATACAGTAGTATTAACAAAATTTGAGACCGAATGAGCAGCGCTCGTGTTCGGTCGCAGTTCAGTTATAATATCAATAGGCCTATAAGAGAATATAAAGTAAAATAGGAACTAAAATTAAAATTACAGTTACAGAAATTATATAATACAATATTAATATAAGAGAAATATAGAAAAAAAATAATAAAAATAAATAAGTAAAATAAGATAGGAACTGCAATTTAAATTACAGCGGCAATGGAATTATATAATATAATATTAACGCTAGAGAAGAATAATATCGCATTCGCACGTGAAAAGTAGGATTTATATATTTCAAAATTATAGAATACAAATATAATATAGGTTGATTAATTCATACACATAGGCTATAAATTTATTTAATCAAATTGAAGATATTAACACGTTTCTAATTTTCTTGTTATATGTTAGTGGGTTACATGTTAGAAGTTCTGGGTGTAATTTAGTTAAAGCATTGTACAACCGAGGGCCAAAATTAATGCTATGCTTTAGACCAGCAGATGTGAGACATTTAGGTTCTATTAATGTTGAATTAATATTTCGTCTTGTGTCATAATTATGTGTCTGTAATACAAACTTATTACGATTTTTATGATAAAATTTTAGCAGCGTATACTTATAAATTTGTTCAATATTAAATACATTAAATTAAGAATAAATTAATTTAGTTGGATAATCGAAACGTTTCTTCAAACAAATTTTAATTATTCGTTTTTTTAGTAAATTTAACGAACTAAGATTAATGTTTGTACTCCCACCCCAAACAATTATACCATATTGAATGATAGACTAATGGCCAAATAAATATTTCGTAGAACTCTAATGGGTAAGTAGCATCGAAGATTAACGAAAGGGATCATTATTTCGAAGTTTTAAATGTTTTGACATATTTTGGTGCATAATAAATATTTTGGCATATATTATATATTTTTAAATATTTTGAAGGATATTGCATATTTTGAAAGAATATATACATTTTTTCGCTAATTTTCTCTCTACGTAATGCTTAAGTTATTTTTTTAAATTGTTTATAAAGCTTATCCCTTCGTCTCTAGTGCATAAATATAATTTGATAATTGAAAATAATAACGTATTCTGTCAAAAAATGGACATCTCTTTGCAATGCTAATAGTTTGCACGCTATATCTCTTGAGAAGTAACGGTAAAGTAGGTACAAATACAAATGCGAATGGTGGGTCATTGTACTGCTAACGTAGTGAAGGAAAGAATGAAAATTACCCTGTGAGTATGACCGTTTCGCACAAACACCCCCAATCAGTTGCTCTAAAAGAAAACAATAGTTTTTTCTGTTTTTTTTAAGAAACTTATTTTGACATCAGGTAATACAAGTAGCAAGCCTACTGCCATTCGCATCCAAGTTAAAAGACTGGATTTCAATGGACGATTCCTTTACTAAAATGGTAAAATCGTGCAGTCCAAAGTGTGTGACAAACGCATTGGGTTCTCCATGAAGTCACAATTAGAATAACATTTAAAAATTGAACTTCATGTGAGAAATAAAAAACGTGCTCCGTCGAAAAGAAAAAGTTCTTCTTACACAAGTGGTGCTGAAACATTCGTCTTCTACAAGTGGATTTAATAAAAAAATTTGTGTATGGCAATGGTTGCTGCAAACATATACAGTGGTATAAACTTGGAGTTCCAGAGTTCCAAGCATTCCTACGCAAATACTGCAACTTCAATATTTCGCATGAATCAACACTCCGGAAAAAATATTTGAACTCCTGCTACACTGACACAATGGAAACGATTAGAGATGGACTTGATGATTCCTACGTATGAGTTGCCGTTGACGAGACGATCAATAACCGCAGAAAATATGTAAAAATATTTAATTATTAATTGCGCCTCCAAACAATGAGGTTCAATCACATGTGCACCTGTAATTTTTTATTAGTGTGCACAAATACATCTAATAAAGCTTAGATTTTAAATTACCAACTTTTTTTTTATTTATTACACATTTATCTACATACTTCGTCATTTTTAGCTTCATATTTATGTAGTCTACATAGTTCTCATTTTCACATTACATAAAATCCGGGCTCTAGTTATGGACCCATATTTTCTTTTCTTTTTTCCTTCCTCATCAGCTAAAGACTCAGTAAAATAAAATAATCTTCGGAACTACTATCCCACTCCATGTTTAAACCAGACTGCCTGTCGACTGTACCGGAATATTCCGAGCAGTGAGCGTCAGAGCTTCCGCGGAAGACGGACTGCTGTAGATTTCCGTTCCGGTCGGTTCGTGCCAGTGAGCGTCAACCTTTAGTGTATGAGCGGAAGCTCCGTCTTCAAAGTTCGCCATTATACTGCAGAGTCACCACTGCACCGACACTGAATGACGTACAGTATGCATACGTCACAACGCTCGGAAGAACCGCTCTTTAAAGCACACAGCGCTCATTTCTCAGAACCACGTAATGTGCCCAGCCCTGGTCTACATAAAACTAGAAAGGTATCGACAGTTCTCTCACACACGGGAAGGGATCGACGTTGTGAAGTTGTGCGATGCGACCGTTTGCACCTCCTGCCTGCCGTGTCGGAAATGAGCAGCTGACGTGAACTCGGTGAACTCGTAAGTAGGCCTATTTATCATACGGTACTCTTTGACTAGACTAATAATAATAATAATAATAATAATAATAATAATAATAATAATAATAATAATAATAATAATAATAATAATAATAATAAAAGTATGAGTGACTGGGAATATAAAATGTAGTACGTAGTGTGCAAGCGACATAATCTAGTATAATAGCAATCCAGATTTCATGCTAATACATTTAAAGGTATAAAGGAAAGATGCAGTTTTTATCTCCATGGAATACCTCACATCAGTATCTCCTCAAATGTATCGTGAAGAAGTAATAGACCCACATAAATCAGAGCGTCATAATGTGGCAAAGAAGTGCAGAAAATACGTACTGGGTCATGTGGTTTATCCGAGCTAGTAGACATTTCAGATAGTTGTATCAATAGTAGTCTATAAAGAAGCGGAATCAATTAGGCCTACTTCAGTTCATTCCGATGACGTAAATAGGGAGGAATATGATAGTGAGCCTATTTCTAACGATCCTATAAGATGGATAGTAAATGAATCCCTTCGTGATATTATCGTTAAATGAGGTTATGTTCTTGAAAATATGGACAATGATTTTAAAAATTCGTGCATGCAGTATATTGACTTTCCGACGTATACTTAAAATGAAAGCTTGTTTTACAGAACCATGAGGATTGGCGGGAAACAGCAAAGACAACCATTATTATTTTTTTTTTATTTAAAACCTAAATTGTTTACGACAGTGTGCAGATAGGAAACACTGCCGTGGAAGAGATACGCATCTGGCAGATTTTTTAAATGTAGGATTCTCCTTTCATCGTAATATACTGCGTGTTCAGTTCAAAGTGTGTCATGGCTCGCTGTATGCCGTCATGTGGCTAGCCGATGAGCCTAGAAAATTCAATCTTCCTACACTTCCGCAGAGGTGTATTACTTATGTGCCAGAGAAGTTGCCTAGCAAGTACGGCGTTCATTCTGAAGAGTACTTACCGATACATACGGTAACGTCGGTAGTGGCAGGAATGTGAACTGTTTGGAAACACGTACTGAGGTGAGTTTTTTCTTACTTTCGGGATATGTGCAGAGGGTTAAGACGATTACTTACGTATTTGTTGACGTTAACTTCTATGGTCAACATGGACACGGAGCATTTGATTTGTGTTGTGGAATGTTGCCGTACGCAACCGATGATAACAAATACCCTGCGTACGACTTGCCCGCGCAAAACACAGTTCGAAAGAGGTTATGGTAGCACACAGTCTTTACAGACCGCCATCTGTTGCTACGACGTTCAAGTTATACCGTACACGTTCTCAAGTTCAGATTGAACGCCTTGATTAATAGGCAACTTCTCTGACATAAAAGCTGAAACTCGCTTCAAATCCCTGACTCACAACAGTGAAGTCATGACATACTTTGAAATGAACACCCAGTAGAATACACATGCCGCCGTATTTAATCATCCTGAAAGAAATCGAAATTTGTTGCCCTCTTTCCCATTTTCCTTTTCTTTACCGAGGTTTTTAAGTCGGGAAGACCCATGCGTTTCCTTATTTGACTTGAATTTCTCATTTCCTATTTTAACACCGATGATCTTTCCTATTTTGAGTGCCTCTACAGTTGTTTATTACCTGTTGTACGGAAATAAGAGGCCCGCCATTGTCTCTTAAGACATCTGGCTACCACGTACTCGCGCTAAACAGTCGCAAACGTCTACCTGTCAGCATGATCTCTGATTGGCTGGTTGCAGCGGTTGCCATAGTGACGCCTTAAACCGCTGAACTGTCAATACCTTTCTAGTTTTGTTTAGACTGTATACAGGCACACATTGCGGGCTTCTCTGGTCGTGTGGTCATCACGGTATAGAGCCACCGCTGAGACAACACAGGACAGTAGATGACAAGGGACAAACATCCAGTTCCGTGGACGAAAGATAAAACTCTCCCACTGCCTACATTGGGAATCAAACCCGGACTGGTTGGTTGGGAAGCGTATATGCTATTCACAAAGCTTAAGGCCCGGTCAAACAGAACGCGGACTATCCGCGCGAACTCTGTATTACGTTAGAATGCATCATCCCAATCAAACAGCACGCGGCCCAACGCCGCGGTCTAGTCTGGTTCGCGGCGGACTGATAGCGAGTTGCGTTTTCCTACAGAGTTCGCGGCGGACATCTCGTAGAAAATGACCGATGAAACGGAACAATTAATTGAATTTGTGCGGGAATATGCTCATTTATATGATATGCGGCATCCAGACTATAAAAATGTGGCGAAAAAAAGTGAATCTTGGAAAGATATTGCAGAGGAACTCCATCATTCCAGTAAGTTTATTGTATTTATTATATAATTACAAAAATTCGCCTAGTTCCTCTCTTTTTTCATTTATTTCATGCACTCACTTCCTTTTCCTTTTCCACTTTGATGAACGGCTCAAAGCGAACAGAAGAAGCAATTCTTCTTCATCTGAGGAGCTGCTGGACATGTTAATTAATCCAGGAGAAAAAAACGGAAGTAAAAGTACAATTTCAAACAAATTTAGAAACAAATCGAGAAAATACGATGAGTACTGCACTTGGCAACAATTGTTTCCACACTGGTTCGTCCTGCACTGTCCGCTTTCTGTTTGACTTCCTCAGTCCGTGGCGGACTGCGATCCTTCCGTCAGCGCGGACAGTCGGCGTTCTGTTTGACCGGGCCTTAAGACTGCGAACCTTTTGCCGCTATAAGAAATATAAACAGAATCTACATATATTGATATTTGAAAAAAAAAATCAGTTTTAACAATGTCTTGTAATTACATGCACGTTTTAAGCGTCACTGATATCTAAAAAGTGGTTTCGGGCAGCTGCCTGAGTGTAGACATTTCTCCTGAAATATTGTATTAATTTTGCTCGTATTCATAATCTGTGAGTAAATTAATCCGGGAAAGATGCTTATGAAATATAATAATTTTAGTAAAAGTAATAGATCATTATCTAATAAGAAATAAAAATTGCCAATGAACTAGAAATATATCGTGACGATTGCTTTTAATTTTGTATCTTGCATAAAATGAGAGATGTATGAAATGAACAGTCCAGTATCTTTTTAGACACGTGTCTTTATTCTGAAAATCAATTACTACGTTACACAACATTATTGCTGTTTTGGTTATGACCATTCCAAATCCAAGTAGCTTTCAAGAAAAGCGATTTAAAGCCGATCCGCCGTAGTTGAAGCGTGGCCTAGTCATCTAGCGTAAGTTATATGGACGATAGCACGTGGAAGTCTTGCGGAGTAGACGCATTTTTGTTCACTGCGCATCCAAGGTCATGCTTCAACTATCGTGGAAAGGCTTCTAGCTACTGCCATTACTGAAGAGCACTTCAGTGTGCTTCGCGTAGTACTATTGTAGGCACAGATATTGGACCAGTCCGATATACAAAATATTTAAATTGAAGCTGAAGAATGCAGTGCAATGCCGCAAACGTTATTTCGCTAGAAGAAGATGACTATGATAATTTACGAGGTAAATATATCTGTTTTTATATGTAACAAATTTGTTTATTTCAATTTTTTTTCTGTTTGATTTTTGTTATTTACCAGGATGTTATTTGA
Organism: Periplaneta americana; assembly: GCF_040183065.1. Classification (NCBI taxonomy): domain Eukaryota; kingdom Metazoa; phylum Arthropoda; class Insecta; order Blattodea; family Blattidae; genus Periplaneta; species Periplaneta americana. Next base: position 38,732,428 of record NC_091129.1, read on the forward strand.
ATGTGTAAGTAAATGTAGGCTTACATTCATTGGAAAGGTAAAAGACTAAATAACATTATTATAAAAGTAATGCTTAAAATTTTCAGAAGACTTTCTTTTACTCAGTATTACTTAACGCATATAAAACTATATTACTATATTATCTGAATTACAGATGTCCAACATGCGTTGTCATGTAATTGTTTATGGTTAAATATGCTGCCGAAAGTTTTGTGTCCTGCTGGAGGGACAAAGCCATATTTTTCATACAAGAACTCAGTTATGCCAACAGGACAGGGAATTTTAACTGAAAATCCATAGTGATACTGGACTTGAGGCGTACAAGGTAGCAATTGGTGGTTTTCCCTGAGTTCTCCCATTCTCCATATTAGTGTTATGCCCCAGGACTTAAGAACGCCCTGTAGCATGATTTCCTGTGGAGTGTCAAATTTGAACAGTCCAGGAACAGTGTCAGCGGAATACATGGTCTTTAGCAGAAATGTAATACAATTCCAGCTTGTGAAGTAAATAGATGCTTAGCCAGCGTTATAGAGTTTTGTCGCGCGAGCGGTAAATCACTGCTTACGATGAAAGTATTCTTACGCCACGAATCACTGCTGGACTAATCGCATTAGTCCAGTAGAACAAAGCATGCATTTTATTGGTTAAATTAAATCACGCATTGTTCAAACTCTTTTCTTACGCATAGTCTCTAAAGCGACTTATCACTGTATTGCAATGAATCGAATTATTTGTAACCGAGGTTTGATTAAAACGACATCTTCAAGCACGAATAATCAAAAGGGGTTTACAGCCCATCTCACCTGCCGGATAGCGTGGGTGGTACCCCGGTCGGGAGACCGATAAGAGAACATAAAAAGTGATGGTAAGAGGATTGGCGGCAAACATTCGGATGGTGACACGGACGGGCAGGGATCGAGGACCAAGTTTAATGGCGTCAGCAGATATAAGAGATATACCATTGTAAATAAATGTGTATATATTGTATAAATATTTAATAAATCAAGTATAGTTTCATTCATAACTAATTCAGTCTACAACCTAAGTTCAGTAACGATGTAGTTTTCCTATAATATCCTGAGAGCCTCAGCTCTTCCAGTAAAATCGTTTCTTTTCCATTATTGAGTATAATGGTGGTGTCAGAAATCCTGATAAGTGTGAGCAGGAGACGAACGCAGTAGTCATCCGTTTAAGAAGTCATCCGACCTAAGTGACGGTCTCACAACATTAGGTATCTACATCATTCCGTCAACATATCTCCATTTTGTCATCATTCTCCAACGCCGGCTGGCTATACATGGAGGGAGCGTCCTAGGAACAAATGAGTTTACCTGTTCGAAATTTGGGTACGTAGCGAGACAAAGTTTAATCTGCTGGTGTGGGTTTGGGAATTCGCCAAGCTTGAGGGTTAGTGCAATAAGGTCGTAGTGTTGGGCCCCTCCCGAAATTCCATTCCATTCATTTCCTCTTAGAATGTCCTTCCGGCAGGAAAAACACTTTTACGTTCTGTTATTTATTAAAACCTTGCGATGAAGATTGGATTTACTAGTATGTAACACAAAGGTAATTCGTCAAATTGGGAAATACTATTATTTAGAAATGAGATCTAGGACCATGACAAAGCCAATAAGAATCACGACAAATGCAACAAGGACCACGATAAGGACAACAGTGAACACAATATGTGGACCACGAGAAGCGGGATCATGATAGCGGCGATGTCATGGACGGCGACAAACATCATGACCACGATAAGGACCATGACAGAGGGAACAAAGACTACAACAAGGATCACGACCACGGTAAGAACCATGACAAAAGCAACAAAGACCACAATAAAGGAATGCCAAAGTCGACAAGGATTACGATCAGAATACGAACCCAGAAAGAGGCAACAAAAATCACGATTAGGACCAAGGCAAAGACAAAAACGACTACATTTACTACGTTTGAATCCTACGCATTTATTATTCAAAATAATGGTCGCTTGTTTGTTATGAATGGTAGCAAAATGTTGATTCTCAATCTCCATCCCGTGTCCAAATTACATTTTAATGTACGTGTAAGTTGGATGACTTAGGATAATATAAAAACTTACAAAACGTACTGTTTCATTTCATTAATAACAGTTTAGAGAAGTAGAAAATACGTTAGTGCAAAACATAATTTTTATAGTGGGATACTGAAGTTAAAATTTGTTTTCAGTTTTTATTCTCAAATCCGTCTCACTATCTTTGTGTGTGTGTCTCCGCCACAAACTAAAGCACTATCAGTCGGCATGCTGCTGTTTGATGTATCCATGTGAGTACTAATATTTCCACATCCTGTTTCGTAAATTATACTTCATAGACAAAGAGAAATTTTATTTTAAATATTTTATTTTGAATTGGTACAATTATTGTTCTCAACTCCGTCTGTTGTTACAGTTAATTGTTTTGCCATTCAAAAAAATCTGTGATCTTTGCTATGTAATCTTAACTCATAGCTTTATTTGCCTCATGCATTAGTTAGTCTGGCCAGTGTTGCCAATACACGAAAACGAAGTTTCGCTATTGAAACAATTCCATCCCGTTTCACTTCCGTTCCACATACAATGTGACGAAGGTGACATAAAAGAAGTATTCATTTTAATTATTTGTTTTCTGAGTTAAAATAGTATTAAAGACATGTGCCTTTGTGTCAGGCACGTCAGTGACTTGATAAATGGTATTTTTACACAGATAATTGACACAGATTTTTCTATCTGTCTTCTACTTAGCCCTTTACTTCAGTAATTTTGTACGTTTATAATATTTTTCCTCCAGTATTTAAAGTTATATTTTCCTAAACTCTTGTTAATAGTTTCTGTCACCGAAGATCTCTCTGATCTAGCCAAAGGGACGGAGTTGATAATATCTGTTAAATATGGAAAAATATGAAAACTATTTGATTTGTAGCTCGTATATTAGTTTTTACATCTTTGTAAACCAGTACTCTTCAACATAAACTAAAATTTAAGCAAGGAAATAATCTTTGTTTTTATTAAATTAGTTATACCCAAAAGGATCGATCTATTTGACAATCCATCATATAGATTTATTTTTTCATTGTAATTCTACCATCGTCTTTGAATAGCCTCCATAAATAAAAATAATGTTGTCATTCACTAACATTATCTGCCTGTCCGACAATGAATTCCTAATAAATGGCTTATACACCTCGTTTTTATCTACCTGTTAATGGAGTAAGCTACTGTACCGAAATCAAAAAGCTTCTAGTGTCTCATCTTGTGGAGTTTTAAAGTGCTCTACATCGCTTAAGATATCCTTTACGACCTCACATCTTGTCAAAGGGCTTGGGGTTATAGAGCAGTAACCTTTTTACTTCTTTACTTCATAGTATATGACTCATCTCACGGGAGATTAAACAGAACAGTCTGGGGAGCTTACTAGATTCGAAGTCCAACCTTACCCCAGTCTGCTTACTGTTGGTCTCCAAAGGGCATGGTAGCTAAGGTTGTGACATTTCTTATTCATATAAGGTTATGGAACAGGTTTTCTCCTGGCCATTTTAATTCCACAATTTCTTAATCATCCTCTTGTCAACTATTAATTTCGTTTTATTTGAATAAAGTAAAATAAGACTCATAGGTATACCGTTAACCTAACAGTTACATCTTAAAATTTTCACACCGGTGATCAACTTTTAATTCCCGACTATTCACACTGAAATTTCGGGTAGACAGAAATGTTTTTTGATTTAGTTTCTCGCGGGATACTCTAGTTTAATGGTTAATCTACCATTCCCATACTGTTGTTTAGTCAACAGTCCGAAGACAGGTCTGAACCTCGCAAGTGATACCAAGAAGGCACCACTTATGAGGCAACTAGGCCAGAAGCTAATGGGGTAAGGTGGCCAGTTCTTTTCCCCTCCATTGAATACATTGCAGACTAGCTACATATTACACTAGTCAGACTTTAGATGCATATAAACAATTGTTTTTCCTCTGACAAATACCGTCAAGTGACATATACTGTCTGATAATTAGGCCCGTGACATCGGTATATTTGTATTAGTTTGAGGTGAACATACGACGTCGGACAGAATGAAGTCGGCATTTCAAGTACAGGCAGCGGAAGCGAATTTGACACACGCCTAAGCAAGCACGTTCCCCGTTTTTATACGATTATTGCGTATTATAAAATCAAGACAGTATTAGGCCTATTATTGTATATAAGGGTTAATATCGGAAAGATCTAAAATGTTGGTGAGGTTGAGAAATCATACTTAAATTGTCACAAATGTGGTAAAACATAAATCTGAAAAAATGTTTTTCTTTTAATATTTAGAGTTTTGCATTACAGTTTTAGAATGCCGAAAAGGTAAATGGCGTACAATTTTGCTTTCCCTATATTTAACTGTTACATTAATTTATTTATCACATCTATTCTGTACCTTACTTTTCTTGCATGTTGTTCGCCTGGTTTCGGTTCCTACTGCAATAAACAACAACAACATTCATTTTCAAAGTTTCAAATGAAAATAACCGCCGAGTGTCGAATATTAGGCCTATAACCTTGTATGCGGGAAAACTGCGTTCTACATCGGCTGAAACCAAGGGAACATAAGTAAAATATTTCACATCGTCCATTTCTATATGAAGTCGATAACAATCGCACTTGTCTGACAAAACTCTTGCAATTTTGTATAATGTATTGAAACCATCGTTTTTTTGTATTACTGTGTTCATTTTCGCACACACCTTTTTGTTTATATCATCATACGCCATATACCTTTTCGGCATTCTAAAACTGCAACCATATTTGTGGCAATTTAAGTGTGACTTCCAACAACTATTGTCAACCTCAACATTTTAGATCTTACGATTTTAAACCTTATATACAATGATTGTATTGTCTTGATTTTATAATACGCAATAATCGTATACGAAATACGGAACGTGCTTGCTTAGGCATGTGTCAAATTCGCTTCCGCTGTCTGTACTTGAAATACGACTACATTCTTCCGGCGTCGTGTGTTCACCTTCAAACTAATACAAATATACCGACGTCACGGGCCTACTGATAATAGACATTCTCATATTATGTAACGCAAATTCACTTCACATGGCACATCTATGATTACTATGTGATCTCAGTAGTATCGGTTCATTGCTCTTGTGGGGAAAGCTTCAAGTCAATATAGTCGACAGATTTTTTTTTTTTTTTTTTTTTTTTTTTTTTTTTTTTTTTTTTTTTTTATAAGTGAGTGGATTTATGAAATTTTTAGACGCTGAATTCAGAGAAAAATCTGTTTCTTTCTATCACGTCACTTTTTCTAAATACACAGCATTAACACAAAGAGTAGATCTAATAGGATACAATTTAAAATTTAAACTTAACACTTAGAACCCCACAAAAGTTTTCTTGACAACATAAATAATTATTATAAACCAACAAAATCACATTTCAGCACGCACTAGACTACAGCGCTGATGTCGCTAGCCGAGTCGCCTCTACCAGGCAAAGCCAGTACACTTTTCGCATAACCTCTACCAAACAGCGACTCTTTTGAAAACTTCTTCCACCATATAATAATCCAAATACAGAGTTTGACAATCATAATTCTGATTTATTATTCACTGTCCCTGAAAAAATAAGAACATTAACAATGTAAAAATATTTTAAGAAATGCATATAAAATCTGAAATATCTCAAACCTCTTACGTGATAGAGCAATCCCGAAGGCCGTTTCGGATTCTACAACCAAGAATTTATATGAATTGATATATTACACACCAGATGTAAAATGGCTGTTAACTAATAACTATTGTTCTTAAGTGCATTCTACATTCATTGGAACTTTCTGACGAATATGGAATGGAAATTTCAGTCTCTAAGACTAAAGTAACCACTTTCGAAGGGAAAAATTAAATCATGTTCTTAGTGAAATCTACATTTATAACAAACCTCTAAAAAAAGTTTCATGTTTTAAATATCATATTAATTGAAGAGTGTGAACTCAAAACGTATTAAGTTCATTTTTATGGAAAGACTGGGCTAGTTATTTTATCCACTGGTCTACGGACTGAGCGAGTTTTCAAGTGGCATTCACAATAACAAACTTTTCGACAAGGGTTGGCGTTGTTTCGGAAGAAGACAAGCTTAAATTATAATGATATAGGTCTCATACATAATCATGTAATGTATAAATCATAAAAATGGCCAAATAGACTAAGCGAGTTTGGGATCACACACTTCAATTCATGGTTAAACTGAGTGGCAGGTCCTATTAGATGATCCGTCACTATTCCAGTCCGACACTTTGTTCGGGAATCGTTGCTTGTGATCTGACATGACTGTTTAAATGGATTTTCGTCACTCCAGACATGGCTATTACGGCTGTTGAAAACATCATAACGGGTGAAATAGGCCTAATCTCTTAATTGTACAAGGACATCATTTTATTTTTACTTCAATTTTTATTGCACCTGAGTTTTTATATGTACAGCTGTCAAAAGAAAAAGTGGCCGCTCTCCTGAAACAAAGTTCCCTTCGGGTATCTTCGCTACAATTCGGAGACAGGCGATGTTACATGTTGTTGGACCACGTTGCCTGATACCTACAGTTATAATTGAAGTATACTGTGTGTTATCGATAGCATAATGGTAGCGTTCAGGCCTCTTATTCATGAGGTCCTGCTTTCGACTACAACCTCGTGCTTTTTATGTCCTTTTTTGTTCTGTTTTTGAGAGAGACAAACTAGACATAATGGCTCCTTTCTCTTTTATGATTGTTTTAGTAATTAACAACAGGTTCATTAATATGTTATGCCATGACTTTATCATTATCATTATGATATTGTGGCTGCAAATGGAAAGAAAAAGATTTTATTCTCAATAAAATATCTTTCGTGGCATAAACAAAACAAATTTACTGGCGTCGGCCTTAAAACATTCAAACAATTAAGCGTTCAAAAAACAAAACAAAAAGCCACAATTCAATATTTAGTCTATCTTCCTCTTATCTCGATCATCTTGCAGTCGGGTGGGCATGGAATTGACCAGTCTTTGCAAATAGCGACTGTTCTTAGACACGATATTCCGGGCATTCTGAACATACACACATAAATATTCTGTCCATCGGCAGATCTTTCATTGCAAACCCAGCAATCTCCAATCTTTCCTATTTTCTGCCTTCCTCTTAGTCTCCGCATATGATCCACATACCCTAATGTCGTCTATTATTCTTATCAACCAAAGACCCAACCAATTCCTTTTTCTCTTTCTAATCAGTTTCAGCATCATCCTTTCTTCACTCACTTTTTCAAACACAATTTTATTTCTTTTCTGTCTGTCCACTTTACACGCACCGTTCTTCTCCACATCCACATTTCAAATGCTTCAATTCGTTTCTCTTCATTTCGTCGTAATGTCCATGTTCTTTCCCCATACAATGCCACACTCCACACAAAGCACTTCACTAGTCTCTTCCTTAGTTCTTTTTCCAGAGGTCCGCAGAAGATCCTTCTTCATCTATTAAAAGCTTCCTTTGTTCATGTTTGCAGTTTTCTTGGGAAGGATAGGCCTAAATGCGGTAACATCCCGTTGCTTTCCGCACACCACTATCTCTTTCGCATCTTATTAAATTCCAGGGGGCCCAAGCGTGGAGATGAGGAGAGTGGATTTGACTAATTGGGCCTCCGGACTTCACCGAAAGTCACGGTAAGGGTTAAATATTAATTCTATCAGGTTGTTTGACCCGGTCAGAGACCGGGAAATCTCAATTAGCCTTTGCCCCCCGCATCCTGGACTAGCTTCTACGAATCATCAGAAGATCTTAGAGTGTGATTGGGCCAATTTTTCCGAAAATGTTTCCACACTTTTGCTCTCGTAGCTCAGCGGACGAACGTCGGAATTTAGATGTCAACGTCTCAGGTTCAATTCTTCGTTACTCCTTTTCATTTTTTTGTAGTTCAAGATAGTATAATAATAATCATAATAATGATTTATTTTAGCTGGCAGAGTTAAGGCCGTAAGGCCTTCTCTTCCACACAACCAGCAAAAAGTGTATTATACATATGCATGAACTTACAAAGAATTCAACAATTTGATTTAGATGAGAGTTACATGTATACAAGAGTTATTTACGAATTAAACAACAAAATACTATGAACTATTAATTAAACACTGAAATAAACTGGGTAGCAGAATTAAACTAAAATACATAGAATGTTAATATATTTCAAATTATATTAGATAATAGAAAGAGATTATTATGAGACAATTTTGAAAATGCAGCACAATCAGGATGATGTCTAAAGAAAAAAGCAACAGTGTAGTCAGTAATATTTTAAATCAGTATGATTGGAGTGAAATGCTAATAAGGTTATCTTTTAAGCTGTTCTTAAAGGTGTTTGTTGTCTTGCAGCCCCTAATACTTTGTGACAAGGAATTCCATTGACGCGAGGTGGATATTGTAAAAGATGAGGAATAACAAGATGTTCTATGAAGAGGTATATTTAGCGTGCCACAGATAAGTGATCTGGTATTTACGTCGTGGTTAGAGTATAGATAAGAGAAACGAGACGAAAGGTAATTTGGTGTTGAGGTGTGCAGAATTCGAAAGAGTAAAGACAAAGAGTGTAAAGTTCTGCGTTCTTTAAGTCGGAGCCACGAGAGACTTGCGAAGGACGGTGATATGTGATCATATCGTCGGATGTTGCACACGTATCTGATGCACATATTCTGAGCTCGCTGTAACTTGACTGACAGTTCAGAACTTAGATCACTTAACAAAACGTCACAATAATCGAAGTGCGGCATTACTAGGGTTTGTACTAGGGTAAGTTTTAGTTGCTGGGGCAAGAAGTTTCTCAAGCGACTCAAAGAGTGAAAGGAGGAACAGATTTTCTTTATCGTTTCTTTAACTTGAAAATTCCAACTTAGATTATTATCAAAAAAGAAGCCAAGATTTTTTACGACAGATGAATAAGGGATTAGCGTGTTGTTAAGGGTAACAACTGAAAGATTACTGTTATTAAGGGAGTTAACTACACGCTTATGTCCAATAATTATGGCTTGAGTCTTACTTGGGTTAAGTGCGAGTCCGAAATTGGCCGCCCAAGTGGAGACGGTGGCTAGGTCACAATTTAACTTGTCAATCGATTCATTGATCGTATTGGGTCTGGAATGTATGTAAAGTTGTAGGTCGTCGGCATAGAGGTGATATCGGCAATACTGTAAGTTCTTTGATACGTCATTAATGTAGATAGAGAAAAGTAGTGGTCCTAATACGGAGCCCTGCGGCACTCCCGCCTTTGTGTATCGCCATTGGGAGAATTGATTATCAAGTGAAACACACTGTTGGCGGTCCCGTAGGTAGGAGTCCATCCAGCTCAAGGTATTGTCTGATAGGTGCAAAGTTTTCATCTTTGCAAGAAGCAAGTCGATATCAACAGAACCAAAGGCATTGCTGAAATCGAGAAGAGTTAGTGCCGTTACTTCACCCCTATCCATAGCTTCACGGATGTCCTCGGTCACTTTAAGTAGGGCTGTAGTAGTGCTGTGTCCATGCCTAAAACCCGATTGATAGTCATCGATGAGTTTGTATTCGTCGAGATAGTTCGTAAGTTGTCCGTGTACAATGTGTTCTAATGCTTTTGAAAGAGTGGGAAGAATTGATATCGGTCTGTATTGGTTTACTGTAGAAGGTGTGTTAGATTTAGGTAAAGGTTTCACTAATGCCATTTTCCAGAGTGAGGGGTAGGACCCAGTCATAATAGATGCATTGAATATATGGGTGACGGTCGGCAGAATCACATCTATTATTTTATACAGGAGAGTGATATTTATATTTTCTACACCTTGGGCTTTAGATTTCATACATCGCAGCGTCTTCATTACGTCAGTCGGGTTAATGTATTTAAAGAAGAATTTATCCCATACAGGTTGGGGGCAAGATCTGAGAAATTCAAGAGTCTCTTTTTTATGTAATGGTTCAGGTGGAGCAGTGACGAAATGTAATGTAATAATACAAAAAGAAAAACTAATACCAGTATTATGCAACTGTATTTTTCCTAACCTAATATTAAATTTATGTTATTTATATCGCTAAAGAACGATTACAATATAAATAACTTGAATATTATTTATACAGTATCACTAAAGAACGATAACAGAATATAAATGATAAATATCGGTTTCTTTAATTAATATATTGCGAAAGAACAATAACAATATAAATAACTTGAATATTGTTTTATAATGCTAATGAAGGAAAACAGAATATAAATGATAACTTGAATATTATTTATATCGCTAAAGAACGATAACAATATAAAAATCGTGAATATTATTCATATCGGAATTTCACAGATTTATTACAGATGTATTTAAGAAATTGTAGAAGAATAGTAATTAGTAACAGTGTCCTATTTATTCTTCTTGGAGCCAAATTTGTAACTTTTAAAAGTGTGGTTACTATGTTGAAGTGTATGTGTTGTAACGGATGCTTGATTTGTTATGTATGTGAGTCAGTTATGGGATGCTTGATGTCGCAATGTCGTAATTATAGTTTGATTGTGTTTGTGTGACTATTGTGTATTAATTTATGATGTATGGTACAGAAAGCTGCATATTTGTGTTATAGAAGTGTTACGTATGTGTGTTGTTAATGTTTTTGTATGTTACAAATTGATACCTGATATTTGTTTTTCAATCGCAATGCCTAATTTACGGATTGTTTATGTTTTGTTTACATCGCGTAAGCTAATTTAATTTTCTTTTCCATTTCTCTTTATGCTTATCTTTTTTGTGTATAAAACTATAGCCCTAACATACATATGTAAAATAAGGCTAACCCCCATTGGAGCTACAATAATAATTATTATTATCCATATCGTTATAAAACGATAACAGAATACAAATGATGACTTCAATTGTATTCATATCTCTAAAGAACGATAAAAAAATATAAATAACGTGATATCCATAAAGAACGATAACTGGATATAAATGATAATTTGAATATCATTTACTTCGCTAAAGAACGATTAAAAAATAAAATAAAAACTTGAAGAAGGCCCGAACCCACGACCTTTGAATCATTAAAGAAGCACTCTACCGTTGGTCTACGAGGCGCAGATATGGAACACTTTCATAGTTCCGGAACTGCTTGTACGAGTACATGCATCGTGTAACATTGCCGCGACCCGAAGTGGACTTTGAAAATATTCGCTGTTCACGAGTGCGGCCACTTTTTTTTCTGACAGCTGTACTTCGCTCCCATCCCTTCTACTAATGAAGTTCCAACTGCCCTCCACAAAGAACCAAGGTCGCATATAGTACTGAGTTGCTGAGTATAGTACGTTTCAGAAATATGTTCGCATTTTCCAGTGACGAAAGAGTTTTCAATATTGAATCATATTTTCGCACAGGTACTGTCGTCCGTTTGCATACGTCGCATCCTGATTTCCCCCACTTACTTTTCCTCGCCCCTCTGTAAAGCTAGTGACTGGGCTGTCTTGGCTCTTTTCCGAAAACATTAATTTCTGTTGTAATATTATACAACTGTTTAAAATAACTTAAATAAAAGGGCCTCGTTAAGTAATTACTGTCACGTGATTTCCCCTCTTTCTACGATCCTGCGACATAACCACTTAGACGGACAGTAGATAGCATGTCTGAGTAATTTTATCTTTTCGGATCGGGCAGAAGTGAAGATTGAATTTACAGTACGTAAGGTACTCTTTTATAGACTAGGTACAGAATTAGTTCAGAATGAGTTACTAGTACGAAGGACGAAACTGGTAATTGGAATTAGATGCAATAGTCTATAGTGCGATAATATGCACAATAAAACTGAAGCCTATATCGAAATGAACGGCCACCCTTTTCAAAAATGTGTTTAAATATTCATGTTATGATTATTTTTCAACTTAATTTCTTTCTGTATATTGTACGCTAATATGCTGTAGACAGTATAATATACACTGCATAATGAATACGTTCGCATAGGTAACTCAGTTCGTGAGTAAAAACACTTATTCTTAATACAGTACTGTATTTTGATTAAACAAAAACCTAATGAAAATTGTCGAACTCAAAATCGCGATATTTCCTAGTTTACGTAAATGGATGAACTACTTTTCTTCCCTCCTATACCTAGTAGAGTGATTTGTTTGTGTTTTACGCCATTATCATCGAACTACAGTCGTGGAAGGGGGTAGAAAACTGTGTTTCCGATTCTCTAAAGGTATAGCCAGGTTAATATTAAAAATGTTAGTAAAAATAAAATGATGTCCCTGTAGAAACTGTATCAAGTTCGGTAAAATAACACAGCGCTGGACAAACCTTGACAGAGCTGAAATTTGGGTGTGAAATCATTTGGCCCCTTGCTTGCACCCGTAGTAGATGATAGGGCTATGCAGTGCCCGCCACACAGTACCCCTCGAAGCATACATTTCATGGACGAGTTAACCCCTTTATATTGTTCACATAATCTGCGACGATTGTGTTATCTTTTTGCTAGCTAGCACCACCAACGTCGTTTCAGTAGACAGTTGCTTGTTATGAAAGTCAAATCAGCTAACAAAAAATCTTTTCTCAAACGCATTTCTCGTCCAAGATCTCGTGGTGCCGGAAATAACCATTTCCGACCAATGGTTTTCTATCTCAAAATACTCAGTTTAGAATCGTCTATTATCTTTATTATTTTGGTCCAAGAAGTTTCAGACGCCCTGTATAAAGATGCTCGGAATTGGTTGTAAAAGCAAAGAATTCAGCCTAAATCTACATAAAATAGAGAGTTTAGTAATTAATATAAATTCAAAAGAGAGGAGACAAAAAATAAGAAGAGAGTTAATAACGAAATGTTTCGTTTAATCTGTTTTGTTTCAGGGACGTTAAAGATGTTATAACAAGTTTTAAGGAGAAAAGCAATGGATGTAGAAATTATGACAGGAAAATAATGTATAGGCCTAATTATTAGATTGATGTATACGTTCGTAGCGTTTTTATTCGTCATCACAACAATGTGTTATTAGAGATTGTTTATCGTTTGAGATTTATAATATTTTGTTATTTGTAGTGTTATGCTTATAAATACGCCTTGTATTTTGCGGATTTCACAAAAGTTTGTGCTATTTGTGGACTAAAGATGAACACATACGACATAATTCTTCTGTTTGAGTTTAATAGAGAAGCAAAGGCGGTGGAGGCTGATCGAAATATTTGTACCGTATACGGAGAAAGCATTGCAAGAAAATGGCTCTGTCCTTTCAACACACAACATCGTAAAAAGTTAGTGTCCGTCCGCTGAACATGACGTTATGTGTCTGATGGATAAAGTAGGAGTCTATACGACTAATTGCTTTCCAGAAATGTAACCATAACTGCTGACATTTATTTCTATTAGCTCAGACGCCTTGCTGCCGTAATTGAAGAAAAATGACCTGAAAGATTATATCAATTTGCTACTGCAACACGATAATGCACGACCAAACTCAGCTAACATTACGAAAGCAGCTATCCAGGAGTTTGATTCGGAGGTTATTCCACATCCCCTATATTCTCCCGATCTTGCGCCCTCAGATTTTCACCTTTTCCAATCTCTATCATATAATTTTCAAGAGAACTTCTTTGAAGATGATTTTCAAACTTGGCTTGACGACTTTTATAACTCAAAACCAGCAGATTTCTTCAGAAGTTGAATCGACATACTACACCAGAGAGTCTTGGATAATGTAGAAGAATACATTACTGATTAATTTTTGTTCTCTATTAATCTCTAATAAAAACTTCTGCCACAGCGAAAAAACGCTACGAATTTTAGCATCAACCCACTACGTTGTATTATATTTGCGGATGGTATTTAAATATTATCAGAGTCTGAAAAATATGTAACAAGAATTTTAGAGAACAAAAATACAAGAACCATAATCATAGTGCCGGTATGAGATGTTCTCTATATATAAAACTTTCATAAAAATGTTTCTTGTTATTTTGCAGTACTGCTGTTTTGGGGAATTAGGCTATAGGTACCTCTGATGTTGCAGGGTGCACCTAAATCAATCGTGACAGCGATGAATACATTACGAGGTACAAAATATATCACAACAGAACACGAAAACGATATATTATGCACACTGACATAGACATAAGACTCCTTCTTGTGCATCTTTTCAGTAAGAATAGATGTCAGAGAAAAATGACGGATGACGAATAACAACAACAAAGAACATTATGAACGAAGCATAGATAATTTTCACCTCGTCCCATTTGGAATACATGTTGTTGGAATAACAAATGTTGTGATGTCACTTGAGTGAAATAACGTTCTTCATTCGCGTTATTTTTTGTAATGTGTTTCTATTTTATTGAATTTTAATCGGAGAACGTAAAATTTTCTTTTGTTTTGTTACAAATGTGTACTGTATATGCATTTATATAGAGTTAGTTAAAAGTCCCGCACCACCTAACTTTTGAAGCATTTGGTTCAGTGACATGAAACAGTGTGGGGATAGCCGTATATTAAGAACTCAATAATGATATTACCGAGTTTTTCTCGACTTCTGGTTTAACCGGAAGTAACCCCAAAACTCTTATTAAATGGAATACCCAATATACTCGTATTTTTATATTTTCGAATAATGCTCATTAAGAGTTTTTCAAAAAGTACCCACACTAGATACTTCTGCACAAATCTATTCTTGCTAAATCAAGGAAACAGAAAAGTGTAGGTATAACCAAAAATACGAATAAAATGCTTCTTCTGTTTCCTGTGATTTTACTGTCCTTTATTTTTTATATCCATGGAATCTATGTTTATTTATACAGAAACATCTTATTTAAGGGATTGAATCTAACATCTAGTGCGTTAAATAATTCTCTCTGATGTTGAGGGAACGGGAAAGAATTCTAATTTTAATTTATGGTTGGCGACCTGATCTTGGTAAGTTCTTTACGGTTCCAACTTCAGTCAATTTCCTTGCTATCCTTCTCACTGTTGTATGTGGAATTGGATTGCGATCCGGAAGCAAATCATTAAATAAATTCTCCTCCTCTCGATGATATCGTTGCCTGTCTCCATAGCCAACCTTAATTAAAATTAGAATAAAATTCTTTCCCTTTCGCTAAACATCAGATTAAATTATTTACCGCACTAGATGTCAGATTCAATCCCTTAAATAAGATGTTTCTGTATCAATAAACATGATTCCGTCGATATAAACAAAGGACAGTCAAATCACAATAAACAGAAGAAGCGTTTTACTCGTATTCCATGGATATAAACAAAGGACAGCGAAATCACAGTAAACAAAAGAAGCGTTTTACTCGTATTCCATAGATATGAACAAAGGACAGTCAAATCACAGTAAAAAGAAGAAGAGTTTAACTCGTATTCCATGGATTTAAAGAAAGTACAGTCAAATCACAGTAAAAAGAAGAAGCGTTTTACTCGTATTCCATAGATATAAACAAAGGACAGTCAAATCACACTACATAGAAGAAGCGTTTTACTCGTATTCCATGGATATAAACAAAGGTCAGTCAAATCATAGTACATAGACGAAGCGTTTTACTCGTAGTCCATGGATATAAACAAAGGACAGTCAAATCACAGTAAACAGAAGAAGCGTTTTACTCGTGTTCCATGGATATAAACAAAGGACAGTCAAATCACAGTACATAGAAGAAGCGTTTTACTCGTATTCCATGGATATAAACAAAGGACATTCAAATCACAGTACATAGAAGAAGCGTTTTACTGGTATTACATGGATATAAACAAAGGACATTCAAATCACAATAAACAGAAGAAGCGTTTTACTCGTATTCCATGGATATAAACAAAGGACAGTCAAATCACAGCAAACAGAAGTAGCGCATTTCTCGTATTCCATGGATATAAACAGAGGAAAGCCAAATCACAGTACATAGAAGAAGCGTTTTACTCGTATTCCATGGATATAAACAAAGGACAGTCAAATCACAGTACATAGAAGAAGCGTTTTACTAGTATTACATGGATATAAACAAAGGACAGTCAAATCACAATAAACAGAAGAAGCGTTTTACTCGTATTCCATGGATATAAACAAAGGACAGTCAAATCACAGTACATAGAAGAAGCGTTTTACTCGTATTCCATGGATATAAACAGAGGACAGTCAAATCACAGTAAACAGAAGAAGCGTTTTACTCGTATACCGTGGATATAAACAGAGGACAGTCAAATCACAGTAAATAGAAGCAGCGTTTTACTCGTATTCCATGGATATAAACAAAGGACATTCAAATCACAGTACATAGAAGAAGCGTTTTACTCGTATTACATGGATATAAACAAAGGACAGTCAAATCACAGTAAACAGAAGAAGCGTTTTACTCGTATTCCATGGATATAAACAAAGGACATTCAAATCACAGTACATAGAAGAAGTGTTTTACTCGTATTACATGGATATAAACAAAGGACAGTCAAATCACAGGAAACAGAAGAAGCGTTTTACTCGTATTCCATGGATATAAACAAAGGACTGTCAAATCACAGTACATAGAAGAAGCGTTTTACTCGTATTCCATGGATATTAACAAAGGACAGTCAAATCACAGTAAACAGAAGAAGCGTTTGCTCGTATTATTCGTTAGACCTATACTTTTCTCTTTTCTTGAATAGCAATAATAAATTTGTACATACATATCTAGTATAGGTACTTTTTGAAAAGCTCTTAATGAGCATTATTCGAAAATATAAAAATATATTGAGTATTCCATTTAAAATAAGAGAGTTGGAGTTACTATCGGTTAAACCGGAAGTGGAGAAAACTCGGTAATACCACAGTCTAGTATATACAGTCACGAAGCTCAATGCGTAGGGAATATGCATCCATAGATAGTTGCTAACCACTAGGATCGCTACTATCGCCTCATCACAGACAATGCGAAATAGTACCGGCACAGTCTATTGTTCCTAGTACTCTCAACAACTCAAGCTTCGTGAATGTATGTACTAGACTGTGGTTGCACCACTATTGAGTTCTTAATATACGGCTATCCCAATACACCAACTCTCATGTCATTGAACCACATGCTTCAAAAGTAATTTAGGTGGTACGGGACTTTTAACTAAATCTGTACAATGAACTTATACATTTACATTTTACCATCTGTCTGTCTGTCTGTCTGTCTATCTGTCTGTCTGTCTGTCTGTCTATCTGTCTGTCTGTCTGTCCGTCCGTCCGTCCGTCCGTCTCTCTGCCTGCCTCTCTGGCTGTCTGACTAGCTATCTAGCTATCTATTTCTCTACCTACTAGTACCTATATACGTATTTGTTTAGCTACGTGTCATTTATTTATTTGTTTATGTAATTATTTATTTGTTTATTTATGTAATTATTTATTTATTTATCTATTTATTTATTTATCTATTTATTTAACTGTTTATTTATTTAACTGTTTATTTATTTATTTATTTATTTATTTATTTATTTATTTATTTATTTATTTATTTATTTATTTATGTATTTATTTATTTATTTATTTATTCATACATTCATTCATAGCAGATGAGTACACTTTAGCTGAAGTTTAAATTGTCAATGCATTATGGATTTATGGTCCGATCACTCTTTCCACTGACGTAGTTTAATTGGATCTTTATTATTCGTGGGTAGCGCTTCCATAAATTTGAAGAGAAATTGTTAGACTAGTAGAAAACTAGAAATTGATAAGAATATTAGAGCAATGGTTGAACATCTACCAGAACTTTCTTACAATTGCAAACCGAACTTCGGAAGAATATCTACAATATTTGTTCTCTGTATTCGAAACTTCGAGAAATATGATAAATACTGTGTAAAGCTATTTATCTCGGGCATAGTCTGACTACCTATCTAGCTATTTCTCTACCTACTAGTACCTATATACATACTTGTTTAGCTATGTGTCTCTTGTGTCATTTATTTATTTATTTATATGTGTAATTATTTATTTATTCGTTTATTTATTTATTTATTTATTTATATGTGTAATTATTTATTTATTCGTTTATTTATTTATTTATTTATTTATTTATTTATATGTGTAATTATTTATTTATTCGTTTATTTATTTATTTATATGTGTAATTATTTATTTATTCGTTTATTTATTTATTTATTTATATGTGTAATTATTTGTTTATTCGTTTATTCGTTTATTTATTTATTTATTTATTTATTTATTTATTTATTTATTTATTTATTTATTTCATTAATTCATTCATTCATAGTAGAAGAGTACACTTTAGCTGAAGTTTAAATTGTCAATGCATTATGGATTTATGGTCCGATCACTTCTTCCACTGACGTAGTTTCAATGGACCTTTATTATTCGTGGGTAGCGCTTCCATAAATTCGAAGAGAAATTGTTAGACTAATAGAGAACTAGAAATTGATAAGAATATAAGAGCAATGGTTGAGCATCTACCAGTACTTCCTTACAATTGCAAACCGAGCTTCGGGAGAATATCTACAATATTAGTTCTCTGTATTCGAAACTTCGAGAAATACTGTATGATAAATACTATGTAAAGCTATTTATCTCGGGCATAATAACTTTCTCCTTTCAGAACATACCTAGAGGTAATAGGTACTGTTCATTTCATCAAATGCAAGCTCTATCTCTGACGAAGCTGTGTGTCTGGCTATATAAACGTGAAGTCCAAGTAGCTAGAATGTTAAACAGAGAGATAATTTAGTGGTCAGAAAACAACTAGATGATTTGTATAGGCGGTAAAGTATTGTACGAGCTAAAAAGAAAATAAATAATATTCAGATGTTTTATATTCTAACTTATCTAAGTAACTACCAAATTTGGACAAACCAACGTGTGGACTCAAGACGGCGTCATCATTGTAAAAAGCGGCGACACGAAAAGAAGGATCACCCGTATGGCTGAGATACATAATTAGTAAGTCAAGGCAACTCCTCATAAGTTGTTTGTTATATTAAGAAAGTAATAGTTTAATAATTTAATACTAATTATTTAATTATTGTAGTAATACTATATTTAGTTGCATTACATTACCTCAGTAAATTTAGTCTATTTTTAGTTAGGTTGGCACTATTGCCTATATCGTCCCGCTTTCTGTGGCATGCCCTCAGGCTGATGGCTCGTCTAGCCTCCCCGACCCTCCTCACTGTCGACAACCTGTTCCCACAACTCTATCCACTTGTCTGTCATCCTCCCCAACCCCTCTATTGTCTACCTCTCAGCTGTTAAAGCAGTCTTTCTCACCTGACCCCAAATCTTTGAAAGTAGCACATTTAAACTGTCAAAGCATTACTCCTCACTTCCAGGAATTCTCTTCTATTTTCACTAATATAGATGTCCAATGTATTCTTGTTAGCGAGACGTGGCTAAAACCCTCGTTGTCTTCCTCACTCGTTCACTTAAACGGCTATACGTTATGTAGAAATGACAGATTATACAAACGAGGGGGTGGAGTTTGCGCATATATTAGGAATGATCTGCACCCTAAAATTATTCTAAAATCACAAGGCGATGCATTACGACCCGAATATTTGTTCGTAGAAATACAAGCAAGTCTTCATAAATGTCTCTTAGCAGTTATTTATAAGCCTCCCAAAGCTGGACATTTATCCGATTTAGAAAGCCCGTTAGCCGATCTTTTACCGCAATATGAACATATCTTACTTATGGGGGATTTCAATATTAATCTTCTGGCTGTCAGATCAAATGGGACTAATCAACTGCGTAATTTGTTCGAAACTTTCAATCTAACAATTCTTCCACTCAATCCTACCCACCACACACCTACTTCTGATACTTTAATTGACCTAATCATTACGAATAATTCTGATAGAATTCTAACCTCAGGACAGTTACCAGTTCCGGGAATATCTGGTCATGATCTTATTTTTGCCGAGTACTCTCTTCAGTGCCCAAAAAATGCAGCTAAGGTAATTACTTACAGAGATCTAAAAGGCATTGACAACGACCAACTAATTTCTGACGCCCTACAAATGCCATGGCATACTATTTTTAATTTAATTACAGTTGACGAAAAAGTTGCCACCTTTAATGACATGGTAATACAATTATTCGACAAACATGCACCTTTAAAGAAGAGACGTGTCACTCACCGACCTGCCCCATGGCTGAATGACAGTATTCGTAATCTTATGACGTCACGTGACGCTGCTTTCCGGAAGTGCAGACACAACAAATCTGCCGAAAACTTTAACAACTAAAAAAAACTTAGAAACAAAACCACACAAAGCATTAGGAATGCTAAACGCCGTCACGCCCTGAGTCTCGTCGACCCGTCCATTCCCCCTCGGTGTCTTTGGAATAACTTACGTGATATGGGAGTAGGGAAGAAAGTATCAGAAGCTGAAGTTATAAACATACCGCTTGATAAACTCAATGAATACTTTACCTCACCTCCCACTATACGACCTGAAAAACAGTCAAAACGAAATACAATTAATACTCTCCTAGCTAATCCTCCACCTTCTCGCGAAAAATTTTTCTTCTCGCACATTACTGATTCTGAAGTAAGAAGGGCTCTTAAAAGCATTAAATCTAAAGCACAAGGCACTGATAACATAAGCATAGTCTTTATCAATAAGTTAGTCGATGTCGTGCTTCCCGTAATAACTCATATTTTCAATTCTTCAATTATCACGTCTGTTTATCCGCAACTCTGGAAAACAGCCTTGGTACGCCCACTTCCTAAAGTAAATTCACCTACTTCTGCAAAAGACTATAGGCCAATCTCCATTCTTCCCGTTTTATCTAAAGCTCTGGAACGCATCATTCATAAGCAGTTGTCAGACTACCTAATAGAATTTAATCTTTTAGACCCTTTACAATCAGGATTCAGAAATGGCCATAGCACTTCTACTGCTTTGTTGAATGTTACTGAGGACATACGCGCAGCCATGGATAAACGACAGGCTACTGTACTAGTTTTATTGGACTATAGCAAAGCCTTTGATTCTGTTGACTTCGATCTACTACTAACTAAACTACAAACGCTACACCTTTCTGATAGTGCTATCACCTGGATGTACTCCTACCTTACTGGCCGCCAGCAGCGTGTCATATCTAATAATCGTTTCTCATCCTGGCGTACTGTAGATGCAGGAGTTCCTCAGGGATCAGTATTAGGTCCCTTGCTCTTCTCTATTTATATAAATGGAATTTCCAACTCATTTAAGCACTGCAGATATCAAATATATGCAGACGACGTTCAATTGTATATTTCAGCCCGTCCCGACGCACTAAACGATAGCATTAATAGTCTGAATGAAGATCTTGATTCCATCTCTTCCTGGTCTCAACAATTTGGGCTTAACCTAAACGCATGTAAATCACAGGCTATTCTGTTCGCGAACCGTAGATTAATTCCTGAAGTCAACGACCTGAATATTCCGCCTGTGAAACTGAATAAAACAATCATCCCGTTTAGCTCTACCGTCAAAAATCTCGGAGTACATTTCGAATCTAATCTCAATTGGGATACGCATATTAAATATACATGTAAGAAGGCATTCTCTATTCTCCATTCACTAAGAAGATTGTATCATTATCCATCTAAATTAAAACAGACGCTGGTACAGACACTCATTCTACCTCACTTCGATTATTGCGACGTTTTGTTCAGTGATCTCAGGATTGATTCCGCTCAGAAACTACAGCGTGTTCATAACGCGTGCGTCCGCTTCATTTGTAATGTTCGATACTATGATCATATCTCACCTTCTTTCAAGAAGTTATCATGGCTTAGGTTACATGAGAGGAGAAATCTGCACTCACTTTCTCTCTTATATCGAATTATGCACTCTTCATCCCCCTATTATTTATTCGCTCGATTTCATACTCTCTCTCGCTATCATAATATTAATACTCGATCACAACGCGATAACACGCTAGAAATTCCACTTCACGCATCGTCTCTGTATTCCTCATCCTTCACTGTTGCTACCTCTCGTCACTGGAACTCTCTGCCGCCTGAAGTCAAGGGCTGCCGAACATTGAATTCTTTCAAATCAAAGTTAGAAAATTATCTTATGACGAGTTGCCAAACTAACTTACTATTATGACAAGTGTTGTATTGCATGTTTCCACGTTTTCATATTTTTTTTTTTTTTTATGTTCTAATGATATTCAACTTATTTTATATTTTTGTTTTCATATTTTCCGATAATGTTATATCTCTAATGTGATAAGTTGAGCTATATATAATCTTAATTTTCCTTATTGTGTGTACTTAGAAATATTGTATTCACTGTATACTTTGTACTGCACTATTTTATTACTAATATTACTATTATTATTATTATTATTATTATTATTATTATCATCATTATTACTATTCTTATTTTATTATTATTATTATTATTATTATTATTATTATGAATAATTGTCTTTTTTTGTATGCCTCATTTATTTTGACCTGCTGTTCACATATTATTATGCTTTTTTCTTTCTTTCTGTATGTTATATATTATGTCCGATTTCTTCTTATTTGTTGTTTATTTTTTATTATTATTATTATCTTATTCAATTTTGTGTGTAAAATTGTAGTGTAATTTGTAAATTTGTAGTGTTTTTGTAACGCAGTCTTTACTCCTGGTTGAGTGTTAGAGAAGGCCGTATGGCCTTAACTCTGCCAGGTTAAATAAATCATTATTATTATTATTATTATTAATATTTTGTTACGTTGCATTTATATGTTTCTTAAAACGTATAGAAAGTTATAATAGGAAAATATTATATCAAAATATAAAACAATTCTACGCTGTATCACTAATACACGGGCACGTGGAATAATTCATCAAGTTTCGGGAATTAAACTATAGTTGTGTTCATTTGAATGTTTTACTTTTGTTTCAATTTACAAATGGAGTGTATGGAACTATGACAAGAGACACAGACAATTAACGAAGGGCATGCAATATATTTTCTCTTCATATGAAGCGACTTTCCGAATTGAGTCCCAGCTCACAGCTGATTGTTCATTATGACTCACTCAAAGTGTATTGTTTGTGTCTATTCTCGCTTTAATATTGCAGAACTTGCGATTATGAAATCAAATGAGTGGTCGTACATGTGCAACTGTTCTGGATGCCGAGATATGTTTAGTATTTATTTATTTATCCTCGTAGAAATAAGGTCGTCAGGCCTTCCCTGCTCCTCTACCAGCTGATTACAACTACAATATGAAGAATGAAATTACAGTTAATATTAAATTTACAATTACAATAACAATAAAAATCAAAGTACGAAAAGTTTACCTGACAATTTATCTTAGAAGTCAAGAACAAAAAATATTATATATATATATATATATATATATATATATATATATATATATAATGTATTTACTGAATTACGAATTAAACCTACAGACGTGTGCAAATTATTAGACTCAGCAGCACATTTTTTACATTTTCATAATTATCATGAATTACTAGCCACAAAATAATTCTGTAGGCTTCTATGCGACTGGATCAGTACAAAAAAAGTTCTAAAAACCTGAATTTTTCCACAAATGAGGGACTGGTTCCCTGATGGTGAATGTGTCTTCATGCAGGATACAGCACTCTGCCACAAAGCCAGATGAGTAACTAATTTTCTGGCTGAAAATAATGTAGACGTCCTTCCCTGGCCAGGTAACAGCCCAGACCCAAATTCAATTGAACATCTTTGGTATATGGTAAAGAGAAAACAAAAAAAAAAGATGATTACCACCAAGGTGGACCTCATAGAAGCACTTATCAAAATATGGCAAAGGGATGAAGACATCAAGAAACAATGTGAAAATCTCATGAACAGCATGCCAAAGCTTATAAAATTGATGATAAAGAACAAAGGGTTTCATACTAAATATTAATTGTTGCAAACAGTGTGTAATAAATGAGTTTTGTACAATAAATGTTACTTGAATAATATATACGAGTATTATCGTTTGAGTCTAATAATTTGCATACGCCTGTAGAATAACAAAATTGTATAGTGATGAAATTATCGGATATTGAAATACTTTGAGATAGATTAAGAGAACTGTTTACAAGAAACCATGTCTGAACGAGTCTCAATTACTGACCAAGTGCCTAGTAAATTTGCGTTTGAATTCAATTTAATTCGACAGTTCCTGATGCTAACAGGTAGCGAATTCCAGAATCTTGGCAGGGTTATTGTGAAATAGAATGAGCAAGAGGGGGTGCGATGGGATAGTATTGTTAGTATTGATTCATGGCAAGAGCGTGTGTTCAGATTGTGGTGGGAAGAAAGGTAAGTGAAGGGAGACGACAGGTACGAAGGAATAGAAGAGTTCAAGATTTCGAAGAGAAGTATAAATGAATGTAAATTTATTTTCTTATCTAGTTTAAGCCAACCTATTGCTTCTAAGGATGGGATAATATGATCATATTTTCGAACATTGCTTACAGAACGTACACACAAATTATGAGCACGTTGAAGTTTCGTTTTGTTGTCGCTGGAAAGGTCAGTAAATAAAATGTCAGTATAGTCAAAACTGGGAAATATTCGTACAAACGTCTGCACAAGGGATCTTTTTAAACAAGAGGGAAGATGAACATGTATTTTTTATCACATGGATAATAGATTATGCTTTTCTGCACTGAGAGTCTGCGCGGCACAGCTAATTTTAAACTTAACGTCGACGTCCTAATGTCCGTAGGAAGGGAAGGAGCCAGTGGCGGTTCGTCGGGGGAGGGAAGGGAGGAACGTCCTCCTCACATTTTCTTCTTTTGAAAATAAATAACCAAATGAAATATGTGCCCTGAAATTCAAGGAAGATTCGATAATTTTTAAGTTCACAGATATAAGAAAACCTCGGTTGATCGAGTTTTAAACGATGCACGCTCATGTGCTGCTACAAAACTGTGAGGAAGATGCGAATTGTTTGTTTGGAGGAAAGTAAATCCATTCCTCCTTTACTGCAGTTAGTACACATAGACAACAGCGCACTAGCGGCCAGAGAAAGAAGCAGAGTTTTAAAGCGAGTAAATGAACGGAGAGGGAGGAGATCCTCCTCTGAATCAGCGCATGGGCGGGAAATAGAAACCGACTAATCATGCAACAAGCTCGCTACCGCTGCCATCTAACGATCTTGCATTCAACCAGACTATAATACATCTAGTAGGAGGCACAATAAAAACAGTTTTAACGCAACGCTATGAAAGACACCAAATAAACTTTTTTTTTAAATTATAAATCAAAAATATTATTCATTGCACTTTATATAAGCTACTATCCATGGTTTGAAACTTTTAAGGATATTTGAAAGTTAAAGTCGGGTTTATATAAAACAAAGAAGAAGTAGTTCTACGTTAGTATCGCAGATATTTTTGGCCCCTGAAATTCACTCCCATTCATTGTGTAATAGACAGGGCAACAGCCAAATTGTCAGTTTTGTGCAAATATATTTTAAATTGAAAGTAGGTACTCCAAACTACATCATTTTTAACATAAAAAATTAATTGGCCACCGACAACTTTGAACAATAATCATGGTAGTATGACTTTACAAGAACTGATATTATTCAAAAGCATGTGATACTGAACTTGTAAAATATACATGTGGCAACACAGATCACGTGGGTGAGTGCAGTGTTCTCGCTTTCCTCAGATTATTTCCCATTCCCATTTCCGCGGTTCCGATTACGTGTTAGTAGCTACAGTCTCTTCCAACACGTGTGATGCTGTAGTGTGTTCGAGAAATGCTGCGAGGTGAATTTCCTTGTACTTGTTAATTTGTGCAATTATTCAACAATGAATGGAAGTGAAAACATTATATATTTTGGAAAATTTAGGAAACTCAGTTTACAAGAACAGATTATTGCTATACAGAAGGGAAGGCCACCCCAACACTACCTGGTCTTACATGTGTGCATGTTGGCTAATTTGTAGCATGTTTCATTCAAGAAAGTATCATTTCGTCCTGTTACCTTCTTTCCTCCTCTTAAGAAATACGCAGGAGCCGCCACTGGAAGGAGCGTTATCACACAAGTTACATTGGTCCATTGCCTAACTGCTCATAATATTTGTATTCGGCTGTGACTCATAGTATTATTACAGTAAGCATTTGAAATTCTGTTGTCTTTTGTTCCACCGGATTCCGGAACGGATGTCCATACTCAGTGCAGCGAAAGGTGTATCTGTAATTTACGTTGAAATATAAAAGCGACGCTATATTAATATCTTTACAAAGGATACTGAAGAATAAACAGCATCAATTTAAATTGTTTCTAAGTTCTAATTTAAAATTTAATATAGTAACGAAAATAACTGTAACCTAGAAGTTAGCAAAGGGATCTGTGATCCGAGGCTGAGTTAGGCGTGGTTTCGAATTCCGCTTTGCCAAATAATTGCCTGGACTTTTTCCGAGCTTCATTCCTTCTGTAATACTAATGTCATTTTCATGACGAAACCTCGGAATTATTTATGGTGTGACCAAAACTACTTCCGACTTGACAGCTTACAGAGAAGGGAGAGCAATGTTGTTATGTTGTCCATCTTACGTGTAAGCGAGCGCGCTGCCGATAGAGTGCAATACCGAACAGCTGACATAAACATATACATTGTTGAATACTATGCATTAAAATTAGTGTACATTATATTTTAGTATTAGTAGTGGTGGTAGTGGTCTTTAATGTAGTGTAATATTGTTACAAAAGCGTTGAATGTACTGTAAACTTAAAATAAGTTTAAATTTAATACGATACCTTTACTTTTATGAGTGGCAGTATTCGTCCATGTATAATATAGTTAAAAAGCATCTTGCTGGAAAGCATTTATATTTGCTATACTTTTCTCCACTTTTCCCTTTTCCGCGGAGTTTCAAATCTTGAGGGCCCTGCGTCATCTTCATCTTTCTTTTCCAATACCGATAACAGTGCTCTTATTAATTTTAACACAAGCAGCAGTTCTCTTTACAACTTGCGCCAAATGTAAAAGAGGCTCGCCATTAACATTTTTTCTCTCAAAACACTCTCTTACGTTACACATCTCTTGCGCTTGACTCTTTAACGGGGCACTTTGTACAATATTCTTTTTTCTCCGCCTGTCTTTCCTTCCTTCCTTCCGACATTGCACAAGTCACCTGTTTATAAACTCTCGCAGAAACTAGAAAACACACACTAGTCACACACTTCACCAATGACAACGAAGGTAATACGTGTAATATAATTTAAACACAATAAGTATCGATACACTAAAACAATAATAAAACCAAACAATATTTTAATTCACAGAACTCACGCGCTAACTAGCCAACTCAAAGTCATTCCGGGCAACTTGTGAACATAGACACGGCAACACCGTCTCGATACCATGGTTACGCTTCTCTTATGATTGGTTGATTTGAATGGTTGCCATGGTAACATACTAAAGGCGCCATTTGTCAGGTCGGAAGTAGTTTTGGAAACACCATAGTAAAAACTCCATCTGGCTGTCACCTATTTCATCCATACTAGATAACTTCTCAGTCGAAGAGTGTTGTTAACTAACTGATAAAATATAAGATAATGGCTATTGTAAAAATTGCCGTAATATCTAGATGTATTATTTAACTTTCCGACCATCTCACCATCTTTAAATCCACTCAAATTTCTTGCAGAATTTAAATCCGAAATTAACAACCTCTTATTTATTTCTGTGACCGGTTTTGTACCTACTCCGTAGAGCAGTGGTTCCCAAACTTTCTGAAGGCGTGAACCACTTTTGGGCAAAACGTTTTCTTGCGACCCCTTCCCCCACTATCGTAATGGTTCTTGAATCCATTCGCAAAATAAAAGTCCCTGTGAAATTTCAAACAACTATAAGATTACTCAAAATCACTGAATACCACCCAAAGTACAAATTAAAAATAAATAAATGAGAAATAATAATAATAATAATAATAATAATAATAACAATAATAATAATGCTTTATTTTTCTGGCAGAGTTAAGGTCGTGAGTTCTTCTCTTCCATTCAATTGCTTTTTTAATATTTTGCGAAAAAATTCAAAATAATTACAACAGTCAGAGTTGGATACTGAATCCGTTTTTAGGCAGTTACGTTCAAATGGCTTAATTAAAAAAAAAACTCACTAAAACATAGGGCGTTTCTTCGCACAGGATAGATCAGTTTTGCATCAAACGGAAACTACGAGTTTTCAAAAGGAACTTGATAACATTTGCAACCTCGTATTTATGTTAAATAAGTTTCTCGTCTATGATTGCCATCAAAACAAAAGCGAGAAATTGAAATTGCTATCACCGTGTGTGTAGTATGGAATACTTAGTCCATATTCGAGAAGCTACTTTTTGATTATTTTTTACTTACTACTGAAAATGGTTTCTTATTTTTATGTTAAACGTTGATTATTTTTGTGTTTATAAATACAAAATTAATGTATGTTAATAAGGTGTTTTTTTTATTTATTTTGTAAATCACCAGCAACCCTTCTAAGCTCTTTACACGACCCCCACTTTGGGAAACACTGCAGTACAGAGGACATGAGGGTTCCCTGACCGAACGATGATGTTGCTGTTGGGCATGAAGAACGATTATCATAAATGTGATAAGATATTTTGGCTAATATTTGCATCTTGTGGTGCTTTAGTGAGATGGATGGATGGATGGATGAATGGATGGGCGGATGGACGGACGAACGGACGGACAAAACGATAGACAAACGAAATTGTGATAAATTTCGTTCTGGAAAATCACGAAATATTCGCATCAGTTCTTGTTCTGCTGAAATTATTATTTTCTTTCACTCTACAGGAATTATTCTGAATGCTGCAATAAATAAATGTCAATGGAAATATTCCAATACATTGAAGAAGAAATTTGGAGAACGTACTTTAAAAGGATAATTCAAATTATTTTATATAAAAATGGTTTCTGCTATAGAAAAATGTAGAGCTACAATAGGATGAATTGACAGTAAAAGGGCCTATCCAAATCCATCCAATAATGAAAGAGTTGCGAGGCAAGACGTTTCGAAGTGATCATAAGGTGAAAATCACGTGTTTCATTAATCTGTTGAAGCAGGCGAGAAAAGTGTAGGGGAGAGTCGGGTAGTATCGTACATCGGGTAATATCGGACAGTGCGTTTCTTTCATCTATCACCATATGGTAGTACCTGAATGACATGGTTACGTTTCTCTATGCGACATCACAGAAGCGTAACCATGTCAATCAGGTACTATCATCGTGTGGTAGAGGAAAGAAACTCACTGTCCGATATTACCCGATGTCCGATACTACCCGACTCTCCCCTACTGATTCCCAAGAATAAACTTCATAATGAAGATATTAAGATACCACTCCAAGGGGATATTTGAAGAACGTATTTAGAAAGAAACGTTCAGATTTTTTTTTTTTCATAAAAGTATAAAAGTAATTTCTGCTCTAGAAAAATTAAAAGCGAGATTAAGCTGAACTGAGAGTGAGAATGTTCATCGAAATCTATGTAGCGATTTTGGGCACTTCCAATAACGCAAAGGAGTTTTAAGGTAAGGAATTTCGAAATGATCAATGAGTCAATATAGCCCTATTTATTATCCTGTTGAAACAGGCGAAAAATATCGTACATGTGTTTGGGAAATGGATAGATATCTGTAAGAAGAGCACCGTTTCTCAAGAATTCTGCTTCAAAACTGAAATATTCATATTCTTTCCCAAGAAGAGATTTGAACAACAAACTCAGAAAGAGAAGTTCACATTCTATCCCAGAAAAATGGTTTCTTCTTTCCTTCTACAGGAAAATGAAAGACCAAATAAGGCTGAAGTGGCAGTGAAAGCCCTCCACGCATATTAATTTTACGATTTTTTGGGCATTTTCAATAATGCAAATATACCTGAAGAAAGAGATCTCGAAGTATTGAAGAGGTAAAGGCACTATTCTTCTACAGCAGAGCAAAAATACTGTGCAGAATATTTCTTTGAGAAGTGGATTTCTGTCTCCAGTAATGTGTCACTTCTTAAGACATCTAATTACTATTTATATTATTTTATTACTATTATTATTACTACTACTAATTATTATTATTATTATTATTATTATTATTATCCACTTCAAATATCGAACTTTTAGCTCGTTTTTTCTGACTAGTGTGAGAATTTGAATCAACAGCGTGCATTCGCAGTTTTGAAAACTTTTATAAACCGTTATTTACAACACATCATAAACATCAGATGATCAAAATACATTTCAAATGAACATATTTGGATTACTAATCAAATGCCAATTTTGGTTAAGATTAAAAGAGGTAATGGAAATGGATTGGTCACGCACTGGAAAAAAGAGAAGAATATAGAGAGAAGATAGCATTGGACTTGAATCCACAAGGAGCCAGCAAGAGAGGTCGTCCAAAAGGTAGAAGAAAAAGCTCGTGAATGATGAAGCTGCTGAAGTGGGATAGTTGTGGAGAGAGGTTGCATACTAGCAAACCGAAGAAAGCAGAAAATGTTTCATGGATGTCCTAGTTTCTTATGGAAGCAAGAACAATAATGCCAAGTCTGTAAATTTGCAAGTGACTGAGAGCTCTGGTCATACAGCATGCATGCATACATACATACATACATACATACATACATACATACATACATACATACATACATACAGTGTTCTGCCAAATGGCAGGTCTTTCATTGCAAACCCAGCATTCTCCAGTCTTTCCTATTTTCTGCCTTCCTCTTAGTTTCCGCATATCTTAATGTCGTCTACCATATGATACCTTCTTCTGCCACTAACTCTTCTCCCGTTCACCATTCCATTGAGTGCATCCTTCAGCAGGCAGTTTCTTCTCAGCCACTGACCCTACCAATTCCTTTTTCCTCTTCTTGATTAGTTTCATTCTGTCGTCATCCACTCTTTTCAACACAGCTTCATTTCTTTTCTGTCTATCCATTTCACACGCTGCATTCTTCTCCATATCCACATTTCAAATGCTGCTATTCGCTTCTCTTCACTTCGTCGTAATGTCAATGTTTCTGCCCCATACAAAGTCACACTCCACACAAAGCACTTCACTAAGGTCTTCCTTACTTTTTTCCCAGAAGTACGCAAAAATGCTTCTTTTCCTATTAAAAGCTTCCTTTCCCATTGCTATCCTCCTTTTGACTTCCTGGCAGCAGCTCATGTTACTGCTTGTAACTCTGGCCATATTGATAGCATATTTAATTTAATTTACACTTTATTAATCGTTCACAAATATAGTACATACACTGAATAATTAAAGGAATCTATACACAATTAATAATTTCACACAAATATACAATTTTATAACGTAATTTCTATAATTGTAATATTTAATTTATGTTGTCTTATCCTGCACTTACGTCCAGTTGTAGTGCAAGATTCAACTACTCTAGTTTATTGCAAACCTTAATATTTAGGCCTACTTGCTTAAGTTGTAATTCTCGTTTAACTCCACAATGTGCAGCCAGTATATATAAATCATTCATTATGCTATTTCCTTCCATTCCTCCTTCACAACAGAAATATTTATACAGTTCGTCTAAGCCCTCTCTAGTTGGCAAGCCTTCATTTCTTAATTTAATTTCACAGTATTCTTTTGACATACCTTCAAAACTAATAAATTTAGAAATAAAAAATATTATTAAGTAATTTCTAAACTAAGTCCAAGATGCTATTATCAGTTAGTTTTGA
Organism: Periplaneta americana; assembly: GCF_040183065.1. NCBI lineage: Eukaryota > Metazoa > Arthropoda > Insecta > Blattodea > Blattidae > Periplaneta > Periplaneta americana. The sequence continues at coordinate 38,764,107 of NC_091129.1, forward strand.
AAATGCGTATCTGCCAAGTTTGAATTTGTTTGTTAATTCCGTGACTCTACTATTAAATTAATAACACCTTTCTTTTATTTATTATTTTAGCTACTTTATCTGGAATTTTTGTTTCTGTATATCTATTCATTATAAAGAGATGCTGGCTTGCCTCTAATTTCTCCTTACTGCATCACTTGATTCTTTCTTCATTGCACAATTCTATACAGAGTCATTCAGACAACTCGTTACAGTCATTTATTTCGGAATCTAGTGCATTAAAACTTTCGAGACAAAACTTTCACTTGAGCTTGATTTCATCAATCAGTCCTAACAGGAAGTAGGGTCAGTGGCGTATTACTTTGAAATTTCAAATGGGAGTCGGTGTCAAATAGGGTACCATTTGATAGAGTCTTCAAAACAAACAACTTTCATAGGAAATGTTTTTATGAATTCCTACTCTTTCAATGAGAAAACGTGCGAAAAAACAGTGTCATCAATATTGAGAAATGTTACAATACGAAAATGTAAACAAGACAATTAATGTTGACAGATGTTACTGAAAGACTGGACAATGCCATTAACTTTTACAAATGTTCAAACTGTCTGCCGTTCTAAGCAGCATACACCCGTACTCTTCTTCTAACACTGTCAGTGACTCCTAACACTTCACCGTGGTCAAGTGACTGGAAGGGCTCTCGGATTCGCTGTTTCATGTCATCTCTTGTTGTGGAACGGTCTTGATACACGATGTTTTTTAACCTTCCCCAAAGGTAGAAATCCAAAGGATTCAAGTCAGGAGATCTTGCTGGCCATGCCACAGGACCGCATAAGCTTGTAGTACGTAGGAGGTATTTGTAATCATTCTGAACTTTTAGGTACTTATTTTATTAGTTACAAGAGTAATTGCAAACCTAGAAAAATCTACATACGCAGGTACAGAGAAAACAAAACACTTCCTTCTTATTGTACATTGTTGGGCAAGGCCACCTGAGTTTATTACCTGGATAAGTGCAGTGTACATGTAGACCTGGCAGTAGATATTGTACTGCGATGACTAAAGAAAACACTGCTGAGCGAGCAAAGGGGAAGGGGTAGTTTACTTCTATTCACCCCTCGACGGTGGTGCCGGTCTACATTCAGCCAGGTAATTGTGCATGTGTAATATGTCAACATTAAATGTACTTGTCTAGTTTACATTTTCTTCTCGTAACGTTTCTCAGTATTAATAACATTACCTTTTGGTACATTTTCTCATTGAAAGTGTAGGAATTGATAAAAACGTTTCCTATAAAAGTTGTTTGTTTTGAAAATCTCTATCAAATGGTACCCTATTTAACCCCGACTCCCATTTGAAATTTTAAAGTGATACGCCACTCACACTACTTCCTGTTAAGGCTGACTGATGAAATGAAGCTCAAGTGAAAGTTCACATGCTTTAGTTACAATTTTTTTGTCTCGAAAATTTTAATGCACTAGATTCCGAAATAAATTACTGTTACGGGTGGTCTAAATCACCCTGTATATTGATATCATATTAGAGGACATTGCCGAAGACAACACAGAATAAACAGAATTTTAGCTTTCATATCTTTGTCTATACCAAACACAACTAATAAGAAGTATGTTATGATGAATACAATATTCAGTGACTCGGGGTCATTTTATTTCACCTGATACGAGGACGACAACCATTGCTGTGCTATGTGTCCTTATAACTAGCTGGACCTGCAGTAATGGGGAGGAGAATTGATAAGAAATGAATAAACGGAATAATAAAATAATCTTGGCTTGTAGCTGTATCCCCAGAGGCACGGCATTCTCCAGGATCGATGATGATATCCACATGGGGGGAGGAGCCCGTGTCTGAGCGACCCTCTGGTTCTCGGCGTCATCTGACAGTTCTTCGTTTTTATCCATCTTCCATATTCTCTTTTGTCTTCTTGTCCTGGTCGAGTCGCCTCCACCCCTGCATCACAGACTAAAAAGAGTACTCTCTACGCCTCACTTACGGACAACAAAAGAGAGCTTCACAAGTGTTGCTGTAATTGTTTGGACCTTCCATCACATAAATTGGCAGCATCTTGGACATGACAAGGTGCCCTACTTCTGTCACTTATTCGCGTTTGCATCTATTACGCCTTTTTCTACTTTTCTTTAAATGCTACCTACGCTCATAGAGAATGTTGCGTAATATATTTTTAATGAATTCCAATGACGACCAGCGATAAATACAGGTAACTGAATACAACTAAGTTTAAGGAGTATTATTTTGAGAAAATCAACTCCTTATGTAGATGAAATTATTGGGGATCATCAGTGTGGTTTTAGGCGTAATAGATCAACTATTGATCAGATATTTTGTATTCGACAGATATTGGAGAAAAAATGGGAGTATAAGGGTACAGTGCATCAGTTATTCATAGATTTCAAAAAAGGTATATGACTCGGTTAAGAGAGAAGTTTTATATGATATTCTTATTGAATTTGGTATTCCCAAGGAACTAGTTCGATTAATTAAAATGTGTCTCTGAAACGTACAGAAGAGTCTGTATAGGTCAGTTTCTGTCAGATGCGTTTCCAGTTCACTGTGGGCTAAAGCAAGGAGATGCACTATCACCTTACTTTTTAACTTTGCTCTAGAGTATGCCATTAGGACAGTCCAGGATAACAGACAGGGTTTGGAATTAAACGGGTTACATCAGCTGCTTGTCTATGCGGACGACGTGAATATGTTAGGAGAAAATCCACGAACGATTAAGGAAAACACGGGAATTTGATTTGAAGCAAATAAAGAGATAGTTTGGAAGTAAATGCCGAAAAGACAAAGTATATGATTGTGTCTCGTGACCAGAATATTGTACGAAATGGAAATATGATAATTGAAAATTTATCCTTTGAAGAGGTGGAAAATTTCAAATATCTGGGAGCAGCAGTAACACATATAAATGATACTCGGGAGGAAATTAAACACAGAATAAATTTAATATGGGAAATGCCTGTTATTATTCGGTTGAGAAGCTTTTATCATCCAGTCCGTTGTCTAAGAATCTTAAAGTTAGAATTTAAAAACAATTATATTACCGGTTGTTCTACATGGTTGTGAAACTTGGACTCTCAATTTGAGAGAGGAACATAGGTTAAGGGTGTTTGAGAATAAGGTTCTTAGGAAAATATTTGGGGCTAAGAGGGATGAAGTTGCAGGAGAACGGAGAAATTTACACAACACAGAACTGCACGCATTGTATTCTTCACCTGACATAATTAGGAACATTAAATCCAGACGTTTGAGATGGGCAGGGCACGTAGCATGTATGGGCGAATCCAGAAATGCCTATAGAGTGTTAGTTGGGAGACCGGAGGGAAAAAGACCTTTGGGGAGGCCGAGACGTAGATGGGAGGATAATATTGAAATGGATTTGAGGGAGGTGGGATATGATGATAGAGACTGGATTAATCTTGCTCAGGATAAGTACCACGGGCGGGCTTATCTGAGGGCGGCAATGAATCTCCGGGTTCCTTAAGAGCCAGTAAGTAAGTAAGGAGTACAGATGGAATATGAATTTTAAAAAGTTTTAATTTATTGCATTTACATGTGAATCGGGGATTGCAGAAACAGCACATGTCACTATTTGTGGCGAAATGAGTTTATTCGAGTTTCATGGGCTGTTGATATAGGGCTATCATTCAGTATAGCCGTCTCACATTTGGAGACCTGTGAAATCCTGGAAGCGCGCAGAAACAACTCATGCCAAAGACATGTGCCGACACATAGGTTCCGATTCCAGACAGACATCTACGACACAAGGATACAAAAATTGATCCCACTGAATGACAAATGTCTCAATTTTGGTGGTGAATACTTTGAAAAATAACTCAACATTTACTATATCTGTTCCAATAAAACTTTCCATGAAATTTTTTTCTCTACCTGTAAACGGCCCCAGGGAAACTTACTTTAAGGCCTTGTAAATTGCACTCGAATGACCAAAATTTGTGTAAGCACTTCTTTTGACATTATTAAAATGATGGAAGAAAAAACATTAATTTTTTATTTGCCCCCCCCCCCCGAGAATGTTTGCTTGTAAGTACAAAGGAGAATAAGGAGAATACCTTCTTCATTGGAGTATCCAGACAAAATCGTGCCAATTCAAAGAGAGAAGCTTAATGATATACGCAAACTAATGCGTTACATACCACATGAATATCAAGAATTTTACAGCAATATTCTTCAGCGGACTATTGTGGAAAAATTAGTTTATTTATATGTTGAACTTATGTATTAAGTACACAGTAGGCCAATGCATATATTATGTCTCTAATTTGACAAATAAACTTCAGTTGAACTGAAATTATTATACTACAATTTTGATTCCTTGCAGAAACAGCACATGTCAAGTTAATATATATTGATTTATTTCATTAACAATTCATTACATTCCAATAAATTTGGTACAAAACGACACATCTATTAGGGTTCTGTCTGAAGAAGCCAGTATTATAACCAATGATGTGGTATACCACCAGTAATACCGTTTTTTGTATCTACTGAAAAATTTAGTTTTCATGACATGTGCTGTTTCTGCAATCCCCGATTCAAATACATTTACGAGGAATCTATATTACGGTGTTCAACCGTATACTTCATTTTTCAATCGATTACTTAATAGGCCTACACAAGCAACAGTCACACACACGTTCCGATACAATTTATTTTCAGTACCTACTAACTGTTGGGATGTTTTGTAGAACTGGCTTCCCACGCTGCGGTCGGGAGAGCAGGAAGTCGGCCGGCGGCGGAATGATGCGTAGTTTCCTTGTAAAATGAGAGCACTGTACAAACAAATAAAGAGATGAACAAAAGAATGGATGTAAGGAGAGAACAATATTTTAACCACTTCCCTGATTAACCCGAGAACTCGGGTTGTTAACTTGTGTCAAAATTTATTAACCCGAGTTAACTCGTTTGAGTCCCATTTTCGCTGCTAAGGATTATATCCCGAATATATACGTTTCCATTCTTTCATTAACCTTTTTCTCACTAGATGGCTGCAGAAGTTAGTGATATTGCTATATCTGGTGGTGTTTTTTGTACTTCTTCCTTGCGAGTGGAATTCTATGCTCATATAGCATTCACACACAGTCGTGAGTAGATGCTAGTTAGTTTGGCGGTTTCTGTTTGTGTTTAGTGTTTTTGTGCTGTTTTGTGTAAAGATGGATCAAGTTAGTGATTCCGAAACTTTGATCAGGAATATATTTCTGTAGAAGATTAGGAAATGAAACATCGGTATCAGAAGATGAAGTTACAGACCAACAAACAAATTCAGATCAGTTGATGTGGCGTCTTTTCGACAGTGGTTTCAATAGAAGACATCTGGCACCATTTCTTCTGCACCTCCGGGGTCCCCATTCCTTGAAATTTTAACATTGTTTCTGATAACGATAATTCTCAATTTTTTAAATTATTATTTAATAATGACCTCATCAATATTATATTCGAGGAGACGATTCGGCATGCTAATAAGTGTTCACAGAATGCTGAAAATAATTCGTGGCGACCTACTACAGACTCTGAAATACGTGTACTTTTGGGCATAGTGATACTGCAGAACATTATTCACAAACCTGAAGAACAGCTGATGTACTGGTACAAATATTCAATGACTGCTACACCATTCTTCCCAAAACGCTCTCATATAGGAGAGCAGATACTACTGTCCGGAATGCAATGTGCCACTGTGCGTAATACCCTGCTTTCGAGTCTATCACACGACAAGCAACATTTAACGCCTTGATAACAGCACTGGTATTGTACCTCATAAATTAATCCATAAAAAAAACATAAGTTGGTAAATAGTTCAGGAGAAAATCAAAGTCAAACAACTACCAGAGCTGGAATCAAGGTGCACGAGATAACTCGGGATAATAATTCAGGTATGAATGTATGTCTAGTTCATAGTGATTTTTTAGGTATATAAGAAAATGAGTGATGTACAGTGATTCTGCAATATTAAATTATCTCTTTACGAAAATTAAAATTTGACACTTTTTTTCACAAAACTGGTAAAATATATAGTAAGGGAAGAGGTTAAAGTGAGAATGGCGGAAGAAGAAAGGCTAAATGAATCGTCCCCCCCCCCAAAAAAAGGGGCGGGCACAGGTCCAAAAAATTTAAAAATTGATATTTCAGGGAGAAAATGTTTTCAGAGTATTTTCTGTATGAAAAGGCATATGCCGCATCCAATGGTAGTTGAATAAATAGGAAATATTAAACTTGTTTTCTGAAGAGAGGTTCTAAGTCAAATACTTGAAACTTTCTATTAGATTTTACAGGTTAGAAATCTTGAATACTTATAATGTTTTGGTAACTTATAAACACTTGTGTTCATTGTTGTGGCATAGACACATTGCATAAATTGTACTTTGTGTATTTGTTGTTTTATACTTGATGAAGAGGACGTAGAAACTGCACAACATAGTAATAAGATGGGATCAAATCTTCCAACAATATCAAACATTTTGTGATAACAGAGGTACAATCTCAAGATATTGGACTTTAAAACTTGGTGGCCACTTTTATATAAGAGGAACTGATTTCAGAGCAAACTGCATCAAGAGATATTTCTAGAGACAAAAAATTTGCTTCTGATATTAGAAGTTCGATGCATTTTGGTATGATTCTGAGAAGCCAGGTCGCATCGTGAGATATACCACTGTTAATGGAGCTGTTATAAACAATTTCCAAGTTAATCAAGTAGAGAAAAGAATCCCTGTCCTCACCACCAAAATAGCTTCCCCCAAATGAAATTCTTATCAAAAGACCAAAATGAATTATATAAGGAAGATTCTCCGCTACCTACCTCAGGAGCGTGAGGAATTCTACACTGAACTATTAACTGGCCCACAACTAAAGATGATTAAAGTAGTCAGTGACTGAATATCTTGTACAAGTCAAAAATTTTAATTATTTATAAACACCACACATTGTTACTCAAAGTTGTGCTTGTGGCATATGAAGGAACAAAATAAAAGGAAACCGCTAAAAAAAATAGTTTAATAAACCCTATAGCAGCTTATCTTTTTCTCAGCTTCCCACAACTTTTAAAAACTGAACTTAGGACTTATCTCTTTAGGACAATTTAAATTGTATTTTATTAACGGGAGATTGAAGAATTAAAAGTAGCTGTAACAGAAGAAGAATTGATGAACGGTTTTTAGTTCGTTATTTAACAAGAGAGTGAAGGGTTGAAATTAGCTCTGACGGAAGGCTGGGTGGATAGTTTTTAGTTATATAATGAGAGAATTGACGATTAAAAGTAGCTATTACAAAAGGAGGTTGGGATGAATAGTTTTAATTAGTTATTTAACGAGATATTAAAAGTGTTACCTATGATGTAAAAAGATGTGTGAATGATTTTTGTCGGATATTAAACAGAGAGCGATGGATTAAAAGTAGCTATAACAGAAGAAAAATGGATTAATGGTTTTTAGTCTGCTATTTAATGAGAGAATGAAGGATTGGAAGCAGCTATAGCGGAAGAAGAATGATTTTTTTTTCAATAGAGAGTTATCGTACCCTCCTGGTATGCTAGACGTTTAACGCCATCTTGACGTCATTGATGAAAAAGTCAATCAGAATCATTCACCTCACGTTATTTCAATAGAGGAACCCGCTATCTGTAGCCGGATAACGTCTACGTGAATGAAGTTTACCCTAGGCTTAACCTGGTGTTAAAAGATGGCATTTCGTTTGAGATTTACCACTGTGGATAATATTCATCTACTGAGAACAGTTCGAGATGGATAAATTATTCAGGCCGAAATACAAGAAGGATCAGGAAAGTATTTTTGTTGAAATTCCAACAGATAAGAAGATTGATTCGTGAGTACTCCGCCAAACGAAAATGCTCCTTTGTTCAACTCGTCGTAACTCAGTAACCAGTAAATATTTTGAGTAACGACAACTTTTAAAAGTAATTTTCTTCCTTTCTGTACATTTCTGTCGCTTTGATCCCCCATCTAACACGAAAAAAAAAATTACGGCTTATCAAAGTTTATTCTGAACAGATGACATCGAAGTTAGTATATTTTTTTTCTTATTTTTCAAAAACGATTTTCATTTCGAATTTTTTCTGTGTCTTCCTTAGACACTGAGCTATCAAATAAAAAAATTACAGCAGGATTGATTGACTATCATAGCAACCAAGGTCTCTAGATGTCGCTGTCGAACTGCTCTTAATCAGGTCCTCCCATTCCACTAATGTCCGCCATCTTTGCGCCATCGGTTGCTGTTGTCAAGCAGAACGTTCTCCGAAAGTTATCGAAATATCTGTTTTGGAAACTTATTTTATGAAATATATAAATTTAAATACAAATTCCTTCCACAATCCAACCATAGCGCAATGTAAACAAACCTGAGGGTTGGCGCAAATATGGCAGCTTGCGAAGACCTGACTCAGCGACGGACCTTGATAGCAACCACGACATGATAAATGATAAAGGAGCGGGAAATATCGTATAATTATTCTTTCCAAAGTTTTACGTACGTTAACATACGTTACCAAATACGTCACTACTGACGTCAACATAGCGTTAACCGTTTATCCTACCAGGAGAGTGCGAAAACTCTCTAATTTGTTATAACGAGAGCGTTAAGAATTAGAAGTGGCTATAACGGAATAAAGGTAGGTATGGTTCTTAGTCGGTAATTTAACGAGAGCGTGGTGGATTAAAAGCGGATTTGAACCCTGCCCCCTTGACTTCTAAGCCGAGCGCGATATAACTGGGCCATCGTGGCGAATTTATTCCCAATATAATATTGTTTGACTTCACACTGAGCTCATCATCTTTCTCCTTTTCCAATAGTTAATCGAGATATTTGATTACTTCTTCAAAGCTTCACGCACACTGACGTTTCTCACGGCCGTTTTCTATACCTCTGGACATAACATACGATTTGGTAATGACAGCAAAGCAACTCTCTGAATCCTCCGGCATGATTTCATTTCCGTCGTGTACCGTAGCTACTTGGAAGTTGGAAGAGCACCTTTACGTGGTAGAGGAATATTAATTTATGATTGTGGATAATGGCATTCTGTTGAGAATTTCCATTCTCTCGTCGCAGTATTTCAAAGCAATAACAGCACTGACATTCTCCAGTATCATCCATTTATTAATTGAAAAATACTGTAGCAGAAATTTTCTTTGATATTGGTATATTTTTATCAATATTTCTCCCTTTTCATTTCCATCTTGCCCAGAATAGGATTTTATTCATTACTGTGTTTTATTTTTAACTGACTTCTTAAATTTGTGTTTATTTTTTGTTTATTTCATTTTCTTCGCTATGGATTATATCGTTCTTCCAGATCTGCAGCTTTAGAATATAAAAGTATCCGTATTATAATATTGCTTAAAGGGAAACTTCACTGAAAATCAAGAAAATTTTCCAAAAATTTGTATTTGCTATTTTACGTCTTTAGAATGTAGGTCTATATTTTAATACCCCAAATAATTTTAGTTCAATTCTGATTACAAATATGTTTAAAAATGTTTTTAACTTAAGCCTATAAGGAGGTATGCATTTTTAAAGATATGCCAAAATTATTTTTTCATCAAATAATTCTTTATACAAATCTAGTAACTTTTTTTTTTTTCAATAGTTGGTTCCCTGAAGTTACGAGATGAATGTAGCGGAGGAGAATTTTAATAAGTTATATGTTACATAAGTATTCATTTTACTTTTAAATCTACTTTTCCATAAGTTTATTTTTATTGATTTAATACCAACATTTTTATGACAAATATTAGTATTAATCAATCTGGATGAAATTTTTACTTTATGTATGTATGAGCTAGTTGCATGTTTCTATGCATTTATTTTGTAATAAATACTGCTACTTTATTTTATTAATATTTTTTCATGAATTACAGGAAAAATAACATATTCAAGATTTCAATTTTTAAGTGAATAAATGAGATATTTCATAAAATGAATGCATAGAAATGTTTCCTTAAAAGCCATTGGTAAGTAAGTAACAAACTGGTACTTCCAATGCAGTGAAACTCCTATTTCACACTATTCAGGACTCATGGACCAGGAAATAATTTAAATTTTAAATAGTTAAGTAGTTAATACAAATATTCATATATATGAGGCCTCGCTGTCCTCATTAATATTATTGACTATAATAATCAATGACTATAAGTAGCCATTCTGTAAATATCTATTAATTTGAGAAAAATTCGTTCCGGCACCGGGAATCGAACCCGGGACCTCTCAGCTCTACGCGCTGAGCGCCCTTCAGCACGCATAGCTGAGAGGTCCCGGTTTCGATTCCCGGTGTCAGAACGAATTTTTCTCATATTAATAGATAGTTAATACAAGTTAATATAAATATTTGTAGTGCCTATTTTAAAATTTATAGTGCCCATTTAGACTGCCTAAAGCGGATTTTTAATGTCTAAGTGCCCTTAGCTTAGTAATAACTATAAAACTTTAATTACAGTGTAAAAGAGACAGCAAACCTACGGAAAATGAAAAAGACCGGAAACAGCTGACATTAATAGGCAATTCCCACCAAAAAAATAAAAAGTAAAAAATTAGGCTAGAACGTAAAGAACGTAGTGGGAAAGAAAAAAATTCATTAAATGCCAATTGTGACAATATATTACATCATCATCATCATCTTCATCATCTACATAATGGATTAGGCCTATTGGCCTCCTCCGGCATCTAGTAACTTAAAGCTGTCTAAAAATGTATTACATTGAATAAAATGTAATTTTTATTAAAGACATATTTAGGCTAAACTCTTTGGAATCAAAGTTACATTGTCAATTTTTTACCCCTTTTTTTATTAGCCTATGTATGTTTTTTTTCTTTGTTGTTAAGTTTAACTCAATTTTTGTTTTATTTTGAGTTTATAATTTTAGTAATAACTATATTTTCGCCCTTTCTTTCTTTCTTTCATTCTTTCTTTCTTTCTTTCTTTCTTTCTTTCTTTCTTTCTTTCTTTCTTTCTTTCTTTCAGTCTCCTTTGGAGGATCGATGTCAATTTCAAATACAAATATCACGGGGAAAACTGCTTCGTTTCGCTTCTATTGATCTTGAATTTTGAGCGCATGGTTACTAAAACAAATCACTTATTTCACACGTTTTTAATTTCCACTGATTTGTATTACTATAATGCTTAATAAGTAGGAACTATGAACAAATCTGTTTCATAGCATTAAATTACATGGAATAACGCTTATGACCCCATTTATCAGTTGGCGCCAGAGGATTAGAACTGCAATATACATATTGTATGCCATGTACAGCTCTAAGCTTTCCAGATTTATATTCATAGTGTGATATATGTATATTAAGGATTTAATAACTAAATTGTATAACGCGGAAATCAATTAGTATTTATATGTGCATGTGTGTGTGTGTGTGTGTGTGTGTGGAGGGGGGGGAGGTTGAACATTTCTATTCGAATTTGTAATTCGCATGTTGCTTTATAATGATGCAAGCTTAATTTTATTGGCAAGTATTTACTGTACAGTAGTATACAAATTGTAAAACGTTTATGCTATAGGAAAATAACTAATTGTAATAACTAAGGCCCGGGGGTTTAGCTACAATAATATTACAACAGGTTAATGGTGACGGGTTATACCCATCTGTATCTCGTAAACATGAAGGAGGGGGGTTGACTAGTAGACTCGCTTTCAGTCGCTCACGTAATACATACAACCAAGGTCAAGGGCAGCCTACTGTCTTCGCGCTAAGAGTTGGCGCGGGGAGTAGATAGACGGGACGGGGGAACTTTACGCTACACTCTGACCTGAAAACTTCAGTCCACTTACTTGGCTACAAGTGAACGGAGTCAGACAAAAATTTCCGCATCTTCGGTGTTGTCGCTATGACTATCATTATCACATTTTTCAAAATTGCTGGAGTATGATCTGTCCATGATAATCGTCTGTTTATGTTCCAGCCGTGTATATTAATTCGAATCTCTCAACAAAGCCATTAGCCCCACCGCCCCCATCCTGATGGACAACAATGAGTGTTCTGGACACATTTATGGTAGTCAAAACTCCCGTAACATTTTTATCGTGCCAGCACCTGGGAAAAGTTAAATTGGTAGGCCTATCTATCCGCATCTCGTCCATATACAAAATCGGTTTTTCCACTTTCCTAAGCTTTCTTATTTGCTGTAGATATCTTCACGTATTCTAATTTACAGTGATTCCTCTTTTTCTTTTTTGCTGCACACTTCTTCCACCTGAAATCCTTTTTCTTCAGTATTCGTCTTAATGTTGTCTTTCATTTCAAATCAATTTTCTCTTGTAGAAGGGTATAAGTTTGTTGCAGCTTGGTACTACTTTTTTTTACTTGTTATTTAACGACACTGTAATAACTACTAGCTTCTTCAGTGTCGATTGAATTGATGATGGCGAGATGGTATTTGGCGAAATGAAACCAAGGATTCGCCATAGATTACCTGACATTCGCCTTCCGCTTGGGAAAACCTCGGAAAGAACCCAACCAGGTAGTCAGCGCAAGCGGGAATCGAACTCACTCCCGAGCGCAACTGCAGATCAGCAGGCAAACGCGCTACCTCCTGAGCTACGCCGGTGGCCCTCTTTCTTTTTCAAATAAAAATTCTCAATTACATCTTTTTTTGTCAATCTCCCGTCGAAGTCATCTACATTTGCGTTTCGGTAGTCTGGACGTTTCCGTTTTTTTCTTTTTTCTCCCTCAGGTGTCGACAACACACTTTCTTCTGTGCAGTCTTTCATTTCATTCCTTATGCGCTGTATTGTTCTTGTGGAAAAATTAGAGTACTTTTCTACCTTTGCTGTAGGTTTCGTAAGAGGAATGCAAAGGCACTGTTGTTCTTTTTCTTCATCACAGAATTATTTTGCACTTCTAATAATATTCCTTTCTTCGCTATAGATTGTCAATCCTTGTTTCCTCTTTGTCGACATATTTACAATAAACAAAAAACTGTTATAAACCTAAATAACAGTATACAATAACATAAATTCTATTAAATATATTATTATCAACACTATTAACACGAAAAGCAAAGGATAACTAAAGCAATACAAAGATTTGCGGTATACTGAAAACAATTGTCTTGTTGAAACTAATAAAACACTACAATAAAAACCGCACTATTATTTTCACAAAGTCGCAAAGACTCATAGACAAGTGCAGTAGATGTTTGTGAAACAGGAATATTGCAGTGAACAACGCGGTGCGCATGCGCGACTGTTTCCCCTCCGCCCCGTCTAAGTACTTCAGGCGACTTCTCCTGGCGTGACAACAGTAGCTAACGTAGTGAACTGACGGACACAGCGTTGTAGAATAAATTTCACATTTAATCGTAAATTATACAAACCAAATATCTTTTCCAGTAATATGAACGTAACTATACACAACATATGCATACCCCTCGACTCTACAGCACTGTAAGCATCACCTCTACGCAGACGATTTACAAATCTATATCCATACAACCCCTGACTCACACAATGACGCAATACACAATCTTAACGAGGACCTTGAATCTATATCTGCATGGGCCAGAAAGTTTGGTTTGACTCTGAATGCAAGAAAATCACAATCAATTCTAGTGGGACATCAACGTCTATTATGCAATATTACTCCTGCTCTTCCAGTCAAGTTAAACGACACAATAATCCCTTTTGCTTCCTGTGTTAAAAACCTTGGAGTTCACTTTGATAAGCATTTAAACTGGAATAACCAAGTAACCCATAATTCCAAAAAAGTGCTTTCCATACTACATTCTTTAAACAGCATTCGAAAATTCCTTCCGCTATCACTCAAGAAAATACTAGTGGAAATACTAGTAATGCCCCACTTCGATTATTGTGATTTTCTACTGACTGACCTCAATGTCAACCAGTCGCAAAAATTACAACGTGTTCATAATTCTTGTGTTCGCTTCGTCTGCGATGTCCGTCGCGCTGACCACATTACCCCATCCTTCCAAACACTAAACTGGCTACGGCTTAACGAACGTAGAAATTTTCATTCTCTTGTTCTCCTTTTCCAAGTCCTTCACACTTCTACACCTACCTACCTTGCCTCCCGTTTCAGTTACCTGTCATCATATCGTAATCTCTTCACACGCGCGCAAAATAGCCGCATACTAGCCATACCAACACATAAGACATCATCGTATTCATCATCATACACAATCTCGCTCTCGCGCTTGTGGAATACCCTACCCAGTGACATCATAGACTGTCGGAATTCAGTAGCGTTCAAAAGCAAACTTATTAAGCATTTTCTTACTACGTAGAGTAGGTTTAATTTTTATTTAATCAATGAAAGAAATGCTTCTCTCTTCTTAACTTTTACAATAAACTGTCTAGCATTTATCAATCAGTTAATCTTTTAGTACTTTGATTTTTATTGTATTTGTAAATTTAATATTAATTGTAATTATAATTGTAATTGTATTCTTAATATTGTAGTTGTAATCCCCAGGTAGAGGGGAAGAAAAGGCCTGATGGCCTTATCTCTACCTGGTTAAATAAATAAAAATAAATTAATTAATATTAGCAATGGGCAAGTAAATGAAAAGGTAATTGATTGTGACTATATTATGCATTATGTGCATATGCTTTGTTACAATGAATTACAATATACATTTTGAAGTTTACAATTGGAAAAGATCTTCTATTCTCCTCCAAAGATGATTTGTGTTGGGAAAGATTTCTCTCTCTACGTCGCATGACATGACGGGGGCAAATTTAAATCAAGAAGAAGTATTAGTGTTTCCTTTATGTGGGTTAACATTTTGGTCTCCTCTAGAACATTCTTGTTCATCTCGAATAGCAGAGAGTTGAAAATCCTACATTTTTCTGGATAAAAGGTATTGTGTCTGTTTGAACTGAAGTTAAACGTTCAAGGCACATTTTCCTCTCTCTCTGTGTTTATGTAATACAATATGTTTTTTTATGCATCTTAGTTTCGATATGTTGTTCTATATAACATTTATGGTAGCCCCCTCTTATTTTTGTTCCACACAACTTACAAACAATATTCCGACCATCAGAGGAAAAATACTCACTGCCATAATCTGCCACAATAATTGTATCTGTTGTAACTGTTTTCGGACGTCCCCGCTTATGCATGATTTGATTTCACTTACAGCGTACGGGTACGCACACAAAGAACGCTGGTTTCCCGGTTTCAGGTTACCGGCGCCGACACGCGCTTACCCGCGCCAAGAAGTTCTGCATGTTAACTAATGAGGTCCGAACAGAAAGGATACAGGTTCGTACTTGTCAACGCGTACAACAAGCGCCTACAAGTTTACCGGAATGAATCTTTAATTCCTGCTCGCTGGTTGTTGACGCCTGTATTCTGTATTATCGGTACACAGCAGAAAGTAAAATGAATAGTGATGCATTAATTGCTGCTATTTATAATAATCCTGCTGTATGGGATAAAAAAGACAAGTACCATAGCAAAAGGAATGTAGTAATTGTTTAGTCAACTGTCCGAAGACAGGTCTGAACCTCACAAGTGATACAAAAAGCATAATTTATTAGGCAACTAGGCCAGGAGATAATGGGGTAGGGTGACCAGTTCCTTTCCCCCTCCATTACATACATCGTTGATTAGTGAAGAATAAAGTTGTTGGAAAGGGATAAGTGCAGAAATGAAGCAGGACGGTAAGTAAAATATCTCAAGATAAGAATAGAAAATGTTCCACAATAATTGAGGGCTTTCCAGATTAAACATCACGTCACAAAAATGTATTTTTAAAAGGTTTATATGATTCTAATGGGGAAATTAGACTACTGACTGTTAGAAACCTTTAAATGGGGAATTTCTTAAAAATATTTTACAAACATTTTTTTCTATAGGTAAGATGGGATTACGTTTTTAAAATGTTTTCTGAAAAATCTTATCGATTAATTTGATAACTTTTATCTTCCAACACTTCAGTTGTTGATTTGATTGCTTACGAAATGCTACATTAGAGCTAATTAATTCTCACTTATAATACTCTTTTTAGAAACAAAGCTGAGGATGATGTGGGCGTATAGGCTACTATAAGAGATTAGTTTGCAGTCCATTAGTGTAATATGTTTCTAGTCAGCGATGTATGCAAAGGATGGGAAAACGAACTGTCCACCCTATCCCTTTATCTTCTAGCTTAGTTGCCTCATGAGTGATACCTTATTGGTGTCACTTAATGAGGTTTATACCTGTCTTCGGACAGTTAACTAAACAATAAACAATTTGCCGTCAAACGTGGGAAAATTCCACGTTTTCGATGTGCAGATCCTGGTAATTGCAGCGATCACATAGTAAAATGATCACATTTTTGAAGCTATGAAGTTCCTCAACATGTAGTGAAGCCCAGGAATTTGAGCAAAGTGTCTGTAGCTCCTGGTAATCCAGACGAGACACATTTCTCGGCAGCGACTGAATTCGAAGACCATCGCAGTGCAACACCATCCTCACCCTCACCGAATAGAGAGGATATTAGTGACATTAAGCCCTAATTTTTTCCACAGACTAGACCTTGGATTTTTAGGCATTGAAAACTGACTTTTAGGCATCTAAAATTGGTCCTGAATTTATCAAATTAGACACTAAAAACATGCAGCTAAAATGTAATTTATAGCCACACAAACTACAGTAACATTTTTATCGTGCCAGCACCTGGGAAAAGTTAAATTGGTAGGCCTATCTATCCGCATCTCGTCCATATACAAAATCGGTTTTTCCACTTCCTAATTATGTACCGGTATACAGAGTATGATCTGTCCATGATAATCGTCTGTTTATGTTCCAGCCGTGTATATTAATTCGAATATCAACAAAGCCATTAGCCCCACCAGAATATAAGACTTAACAGAAATCAATTTCTAAACAGTTTTCCTCTTTGTTGTCTGCAAAAGGCATATGTAGCGCTATCATTGACCTCCAATCGAAAGTAGATATAATATTATCCGTGTTCCACACTGCCTTTGTGCAACAGTAGCCTATGTAGGATCGCGAAAATTTAATTGTATGAATCAAATTCCCTAACAAGTCTCCTAATTAAAGAATTCATCGGCCTCAGTGTTCTAAGGCTGCTAATACATAAGTGCTTATATTACAATTTAATTAATTAATTTACCAATGAATTTACAGTTAACATATTATTCATAATTGGCATTTCAATACATTTCAATACATAACTACATTTTTCTCTAATTTTCTATCACCAAACTTTGCATGGTAAATATTGCTAGATTTAAATATGTTTCCATTGCTTCAGTGTCATTGGGAAGAATTCTTTTCCATTATAAAATGGTTCTGTCTAAGAAACATGTTCCTGAAGCAGATGAGAAGTTGAAACAGTTGGAACACTTGGAAAAGTTGGCACTGAGGTTGTAAAAATATTCTTATGAAACTGTTTCTTTGAAACTGTTATTTTGGAACAGCTTCGTTCATGAAACAGTTACAGTTGAAACTGTTTCTTAAAAAGATCAGTTTATCCCATCTCTAGTAACTTGCTCCGACCGGGATTCGAACTCGGATCACCTGGTTTCGTGATCAGGCTCTCTAACCGTTACTCCACAGATGTGGGCTGTATGTATGTATGTATGTATGTATGTATGCATGTTCAATAAAACACAGTGACATACACTGTTAAAAGATTTCTAGTCATGTCATAAAACGTGTTAATGATTTTTATCTTTGCCTCGGAACTCCTTATATATAGATTAACTAAGAATGGAACAGCATCATTGGTACCATGACCAACTCTGTTCGATCAACGAAATCTATCATATCCCAGTAAAATTTACCTCAAACTCCCATTTTGGAATGCTTATAGCTTCACTTGACATAAAAACGACAGTTTTGTCGTGATGTATAGTCTCCAGAAAGTGTCCATTCTTCTATGACAGTGCAAGATAATATTATTTTAAAGGAAAATAAATCTTTGTTACATGCTAAATCCCAAACTATGTTTGTGGCTTTCCAGCAAATTGAAACTGTTTAGAAAATAACATATCTACAGTATTACTTCAAGACTTTGGGAGAAACACATAGCCTACATATGAATTCGTTGGTTTCATAAATTTGTTTACTGGACTCTATAAACTGAGACATAGCATTGTTTACAGCCATATACTTGCTTGTATATCCGTTCGAATCAATTGCTATGAATCGTTGGGGAGACCGTATTTATTTTACGATATGTTCTTGTGTCCTTTATTTGACTTAAGTGGAGTTATTGCGGAAGATTAATGTTTAGAGATGTTACGTTAACAGTTGAGTTGAACTTCACAAACAGCAGACTAACCAAACCAAAACAAAAAGTTTTTACATGCAGCAATAGCAAACCGTATATAAGATCCCTAAATGAATGTAAACAGTATGATGTAGTAGACGCTCCAAAATGCAGAGGTTGTTTTAGAGCAGCGTTTCTCAAACTATGGTCCGCGGACCACCTGTGGTCCTCGAGATCTGCCCTTGTGATCCTTAAAAAAAAAAAGGAGGAAAAATAAAATTCAAACGAATTACGTATCACACTACAGCTTAAAATCGAGGGCCGTATTCATAGACATTTTTAGCGCGGGTTTCCAGTGGATGATCAGCGTTTTTCGTATTCATAAACCAGTGTTAGCGATAGGATATGATTTGAATTCTGTACTAGTAACCAGTGGATAGCCGGGGCTAGCTTAGTACGCTCGTAGCGCGTGCTGCGAAATGTCTATGAATAGCACTCTTAGAGTTTGGAAATGACACATGGCAATCGAATTTCACTATTTCTCCCAGTACTGCATTTTATGAAATTTATTACCCTACCCATCTATCGACTTCCCATTCTACTCTCAGCAACAAAAGAGGGATTTAAAGCACTATATACGTGGTGTTTCTCGACATCTTTTCCCTGCACATCTGGCGCCGCGTCTGTAACTCAGCCAGGGACCACCCGAATTCATAACAGAGGACCAAAGTACCGAACCTTAATTCAATTTTAAAATATAAGTATACTGGCATTAAAATATGCTACGAAAATGATAAATTTGCTTTCGATGGGAACAAGAGTAAGGTGGTCCGCGGAACTGTTCTGACTTTAAAAAGTGATCCCCACTTCAAAAAAGTTTGAGAAACGCTGTTTTAGAGGAATCCATTGCAATTCAACACTGCAACCTATGTCGATCTTCTATCCTAACCTCCAGCTAGGCGTCTTCTTACACATGTCGATTACCCTACGTCTAACAAGCAAACATTCTGATGGGAGCAGATAAAAAAAGTTACTTTATTTTCTTCCACCATGTTAATAATGTCAAAAGAAGGCTTATACAAATTTTGGTCACTCGACCGCAATTATGAGGCCGTCCAGAAAGTGATTTTTCTCTCTATGTATGTATTTATTCACACTGCAAATGGGTAAATATTCGGTGGCAGTGGTAACTAATTGCACTCAATGTCATGGGGCCGTTTACAGAAAAACAGTACAATTGCATGAAAAGATTTATTGAAACAGATACAGCAATAATTGTTGCGCTATTTGTCAACATATCCATCTCTAGATTTGAGACATTTGTTATACCATGGGATCAGTTTTTCTATCCTTGTGTCCTAGAAGTCAGCCCCCTGGGATCGGAACCAGCGTTTGACAGCCGTCTGCACGTCTCTGTCGATCCCATGATATGACAAATGTCTCAATTCTGGCGGGGAATATGTTTAAAATAGCTCAACAATTGCTCTGTTTATTGCAATAAATTTTTTCAAGATGAAATTGTGTTTTCTTTCTGTTAACGGCCCTTGGCGAACTTATTTTTTACGGCCCTCGTAATTGCGTTCGAGTGGCCAAAATTTGTATAAGCACTTCTTTTGACATTATTAATATGGTGAAAGAAAAAAATAACTTTATCTGCCCCCATCAGAATCTTTGCTCGTAAGATTCACTGTGTCATGAAATGACTAGTCGGCCTCGGTAGCGTACTTGGTATAGCGCTGGCCTTCTATGCTCGAGGTTGCGGGTTCGATCTCGGCCCAGATCGATGACATTTAAGTGTTTTTAAATGCGACAGGCTCGTGTCAGTAGATTTATTGGCATGCAAAAGAACTCCTGCGGGACAAAATTCCGGCACACCGGCGACGCTGATATAACCTCTGCAGTTGCGAAAGATCACATAACTAAAATTATGTTGAAGATCACATAACTCAGGATGTTTTAATATACAGTTTAATTCAGAAATAACCGACTCAAAATTAACGTCTTACAAATACATGTTTTAATAGTAAACAAAATGTAGTTCTGGAAATGATAACACTGTTTTTTTATTTATTTATGCTTACCTACAAATTGTCATGAAAGTATTTTACCACGGTTAAAAAAAACTGAAGGAGTGAAGTTACAGTTTATAAAATTTTCGGAGAATAGTTTTAAAAATGTGACACAAAGTTTCCAAATAATTAGATAAACTAGTTTCATAAAACCAGTTTTGCGGACAGGGAGTTGTCTATCGATTACAGTGAACAAAATTTAAGGACATTTGGATGTGGGCAAGAGAATTTATTGTGTGTCTTGTTTTATCTGTCATGAAAATATCTATTAAGGGATGTTGGTCGTTAACAAGGTAAAAATAGTACTTGTATTAGCATTCTTTTCTGAAAGATTCTGTGTATTTGTTACATAATCCTATAGTAGACCTATTTATATTCAGTAAAAGGGTTATTCAAATCAAGGCGCCATAATGACAAATAATAAACATTTAATTTCAAATGCTGTTTTCCGAAATCTACATATTCCAAATTATTGGTACACTTTGTAAAAAAAACTATTTGAGCCAGACATGAAATTTGCAGTCTATTTTACAAGATATATAATAATGCTAATGAAAAACATGGTGTCTCAGGAGAAATGTAAAATACTTCAAAATAATGTAGTTTGGGCTAACCTATCGATTTAACCTGATATATAGACGGTTTTTTTTTTAGATATGATACAGTAGCCTATTGAAATTGAGGGATCGTATGTTGTTTCAATAAGTTTATTTCATAATTAAATACGAACTCGGTAAGAAAATAAAATAATTACGCAAGAAAAATTATTAAGCTTGCCCTTCTTACAAATTAAATAAATTGTAAATTCTATCAGGTACCGCTACCGTTTCTCTTTCCGACTTCAATGAGACACTTGGTAGCTTTCCAGTTTCAGATAACATACCGGTAAACACGGGAGAGCACACAGCCAGATGGAACCCTTCGATTGGGAAAACGTTGTCTGCATTCTACAACAGTATCCAACGCATTGTCATTACAAAATTTATGAACAACAAAAAGTGTGCCTATATATTCACTATGCGAATACTCGAAATAAATGTCAAGTGAACGTGTTTTCGTTGTATATGTTACGCAGGCGTTGCGGTGCCCAGATACTGCCGTGTGCAAAAGATCTGGTGTAACACGTCAAGTATAATATACGGAACTGCAAGACGTTCCAGTATTTCTCCCTTAATTTCTCCCCAACCACTAGACATCGGACATAGGTGTAGCAGTTTAAATCGACGTAGGATAACCCAAACTACATTATCCTGAAATATTTTGCGTTCCTCCTGAGACACTCTGTTTATTAATATTATTCTGACCTAGATGCCACTATATGACAGAAAAAAATATATTTTTTTTTAAATTAATAAATTCAAATGTTCCCGAAGACCATAATACCTAAAATAACATTTTCGTTTGTGAAGAATGCCTTCTATTATATTTAATCTATGACATTAATTTTTTTAATCAGAATTGTAGGAAAAGAGCAAATTGTGACAATTCACGTGCATGTACTGTTATTGTTAACGGAAGCTTAATAAAATTCTGTTATTAATTTTTCTCAAAAGTAAATTAATGTGTAAGAACTTTTAATGCATATTTAACTCTTTCTGTTCGAATGAGTACATTCGGAATCACTAACATTTCTGTACTCTCTGAACCATATGATTTGCCTGATGATTATATTTTGTATCCTCAGAAGTAGTTTCGTTCTTTACCGACAGAGTGTAGCACCCGCCAGTTCCTTGACCATCTCCTTTGTTTTTTTTTTCTCCATAGTGTGTCTATGATCTTGTGCAGCCGTAAATTCAGGTCAGAAAGGGTTGACTAGCAAGAGGATATAATAGGGAAAAGTTCATGTAGATAAGAATATTATAACCTAAGCTAACAATAAGATAAAATAAAACGTAGTTATATTAAATGTCCTAATTCAAAGTCCCTAATTTCAAATTCTGGTAACAAATTAATCTGGCCAGATCATTGTCTTTTCCAGTTGGAAATGGTAAGATACCTCCCCAAGTTTCGGTGAAATTTTTTATTTCATGAGCAACGGCAGTTAGCGGTGTTTACAGACAGATGTGAAAATGACGTCTGATGGAAAGAAAGTTTATGCGAAAAGATTTCATCATTACGGTGCAACGACGCTTCTGTGCGATGTACAACAGGGATCCATCTGATGCGAAGAGAATTAAGGCATGGAAAGCTGCGTTTTTGGAGACGTGATCAGTGACTAAGAAGGTTTTGAAACAAACCCCCGGAAATCCATTCGCAGAGCTCCGCAAGAACTGTGCAAATCAAAATCAATTGTGTATAGGGTTCTTCATAAGCGACTCAGGCTGCATGCCTACAAAGTTCAATTGCTAGAAGCCGTTCCATGGTGACTGAAGTATGACCTTGGATATTCTGTGGACCGTAAGATTTCCACGTGCTTCCGCCCACATAACCTGCGCGAGATAACTAGGTGATGCTTCAACTATGGTGGAACGGCTTTTACACGAATTGCAACCCGACGACAAAACCGAACGGAGCGGAAGACATGCTGGATTGCATCGATAACGATAATGTCCTTTTGTCCTTGGTAATGTTTTGGGAAGAGCCGACTTTCCACTTAACGTTAATCGTTATAACGTCCGGATTTGAGGTAGGCAGCCTCCTCATGAGGTACAAGAGTTAATTTGTGATGTGTTCTAATGCAGGATATGGTTGTAGGAATTTAATTTTTTGCAGAGCTTACAGTGAATGGCATGTAGAGGTGCTTTGATTTTTTGTTTGTAAAAACCCATGTGATTGTGGCTTTCAATGTAGATTTTATTTCGCTGTGTCACATAAACCCGGAGTTACAGGCCAATAAAATTAGGGCGTTTCAATTGGGATACACTATATTTTTAAAAAATTCACATTGTCTGGCAACAAATTCCCCTTAAGTATCCTAATCCATACCATCATACTGAGTGATTCACGAGGACTTACCGTCACTTACGGAGCTTATTTACGAAGACATTCTGAGCAAAAAAAAATGTCATATAAACATATGTCCTAATCCCGATATTTTCTGAGTTACATTAATTTGAAGTTGTTAGGAAAATACTTTTTTTATTTAGTTTTATGGGTAAAAAAATATTAAAAATAGAGAATGAACTATTCAGAAGTGTTATTTCTTTAATTTTCTAGTGTTATGAAGCTAAAGATGTGTTGCTAATTGCTTTGTACAGATTTTATTTTTCAATTTTTAACTAAAAATGACATCATCCTTACGCACTTATCACAAAAATTGTTACAAATCATACGACTTTAAGAACTTGATTCTTTACAGTTTAACTATGCATCCTAATGTACAGTCTTAAAGAAATTACAAGAGTAGCGTGATTTGCAACAATTACTGTCATAAATGCGTAAGAAAATGTAATTTTATAGTTAAAAATAGGGAAGAAATTCTGTATGAAGCAACTATGGAATTCATAACACTTTTTATCTTCATTATAGAAATGATACTCCTGGATAGTTAATTCTTCATCAGTAATATTCTTTTACCCTTAAAACTCCAGAATAATGGTACTTTACAAATAACTTCAAATTAGTGTAATTCTGGAAATGTTGAGATTAGGACAAATGTTTATATGGCCTTTTTGCTCAGAATGTCTTCGGAAATAAGCTCCGTAAAGGACGGTAAATCCTCGTGAATCACCCTGTTTATTAGAAGTACAACCAAGTCGTTTCCATCCTTAATGTACACGAGAGGTTACGTAAGTCAGAGCTCTTCTATATCCCATCCATTTGCGCGATTGGCTGCAAAGCCTCGCTTTTGTCGAACTTCATATTCTTCCACATGTTCCTTATGTTTGCGAATAGGTTTTCAACTGAACGCAGCTATACTAAATTTCTGTAGCCATTCAACACTTAAGCTTAGGATTCAGAACTTCTCCTAGAATGATTGCTAACTCTGTATGATATGGCTCTCCTACAACTGGGTTGTTTTATTTTTAGTAACACAAGAAATTAACTTGGAAAGAACAGTGTATATTTTTATCTCTAGTGGACAGGATAAGAGAACTATCACGCGAGCATAAAGATCTAACACAACATCTCTGTAAATTTTAGTGCCAGAAATCTAAGCTAAGTCCCTTCTAAATGTTGCCCATCGCTTAAATGTGCGTATAAATTGTATTTGGCAAAGGAGTTATTATTTTTACGATATGAGTGAAACGTTTCAATTCCTGTATACTGAAGACATTAAGAAGTTATGTTGCATGCTATCTACTACCATAGTTGATATGCTTTTTTTATCTCCATTATATTTTTTATCCTATTTTATAGATATTTCCAACATGATTTTACCTTTTAATTACTTTAACTGTAAAGGTATGAAGGGATGAGTTTTCAATTTGAATGAGTAATTTGTCTGCATTAACCATTTGATTATCCGACATAATTTATTTATTCTGAATTCCAAGTACTAAATATTGAGCAAATATACATACATACATACATTACTAATTTATTTTCACAAAAATCGAATGCATTGTATAATTGACAAACATATACATAACACCAGAAGAAATGTCCCAACTCTTTTGGCAGAACCTAAATGCCACACTACGGCTGGATTAAGACACAGAAGGAATTATGGACCAAGACTATACAATTCAGTATTGAAAAATAATTCAGACCTAAGCAATTTACACATTCCTAAGTTTAAAAATAAAGTAAAAATGTTTGTATGATATTTGTTTCATTTTATTATTATTTTAAGTGTTAATAGCATTGTATGTTACTGTCCACACCTGTGGAGTAACGGTCAGCGCGTCTGGCCGCGAAACCAGGTGGCCCGGGTTCGAATCCCGGTCGGGGCAAGTTATCTGGTTGAGGTTTTTTCCGGGGTTTTCCCTCAACCCATTACGACCAAATGCTGGGTAACTTTCGGTGCTGGACCCCGGACTCATTTCACCGGCATTATCACCTTCATTTGATTCAGACGCTAAATAACCTAGATGTTGATACAGCGTCGTAAAATAACCCAATAAAATAAAATAAATTATATGTTACTGATATTTATTGTATTTATATTATGTATGTAACCTATAAGACAAAACATTGCAATAAATATAAATAGATCATTTTCTTAATTAATAGCAATGTATTTTTCCACATAAGTGATTTCTTAGCATCGCCACAAATAAATTTCTTGTACTTGTCACTACCTCTTTCACTAGAGAGTTCTTAAAATTTATATTTTCCCAGCCATTCACAAAATATTTTGCACCAAAGGAGAGACCTGTAACTGAAAATTGATTAATATATTTCAGTATTATTATTGTATTTATCCTGGTAATAATGAACGGTAGATACTTTGCTTTTCAGCATTAACTTCCCATTATTGTAGTTAGAAGATTCGAAGAGAACATCAGGATGTAGACCTTGGTCTCCCCCCTCCTACCAATAATGCATAACACAATATCAATATGGCGGTTGCTGTCGTCTGCGATACAACGAACTTTTTTTTTTGATTTCGAGTTCGTTATTTTTTTCTGGTTATTCTATGCTTATATAAATTGTGCTAACTCTCGCTAAGTGGTTCTTATATTTTATTTTATCATTCTTACAGTTATTATTTTATTATCGTTAATAGTTTTATTTCATTATAATTATTTATTAATTTGTATTACTATCTTTGTATTATCTCCGTCACTGTTATTCTCTTATTACTATTATTATTACTATCATTATTATTATTATCAGGGAACGGATTTATATGGACTAAAAATATATGAAATATGTAAATATATATGTAGTTATTTTTACCAAAATATGGAATTAAATATGGATTTTTACCAAAATATGGAATTAAATATGGACTTAAAATTATAAAAAAATGACTATGTACGTTAAATATTGGTACATTTTAATCAAACTAAACAAAAAATATAATGGACGTACCTTATCTTCCAATGTAGTTTCAACAAAATACAATTTTTATTGTCTGTTACCATAACAATAGGTTACAAACATTTCTTTCAAGTGCTGAAAAGTGAATCTTCTTCTATTGTCTCTGAGGATAGATTTATACTGACTAAAAGAGCGTTCGACGTCACAAGAAGTAACTGGTACATAATTCAATTTCACAATGTCTGCTGGGGATAAGTCCAAGTTAATCTTCACTGTTGATTCACCACTCATCACAGCAACAACCTTTTGTAGTTCTTCATATCCAGGGTTTTTTGAAAGTACAGTGTCCACCTTAGCTCTTACTGCATCTGCAACTTTACCTCTACCACGATTCAGTTGTTCCACAGTACTATTTATAATTTCAAAACTTTCAGATAGTGAAAGGTGCCTATTTTGGAGACTTTTGAGCGTTTTTATGATGCATGAAAATGTATGCTGAATGTGAGCTAAGTCATTCTTCACACTTATGTCACAGGTAACTGTTTTCGCAGTATCAATTGAGACTGCATCTTCAGAGTCCAATGCAAGGAGAACATTGTTAATAGAGTCTATATGTTCGGCATAATATTCAACTGCTTCTAGCCATGTACCCCATCTAGTTAAAATTGGCTTTGGTGGCAATGGAATTTCAGGGTACATTTCTTTCAACACGTTAACTCTACTGGGAGCTTTGAGAAATACTTTTTTCACTGATGAAATCAACAAATCTACTTTAGGGAAATTGTCTCTGACCACTTCTGCCACACGATGAAATGCATGCGCCACACAAGTAAAATGAGTCAATTTAGGATATACAACAGATAATGCTTGTCCAGCTTTGACCATATAAGGGGCAGCATCGCTAATAAAGAATAACACATTATCGTACATAATACCCTTTGGCCACAGGATACCCATAGCTTCGTTGAACAGTTTAACTATAGTTTTGTTATTGCACTTTTCTAGAACATCACAATGTAAAAGAATTCGTTCAGAATATTGTTCACTTAACAAACCGATAACTACATTACCAACAAGTCTACCTTCTTTGTCGGGAGTCTCATCAATGGAAACCCAAATTGAACTATCTTTAATTTCATCTCTTATCTTCTGTATTGTCTCATCGTAGATGGATGGAGCATACGTCTTCCTAAGTGTTGACTCATCCGGGATTGTATGTTGAGTATATTTTTCAAGGAATTCCCTGAAGACCTTATTCTTTAGTTTGTAGAGAGGAATATCAGCAGAGATGAGAGAACGGCACAGGTCGATGTTAAACTCAGATCTTACATTCGATGTTGTTGGTTGTGTTAAAAACAATTGTCTCTGCTTGGAATTTAGTTGTTTGTTGGCCTGATGTTTACTAGTTGTAATGTGTTGTTGCACCAGGAACTTTTGTGTAGATGATACTGCACACTGACACAAATTACAAAATAATATTTTATTGTCAGTTGATAAACCATCTTCTTTAAATTCTGAAATGTAACTTGTTAGTTTTGATTTTAAATTGACTGAATGACGTACTTTTGGCATATTTACCGTCTTTATAGTATGATTTACAAAACTGAACCTATGTGTACTCTGACTGGCATTTAACTGTTGAGCTGCACAACTGAAGTCTGTTGAAAATTTTAAATTAAATTAATACAGTTTTGTAACTTACTTTCCCATTGTTGATAGGACTGCTAATTTTCAAATAACTCTGATGTTAAAGGGATTACTGAACATGTGTTTAAATCTCTATTGTTGAAATGTATTTTTAAAAGTTAATGGAATTTTGTTTTGTTTTATTGTTAAACCTAATATAATATGGACTGTTTTATATGAAATATGGAAAATATATGGAAATTAACGAAAATATGTACTAAACTCTAAAATATGGAAAAATATGGAAAATAAAAGTAGGATTTTTCAACCCTACACATTGTGAAACATAAAGATAATGCAAAATATAAATTATATTAGCTTTATAAGTAAATATGTATTTACATATAAATCCTTTCCCTGATTATTATTATTATTATTATTATTATTATTACTATCATCAACATTATTATTGATGTCTGTAACATTTATGTAGGCTCTACTGGACTGTACACTAGCACGAACACATTTCAGGTACCGTAGTTTCCCCTAACTATGGTCCACATTTGTCACATTTTTCTTGGTATATTCAATACTATTCATCCAGATTAAGCGAAATTTTGGCTTCGGACTCTTGTAAGTGTATATTAAATAAATATTGACATATGTGTTGGAAATTATTTAATTATAAGTGTTGAAAAAATGATAAGCATTGGTACATAGTTGTATTCTGAGTTTCCCAACTATGGTTCACTCATATATTCATGTTTGAAAGCATGAATGGACTATAGCTGGATCTGTAATTATTCGTAAATCAATAAATTGAGTTTCTAATTTAAGGGTAGAAACATAATCTAGCACAGAAATATTAAAAATAAATGAAAAGTACATGGATTCTTTTTATTAGTACACATTGCATAAACACACAATAAACAAGTGAAATCTGAAAGTAATTTTCCTGCAATAATGAACAACTACACTCACCGGCAAAAATATCGGGCCTCCTAAAGTTGCTCAATTTTTTTTATGAGGTGAGAATCAGAAAACCCATTATGAAATGAAGAAAACATTGCTTCCCAG
This sequence comes from Periplaneta americana, assembly GCF_040183065.1. Taxonomy (NCBI): domain Eukaryota; kingdom Metazoa; phylum Arthropoda; class Insecta; order Blattodea; family Blattidae; genus Periplaneta; species Periplaneta americana. The sequence continues at coordinate 38,792,992 of NC_091129.1, forward strand.
AAAAAAAAACTCTTTTTTTATTATCACTTGCGCTATTATTTTCAACGCCAAACAATGGATATAATTAAAAGGTGTAAAAACTTACAAATTGTTTCAATTGTCGTCCAAATGTTCAACTGATTTTGTGGCCACCTAGATGTTACTAATAGCGGATATTGCCTCCCCTCAGTAATTGCCGCTTCTTACTATACATGAAACAACAGCTCCATTGTTCTTCACTTCCAAAACTTTCCCTGGCCACAATTCCTCCTCATAAGTAACTACCATATAACTATGTGCCTTTAGCATTATTTTAACATATTTCGTCTTCTTTTCCACATTTGACTCACTGTCTGTAAATATGGAGAGTACACCGGAAACTGAAACATCATAATCTGTATTCAATTCAATTTCATCGCTCTCATAGCCACTTACAGGGACGGTTGTGATCTTTCTACCTTGAAATTTTTGTTTTACCGGACCATTATTTGTGCTAGTACCATTGATGCTGGAACAGCCAGTTTCTTTATTTACTAGGCTATAATGTTAAATGGTGTTTTAGAATATACTGAGATACCGTATTTGCAGAAGTAAATAATCAAATTGTTCACATTTCATTAAAACAAATATTTCAAAATGAAATACAACTACGGTCCACGAAAAATTGTGGTACATAGTTGAGGACTGACTTGTAGACTTGAGGTTAAACATTTTTCACGCAGAGTTCTTAACCTCTGCCAGTCTAATTATTACGTGAAAGTAAACACTATATAGCCAGGTTTAATTGTACAAAGAATCATATATCTATAATTTACCAGTTCTACAGAGGAGAGCTTAATAAAACAGACAAGCACAAAGTGAATGATTTCGTGTCTTCACACATTTAATAGAACGATGCACACTGACCTTGTTAAGCATCCATATCATTGCCACGTGTAATGGTAGATAGAAGTATCTATGGGGAACATAATTCCACCATAGTGGCGCCTTAAATGGCAAACACCGAACTCTTGGAGGACTAAGTAGTAAATAATGCGTTTTGGACCATAGTTGGGTGCCTGGACCATAGTTATGGGAAATTACGTTATCTATTCAAATGTACCATTTCAAATGTAAATTATGAATAAATTTGAATTTGACATTTGAATTCGAATTTGAATGTCTGTCAAAAAGAAGGTGAAAAAGGACATGGAGGAAAATAACGTCACCTTGGGTATTTTAGTTGGCAGAGTTCTGGCTTATGACGACCACAGACCCGAGTTCAAATCTCGGCGATGAAGGAGTTGTATTTGTAGTGGACAAAACCAAGGCAATTCCACTATAAAATATTGTCTTTTCATTATAATTTACATTTAGAAAAATAGGACATCACCTGTGTTTGTGTAACGTCAGAGCCGACGTCCGCCACAGAATATGTTCCGTGCGCGGTTTGTCCGAAGGTTAGTAGATGACAGTTGCGGTGAGATTTAGACTACTCATTGTTCTGTATAAAAATGCTTTAATTGTTCATTTAATGACGTTGTATCAACTACTAATATTTAGCATTGGTAAAATTAGTGACAGCGATATAATATTTTGCAAGATGTGGACAAGAATTCGTCAAGTAACTTCCTGACATACGCTTTACTGTTGAGGAAAACAGTGAAAAAAAAACGAACCAGGTAATCAGCTCAAGAGGGTATCGAACCACACCCGACCCCAAATTTGGATCAGCAGACAAACACCTCAACCGCCTGAACTACATCGGTGGTCGTATTCTTCTTCACAACATACTTTATGAAGTGTAAAGAGTTCTGAAAGCTTATTAAACAGCCATCCTATTTATATTAGTTACTTAAAAAAAAAATAAAAGTTAATATCTCAATTAAAAACAATATTGGTTTTCCTCTTGCCGATTAGAAGCTGTCGTAATTTGGCTTTTGTGATGTAATCAGTATTTCCTTGTTAACCTACTGCGCGGGACAGACCCACCAACTTCTTACTACCGATTGGAGATGAGGTCGCTGCTATCGCTATAACCAGGATACATGCAACCAGCTCAATACTTCGGACTCTTGCCGTCGGTAACGAGAACTTGGCTGGTCTATAGATCTGTTACTTTTCTCTTGTGTGCCTCACTCTGTCAGTACTTCAATATACAGCCTGGCAGACGAAGACAATGTACCTCCCCCACACCGATGAATTTTAGTGAACACAGATGTAGAAATTCATGTAAATATAGAAACGGATTTACTTAATTATTTATTTATGTATTTATTTATTTATGTATTTATTTATTTACTTACTTACTTATTTATTTACTTAATTATTTATTTATTTACTTATTTATTTATTTATTTATTTATTCATTCATTCATTTATTCATTTATTTATTTATTTATTTATTTATTTATTTATTTATTTATTTATTTATTTATTTATTTATTTATTTTGCTAATAATTGTAACATAAAATATAATACAAACAGAAAAAACTTTAGATCGCCTCTGCAAGACTTTATATATTCCATATCTGGGAATCTTTAATTGAAACCTTGTTCCCTCATATTCATATACTTCATACTTTCACACACATATCAGTCTACATACCACATTTTGAGACATATAACCATACACACTTAATACATTTCTGGAGACCGAAGAATGCAGCATTGCGGACCGGACAAATGTCTTATGAGCACACCTCTGCAATACTTCGTATACTTTGATTCACTGACACTGCAAAATGCAGCTACACCGTCAGTTGAAACACCTTCAACAAATTATTTTAATGTCCGGCCAAAAACCACTTTAACATTCCTCTGTTTATTTTGCAGCTGAAATTTTTGCTGGTGTTCTATTTCAGCAATTGCATGAGGATTTCGATCGTCCCAATGACGGATTGCAATTTCTGGAGAATGAAGCTGCATCGTCACGAAATCAAGTTAACAACGGCTAATTACAAAACACTATTTGGGACAGCAAATCAAATTTACAAACTGTTTCAGTATCTGCATATATTATGGGTAAAATTGTTAGATGTCATTTTGACGGCCTAGTACAAAAGGGAAACAACTCAAAATTTGAATTTTTGAGAAACCTGAATTTTAAGGCTTCATGTTGCTGTGAATAATTCAGTCAACATCATTCTAATTTGAAACTTATAATACATATAAAACAATCATTTTAATTTGCAGTAATTTCAACGATCCTTTGATTTTTCACAGCTTTCTATAATGCAGGTGTCTCAAAACTTTAAATTTTAATTGTTTCTCTTTTGAACTGGGCCGTCGATTTGATGTACAATCTCTGAATACTCGGTTCATATCGCCAAAACATTATCTTGTTGCCACCAATTTCACCGAAGGTAAATAAGTACCCAATCGATGGAGAGTCTTAAAATAATCGACTAAATATACATTATTCTTGATGATATAAAAAATCCACTCCTCTAGGCAGTCGTTCTACTTCCAATAGATCTACCACAATGATCTCAAGCTTCCTTTAAACATGGCGTTCATAGCTGTTAAAAATATTTTATTATACAAACGTCCTCCCAATACATATGCATGAGGTTCACTAGATTCCATTAATTCCGTCTCGTTCTTTAGCCGTACTATACCGCAACTACGTCTTCTACACCCACCCCTACTCGCCTGTATTGTGTATTCCGGTTTTCAGTGGTGTTCATGTTAGAGTAGCAGCTGCGGCGTCATCACACAAATTATAACTCGTTTGCGATATATGCCAACATTTCAGAGGCACAGCGGCACGCCACTACTCATATGAATGGCTCTTTCTGTGCCTTGTGTTCTTACTAGCATAGCAGTGGGAAAGAAATGAAGTATTGGATGTAAACTACTTCAAAACGTGACAATATTCATGAAATAGATTGTACATATTGTATCTACCAACTTCCGTTTTGAATAGTATTCCATACTCACAGCATATCAATTAAATTTAATCTAAATGCATTTGTAGATATATATTGAATAGCCTGCCTTTACTCGTAGTTTGACATGAAATATACGCTTCATGGAACAGACATTGATCTATTCCAGTCTGCGCCTCTAAAATTGATCAACAACACGATGACAATTACTAGGAACTCCTGGTATGACATTATTTTGTTGAATATGTGCTAAGGTCATAATTAGAGCACGGATTAAGGAGACAGATTCCGTGGATTCAAGTTAGTAATGTAGGGATGGAAACGTTACATTACGAACGTCATTTGTACAGGCAGTGGATATAGAAACATAACAGTTTTACCTAGTAATAGGTGATAATTTTCCAGCACATTAGATGGAACACACATATTGCATTTTTATGTAATAAATTACCAAAAATTATATATAGATTTGTTATACTTCGTTCTTACCTCCCTATTAATATTTTAAGATTAATTTTATTTATCCTTTGTGCAATATGTATTACGTTATGGCATTGTTGGTTGGAGCAGTGTTTCTATATCCATAAGAAAGTCGATGGATTTACTACAAATGAGAATAATCAAAATTTGTCTGAAAAAAACTTCTTGATTACCCTACTAAACTTCATATTTGGATTTTTACGTTTTCAAATTGGAGCTTATATATACATACACATTACTGACTTTCTTTCATAAGAACAAGAAAATTTTCAACAAATATTTGCATGATTATAATACGAGAAGAAACATATTATTTCATTTTACCAGAATCCAAAAGTTCAATGGCTGCTGATATGAAACATGGCTTCAATTGCTGCTTAAAACTTTACAACAAATTAAGTTCTCAGTACCCTGTTTCAGTTAACATAAGTATGATAAAATTTAAACTTAAAATTAAAGAAATTATTAAGAGAACTTAACATAAGATTAGATAATTAATTGCTAATAGGCTATTAGTCTTATATTATTATACTTGTAAATATTGGTTAGGAACGTTTTCAATTGTGATTATTCTTTATCATATAGGCTCTTATTTGTGTAATCAGTGCTGTTTTATTGCTTATATTAATTTGTTTATTTTATCTTCTTCTTTCTGCTTATCTACAGTGCGGTTTTGAACTCCCAACAAGCGTTTGCTCATACGGGGATAAATTCTTTAACTTATATTTCTGTTTTATGTATGTAATAGTTTCTAATGTGTCTTTGTTTCTGTTACATATTATACATAAATTAATAAATGTGTATTTAAATTAAATATTAACATAAGAATACACTGAAGTGAAGTTTCAATTTCCTAAAATTTTCAAACTAGAGACCTGAACATTTTTACATTTATAATGCTGCATATAAATATTCTCTGTAGAAAGTTTAATCCAATCTGGTTAAGAAATATAAGAATTACTAACGTTTTTGTAAATTTAAATGGCATTTTGGAAAATCGCTACTCTTTCCACAAATTTCAAAATTGTTATCTAAAATTTTGTCTGCCTTTGAGATTCTCATTACATGAAGAGAATTTGATGATATGAAGTACTTCTTTTATCCATATGTTTGGTAAATATTTCTACGGATAGGAATTTGTGAGACGATTGAGTTGCAAGAGAACCTTGACACATTATGATAAATTGTAATTTACAAGTTAGGCCTATTATGTTCGGAACAAGAGAAGGAAGAAAAATAATTTGAGTGTATGTACTGTAAATTCTGGAATCTTACCAAGAATAGCGAAGTACAGCTTCCTTAAGTTTGGCAGAAACTTTTGTTTCACGCATTTTATCCTCAAACTCAGCTGAAGTTAGCATGAAAGGAAAAAGCTTAAAGTGTCGCTGCGCTCACAGAGATAGGATAGTTAGGGGTGAATAGAGTATTCGAAAAGTAGGACACACGTGAAACCTTATCAACAAAAACTTCCTTTAATTTAGGAAGAGTTCCGAGAAAAGACTAAAGCTTCGAACGAAGCCGAAGAAAAGTAATAACAGAACTTTACTGTAGAGTTTAAATTAGAATGTGTACTAGCATAATAAAGAGTGAGGTTCTGAGAATCAATCCAGCCTCACATAATAGCTGTGTTAAATCAGTAAGACCCTTGTCCATCTGTCCACTACAAACACATACACGCATATACAGTGTGTTAACAAATATGTGCGAAAATTTTGAGGAATGTGTAGAGGACTTAAAATCGAGCAAAAATGTTCAATTCGCAGGCGGAGAGTTTCTACATCGTTCACAGGAGTCGAATACACAAACAACTTCAAGTGTCCCCACAAGTAGAAGTCCAGTGAGTTGAGATCTGGTGAGCGTGGAGGCCAAGCATTTCTTCCACCTCGCCCTATCCATCGGCCAGGGAATGTTGCATTAAGTTGTCTACGTACATCCAGACTGAAATGTGTGCTAATTGAGCAACACTGTCGGACAATACGTGCTATGCCAGGAATTTGGGAGCAGGTCCAGACGTCAATGCGACGAACTGGTGCCTGTATTCAGACAGGAGGTGACATATTGAACAGTTCCTGTAAACAAATGTACACAAACTGAAACTAATACATCAGTTTTGTAGTTCAAAATAATCCTCCTTGTAACCCCTATAGAGCGGCAACCAAGCATTTCCGGACTCATGTTTATATAACCTTTTTTTTTTTCTTCTCTACATATGAGGAAGCTTTACCTGAAGTTTTGCCCACTACTTTCGCTACACTCTTTATATACTTTAAACAACTTTCCAAGTTCTTAAACTTACTTTATCATCATCATCATCATCATCATCCAATTCAAGCACTAGATCTATACTGGGTTGCAAGAAACCTGTTCCACAAATTGCTATTCTCTCGTTAAATAAATGACCTTTAAACTATTTCAGTCTTTAAAGTATAGGTCATTGCAAATGTGATATTTAACGAACTGTTAGCTATTCCATCTTCAAACGGAAAAATTCAAAGCGACAGAGCCATCGTAGCCGGCGCAAATTATTCCCTTATTATACGTGCGTGTCGCTATGTTAATATCACAGTCTACTATATACAGTTACGAAGCTTGAGTTTATGAGGGTACTAGGAACAATAGAATGTGCAGGTACTATTTCGCATTGTCTGTAATGAGGCGATAGTAGCGATCCTAGTGTTTAGCAACTATCTATGGATGCATATTTACTTCGTATTGAGCTTCGCGACTGTATATACTAGACTGTGGTAATATTGTGTTTTTGGATATTCATTGTTTTCAAACTTTGCAAGTAGAAGAACAGGCATTAAATACTGACCCAGGCCAACTTGCAACGATTCTTAGTACAGATTGATAGAGAAGTAACCCTTCCTGTTTCGGTACATCTCATTCAAGTGTCCACTAGGGCTTTGAATTTTCATATGGCTACAGTCTATGCACCAATAACTTTGGGAAAATTGCAAATTGAGAAGAAATCCTGTTTTACTGTTTGTACAGAATTTCCTTGAGGCATAGTAATGTATTGTTCTCTCATTCTTGCAATGCAGTCACACATCTTATTATTCTACAAACTGTAGATTTATAAACGTGAATATGATCCACTACCACATTCTGAAAGGCTAATATTGTGTAATAGCGCAAGACAAACAACAGCTGGTTACTTGCTGATATTGTATTACTGCGTGCTATTTGTTTTCCAATATGATGCCCTATTTCATGCAAGAGAGCTATGAATGTGTCTTTCGATAATCTAAATCAATATTATCGTATTCTTCTAGAGGATTCGATCTGTCTCTCAGTATTCTTGGTCTTGGTAGATGTTGTACCATATCAAACATAGGCCTAACCTCTACGTCAGAGGATTCTATAATAGTAATAAAATTGTTTTATTCACAAAACTTTTCATGGCAGTTACTTACTTAACCGGGCCTTTTGTTTTAAACACATTTACGTCTATATAACACTTTTAAGATGCAACAAAATAATTTTTCATAATGGTTTTGTTACATTTATGGCTTAAAAGCCCTGTTAACTTAAAAATAAAGTGGTGTTCAAAATAAAGGTTTCGTTTAGAGAAATATAAGAGTGAAAATCGCAAGTTTCTACGACTTTCCGTTCTCTTAAAACTGCGTGTATAATGATACACCGGCTGTAGTCGTGACGTCACAACTCCAGGAAGTTCAATGCGATTCTTAGAGCTTCACTCAATAGCGTTTCGTACGGTGAAGCAACTAGTGCCTTATTATTTTATATATACGTTTGTGTGCTATTCTATCGGAAATGCCTCATTGTCTTGTTTTTGGGTGTTCAAATATTACGAACACATGAATAAGTATTCATGTATTTCCTAATCGCCAAAGATCACCGATTAGATTCAAAGCGTGGGTGAATCGAATAAATCGGTGTAATTTCGAACTCACCCGGAATTCTGTCGTTTATTCTGAACACTTCACACCAGAAGATTTTGAAATTACATCTCGGCTTTGAAATGAACTTCTGCCTATCAAAATAAGTAGATCAGTTTAAAAAAAAAGTGTAATTCCTTCTTTGAAATTGAAACCGGATGAAATTAATGGACCTCATCAATGCCAGAGAAAGACTGGTGCATATGTAAGGAAGAAGATTATAAAGCAAGCAATAGACTGGTCATTTACAAGTTCATGCCGCGAACTTTGTGAGACGGTGAACGAAGCAGCAGGGACCAACAAGTGATGATGCCAATTTAAACACACATACAAATTGCAATGAATTAGGTGTGCAGTGTGGGCTGGGGAGTGAAATTTTAGGAGTATTTCAAACTGTGAAAGTGAGGAAGTAAATGATATGGATGTATCGTTCTGTGAAACAATTACAGTAGTAGCAGTAGTGACGAGTGCACTGACTCCATAGGAGAAGAGGTTTTACCGAAATATAACAATTTAAAAATAGACAAGAGTGCTATATTTTTTATTGTGTAGGAATATTTACTCTCTCTATTCGACCTTTGTCCAATAAAAATTTCGATGTGTATATTGATAAAAATTTATCAGTTAAAACTTTGAATTGTTTTAAAAAATGCAGGTTGTAATAGTTTTTGAAATTGATTACTTTTTTCTCATCGAGTTATCACTAACATTGAAACAATTATAAATGACCAAGAATAAGTTTATTGGAGGTAAAGTTATTAAAAGTTTATAAAAGGTAGGAACAATTTAATGGTTAAAAAATGTTAAAATTAAGATAATTTTTTAATGTTCTGAGTGTTGGTTGCAAAATATAATAAATTGTGGTGATTTTTTAAAATTAAGAACAATTTCTAATTAATAATAATTCGAAATTTCCCTTCTATCGGTAGTTTGAAAGTTTCTCTACTCATTGTCAGGTCGGGTATTCACGACGAATTTCGTTTATTACCCATGAAGGTATGACTTTTTTGTTTCTCTTCCGAGGGGATTCCAAGAATTAATTCAGTAAACAAATTGTTTGTAAGCTACATAGCGTATGTTCCTGTTATTTACCTCCCGTAACTCTTCCCTTTCAAAATTAAGACTCCGTCCTCACCATCATAACATGCCTAGCAGTATTCAACGTGTCTCTGTTTAGTACAACAGCGTGAAATGCATTATGAAAATTATGTACTCATAATACTCGTACACTCAGCACTTTCCTTTACATACCTTACCATTGCACTTCCACAGCAACAGAAACACTCTTGATGAGTTGCTGAAGAAACACCAGTCCGGTCTGTATTCTCACTGCTTTCTTTCCATATTCTTACAATTTTATCTTTCCTGGGCTCAAATTGATATGGCCTGATTCCAGCCGTGATTCGTGTAAAGAACTATTTCATGTAAGACATGACACCAGACACCAGAAATTTACACTAATAATAGAAAGAGACTGATGCGGGAAGAAGCTTACAATTACCGTTTGCTGCTACTCAGGGCCTGGCATACTCTGCATAGTGGATTTGTGACGTCACTTCTGTAACTCCGGGGTTTTAACTGTGGATTGTCGCTGTACTATTAATAGAACGACGCTCGGGTTTTCACAGAAACTAATCTATACACCTACTCTGTTAGAATCATTTTCTACCTAAAAGTGCATTTTTTTAAGTTGACAAGGCCTTTAAGAGTAACTATTTTAATACTTTAATTAATAATAATTCAGTTTAAGTAATGAATAGTTTGCAACGCTGTTACAAGATGCGTGCTACACCCTAAGCCTGAGTACCGTGGGGACAGAGTGTAATGGCAGTCTCCTCATCACTGCCATCAATGCTGCAGGGAAGATTGTTTCCGTCTAGTGGCAAGTGCTACTGAATTCACTGCCATGTAGCAGTTTTTTTTCTAAAACCAGTGGCTGCTGATTAACTGAGGCAAGTGAGGCCAGGTCTGAGTCAGTTGGCTTAACTGAAATGAAATTTTGTGTTTTTATATAATATTCTGTATTAGTCATTTGAATTAAGCATATATTGCTGCAGAAGTATTTGAAAACTTTGTGATGTATATAGACCTGTTTTGCAGTAAAAATTTGTTCCTGCGGCCAGAATCGCTCGTGTCGAGTCTGACTTCTGCATTTCATATGTTTTCGTGGGCTTTGTGGTTGAAATTGAAACGTTGTACCTGAAAAACAATTCGTCTGGCCTCGTGGCCTGGTCAGCTTTCCCTCCTCCCATCCATGGACTGGTCTCAAGGGTGGAATGGATTGGGTATAGCAGTGATGACTTGTCTTCCTAAATAGACCATAAATAACATAAAAATTTCCGCTTTTTAGCAGGCAGAGACCCACATTGTTCTCACCCGTTATGTCTTAGTTTATGACTTAAGCGAGAGTGTTGTACTATTGTATTTCATAGTACAGTAGTGAGGTGGTTCAATGTTTTTATGTGTTTCGGGAAAATATAAACAGAAATAGATGCGAGGAATAATGATGATGTATTTAATCCATTGTTAGAGTGTCCTTTTTCGAGAAGAAATTATATTGAAAGAAAGGAAGTTTTAAATAAAGATATAGCTTACCGAGATACCTACAGCATCGCTGACAATTTCCTTGACAGGTAATCTTAAAATGCGAGTTTCTATTGCATCCTGATAAGGGCAACATAAATGGTTAAGTAGTAATGTGGTGCAAAACAAATTTAAATAAAAATAAACCTTGTTTGTTGCTGTTGAAGGAAAAAGATAAAAAGGAAAGAAAGGAAGAATACTGCTAGAAAAAAATTGATTTCGTAATAAATAAAAAAAGAACACATAATGGCGAAGGAAGATCCTATTCCTCTTATCTTAAGGAATTAGTGTGTGAAGTTACTGTTATTGAACACCTTCCACCCTGCTTGAATTTTCGTACCACCATTCACAGAAGAGATGCAGCTCTTTGCTTGTTTCATTCTCTTGAACTGAAACAACCCAGAACTCACCACGTGGAGGTGGCTGCATGTCGAGTCCCGCCCTGCCCATCCCAACCTCCCTACCATGTGGGCAAGTGCATTCCATTATTCCTTCTTTGTCATTTTCAATTAATGTTCGACTTGAATCAGTATTTAGGTTTCCATTTCATATCTTTTTTGTCTCAATTTATGAAAGTCACATGATTAAGGTACTATAATCAATCACTGCATGTCAGTACAACGAAAAATATGAAGAAATGCTTGATGTCATGCTTTTAGTCTGCCATATATTTGTTTCCCTTCTGTAGGACCGTGCATATAAATGTATACACTATAGTTAAGTGTAAGGTAACTTTCGGTACGATGGACAATATTTTTTTACGTGAATTTAGGTAAGTTTCATTTCTTTTATTACTGATCCAGGTTGTCGTACTGTACAAGATGGTCCTAATCACAATACCATCAGGAGCTACTTTCAGAGTATGTTATATTGAGACGATGAAGATGTTTTCCATGTAGTTCACACTATTTGTCATTATGAATAAAACGACTAAGTCTCTCCTTGTTTTACAACAATCTTTCATCCAGATTTCACTTGTTCTCTTTGATAAGTCACATTTCCGTTGAACATTGTAGCAGATCAGTCCAAATTCAGAATTAGTTACACGTTTAATAACTTCTTGTGAGTTTTCTGTTTCAGCAGAAGAATCGTAATTTTCGATTGCAAGTATAAAATTTCGAACAATTCTTCAATGTTAGATATTCTAACTTTCTTAATGATACAAATGATACTGATTTTAAAAAAGTAATATTCTTAAATCCATAGGCATTTTACATAATCATTTATATAGGTAATGTTTAATTTTTAAACTTTATAAATTGCATATTGTAGGCTACTATGATTACCACCTATTGTATTGATATATTCCATATTTGTCTCCATTCCATATATGTATTTTTCCGGCATTGTTTTCCGGACCTATATGATCATCTGTTATGGTAGACGGATGTATTAATAATTATTATTTATATCTAAAATTTCTGCATTCTTGTAGCATAAAAGATTATTGATTATTGCAGACAATAGTAAAATTTATTGTAATTTTAGAAATTACGATTATGTCCTTTATTACGGTGTTGCAATATCAAAGTTTAAAGTTTGCATTGCGATGGTGTAGGTCAATAAATTATCAACTGTTTAATATTTCAAGTTGTATATACTGTGAATTGTATGTCTCTGTTGGGTACAATTTTAGTTCTGTTTCTTATTCCAATTTCCGTTTTTACGTCCATCTATTTCTTCAGTAAAATAAGTGTTCTCGAATACAAGATTAATACATTTGTATAATATGTAATGAGATTTCTTGAAGTCATGCCTCAAAATTTAGGTAAACAAATTTTTTTGTTACAAAATTGCAGTGACACTGACTATTCAGTGAATACTCGATGAAATAATTTAGAGAGCGGAATTGTAAACCATTATCTGAAGTTAACTGTGCAGTTTACTATTACTCGTCCATGTGAAAACAAAAGCATTAAACTCTTTCCTTTATCGATCGTACAGTCGTATCCAAAGAAACTAGACACTATAAAAGAGTCAGTTTAATTTATTAACAGCTTACCATCAAGTACATTATGGTAAACTTAAATAGCACATACTTCAACTGAAGTATTGTAGCTAATGTAGATGTAAATGTAACGCATTCGCAGTAGGTACCAACCACTTTCACTATAACGATCACTATCGATCAACATATTCGAAGAGAATTATACCAGGTATCCCATCTGCGCCGTTTTGAAAACGATTATAGAAAACCTATCAACAAGAGAGCACAAAGGATTTTCTAAATTTCAGGGACAATGCTTTCATGAAATCAGTGTGATGGCGATTGTTGCTGGTTTAGATCCATGGCTAAATATACTGAAAAAGAATTGTAGTTTGTAATTATTATTATTATTGTTATTATTATTATCATTATTATTGTTATTATTATTATTATTATTATCATTATTATTATTATTATTATTATTATTATTATTATTATTATTATTATTATTATTATTATTATTTATTAACATCACTTTCAAACTACTGCCGGTAAAGCCTTCGAGCTGCAGTTGCATTTTGCTTTGTTTCACCGTAGAGCAGAACAAAGTCAGTGTCCTCATCATTCGTAAACGCACCAGGAACTTCGTTTTTATCATTTATTAGTAACAAAACAGGAACAAAGTAAATGGACCGGGCTCATAATCCTGTTACTAGTTGTACTTGACATTTCAACCAGTAGGACACTCGAGTCAAATGCTTTCATATCCGTTCCCTAAGCCTCAGAACTAGGCAGCTATTTAGCGTTTTATGTACGAAAGGAAGTCACGTTCAACACAAGAGGACGCAGATGGGCCGCCTGGTAGCTATGCTACACTAGGGTTGCAGTAAACAATGCTGTCTGTACAAATGAAAATAGCCGAAATTGAAATGAAGTGATCACTTAAATAGTGCTTACACTGCAAGGAACTTCTTTGAATGTCGCAAAATGTGGTAGATGCGTAAGAATAACATGAAATATCACTGATTATTTTGCATGACGAAATCGTCGTGTCTCATAGTGGACGGCCATTGTATGTTTTAATTTCAAATAAGAATTGATTTATTCTTGATAAAAATTGTGTCGTGTGTATCATTTTGGGGTAAACTGACTGGGCAACAAAATATTCAGCTGACTCTTCATAAACCGAAGATTCCTTATAATAATTATTTTTAAGGAGCTGTTACTATTAAACTGTTACAGAAAATAAACGACACATTTTGTTAAGAATTTGAAATATAATTTACTTCACTTCAATGTAATTAGTGTCAGCGAGATGATATTTGGCGAAGTTGATTCTGAGATTTGTCATTTTATTACCTGACAATCGTTTTATAGTTAGTATAAACCTCTGGAAAATAGTAAACAGATAATCAACTCAAGTGGTAATCGAACCCACGCCTGAGCACACCTCCGATTTTCAAATTTAGTTTATCAAAACATTCAATTAATATGATGTAATTTTTGTTACTTACATAATCTTACTTCATGAGCTGCTTAATATTAATATGAATTGGCGATATCTGATTATCACAGTTACACGTCCAGTAAAAGCTCTCTGCACTTTTGTCCACTCAGTAATCATTGTAGTAAAGTCAACTTCAACTTGAAGAACTTAGAAGACATTCAGCCCATTACTTTGCTGCCACAACTTGAAATGTTTTCAATTTGAATACAGGAAACGTGCAGTGGAATAAAAATATCTGTTAAAGATCCAGTTATTGAAAAGACTACAATTTATTTTTAAATCGACAAAACTGATTGTGTAATGATACATTACTTGATTGTAGAAATTTAAAATTAATATAGGGCAGATCAGATCAGATCAGATCAGACACTAAGGTTTTGGTGCAAAAATAAGGTTCAGGTTAAAATAAAGGGTGTATTTAATGTACGTAAATTATTAGATATCAGGAAGTTACATGTCAGCATTTTTACCACAAATAAATTTATACAGAAGTTACAAACAAACAATACATAAAAACAAACAAATAGAAAAAAAGACAGATACAGAAATGAAGCTCAGATTAAGAGTAGGGGAAGGCCAGAAATCTGCGATAACTAAGGATTTGGATATTAAAATTGCAAAGGATGCGATAAAAGAAATCTAGGGATGTGATCAAGAAATGGAACTAAAGTGGAATTGTATAAAAATCGATAAGTATGAGAGAGAGAGAGAGAGAGAGAGAGAGAGAGAGAGAGGGAGAGAGAGAGAGAGGAAGTGTAGAATCAAATGAGTAGAGAAAAAATATAAGTTGGCCTATTTATTGGAAGTGAAAATAATGAGAAAGAAAACTTATGTGTAGGTGGAGTAGTGAAAAACTGAAAATGAGCGCAAATAGGAAGAGTGAATAATAATAGCGAAAAAGTGTTAAGAGAATTGAATAAGTGACAACAAGAAAGTAGTGCTAAAATTTGAACTTTGAAACAGTAAAATAATATAAAAGAAAAATAGGAGAAAAGGTCAATGAAAAAATAGGGTAAATGACACAATATGATAATGTATAGACAAAGTGAAATTAAGATTTTAGTGAATATTAGAGAAAAAGGGAGATTGAAAGAAGTAGCCTATGTATTATCTCTGGTCCTGGTCCTGGTCCTGGTCCTGGTCCTGGTCCTGGCCCTGGCCCTAGCCCTAGCCCTGGTCCTGGTCCTGGCCCTGGTCCTGGTCCTGGCCCTGGTCCTGGCCCTGGCCCTGGCCCTGGTCCTGGTCCTGGCCCTGGTCCTGGTCCTGGTCCTGGTCCTGGCCCTGGCCCTGGCCCTGGTCCTGGTCCTGGTCCTGGCCCTGGCCCTGGTCCTGGTCCTGGCCCTGGCCCTGGTCCTGGCCCTGGCCCTGGTCCTGGTCCTGGTCCTGGCCCTGGTCCTGGCCCTGGCCCTGGCCCTGGCCCTGGTCCTGGCCCTGGCCCTGGCCCTGGCCCTGGCCCTGGCCCTGGCCCTGGCCCTGGCCCTGGCCCTGGTCCTGGTCCTGGCCCTGGCCCTGGTCCTGGTCCTGGCCCTGGCCCTGGTCCTGGTCCTAGATACAGCAGTTTTCCTTTGTTCAAAACATATTCAATGACCCTTTCATATAATTTTTGTTGTATTTCTTTCTACGTTTGACCCTGATTACCTGTAATCTGTAAGTACGTTGCATGCATTTGTTATTTTTTCCACCAGACAGTATTGTTATACCATAAAGAAATTTAAAGAAAAAAATGGTCTTGTGGAATGAGAAAAACGCTAAGAAAATAACATCCCAAAATAAGACTGCTACATAATCAGTGCATTGATAAGCATATATTTTTCACGAAGATGTATACAATGGTAATACTTATCATTTAAAATTATTTGGACCACAAAAAGCAGCAAATATTCTTCATTTAACAAAGGAAATCGGATGTTGTATTCACTCACAAATTCAAAGCTACAAATCTCACAACTCTCGAAATAATTTCCAAAAGAACCGCTCATGTTATTGCAAGAGCGCAGTGAACAAAATCTATTTTATAGTACAACTTCTGTCACTTACATATGTCACCAAAGTTACACTTATTTCTAGTATAATTTCATGGTAAATTTAAAAATAAATACCAGGAAATTATCCGTGTATCGAAATTAGCCGAGTTTTCCCTATTGATTAGGGTTATATAGCAATAAATTTTTCGAGATTTAATACTAAGAGATTAATTATCAAGGAAGTACAGTAATTTAGAGTAAGGTAAATAAAAATTACAAATTTTACTGAATAGAAGCTTGTGTGGAATTGAGGGCAATTTTAGCTACAGAACTACGACGGCACGAGAAGTCAATAGCAGAATGCAGTTAATTCTCAGTTAGCAAGATGCAGTGTTCACAACAGTAATTCAGAAAACGGGAAACTTCTATAACACTATGATATGCCAAAGCGTTTAATATTATCAGGAAAATGAAATTATGATTTAAGAACATTCAAACATTATACTAATTTTATAATATTATAAAACTGTTTTATCTTCCTGTATTTAAGGTGCGATTACCATTGTAGCTGTAGATTTAATTTTTCTAGAATTTGCCTTTATTAAATTGGTCTTTTCAAAATTATTTCACACATATTTACAGTACATATGCACTCATGTAGGCGTAATGGATACGAATAGGAAACTACATTGTGTAGCTGACAAGAACTTATTTAACTGTTCTAATGTTACGATGAAAGAGTAATGGAACGGAGAAAAATTCTCTCCGGCGCCGGGATTTGAACCCGGGTTTTCAGCTCTACGTGCTGATGCTTTATCCACTAAGCCACACCGGATACAACTCCGACGCCGGTCAGAATCGTCTCAGATTAAGCTCCAACTCTTGGTTTCCCTCTAATGTTGTTATATTAATGCCGATTATTGTATATTATTTCAGGCACCTACCATCTGCCCAAAGCCATTTCGTATGTTCTTTATTTATGCAGTAAATTTTAGACGTATAATGAAATAAATTGCAAGACAACTCAATATTTTGTGTACAATGTAAATTTAATATCGGCAACATTTAGTAACATCCAGTGTTATACTTAAAATATTGGTACAGTAACCATTTAGATTATATAAACGCAAATAATTTATTTTTATTAGCGTTTCTCGAAAGGATACATGCTTCAGTTGCCTTTGATATAACAGTGTTAGTCCGAAATTACATTTATGAGTTTTAATCGCTCTTTAATTGTTCCCTTTAATTTACACATTTCCAAAAAAAAAAAAAAAAAAAAAACATGACAAAGACATTTATCAACTTACTTTAAATGATTTTTAATCCAAATAGGCCTAATATTCAAAGAAAATTCTGGACGCTGTTTTCTTCTCATAATTATGTAAATAATTTATATTTAACTATATATCTAATTGTTTTTGTAACGGCTGCTCAGAGTTCGCTGTGGTGCTCCATGGATGGGTAATTTTTTAAAACATTGATCTGCGAGTATTGCATGATATTTCGTAAATTATAAAATACTACGGAACTCATGTTCAATAAAAATGATTTGTAAGTTTTCTGAAACTAGTTATGATAGTAAAGGGAAGTTGACAGAGTCCCTTTTCTTTATTCTTTGTAACTTATTTAATTTGCAAAAATAAACTGTACGAACTGTATGCTTTCAACGGTTTCACTACATCTAATACAGTTACTTAACCTTTATTTTAAAAAAACATCTTTGTAGAGTGGAATAGATTGTACAACTAATTTCATCTTCGGAATATGTATGATAAGAACTTCCTTGTGTTAAATATTAACGTACCTTGTTAACATGTTTCGACCTATTTTCAGTAATCTTCGGAACTGGTCGTTGTTGGTCTTGGCGCCTCTTGTTTCCTGTGTTGGTGCGTTCGTAGTGTAGAGTCAACACACAACTCAATTTCAAAACACATACACTCTTTGACTCTACACTACGAACGCACCAACACAGGAAACAAGAGGCGCCAAGACCAACAACGACCAGTTCCGAAGATTACTGAAAATAGCTCGAAACATGTTAACAAGGTACGTTAATATTTAACACAAAGTTCTTATCATACATATTCCGAAGTGATACAGTGTTAAAAAATTGTGTAATCAAGATGTATAACTAATTTCAGTTGGCTCTAAATACATTGATACAAATGGTGCGAACTTGAGAAAGAGCCTAAACTATGTTTTTCCTTGGTATCACTAAATTTAAATGTACTTATTATCTGTTTCTATGTAGAACGGGAACATTGGGATATTTTCTTAGAAATCGTCCTTTTACTTTTCAAAAATCTCTGTTTTTCAGATGTCATTCATTAAAATCCTTTGCTCTAATATAAATTTCAGTGGTGTAATTTGAGCGAGCTAATCTAGAGAACTGAAATGTGAGGATTCGATCGTTAAGTGTAACTGAAGTGGAGCTGAGGAAAAGATCTAGGAATAATTAGTTAAGTGTTAAGGAGAAGACGCATAGAATAAACCAGTGAAAGGGAAATTAGTAAAGCGAGTTAAAATAAGTCATAAATGGTAAATAACCAACACTGAGTGTTTTATGTAGTACAGAGAGGAAGAATCTGGGAAGTGCAGTAGACAATAAATGAAAGTGAGTGCAAGTAGGGAGAAGATATACCAATGAAACAGAAAGAGATATAAGTGAATTGAAGAAGACTACTAAGGAAGTTACTACAAACATTCGAATTTTGTAACATTGAATGAATGCAAGAGTAAAATTCTGAGAAAATGTAAGTGAAAAATAGGGAAAATAATGTAGTACAGTAAAACGTGGAATATAGATACGTAAAAATTAGTGAATTTTAGTCAGAGATAAATATGCTTGAAGATAAAAAATTAGGGATAATAGTAATAGAAGATAGCAATGACAGTAGAAGAGGATTAGTTGGATTGTAGCCGAGAGTGTTTCTAAACAAGAATAATGTACACAAGTATTGCATAGTTATCAGGAATAGGATAGACAGAAGATAAAGAGTATTACAACTACTACTACTACTGCTGCTGCTGCTGCTGCTGCTGCTACTACTACTATTGCAACTACTACTGCTATTGCTGCTAATATAAATTGTTGTTTTCTATTTGTTTTTACAATGAAACGACTTAAGAGCCATAATCAGATAGTTCACCCTTTTCAATGTACCAAAATAAAAAGAAAATAATTGTTATTAAAAATGAATTTTGCTGCACTCATCTCAAAGTTTAAGTGTGCTGTGATTTCCGAAAACGGTTAACAGCTACTCACTAACGTGTGCTTAATAGTAATATATTTTTTAATTTCTGTAGTGACTCTTGTCTTCGTCTCCCTCTGGAACTGAATTGATATTCTCACTGAATCAGTTATACTGGCTTAAATATTTAATACTGGGTTGCAAGGGACAGTGAAGTGCATTCCATAACCTCTCCTATCCAAAACCCAACCTCAACCTGCTCGTGGTGCAACCTGCTTTTACAGATGAGGCTCTGGGGACCGAGTATTGGCGGTATAAACACACCATCAGGAATAGAGGAAATGCTATTTCATCTCTTACGCTGGCCTGCCACTGCGTAGAAATGTTCCACAAGTGGTACTTGTGAGAAAGGTCGGTGGACTCTAAAACTCTCCCGGCCAGGTCCGATGGACCCATTAACCAACGACAGGTGTGGCCTTCCAGTCATACTGGGGGTTTACGTGAGTGGGTGATGTAACCACCATTACAAACAAAAAATTGGTGCCCACTTAAAAAACGGTTACACTTATGCTAATCTGTGAAGTTCTACCTGATGGATCCACCACAGAGAAATATTGGAGAGCAAGAACGCTAATGGCTTCGTTGCCAAAGCCCGGCATTAGATAACAACAACAACAACAACATATTTAATACTTTAATTTAGACGTGTAGTTGCAAAATCAGATACATCACTTTTTTTCCGAAATGAGTTAATGTTGTATAAATTGAATTCTTACCTATTTTATGATAATTTCTTCATTTTTGTATATATAAATATCATTGCTGCAACAATTTAAATTTGAGATTACTTACTTACTTATGACTTTTAAGGAACCCAGAGATTCATGGCCGCCGTCACATACGCTCATCATCGGCCTCTATCCTCATCAAGATAATCCAATTTCTACCATCATATGCCACATCACTCAAGTCCATTTTAATATTATCCTCTAATCAATGTCTCGGCCTTCCCAAAGGTCTATTTCTCTCAAACCTCTCAACTAACAATCTATATTCATTTTGGAGTCGCCCATTTGAGTTTAGTAAAAATAATTGGGGCAGAAATGTTGGGGGGGGGGGAGTATCAAGGCACTGTAGGTCACGATAGTGAATATATCTGAGCCATTTTTAAGATAAGTTCAAAACCTCTTTGTCATTTTACTCCTAAAAGAACATTCTTTAAAATGGTTGTATCATAAATTTGATATTCGTTTTCAAAATGTGAAAATAAAGAATACATCTTAAGAATCAATTTTGGAGATACCATTAGAGAAACATGTGAGGATATTATTTTATCAAATGCAACAAAATAACAAATCTTTGTTACACAGAACGTTTCCTAATTATCTAAGAATGTGTGTTTCAAATAAAATCCATGTATTAATAGTTCGAAGATATAAAAATATTCACTCTTTGTATGAGAATGAAGCAAAAAATTGAAGTTACCAGAAATTGCAATTAAAATTTAGTGTAATTTAAAAACTCTGTGCTTTAAAAATGACAGCCTAAAGGGTTATATAAATGTGCATGAAATTTTGTGCGATGAAATTTTGAAATTTAAAAGATTATATTAAACAAAGAATTTTTCTTTTTAAAAATTCACTCGTTTTCCACCACATTTTAACCATTCTTGTTCTTTGAAAACCCTATGCATCATAGTTTTAAAGATAGCGCTGCAGTAGATGGCAAGGGCATATATCCTCATTAAATTTCAAGCCATATATATTTCTCACATATTAAAGTGTATTTTACAGCAAAAACATTATTTTTCATTCAATGGTTTTCCACCATATTAAAGCCATCCTCCCTCCTCAACATCGCAAGTAGCATTTGCAATGAATTTTCCTATTGCTTTTCTTTTTGTATTAAAGTTTTATTTTCTCATTGCTTATCTATTTTTATTTAATTAACATTAAGCAGGAATCTGAATGTTTATAGAATAATCCATTCACTGTACATAAAAAAAAGAAAATATGACGCCCGAAGTTAATTTCACCTCTGTCCATTTCAAGTGGTGGATAGTGGTGAGAGTTGCTGGGAAATATACGAATATATTCCCGCATTATTGGCAATTAGTTCGGTTTGGTTAAGTGGTCATAATTTTACCTTAAAACATTAGCGATGAAAGAGTAATGGAACAGAGGAAAAATTCTCTCCGGCGCCGGGTTTTCAGCTCTTGTGGATAAAGCATCAGCACGTAGAGCTGAAAACCCGGGTTCAAATCCAGGCGCCGGAGAGAATTTTTCTCCATTCCCTTACTCTTTCATCGTATTATGATGCAGAATATCTGCATGGAAATATCATATGTACTTCGGTACATTAGAATAATATATATGATATGCGTAAATCACTTCGTGATTTAAGACGGCGATTATTCCGTCGGATCCCTACCAACTAGTCACTCATAACGAGTGCACCTCAGCACATGTGTGGACTTCAGTCCTACGTTCATAGACGTCTATGACGTAGTGCAGAGGGCGGCCACTAGAGGGAACCCAAGAGTTGGAACTTAAACTGAGACGATTCTGTCCAACGCCGGGTTGGGTATCCTGTGTGGCTTAACGGATAAAGCATCAGCACGTAGAGCTGAAAACCCGGGTTCAAATCCCGGCGCCGGAGAGAATCTTTCTTCGTTCCATTACTCTTTCATCGTATGATGACGCAGAATATCTGCATGGAAATATCATATGTGCTTCGGTACATTAAAATAATATATATTAAAACACTGAGTTTAGAAAAAAATATTTCAAAATTTTTACCATGTTTCCTTATTAAACTGAAAGCTAGGATGGAGTTTTTAATGTTGCTGTTGTTTTCTAATACCAGGCGTTTGACAATAAAGTCACTTGACCTCCTGCACTCCAATATTTTTCAAAGATATTGTCATGGTCAGCCACTGAAGCACAGATTTTGAGGGAGTTAATGTAGTTTCAGACAAAATATCACATAATTTTAAAAACTGCTAGCCATTCATAATTACTAACTACATTCAAGAAAACAAAGCAAATGTATGAACTTACCTTACAGTAAGTCCATTGCCATCCAAACATTAATTTCAGTGCACTCTAGTGACAGCAAGAGAAAAAAGGATTTCTTAGGACTGAGGTTAGAAAAAAAAACTAAGAAAAAACGTAAATCTCTTTCCTATTGTATGGCCATAAAGATATAATTAATTCATAATGTACAGGTCCAAACGTTTCTAAGCGTGATGTGCCTATCGGGAAACAAAATATTTAAATGGAAAACGCGACCACAAGTGTCTATTTATCGCTATATTGAGTGGAACCAAGGGACGGAGCGTGATATTCAGACATATTGTTAGAACATAAAGAAACAGGTCGCCAAATAAAATGAAAGATTTGATGATAGGTAAAATTAAGGAGTGTATATAAATTACTATTACTCTAACAGAAGCTTTACTATGAACAAGTGGGGAGAGAAACATGGGAACACTCGGAGGGCAATCTATCTGAAAATGGCTCTTAGAAGTACAATATTTATACTACTTACGCCTCAAACAACAACAAAGAACACAAAATATATACCTTAAACAAGACCAACACGTCGTTGTTGTTTCCTCATTTTCATCTTCCGTTGCTAAGTGCTCCAATGATGGTCCAGGCATGGAACCTGGCAAGGATTCAGGCATGGGATCTTCCATCGATGATGCTAGCAGAGGAGTTATCAAGGGATCTCGCATAGGCGCTGGTAAAGGATTTTGGATGGGATCTAGCATGGGCGTTAACAAGGCATTTGACATGGGATCTAGCTTGGTTTCTGGCATGGGAACTGGCAAGGAATCTTGTATCGGAGTTAGCATGGGTGTTACCATTGGAGCTAATATTGGTAATGGCAAGGAATCTGACATGGAAGCAGGCATGGAATCTAATATGGGTGCTGGTATGGGATGTTGCTTGGTTGGTGACATGGGAGCCGGCACGGGATATGGCCTGGGTGATGGCAAGGCATCTGACATGGGTGATGACAAGGAATCTTGCATGAAAGTAAGCATGGAAAATGATGTGGATGTTGGTATGGGATCTGGCTTAGTTGGTGGTATAGGAGATGGCATGGGTTCTGGCAAAGCATCTCGCATGAGTGATGGCAAGGAATCCGGCATGGAAGCAGGCATGGGATCTGGTATGGGGTCTGGCTTGGTTGGTGGCATGGAATCTGACAAGGCATCTAGCATGGGTGATGGCAAGGAATCCGGCATGGGATCTGGTATGGGGTCTGGCTTGGTTGGTGGCATGGAATCTGACAAGGCATCTAGCATGGGTGATGGCAAGGATTCCGGCATGGAAGTAGGCCTGGGATCTGGTATGGGGTCTGGCTTGGTTGGTGGCATGGAATCTGACAAGGCATCTAGCATGGGTGATGCCAAGGAATCCGGCATGGAAGCAGGCATGGGATCCGGTATGGTGTCTGGCTTGGTTGGTGGCATGGAATCTGACAAGGCATCTAGCATGGGTGATGGCAAGGAATCCGGCATGGAATCTGGTATGGGGTCTGGCTTGGTTGGCGAGATGGATTCTGACAAGGCATCTATCATGGGTGATAGCAAGGAATCCGACATGGGAGCCGGCATGGCATCAGACACTGGAGCTAGCATGGGTTCTCGCAAGGAATCTGGAATGGGTGATGGCATGGAAGCTTGTATAGGATCTGGCAGGGGTGCTGTTATTGAATCTGATATAGGTGTTGCCATTGGAGCTGGAATGGGGTATGGCAATGAATCTGACATGGGATCTAATATAGGTGCTTGTATGGGGTCTGGCTTGGTTGGTGGCATGGAAGCTGGCATAGGGACTTCTATGGGTACTGGCATGGGATCTGAATAGGTTGCTGACAAGGAATTCGAAATGGAATCAGACATGGGAACCAGCATGGGGTCTAGCATGGGTCCTGGCATAGGCGCTGACATGGAATCTTGCACTGGTAGTGGTATTGGATCTGGCATGGGAGCTGTCATGGGTCCTGGCATATCATCTGGAATGCCTGCTGGTCTGGGTACTGGTATGGGATCTGGCAAGTATGCTGTCACAGAAGTTGGCATAGGTGCCGGCGTGTAATATGTCTCGTCATCTAGTACGGGACGTGGCCCAAAAAATATATATCTTAAGCAAGACCACCAGGCATTCCTTATTCGGTGCCTACCTTCTGCTGGCATGGAAGCTGGCATGGGTAATGGCATAGGACCTGGCATAGGCACTGATATGGAATCTTGCACTGGTAGTGGTATTGGATCTGGCATGGGAGCTGTCATGGATCCTGGCATATCATCTGGAATTGGTGCAGGTCTGGGTACTGGCATGGGATCTGGCAAGTATGCTGTCACAGAAGTTGGCATAGGTGCCGGCGTGTAATATGTCTCGTCATCTAGTACGGGGCGTGGCCCAAAAAATATATATCTGAAACAAGACCACCAGGCATTCCTTATTCGGTGCCTACCTTCTGCTGGCATGGAAGCTGGCATGGGTAATGGCATAGGACCTGGCATAGGCACTGACATGGAATCTTGCACTGATAGTGGTATTGGATCTGGCATGGGAGCTGTCATGGGTCCTGGTATATCATCTGGAATTGGTGCTGGTCTGGGTACTGGAATGGGATCTGGCAAGGATGCTGTCACAGAAGTTGGCATAGGTGCCGGCGTGTAATATGTCTCGTCATCTAGTACGGGACGTGGCCCAAAAAATATATATCTGAAACAAGACCACCAGGCATTCCTTATTCGGTGCCTACCTTCTGCTGGCATGGAAGCTGGCATGGGTAATGGCATAGGACCTGGCATAGGCGCTGACATGGAATCTTGCACTGGTAGTGGTATTGGATCTGGCATGGGAGCTGTCATGGGTCCTGGTATATCATCTGGAATTGGTGCTGGTCTGGGTACTGGAATGGGATCTGGCAAGGCTGCTGTCACAGAAGTTGGCATAGTTGCCGGCATGTAATATGTCTCGTCATCTAGTACGGGACGTGGCCCAAAAAATATATATCTTAAACAAGACCACCACGCATTCCTTCTTCGGTGCCTATCTTCTGCTGGCATGGAAGCTGGCATGGGTAATGGCATAGGACATGGCATAGGCACTGATATGGAATCTTGCACTGGCAGTGGTATTGGATCTGGCATGGGAGCTGTCATGGATCCTGGCACATCATCTGGAATTGGTGCTGGTCTGGGTACTGGCATAGGACCTTGCATAGGCACTGACATGGAATCTTGCACTGGTAGTGGTATTGGATCTGGCATGGGAGCTGTCATGGGTCCTGGTATATCATCTGGAATTGGTGCTGGTCTGGTTACTGGAATGGGATCTGGCAAGGATGCTGTCACAGAAGTTGGCATAGGTGCCGGCGTGTAATATGTCTCGTCATCTAGTACGGGACGTGGCCCAAAAAATATATATCTTAAGCAAGACCACCAGGCATTCCTTCTTCGGTGCCTGTCTTCTGCTGGCATGGAAGCTGGCATGGGTAATGGCATAGGACCTGGCATAGGCACTGATATGGAATCTTGCACTGGCAGTGGTATTGGATCTGGCATGGGAGCTGTCATGGATCCTGGCATATCATCTGGAATTGGTGCTGGTCTGGGTACTGGCTTGGGATCTGGCAAGGATGCTGTCACAGAAGTTGGCATAGTTGCCGGCGTGTAATATGTCTCGTCATCTAGTACGGGACGTGGCCCAAAAAATATATATCTTAAACAAGACCACCAGGCATTCCTTATTCGGTGCCTATCTTCTGCTGGTAGGTAATTGGAATATGGTGGTGGCATGCGAGCTGGCATGGGAGATGGCATGCGGGCTGGCCTGCGAAATGGCATGTCAAATGAAATGGAAGCTGGCCCACGAAACCTATATCTTAAACGAGACCAGAGGCTCATTGCTCTTGGCGTGGGAGCAGGCATTCCAGTTGGCATGGGGGCTGGCACGGGATCTAGTATGTGACTTGACATGGGAGCTGGAATGATATCTTGCATTGAAGCTCGCATGGGGTCTGGGATTGGTTCTGGCATGGGAGCTGACATGGTTTCTGGAAAAGGTACTGATATGGTATCTTGCATGGGAGCTGGCATTGAATCTATCATGGGAGATGACATAGGCGCTGGCATGGTTGCTGGCCTGCGATTCGACATGGGAAGTAGCCAACGAAATAAATACCTTAAACAACGCCAGCAGCAACTCTTCGTTCTCCTGTCATCTTCTTCTTCTGGTGGGTTCTGTAATGATGGTGCTGGCACGGGTGATGGCACGGGTGATGGCACGTGTGGTGGCACGGGAGGTGGCACGGGTGGTGGCACGGAATGTGGCACGGGTGGTGGCATGGGATCTAACATGTGAGCTGGGATTGGTTCTGTCATGGTAGCTGGCGTGGTTTGTGGTATTGTACCTGGCTTGTCTTCCATGTATCCTGGTAAGTCTGCAAGAAGCAAAATAAACTTGATTGTTATGCATGTGTCACTGCATTCACTTGCTTTCAGTGAATGACATAGACCTAGTAGTAAGGCGAGGATACGTATTCAACTGCATAATTTACTCTCCATTTTCAAGTCATACAAAATCATTTTGTACATGTTTTGAACGACAGTAGTAACGAATATACAAAATTAACTGTACCTTTTTTTCATATTTCAGGCGTTCCTGTGTATATTAACTATTGAGCATGCTATGCAGCATATTATCAGGACTTCATGGCATAAAGCTTCAAATTAGCATACTTGGTAAAAACAATAATAATCTTAATTGTCAGCACATAATATTTTTCTCTTAACTGTACTCGATGGCGGAAATTCCTTGCATATGCAATGTGGATTGGCAAAACCAAAACAATCACACTATGCATTTGTTCCATTGCACTACTGCGCAACAAGAACCATTTCCAAAGATCTATCTACCTGACTTCATCATCATCCATACAAGTTTTAGGTCATGTGGTCTATTAGATCTCATAATAAAGAGTAATTTTCTCTCAAACTCTTTATGGGGCTTCCCAGAAATCTTTTCCCCTAAGATAGATAGTGAAGCATAGCTTTTGGGATTCTGTGGGATCTCATACATCGCAAACGTCTCATGCAATTGTTCTCATATTTTGTATGAAATTGAGTATTGATTACAGGCCGAGTTCTTCCATTACTTCATCGCTGCGCTTATGGTCTCATTTTTATATAATACTGTTCTTCGCATAAATCTTATTTCATTAGCTGTTCTTTCCCCTTAATATATTTGCCTCACTACCGTAAGTCCATTCCTGTGGAGTAACGGTCACCTCGTTTGGTCGCGAAATCAAGTGGTCCGAGTTCGAATCCCGATCGGGGCAAGTTACCTGGTTGAGGTATTTCCGGAGTTTTCCCTTAAGGGAATAAGAGCAAATGCTGGGTAACTTTCGGTGCTGGACCCCGGACTCATTTCACCTGGATTATCACCATTTCATTCAGACGCTAAGTAACGTGAGATGTTGATACAACGTCGTAAAATAACTCAATAAAATAAAAAGAACTGCCATAACTGAGTACAGGGTTTGTTGAAGTCGTATTCTAGTGCTTTTCTGTACCAGGGAAGGTTTCATTACTCTATTGATCATTTCCATAGTCTTGGAGTGTTTTACAGTTTTGCTCATTATTCTAAATAATTATCAAATGTTAATTTGTAGCCAATATATGTAATATCATTTGCTCTTTCTAAAATTTTGTCTTCCAAACATATTTTACTAGGGACAAGCTATTTTCGCCAGAAGGCGAAACTTTCTTTTTCTGTATTATTTCCATGTTATATTTTGCAATGATATTTTACTAATGTACTGAGTATTGTAGATCATTTTCTGTAGGTGCTATTAAAACTAGGTTATCCACAAATATTAATTAACATATTGTTAAATATCTGTTTATCTCCAACTCTTTAAATCGCATGGCTCTCCATTCCTGAATAATTTTTTTCGTGTGCATTATAAACAGAAAAAGAGAAACACCGCAAATCCGTTTCACTCCTATGTTAATTTCGAGCCATTCTGAGGTCGTGTTATTCATTTTGTCTAAAATTAAATTTATCCTACCTGACTTAAAAATCCCATAACCACCTTCTCCTGTTTCACTTATTCTCAGTTGGCATCTCTTTTGATAAGTTTATTCATACACACTAACATCTATGATCGTATCACGTGTGTAGGATCTTTGGGTATATCTGTAGGCCATGGACTTTTGTTCTGACTCTGTTTTTATTGTCGTGTGTTATAAATGGCTTGTGTTCATGTAATTGATTTAGATTTTATTTTAATGTTCATGATATTGGTGATTAAGGGTGTTATGAATCATGATATGCAAATTTCCAATCCAGTATATGCCTTCGTGACTGAGGGAAACCATGAAAAACATGAGTCAAATTGGCTGGGCACGGAGTTTTAACCCAGAATTTTTCGAATATGGGCCTAAAACATTACCAGTTTTCTTTATTGCTTATCCATTTTTGTAATTTTATTGTTAGTTACAATTATAACAATAAACGTTACATTACAATAGACTATTAGGTCATGCTGTGTTGTGAAATACTGTCCAGTTGTGCAATTAAACGGTCTTCGGAGTAAACTTTGTTACTTAATCTTTCATCCAGTGTTCGCACTATGTAAGTTTTCGGGGCACTGTACTGGAATGTGACGCTTTTTAGATCGTAATAATGGTGAGGGTATACCTTGCACCAAAATATATGACGGTCTTTCTTCCTGGAATTGTAAACCCTCGTAAATCCCTATCTTCTTAACCCTTAGGCGCGTGGCATAAATACAATGTGATAATGACTTCAGGAATTGGCAACTCAGCTAAATTTTATATAAGTGTCTATCTGTAGCATACAAGAGACGTCTAATTTGGGTCGGATGAGATCGGTCGAGATCGGTCGCGCTGTGAGGAGTAGAAATTTTCAGGTGTAGCTAGCTATATTGTATGTCGAGTTCTTATTGGCTACCATCGACTAATGTGTGATTCGGAGACAAATAGAAATGTCGCTCTCAAACATTCCATGTGACGTCATAGAGAGGTCGGGCTTCGCGATCAGCTGTATGCTCTGTGCTATTGAAGAGAGATAAACGTTTCAATTTCGATTATAAAGTAATTCATTTCACTTATAGAATTAGTTACAAAACACTTTGACATTTCGACGGCTTAGTGTCAAAGGACACTATCGCCAAAAATCGACTTTCTGAATTATTTGTAGTATCATGTTGTACAAAGTAGCCTTTATAATAGTGTGAAAGTAATATGTCTCTACAAGTAATAGTTTTTTTTTTGTTTTTTTTTTTGTTTTTTTTTTTTTTAAGATAGTGTTGTGTTAATTTAGACAGATGCTGAGTGTCAAACAACACTATCTAGACTTAGTTTTCTTTGACAATAATAAAATATAAACTAGAAGAACACTGAGTTGAGATAGTGTTCTTTGTCTCTAAATTATTTAACATTTCTAAGATTTTATTGGTGACATTTCCTCAGAACATACAACCAAGAATGTAATACAATCACCATACTGTTTATTGTTAAAGATTTGATAATTTTTTTTATTAATAGAACACGCATTCTTAAATCAATTCAGTTTGTAAGAAGTTTACAGTTTGTAATAAACGTTCTATATCTGGACTGTACACCTTAATCAAGGTAACAGGGTTGATGAATTGGTATTAAATGATAAAACATAGGTAGCACAGTAAGCCTAAGGTTGCGGTGCATCCGGATCAATGATGAGCCCAAATGTTGGGGGGAGGGAAATTCAGGAATGCTAATGTTCAGACAGAAAACCTTTCATATTAACGTCATATTTTCAAAAATAATTTTAATATAGCTTTTCATAATCCCAGAAAGCATCAATGCAATAAATGTTATAAATATGATCACATGTCTGAACTTAAGAAGATAGAAACGGAGGCAGTTCGTCAGTCCCACATTGAAAGAAAGGAAGCAGCTCAAGTAAAAGAAAATTACAAAATTATGGCATCTGTGAACGTTCTTTACTTTTTTTAATTTTATTTCGAAGCTGTGCGCTACAATCCAAGTTTTAAAATGGAATGAGTGTTTTATAAACGTAGATTAGCTGTAGGCCTATATAATTTGACCGTGTATGCTGTAGCCAACAGAACAGCACAAAATGTTATATGAAACGAGATAATTGCAGAAAGGGAAGCTGCAGTAGTACCATCACGTCTCTTTGCTCAAATGAAAAAACTGCAGAATGGTAAAAGGTTCTATTTCATGTTCGATACTTGTGGAGGAATGTGCTTATATCAACCATGCTCCTCTACGCTGCGAATGTTTTTGACATACCTCAAATTGAACATATTTTTTTTTAACCAGGACATTCACAAATGGACACAGTCCACGCGAACATTGAAAAAAAAAACAACCAAACATACAGAAATATTTGATCCATCAGGGTGATACACTATACTTTAAGCTGTATCAAAAATAGAAGTGAAACAGAGTGATTTAATTATGTAAGAGAAATTCAGAAGACATTAATAAAGAACAAGAAAGTTGACACTAACAGAAACATTGTAAGATGGCTGGATATAGTGTGGTTCCAGTATCGGAAAAGTAACAGTGAACACTTATTATTTAAATACAAGTATGATGAAGAATTCCAAAAATTCAATGTACAAAGCAAGATTACACTTGGATTTAGGCTGGATAATCGTCAGCTTAAACCAAAGCATCAAGGAGCACTAAAAATATACAAGATTAGAAAATTAAAAATCTATTGCAACTGTGTAAACAGAATATTTTACCAGGAAATTACCAATTCTTTTACAATAGTTTAAAAATGGAGAACAGAAAATCGTAATATAAGATACAGTACTCAAAATGAAGAGCAATGAGTGATTATAAAATTAAGAGGAAATTTCAAATTTTTATATGAGAGGTGTAGATATTGATACTATTCAAAACATAAAATACTGAATCAAATATAATATATTCATATTATAATTTTATTCTATGTCATTTAGGGCACAAATTCTGAGTTAAGTGTGTGTTTTCTTTTCATTACGTGCAGACAGACTTTTAAATGAACTGAATTTGTAGAATTCATTATTTTTTAAATAAATTGATCATTAATTGAATAACTTTTTCGTCCAAACCCTCATCAGCTGTGGTATATTAAAGTAACATTAGCAATATTTAAAAACACTGATGTTCTAAAATGCAATGTAAAAATGAAGATAACTTTGCTCTTTTATTATTTTATAAATGCACTGTTAAAATTATTATTTCAGATAATAGTATAAATTGATCTAATAATGATAATATTATGCTTTTATGCTGCGTAAATAATATTAACTGGTATTTTTATAATCTTACTGATATGTTCTAAGTTTAGATAATATTCCTTTATGAAGAAGAAGAAATTGATATTTGCTGCTCACCACAATAATTAAATTTATTAATTTGCATTGTCAAATAGCTATAATTTTTTATTAAAATGTTTAAATTCAATATTTTGGCATTTATTTTTAACACTGTCTACTAAATTGAAAGCTTCGTTAGTAACAAAGAACACTATCTCCAAAATGTGTTAATTTTTAAGACAATACTAAAATATTTATAGAAAATATGTACTGTATTGTATTGTCTTTAGGTTTATATTTGATATATATACAGTATATATGATTTAAATTTTATCAACATATCTCTTAAATTAAAGCAGTAACAATAAAATGTACACAATTAAACTGTTTTTTGCCTCCCCTGTAAAGTTGTGATTTTGGAGTTAGTGTCCTTTGACATTAGGCGTCGATTTATTCTAAGTCTCAGATATTGTGTTTCTCTTGAAATGAATAGGTGTAGTGGTATAATAAGTGTTACATACATTTGTACGCCAATTGCTTTTAGACCTACACTTCTAAAATGTATCTTATTTATAATTAATAAGTAATGATTGCACAATAAAACATTAACGATTGTACTGTTGGGTCGAGTGAAATCAGTCGCGCATGTGTGATTTTGGTTCGATGCTTGTTTCCTGCATGTAAGGTTCCTATATTGTACTAACATAATATGAATATCCCCACAAAAAATTGATTAAATCCAACATAAATAATTAATATAAGAACATCATTAATAGTATGTTATGAAATACCATATAGGTCACTCACCATTTAAATCCAATCTACAAATGAATGTGTAGATACCAGTTTTTCACTTTACACTGCTGAACTGTACATCACTGTATATAAATCTTGCCACCCATAGATAATGTCAGGATAAAATGAATAAACTGTCTTATGAAGAAACGAATTTAACAAATACAATATTACTAAATAACAAACAAACAACAACACTAAAGAAACATGAACTGTACATATATTTTATTGATCTGTTTCCTTTCTTTGCAAAAGTGACAGAGAAATATTTAGAACTTCTTTGCGGATTGGCTTGCTCATATCAGATTTGTTTTTGTATTTCTCTTTTGTTCAAAACGGTCAGTCTGTCGAATAGTCTATCTCTGGTTAATTTCATGAGAGTTGATATGTCTTTGTTTAGTCTTCTTGTTTTTTTTACAGTGTAGGTATATGTGCTTTAGAGCACTACGTTGCATCCGTTCTATGTGCATATTAATATCTATACCACAATTATTTCCTACGGCAGCAGGCCCAACACACTACGTTCTTCATGCAGTAGTAGTAAAATATTAAAAAAATAATGATAATTCAGTATCACCTGTTAAATACTGAAGGATTCCTACCAAAAGTTTAGCATAAGTGTTCTCGTCATTTTCTGTGTGAAGAACTCGTAAATACTTGTATGTTACTGCCTGCTAGGTTAAATCGTTTATTTTATTCCTAATGTTCTTACTCCATACTTTTTCGATGTGCCAGGTGTAAAACAAGCGTTTATCGGGAGGGCCCATCGCAGTTACCCAAGCTTTATACAGTGCGATCCAAAAGTCCCTCCGCAGCTCCATTAGTTGTAGTAATCCTGTAGACAGCTGGTACGTAATCTTGTAGAAAGTTGACATTTTCCCATTAATTCCGGTTTGACAACCTCACATCCCCAGTCAATCATATGCTTAGCGGCCAGTGCTGCCACTTGAATTCTCTGCCTGGTGGATTCTCGGCTGCACCGTGGCTACAGAAGCACTGCGGAGAAACTTCTCGCTCGCACTGTAGTAATATCTATTGCCCAGGCACTTGGAAGTTCTTCATTCGCCTTCTAGCTTCCCGGTATAATTTAGAGTCCTAATCCAAAAAATTTGATGCCAAAGCTGGACATTTTCGTAAACCTTTATAAAATTCTTCTTTCATGTCACTCATGAAGATTTTGTGGCCAGGATACCAATTTCTTGTTTAACACAATTAAAAAACAAAAGATAGCACATTTTCATCTGTCCTATTAGATATTAAGAAAGTCCCTGGAAATCCCTGATTCATTTCATCAACTGTCATTATTGCGATAAGTTGAAATCCATAATCACCCATACCATGGGTAGGCCCTACCATCAATAATTGAGGGGTTTGCCGGAAAAAGGGCGTATACGTCAATATGGCTAAATGAGATACATGCAATCTAAGATTTTAAAACGCACCTGAATAAAATGTTATACAAGCATGCAGCCCTGTCCTGCAGGTATGTACAGTACAATCAAAACAAAATTCCGCTATTATAATTAGCGAATTATTCACTACATTTTAAACCGTTTTTCCGAAGAAGGGCATATAGGTCTATCCGCCTTTCTTCCGGCAAAGCCCTCAATTATTACTTTCTCTGAGCCATATGTTTTTTAAATTTCTCCCTGGGCTTTGTATTATAAGAACAAAATCTTCTTCTTTCAAAAAATGTGCTGTCATGTCAGGAGCAGTTCCTTGTGGCTTATAATCAGGGAAAGGAAGTTCATGCCCTAAAAATGTGAAGAATATGTATGCATTTATGCCGTAAAAATTGTTGATAAATATGCTACAAAGTATTCATTATCAGTCTGAGATTATTTTAACAGAATAATAAGGTATAGGTAACTTACGTTTAGTCTATGGATTTTGAAATGCTAGCCTCATTGCTGAATGTTCCATTTATGCTGTTACAGTTCACAACTAAGCAGTGTCGTATGTTTTCTGTTGTCATTCTTTGCCTGTTGTCTCTCAGCATAGCTTTGTAGCGCGATAAATTTCGTTCTACGTCACAAGAAGTAAGAAGGGCTTGCACAAAAGCTGTGAGCTGTTCTACAGAACATTTTGTTGGTTTTTGGGGTGTTTTTCCTTCGAGAATATCTTGAATTTCTTTAAGTTGATAATATCCAGGGTTTTTGGAAAGAATATTTGCTGTTTTCTCATTCACTTTATCTCCTACATTTTTTTGGAACTGATGTTAAACTGGATATTGTTCTATCGAAATCTGCTCAAGACTGCAGTAAAGGAATACTAATTGCTAACTCAAGAGGCTCCCTATGGGGGCGCCATCGTTATGTTCAAAATTCATAAACATAAATTAGTCGTGTTTACAAGGTTACATACTTTTAAAAATGAGGGAAAGACAAATAAACATACATAATAAGCAGGTTCCCTGCATAAATGTTAAAATATGATGCTTTTATAAATAGAGGCAAAATATGCACATTAATGCACAATAAAAGTAATATAATTGTATTCAGAAATGTGTGGTTCATGTAGATAATCTTTCAGCATATTCAAACAATGATAGAGAATAAATATGCAAATACATGAACTTCCTTTCCCTACTTATAATACAGAATACACCGATGACTGCTTTCTGTAACTTCCTGTATCCAGCATTACGCATCCCCTCTTCCGAAAGATTGAAGGCTTTCTCAGTATTATACAGTCCTTTTTAGTTAAGAGATGTACTGTTTCTAAACTGGATTCTGTGACAGAGTCTCGTATCTCATTCAATATGGTGTCAAATGGTATCTTGTTAGCTATCTTACTGGCTGTTTCCAGGCGCTGAGAAGAAGAGAGAAACAAATGGCCAAGGTCACTTCCATGCCCAACATGTGTGTCCGTAAATTATAACTTCCAACTCTCTTATTTTCATACTGGCCGGACAAAAAGCATTAATTTTTGCTGCCCTGTATTTGTATATATGCCTTTGTCTGTTTCACGTAGGCATGTAATACTCAACTGTGGTAACAGGAAAAATAGTGATGCTTAATGTTACTTGCTGTTTTCTGACACGCTCTAACTTACTGTATATAAAGTTTTCTCTGGTCTCCACTTCTGTGTTTTTCTTCCATTTATGAACTTCTTCTAAGTTTAGAAATGTTTCCGATTTAGTTGTGATATATTATGAATTTCATTATAATGTTTGAATCATTCATATTTGGTTGATTCATATGAACAAAGAGAGCAATGATGTTTTGATACATTCTTACGCGTCACTGCTTCTAACTGATGCACCTGACTTTCGTGTTATTTCAGAGTTTGTTTTCTTGATTACTGAGCATCACACATTTCACATTTAAAGATTTTGTCACTTTTAAACCTATTATATACAATATTATGTTTTTTTTTTTTTTTTTTTTTTTTTAATTTCATGCCTTTTAAGATTCTTCACATGATTGAACTGCGCGTCATAATAATCGCACTTGAAGGACTTGCTTACTTTCACAACATGCTTTACTTTCTTATGAGTTTGTACATTACGTTTATAAGAAAACTGAGGAACCACAAAACTTACATAAAAAGTATGGTTATTACTAGTTACATTATATCAATACACATCTAAATAGCACAAATAAATAGAGAAACAAATTTAACAAATTACAGAAAAAACACAGACAATTCTATGAGATTTCGAAGGCTGCCGCCAGGATGATGGCATTGGCCTACACGATATAGACCACAGTCTAATACGCGTATATATACACATACACGAGATGGCTCTTACAACGGCAGACGACCGATCTCGACCAATCTCTCCCGACCCAATCAGACACGCAGAAATTGAGACTCCTGTTTGCTACAGCTAGACGCTTGTAAATTTTACCCCTTGCTCGTTTCTACAGTTAAGTGGTGAAAGGTGTGAAGGAAGGGCGTCATGTTTTGGAGCAAAGTATAAATGTAAAGGTGTCGGCTTTATATGCAATGGAGTCATTCCACGTCAGACCGGACAAATTTTTGATCTCATATTTTTAGAATTGTTTGAAACTTCTTGTATGCTTTCTAAGGGTAAAAATAAGAGACCCATATTATTTTTCTTGGCCCCAGTTCTGGTTATTTTGAGATCTATACAGCATCAAAATTATTGAAAAATTGTACACATTGGCATATACAAACATTCGTTTCTCCCATTATGTGTATCGTATGAAATCGAGGTTAGTTTCATTTGGAAGGTTAAATATCAGGCTTTTAGCCTGTGTATAATCACTTTCCATTTTTATGTATTCACAGTACTTTATGCCATAATTATTATATAGGTTAATTTTGTTGTTCATAATGTTAGCAAACTTAGAACACCATTTTTAAATTATCAGCATGTTCTCCATTTAATTATGTGTAAGTAGACCAAAATTTCATAGTGGAAAAGCAATAAATGACAGAGTAAAAAAATACTAAATAAATACGCGCATAGAGCTCTGTTGCGCTCTTAATCCCTTGTAGCGGCACACTGTTAACTGTTGGCTGAAGTCTGGCATGCGACATCACACTGGCGACTGTCAGTCCTCTTTGTTTATGTCTGGAGAAGATTGGCTGGGATATACAATACCATACCTAATCCAGGTCCAAGGCGGAATGAATTCTCTTCAGTTTGTTCCGAGATTTTCAAACGTTAGGGCATTAATAACACTGTACTATAGTATTACCGCGAGTGTGTGTGGCGTAGTTTCTGTTATTGTTTTTAGTTGGTGCAATTAGTGTGTAGGCTAATCACAATGAGTAATAACAGAACCTAGACATGATCAGTGTTTTAATCCTTTCAAAATAAGCAATCATAGTCGTAGGTTTAAGAAAGGGAAATTAAGGTGCGTGACTTCCAACATGCTTAAAAATTGAAAATGCAACACATTAAGTTGTCGTACAATCTTAGGATTTGTGAAAATTGTCGTAAGAAAATTTTGTTAATGTCAAATATTAGTGAATCAAGTGCTGTTCAAACCAGCAGTGTTGATATCTTAGGCGGTTCTAGTGTCCAGAACATTGAAGAAGAAACAACAGGCAATTCGGAAATTGATAAATAATTCAGAGGTGTCAGAGGTGTCAGTGACGGACATTGATAATTTTAATGAAAGTTTGATGTCAAGGGTGAGACATCAATTAAGAAGAAGAAATTATCACAGAAGAATTATCCCTAACAGAAATATCAGAAAATAAAACAGACACATAAGGAAAAGATTTTTCGCGTTGAGAAAAAAGGAAGTAGAAACAACACCAGATGAGAAGAGTAGCGGTGACATAATTAATAAGCTACCAGAGTGTTTCGGAAACACTATTGACTTCTGTCAATACTATATATTTGAAGAGTGGTCATACAGTAAAATTAGGGAACACTGTGATGCATCTAATCACATGATCAGTGTTGCAAAAAACTTAGCTGCAGAGAGGGGAATTCTCTCAAATCCAGAATCTAGAATTGGATAAACTTTAGACACATCCATAGTGGAAAAAGTACTTAATTGACCATTACACTAATAATGATATAAGTCGCATCATGGCGAGAAAGTAAAACTTCGTTTCTGTAAAAGAAGATGGCCACAAAGTACAGAAACAGAAAAGATTATTGTTATCAGATTTAAAAGAAACATTTTGAGCTTTTAAGGTTAAATATTGAGACATACAAATTAGTTTTTAAAAATTTGCGGAACTAAGACCAAAACAATGTGTGCTTCCTGGAGCTAGTAGTATTCATTCAGTCTGTATGTGTGTGGTCATCATGAGAATATAAAGTTGTTAATTGATGGTGGAAACATTGCGAAATTAACAGCCAATCTACGACTGAGAAATTACAAAGATATGATTTCACAGATTGTATGTAACCCTGTACCCCTTAAATTTTATTTTTGTTCCTTCAATCGAACAAAAAATTTGACAAATAAAAAACATCAAGGTTAAATTTCCTTTATATTTGTCCTGTTTGAAGTGGAATGACTCAATGAAGATATTTGGTGGCCAAGGAGGTGGAACTCCATGCCGAAGATAACTCCCAGATCTTGTGAGAAGAAAGTAATTATAGAGGATTTCACGTTAAGAAAAAAGCATTGATTATAGGCCTATGGGTCTTGCCTAATACGAGCGCTCCAAAAGTCGCTCACATTAAAATTATGGTGTCTATATTGAGTAATGCAGTTGGAAAGTGCTATCGGCTACCGCATCATGGGTATTAACAGCAACAAACCTTGTCGTCATTGTGATGTGTATGTATACACTGACGCTTGCAATAGTTCTTTGTTTATTGCTCGGCAAACATGTCGTTTTCCAAAGAGCAACGAGGTTTCGTTGTTGAACATTATTTTTCCAGTCGTCCTTGTACACGTGTTGTAGACGAATTTCGTAGGAATTATCCGGATGTGGTAGTGCCCAACAATTCGACCATAACGAGAGTAATCGTCAGTTTCAGGGAATGTGGATCAGTTGCAGACAAGAAGAGAACTGGGAGACCGGCCATTTTAACTCCTGCTAAACTGGCTGAGGTGAGAAATGTGATGGAGCGTTCGCCTTCAAAACGTTCGCGGAGACTCTGAGCTCCACTCTTAAGAGTTCATGTGGAAGTGCTCAGAGAGCGATGAAGCGGTTACATTTTCGTGCTTATCATGTACGCAGTGTTCAAGAATTCAAGGAGCCTAATAAACAAAATCGCGTAGTGTACTGTAGCTTACATGGTTGCGGTCATTAGTTGACAACCATGGAATTGCAGAGCTTGACCGTGTGTTCTTCACAGGTGAGGCGTGGTTTCACCTTAGTGGTTACATGAACAGTCAAAACTCTCGAATTTGGTCCACCGAAAATCCACATGTGTTCCATGAAACCCCCTTACACTCTAAAGAAATTGCAGTGTAGTGTGCCGTTTCACGTCGTCGTATAGTGGGCTCCACTTTCTTTGAAACTACAGTGCCCAGTGTTGTGTACATAGATATCATTATACAGTTTATTGCGCTTCTTGACAGTGATGAATGTGATTGTTGGTTCCAGCAGGACAGTGCCATATGTCACACATCTAATGAAACCATGCAGTTTTTGCGCGAGCTTTTGGGTGAGCGTATCATTTTTCGAGGATTGTAGCGTCCATGACCTCCTATTTGACGTCCCCAGATTTCTTTATGTGGGGTTATCTTAAAGGAAGGGTATACAAAAACAGACCGCACACTCTGGAGGAACTAAAGAGTACTATAACAACGGAGATTAACAACATCAGTGTACGCGTGCTCAAAAAAGTGGCCGCAAACATGATAAAAAGAGTTCGTACATGCCACTGTAAGTATAACACGGTACATGTCATGAACTGGATGCGCGGTAGCAAACTCTGTCTCTGGCGTCAGCCGTTGTACAGACCGCTTATTTAGTCCTGACAGCTCAGCGACGCGAAAGAGGGGAAAAGTTCCGGAGTAGAGATAAGGGCGAGCGGTCGGTAAAGGAATGCAGTACAGCTTAATTGTACTGGAAACATGCCGCTCCACCGCACGCATGACATCCCGATCGCTTCGAAGGCAAGCGAATGAATAACCCATACACCCCTTGGCGTAACTAAATGGATTCGCCTGATCTAGGCGCACATCTCCGGCGACTGTCAGGACTAAATAATCGTACTGTACACTCCAAGTGGCGGGGATTACCAGTCTTACAGTAGTTTGAGGGTTTGAGTGAAAATTGTTTGTTTTTTGTGTTTGTAAATAGTGATTGTACATATTTTTGTGTTAGGTTTAATAGAGCTACTTCATTCTGTACATACAAGTAAGTTTCATCATAAGGTCATTTGTTTTAATAATAATTTCTGGAAAATGTTAATATAAATAATGTTTATGCTATCTTTCTCAGCCAAAATATGTCCTACGACCGTATATTGCATAACTGAAATATAAATTTAATTGGTCTAGTTCTAAGGACTAACATTATGACGTACTATTGAAAGTAGCTATTGCGAAAACAAAACAAGAAAAATTCCTTTTGTATGCGCTATTGCTACCTGCTCAAACAGCCTACAACAAGGATTTCTGCCCGCGCGAGTATCACTTTCCACAGATTCCCTAAATAAGATGTGCGTAGGAAAAGATGGGCATATTTGTGTAAAAGGGAAGATTCTTTCAATGAAGAAAACGCAACAGTCTGATCTTATCATTTTGGTGAAAATTATTATGAAAGGGATCTTAAAACGGAGCTTCCAACTTTGAAACATAAATGGATATTACGTGAATGAGCTGAACCCCATCTAAATAGGCCTATACCGAATTCTAATCCCGAATCAAATAATGATCCTTCAGAACGCCGGACCCAACGCATGGAGAGGAGAAATAACAAAAAGATCCTAGAAAATGTGTTGGATTCCAGCGTCTCGAACACGGGAGAAAATTATTGTCCTGCAATTAATAATGGAAATGAACAAGTGTTCACTAATCCTAGTATCTCTGACACGAAAAAATTAATATTTTGAAAAAAAAATTGTTGAAATCCGAAAATGAGATGCTTTCGGACCAAATTACAGAGCTAAAAGAAACTTTGAAGGAATTAAAACATGAAAATATGCACTTAGAAGCCCGTATTAAGACTTTTGAAAATGAAAGTATTAAATTATCCTCCATTTTCAGTCCTCAAAAAAATCAGTGTTAATAACTAGAAGAGCAGTAACTTGAAGGGGGAAAAAGTCGAAGATGTTGCTGTAGCAGTCACGTTACGAGCTCTGTCTAAAACGCCTATGATTTTAAAAGACAACTTAAATATCCATTACCTTCTCCTCGAACATTACAAAGGCATCTCTTCACCATAAAATGCATGTAGGTTTGATCTCTTTTAGTTTTGAGATCTTAAAATATAATATAAATAATACGATTGACATGGAAAAAGACATAATAATAATAATAATAATAATAATAATAATAATAATAATAATAATAATAATAAATGCAAGTGCAGCATAGCATTTCTTACGACAATACATTTGACTGTTTAGCAGGCTTGTGTACCCACGGGGCGTGAAACGCTCGCGTCAATTTAAAAATATCGTGATTGCTCCACGCCAGTTCCTTCTTGCTGGAAAGCGTGGTCCGTTCACACGGAAGGACAAAGTAGTCAGTCGAGACGTAGCCATGGTTAGTTGCTGAAGAATGTATGGCAGGGATCGGAGAAAATGTCATCGTGATCATTAGCAATAGTGCTGTCGAAGGGGCAGCGCAGTAAACTGTCTTTGCTTCACTCTCTCCCTTCCAATCAACTCCCCTACAACTCCAGTACACAGACATCTATCAGTGGATACCTGATTATATTAGATTGTTTCTTTCTCAAAACCTTCAACGTCTGTTCGGAAACGTGTGTTTAAGGAAGAATGGGAGGAACAGTAGGTGTGCATATGGTGACAATGTAGACGCCTCTTCTGTTCTAAAATTATAATAGACACTTAAAAATCAAACATCTAGCGACATTACGACACGTCATAAGATTATCACGAAATCATAGGTAAGCATGAACATATCCAATGTAATTGTAAACGGAAATGTATGCAGTAGAAAATAAGTATAAAAATAATTTTCTTTTCGTAGGGCTAGACGGAGTCAAGCAATTAAAATATAGAAGAACGAAATTCAAATAACAATTCCAGTATTAAATTATGATGGAACAAACTGAGTGAAAGGGAACTCCATGCAAGTTATATTATTGCTTTGGAAATCGCAAAATAAGGAAGGGGGGCTATCAATTAATTTCAAGAAAATAAAATACATGGTTGTGGGTAGTCGCAGCAAGGTAAATTTAGATACTGGGGATACACAAATAGAAAATTCTGAATCATTCAAATATTTGGGTGTTACCCTCAACAGTCAGGCCAAAAGTGATGAAGATAATAATAAGATTGGCCAAGGAAAGCGGGCCATAAGACAATTAAATACACTCCTGTGGAATGACAAGGTAACAAGGAAAACTAAGACAAGTATATATAAAACTATAATAGAAAGTATATGTACCAATGGATCTGAAACTTGGGAAATGAGAGACAGGATGAAGAAGAAATTGTTGGCTCTAAAAATGGATTACTGGCGCCGTAGTTGTCAAGTTTCGAGGATGGACCACATTAGGAATCAGGATGTCCGAAATATAATGCAGGTATCAGGAGATATCTTACAATCAGTGGAAACTAAACGCCTGATATGGTATGGGCATCTCCAGAGAATGTCAGCCGACCGCTGGCCTAATAAGGTCTTCAACTGGACTCCCCCGGAAAAAAAGAGAAGAGGAAGGCCAATGAAGAAATGGAGCGAGGAGGTTCAGGAGGATATGGTCTGCAGGGGTCTACAAATGGGCGATTGTCAAAACCGGAGTACCTGGAAGTTGAGAAGCGGGAGACGGCGACAGCCGTAAAATTACTCGCAATACATACATACAAATCGCAAAATCATTGAAGTGCTAAAATAAAAGACAATTCATTAAAACATGTCAGAATAAAGTTGCTAACATTATTTGTCCCGAATAATCTGATGTTTTTAACAGTATGAAATTATCCACACAGACATTACAAAGGAGGATAAGGGATATTGAAACACTAGCTGAACGAGAAATAAAATCAAAGATGCATGAACAGTGGTCTAATCTCTCGTTTCAGGTGAAAACACAGATATTGATGCAGTATAAATGACAATGTTCATCCGCGGAGTTACGAATTATCTCTCTGTATAAGAATATTTGCTCGATGTCATTACACTCGAAGGAAATACAATAAGAGAAAAGTTATGCCAAGCATGAAGAAAATATATAGAAGAAACGAATCTGAACAGAAAGTAATTAGTATCTATAGTAACATACGGGACTCGAAATACGACTTTAAAAAAGTCTACTAGGTGGACTAACGTGATATTAAGAGAGCTGGAAATAAGTGAGGACATTAAACGTTGTCATTGTATAACACACCAGACTGGCTTAGAATTATTTAAAATGCTCTCCATAGAAAATATCTATAGTATTATCATAGGTTGCCTGCCGCGACCCTACATAGCCGCTATGTTTGTCTCTACATTCGATATATTTCCGAACAATTTTTTTCTGAACGAAAACTTGTAAAATCTAAACAAAGATCGTGACTAGCAGACGAAAATTTACGAGTTGTATTAAGACTGGCAATTTGTGAAGTATTTTCCTAGGTTGTTGTAGCACAGCAAACATAAAGGTGAAATACAATACAATCTGTTCATCTATAAAACAATATTGTGTAGTCTACGTCAGATGATTGGGTTGAGAGTCCGCCACTGG
Source organism: Periplaneta americana (assembly GCF_040183065.1). NCBI lineage: Eukaryota > Metazoa > Arthropoda > Insecta > Blattodea > Blattidae > Periplaneta > Periplaneta americana. The sequence goes on from NC_091129.1 coordinate 38,836,809, forward strand.
GATCCGAACGGAGTGCTCTATACTCCTCGACTAATATTATATCTTACGTACTGCGGCTTGCGTCCAGTGATGTCATCGCGAGTACAAAATTGCCGACGGCTGGGTTATATGTTCAGTTTCAGCGAATGAAATCGTTTCTTGCAAAGAAGAAAACACAAGAGAAGGAGATGGTGGGTTAGGCAGTGGACACTACAACGCAAAGCTTTGGGAGCTTGAAGATTTATTGAAGGAGAACTTAAAAATCATCCTGAGGATTTCAAAAATTCGTTAAGAATGACAGAGGTACAATTTGAAGATTTGTTTGAGCGAGTTCGACTTCTTATAACAAAATATGACACAAAAACTGTATGAAACAAACAATAACTGCCAAAACAGAACTAGAATGTCACTTGAAATAGTTTATTTTCATTAACCAGGCAGCTTTAGGTTTGTAGATCTCATCGGTAGACTTTTCTGATCTCTCACTCTCAGAAATTTTCCTCATTTCCTGGCAAAAAACTTTTCAAGTCTTTAAATTTCATTATAAATTCCTTCGGTCCAAATGTTGGTATATTTAGGGTAGCAGACATTCGTTTATCCGCTGCTGCTTGTTTATCACGATCCCGATACTCGCCCAATGTTGGATTGTACAGAACATGTTTTATTTGATACCTATAGTTCTAAAAATTGTATTGTATCACTCTTACTAAATCTAAAAACAAAGCTAACAAGACATCTTGCTTCACTAAAGCCAGGCGGCTTACGACTGAAAATCAAACATGTTTGATCCCGTCACGACCGAATCGTGAGCTTTTGACGTCACCGGCAAGCTTACTACACCGCGTTCACATGGATAGTGGCTTACGAAAGCGTACTTGACAGAAGCGTTTCACGCCCCGTGGGAAATGATGATACGCATTCTTATAGATAATATTTTACGATCCGACAGCGCAGTAACCCCTGCCATTCTTCATACTGCTGTATATGAATTGAAGAATATGGGCCTAAGGATGAGAGGATTCGTAAATGACATGGGGCCGTGTAATATGTGGATTCTGTTAAAGTTGGGTCGTGTCCAAAATAAAACCCAATTTCAGAATACTAACGTTCCTGAAATAAGTATATGGGCTTTTTGTGATGTGCCACATGCGCTGAAATTCTTAAGAAACGATCTTCTTGATAGTGGTTTTGAAATTTGTGAATGAGAATACATTTTTAAAACTTCTGAATTACAACAAAAGAGATCTGAAATACACATACAAGATACAAAATGATCATTTAACTCTGTGTGGAATGGAGAAGCAAAATGTAAGAAAGGTCGCAGAAGTTCTTTCTAATACAATATCCAAAACCATTTTGCACCTTATTCCCGAAGAAAAGCATGTATCAGAATTCATAAAATGTGTTAATGATGGATTCGATGTGTTGAACTCTAGCCAGCCACTAAATATAATTTAAAGATCATCTACGGCATAGAAACTGAAAAACAGGATCAAGTTTAAGATTAATTATTTCAATTGTTCAACTTAATGCGTGTAGTGGTAAGAAAGTTATTTTGCCATTTCAGAAAGGATTTTTGATTTTTATAAAGAGTGTTCGAGGTCTGTTTGAGGAACTGAAGAGAGACAACTACAAGTATCTTATGACATCTAGATTAAATCATTTCCGTCAGTAGCTAGCTGTTTCCAGCAAGATAGACCTATTCTTATATAACAGCTTCATGTCAGAGTTTTTAATTTATAGATCCTAAAGCACAGTTTAGGAATCACGACACAACTTTTCTGCTCCATTTTATAGTTTTTCTCAGAATTGAATAGTAGAACAGATATTGACTTACTCTGTGTACATATTTGTTCTATTGAATGATGCAAGAGAGCTTTCACACAGCCTCCTCTAGCATTTTCCTTTCTTCCTAGTGTCACCAAGTACAAAGTGCTGGCCATCCTAACTCCTCTCTTCTTTCGTATTTCGAAATATAAAGAAGACGCCATCCTCCCTATATAATACGCTCTCTTCTACTGTTAAATTATTTTCATCTTCAACGAAAGACTTCGGAAGCTCTCTGTTGCTTCTTATTGTACCGTAAACCCTTGTCTTTCTTTCAAGAAAATGCCGTAGATAGAAGTTCGGTTCCAGAAAGTGTATATCGTGTCTATTTCTAATCTCTTTCCTTCAGTAGCATATGAGTATATTTCCATGTTACATATACGTTGTTATGACCTCACTTACCATTCTCACGAGAATGCCGTGTTTTACTAATTTTCCAGAATTGCATGTCCATACTCTTAGACGGCTTCTCTAAAGAATAATTTCCTCATTCAGGGACAGTTTCAACTGAAATTTTATTGACGGTTTGTGAATGTGTCTGTACGCTATAAATTTTTAGGGGAAGGAGGGGAGAAGGATCCAAAGGTAATAAGAAACTTCCTATTCAATAATATGTTACGACAATTAAAAGCCTGTGACTTAATCTACAAAAGTTGACATATGACAAAACAAACCCTTACGTAAAACCAGAAATCTCCGTGGCCCCCGACACCTACAGCTGGCCACCTAACTATGGAGATTTCCGTAGCCAGACGCCAATGTTTTAAGTAATAGTGCTCATTGTATTTTGCTGCGTGTATGCATATATTATAGTGTTACTGTTTTCCTCCGTTTTTAATGCATGTCTGTGGCGCGTAAGCTTTCACACTTTGTACAACGGATGACGTAGAGAAGGGCGGGGCTTGCCTCGTAGTCTGCGCGTGGCGAGTACCGTGTTATAGCCTACCTACCGTGGTATAGGTCTCGCAAGTAGAGAATACCGAAGGAAGGAATGCGAATGAAACAATGCGATAAGGAAGAGCGGCGAACAGGAAAGGTCATGAGATAGATTAAATGATATTCAAGAGTACAGTCGGAAGAGAAATGACATCTATAGAATGAGTCTTGCGTTATGATAGTTACATCACGACTTTAGTTTGTTCCGTTGCATGTGAATACGTGACTTGTATCGCACGGTATTATTATTTCATTCATAAACATATGTTACGCGTTTAATTAGCTTCAAATTTTTCTCTTGCTACGTTCTTCATTTCCACAACTGTGTCCTCATATGTTCATCTTGTTGGAAGAGACAGTACTTCAATCGGCCAGCATTTCTCGCCCCCTCGGCGTGACTACATACACACGTCAAAACAGACAGCAACGCCACCATTGCTTTTCGGTAATCGTTCCTTGCGCGAGCTATACATGCGTTACTGAACGGGGCTGCAATTTTCAGCATATGTTGTGAAAAATGATGTAACTTAAGTTAAACCTGATGTAAGTAAATGTAACAAATTCATCTTTATAAATATATGTGAACGTATTAGGACATAAATACAGACGGTATACCAAAAAAATTGTTATAATAAGGTCTACCCATTTATTCATCCATAGAAACCTATTAAGATGTGCGCTACTTTTGGATCGCTCTGTACATTGTACAAGCTATGTGATAGGTAGACGTTTCTATGGCAACTGGTCATTTGATGGAATAGCCCCATATGTTCAATGCTTTTTTCTTAAAGTGAAATCTTCTATAGGGGATTCTAAATAGACAGAGTAATTAAATAACATTATTTCATGATATGAATACTAAGCTTTAGGTTGTTCCATGTTAATTTATCTACGTAGGCCTATTTCCATGATTTCAATTTGGATTAAGTTCAACAATCCTTTGATGATTTTTCACAATAACATGAAGCTTCAAAATTCAGGTTTCTCAAAACTTTAAATTTTGAGTTGTTTTCTTTTCTAAATGGGCCGTCGATATTGTATTCCTCCTCTGACTGTCTGCACACTTGGTTAAGAAACAACGATTTAAAAATATGATACGATTATATTTACTGCCATATTAAAAAGCTAGAGAATTTCATGTTAAAATGTTTAATGTTCTTGCTTTCTCTCAAGAACCTAATGTATTTTAAACTTCAAACATTTAAGAATAGATTCTACGAATTGTGACTAATTCAACAAGTGAATCGGGCGACTAGTGAGAACTGGTTACATGACATCTCTGGATAAATGCCATATTCGCTACTAATAAGAATTCAAGTCTCCTGAACTTGTGCACAGAGTCCGTAGATATCCAGAGTACCACAATCCTTTGCGCCAGAAAACCGACAAATCAGTCATTGCAATTCCAGCGCAGCGCTCGCTATTTGTCGTATATGCTACAGTTGTATAGGAATGAAATAATATAGTCTAAGTCAGAATCAAATAACCTACTCTTAATTTTAAGGGCCACGGACACTGCCTAAATTGAGCTTTACTTTAAATATTCCTATCCCAAGAGTGTTGAAATGGAATAACAATGGCGGCCGATTAGCTGATTGCGCTACTCTGGGTATCCACGAGCTGCTTGTGCATAGCTGAAAGCAATTGTATACTTCGGGATGTAAACAGTTACTGTACCTTCCCGGCTATCGAATTGGAAATAATGAAGTCCAGCCTCCAAATTCTTCAGATTCTGCGGGTCCCCCTGCCTGACTCTCTTCTCCCACTCCGCATTCCAGTTGTTAAATGCCCGCTGTTGGTCGCTGCTCGAAGCCTCCACCATCATCGGCGTTTCCATCTTGTCATTTTCTTCTTGTCGATCTAAAAGGAAGTGTAATTCTTGGTTAAAATCTTCGTAATACACTGATTGGTAACTACGAAGAGGATAAATGGGTAGCTACTGTCCAGCCGAATGCTTATGTCGCATCCCGGTTTGCCCCAAACGTTTCTCCTGTCCTCTCTGTAAGAACTAGTGGATACTCTTCTCTGCAAATATTTGCTGTACAGAATTGGAAATTTACGCAGTATTATACAACTGTTTAAAATAATTTAAAAGAAAGGGCACGGTTAAGTAAGTAGGCCTAACTGCTATGTGATTTCCCCTGTTTGGACGACCCTGCGAAATAACCACTCGGACGGACAGTAGTATGGTAACTTGTACGTCTCCAAACTATTAAAAATAAGTGAATCATAAAAGTGAAGTCTGAAAAGGAATCAAAAGATGAATCGCATAGTAACGGTTACTTCTAGTATAGGTACAGTATAACCTAAAAGAAAAATACATTCAGGGAACTGAAATGATGGAAGTTTAGACTTTCATTTAAAATGAAATTAATTTATCCATATTCTTTTATTCACAGATGGCTCCTAAATGTTGTGTGATTGTGTACCAGCAATTACCAGAGTGCTATAAGTGAGAGTGTTATGTTACAGTTCTCAAATTTCCAAATGAAAAGGATAAGTTATGTGGCTAGAAGCTACTCGTATATCTCGAAGTGTCTTCACGTCAACAAAGCATTCAATTGTTTATATTAAACACTTTGAAATATAAGAATTAGACACGGATTATCATTTAGTTGTATCCCCTATTAGAATACCATAACCATGGAATAAAAGAAAGAATAAAAATTTCAAGCAAGAAAATAATAGGCTTAGGTCTATATTTAAAATAGATTTATTGAGAGATAGTAGTATTCAATGGCTTTATGAATGTAGAATAAAGGAACACCTTCAACAAATCAAAATTTCAGGAAACATAGAAGAAGAATGAAATAACTTTACATATATTTAAAAAAGGCTGCATTTGAATTTAGTGCCCTAAAAATTATAGGCAAAAGAGAAAAAAAGGCATACCAAAATCGAATGAAGATATCAAAAATGGTAAAGGGGAAGCATATCTCCGATTTTTACAATAAAAAAACTTGAAGATGAAATAGTACAGTAGAAAGTGGGCAATTGCATTGATTAATGCACAAAATTGCTTTATCCTCGCCAGATATGCAATAGCTTCCTCTACATAATCTGCGGTCTTTAACCGTAACAAAAAATACATTCAGTCATTCAGTCATTCATTCATTCATTCATTGTTCTCCCAAGTCCAGGTTTTCCACTGCAAACCCAGCGTTCTCCAATCTTTCCTATTTTCTGCCTGCCTGTTTGTTTCCTCATATGATCCATATATCTTATTCTCGTCTATCATCTCAGATCTTTTTCTGCCCCCAACTCTTCTCCCTTTCTCCTTTCCTTCCATTGCATCCTTCAGTAGGCAGTGTCTTCTCAGCCAATGACCCAACCAATTCCTTTTCCCCTTCCTGCTCATTTTCAACATCATTCTTTCTTCACCCTCTCTTTCCAACACAGCTTCATTTCTTATTCTGTCTGTCCAATTCTCATGTTCCATTCTTCTCCATATCTACATTTCAAATCCTTTTATTCTCTTCTCTTCACTTCGTCGTAATGTCCATATTTCTGCTCTACAAAATGCTAAACTCCATACGAAGCACTTTACTATCTTTCTTAGATCTTTTCCCAAAGGTCCGCAGAAGATGTTCCTTTTTCTATTAAAAACTTCCTTCGCTATTGCTAGCCTCCTTTTGCAACTCCCCACTATTTTCCCACCTCCCTCCTGATATTCCCATCACATCCACTCTGTTTGTTCTTATTGCTTTCTTCAAATTTTCCAACTTACCTGGCTGCAGAGTAGCTCCTGTTCCAGTTGCAGTCGTCAATCTTCTTTCTTCTTTTTCGTGTTCTGGCATGAATCGTCCTTCTCCTGTATCCCCCACCCGGACATCCGATTGGGGGGATAGTTTACGTCCGGAATTTTTTACGGGAGAAAAACTCATCATGCAGTTATTTGTAATACTATTCTTCTTGGGATAAATAAATGCGGAAGCTTCCCATTGCTTTCCGCACACCACTCTCTCTTTCGCACCTTAAAAGATCCCAGGGGGCCCCAGCGTGGAGGTGAGGAGAGTGGATTTGACTAATTAGGCCCTCCGGACTTCACCGAAATTCACCACAAGGGTTAAATATCAGTTCCATCAGGGTTTTTGACCCGATCAGAGACCGGGAAATCCCAATTAGTCTTTGCCCCCCTTATTGAGTCTAAAGAATTATGAAGGTCATCGATGTGAAAAGGCCAACTAAGATCCTTATCGAACATGATACCAAGAAAGTTAGGCTTCCAGGATGATTTATGATTAAAGTTATGTCATTGAAATACTAGATATGTGAAATTAACATTATTACCTACTAAGAAATAAACATGATGTTCTGGCTACATTAAGAATAAAATAATTAGAACGACACCATTTTTAAATTCACAAATACCATTAATTATTAATTTTCAGTTTGCGCAATACCTAGATGTGAAACAGGAACAAGATGAAGTTAAACTTATGTGAAGATTAAAGAAACTAGCACTTCAATATTATTAATTTATGCAGTGATAAGAGAGATTTTGAAACAAATGCTGTGTGGATTGGGGGCACACAGGTAGGCTTGGGATAATTTGTATTGTTCTATGAAAGCCCCTTGAATCTTGGTGTCCCTGAGTGAAAATATGTCTAGCAGAGCTCATATTTGAGTGGATGAGAAATTGCATGTGAAAATTATTTTATGTGCTGTGCACTTGTCTTTGGACTGACACTAAAGACAGGTAGGTCCAAACATTGCAAGTCATCATGATGATCAGCACAAACACAACTACCGCTCAGACAACACTTTCTATAGGTTATGTTTTGCAGAATTCCCCAGTCTTAGTATTAAGTATTCATGTTGTAAATTCGTGTACGTTACACTGTTTAATATGAATACTGGAATAATCTTACTCTCGCTGTTTGTGTTTGTTGTGTACATCATAAAAAGCATACTTAAAATTACAGCACTTTTCATTTCCACGACTGATCCATTAAAGTTACACTAAAATGTTAACCAGATTGAACAGGCGTTACAAAGAGCGAACAGCCCGTCTCAACAAAATCGTAATAAAAAAGAAATATTACGCATTCTCATACGCACTAAGTACTTATTCTACTCAAAATTCTTTCATGGAGTGAGTCTTCATGGGAGTCCACCTGTATCTAGGCAACAATGTCACACGACTGTCCACAAATAGCATATAGGGGTTCTTGTTTACTGCGCATGCGCAGTGTGTTGTAGGCGAAACTTGTACAATAAGGAAACTCCAGATTTTTTCCGCATCTGTACATACTCGTAGATCTGTGTTTGTAACAACTGGTGTTGCCTAAACTCCAAAAGACACATACTATTTTGTAGTCGTTAAAACCTACATATTTCCACACATTCGAATATACAAGCTATAAAAAAATCGGTATAAATTAATTTTAAGAATTAAGAGAATTGCCCATTCAAGACGTTATGGACAAGCAATAACTTAACTTGAATATTTCTCAAATCAAAAGCCTTGTATTCCTAGAGGTAAATAATCTTAAACCCTCACTTCCCTGCTACTGCACTGTGGACCAGGAATATTGCTGGAGTAATAGTTCATGTTATTTCAATTATTTTACCTAGACTGCACTCCATTTCTGAAATCTGTGGAGTAAATCGACGCATTTGGGAGGAGCCTACGACAAACAAATGGGCGGAGTCTATCAGTGCGGGAGTATATTGCGAGCTGCATCGGCTCACAGTCGCTATGGGGTAAGATGCGCATGACAGAAGGTGATAGGTAGAGGTGGCATTTTAGATTCTCGTCTTCAATCAATGTTTTCCCCCAGAGCGGTCATTGGACTGGCCCCCTCCACTCACCACTTGCGCAAAGGACTTGTTTCGGTTCCTATACTCTACAGATTCCAGAAACGGAGTATAGTACAGAAGATGAAAGCCACAAGGTCTAAACCTGTTGGTGAAACGTTTATTCCATTAATTCCGTTGAGTATCCCATCTTTGTCTGGTATTCTGATGTAACCTGATGCTCGAATGGGTTAGTTATAGGGTCCCACTCCATGGGCTGCATGTCATTCTCTGCGTCGATGTCTTCCAAATGCATGGGCTCCTGTTATTCCTACAAAATTTCGAAAATGTGGAATAATAGATGGTAAAATTATAATCGACGATGGAGTAGTTTTAAGGGCAATAAATTTCGTAATTTTGGCTCTCTTCAGAACAAAAATAAAGTGGAGTGTCCCATGTTGTACACTGACGCAATTAAATTAGTCTTATTCCTGAATGGGTGGATTCTAGCTATTAAAGATTTAAAGTTCACTTTCTATGAAAATTATCTCTGTCGCAAGGTAGATGTCTCTGTAGACCTACAATACTTACTTACTTACTTACTGGTTTTTAAGGAACCCGGAGGTTCAATTCCGCCCTCACATAAGCCCGCCATTGGTCCCTATCCTGAGCAAGATTAATCCAGCCTCTATCATCACATCCCACCTGCCTCAAATCCATTTTAATATTATCCTCCCATCTACATCTCGGGCTCCCCAGAGGTCTTTTTCCCTCTGGCCTCCCAACTAACACTCTATATGCATTTCTGAATTCGCCCATACGTGCTACATGCCCTGCCCATCTTAAACGTCTGGATTTAATGTTCCTAATTATATCAGGTGAAGAATGCAATGCGTGCAGTTCTGTGTTGTGTAACTTTCTCCATTCTCCTGTAACTTCATCCCTCTTAGCCCTAGATATTTTCCTAAGCACCTTATTCTCAAACATCCTTAACCTATGTTCCTCTCTCAAAGTGAGAGTCCAAGTTTCACAACCATACAGAACAACCGGTAATATAACTGTTTTATAAATCCTAACTTTAAGATTCTTTCACAACAGACTGGATGATAAAAGCTTTTCAACCGAATAATAACAGGCATTTCCCATATTTATTCTGTGTTTAATTTCCTCCCGAGTATCATTTATATTTGTTACTGTTGCTCCCAGGTATTTGAATTTTTCCACCTCTTCAAAGGATAAATTTCCAATTTCTATATTTCCATTTCGTACAATATTCTCGTCACGAGACATAATCATATAACTTACTTTGTCTTTTCGGGATTTACGTCCAAACCTATCTCTTTACTTGCTTCAAGTAAAATTCCCGTGTTTTCCCTAATCGTTTGTGGATTTTCTCCTAACATATTCACGTCATCCGCATAGACAAGCAGCTGATGTAATCCGTTCAATTCCAAACCCTCTCTGTTATCCTGGACTTTCCTATTGGCATACTCTATAGCAAAGTTAAAAAGTAAAGGTGATAGTGCATATCCTTGCTTCAGCCCATAGTGAATTGGAAACGCATCTGACAGAATCTGACCTATACGGACTCTGCTGCACGTTTCACTGAGACATATTTTAATTAATCGAACTAGTTTCTTGGGAATACCGAATTCAATAAGAATATCATATAAAACTTCTCTCTTAACCGAGTCATATGCCTTTTTGAAATCTATGAACAACTGATGCACTGTACCCTTATACTCCCATTTTTCTCCATTATCTGTCGAATACAAAATATCTGATCAATAGTTGATCTATTACGCCTAAAACCACACTGATGATCCCCAATAATTTCATCTACATATGGAGTTAATCTTCTCAAAAGAATATTGGACAAAATTTTGTACGACGTCAACAAAAGTGATATTCCTCGAAAGTTATTACAGCTAGTCTTGTCCCCTGATAGGTACGATTATGGACTCCTTCCATTGTTCTGGTACAATTTCCTTTTCCCAAATAGCAAGTACAAGCTTATAAATTTCGTTACATAATGCGCCTCCACCCTCTTGTATTAATTCTGCTGGAATTTTATCGATACCTGGAGACTTATAATTTTTCAGATTTTTTATCGAAATTTCGACTTCAGAAAGTGTGGGTTCGGGTATAAATGGCTCAGCAGTTTGTATTTCAATTTCGTCCTGATCATTTGTACTTTGCCTATGTATATTTCGTAGTTGCCCAAAATAGTTTTTCTATCTGTTCAGGATTGAATGAGAGTTTCATCCTTGATCACGTTTATCCTTGCCAGTACCAAATCTCAAAACCTTATTCCTTTGCTGTGGTCGTGCCAGAGAATCAGTCCCATTCCGAGGCTTATTTGAAGGTTTCGTAACAAGCTGCTTTTTACGGTGATGGGTTGTTAGCCCTTCGCCCAACCCCCCCGCTGGAGGACCACCCCTCATCGGCTGTCCGCTTATTCAATATATTCACAACTAACCTCCATATCTGGAGGCCGTCTCCTCGATCCGCAACCTGAGAACGCGCCATGCCGGTAGACCTACAATACTGCAAGAAACTTGGATGATCTAATCAGTGAATTACATGTAGATCCCTGGAATTGTTTCGAAAATTCTGAAAGACTTGTAAATGCCGCCTAAAAAATTTTCGGAATGCTTGGAATGTAATTTAACACAGCTAGTGATAACCGGCGTAGATGGAGTAGGGAAAGGGACACAAGTGTTGGGGATGTGAGTTTGATTATACTTCGGTTAATTGATTATATGTGCATATATTTTTTCCTTCCATGCTCTGGGGGACAGTGCCGAAAATGCAGTACACAGTGCAGCTTTCCACATTCGACCGTGGAAACACAAAATGTATGAACTTTTTTTTTTCCGGCAGCTTATAAGTCTGTTATATAACGAGGTCACTCAGCGTCGAATGAATTGGTGGAATGGAGATGATATTGTTATGCGACCGTCAACTTAGGTCGGATGACTTGCTGAACGGATGATTACTGCGTTCGACTGCCGCTCACACTTAGGCTTATCAGGATTTCTAACATCACCATTACACGTATAATGTAAAAGAAACTATTTTACTGAAAGAGCTGGGACTCTCAGGATATCATAGGAAAACTACATGATTACTGAACTCAGGTTCTAGACTGAATTAGTTATGAATGAAACTATGCTCGATTTATTAAATATATACAAATATACATAACAAGTTACTTACAATAGTATATCTCTTGTCTCTGCCGACGCCATTACGACTTGGTCCTCGATCCCTGCCCGACCGTGTCACCATCCGACTGTATCCTCTCACCATCACTTTTTATGTTCTCTTATCGGTCTCCCGAACGGGGTACCACCCACGCTATCGGACAGGTGAGATAGGCTTTAACCCCTTTTGATTATTCGTGCTTGAAGATGTCGTCTTAATCAAACCTCTGTTACAAATAATTCGATTGATTGCAATACAGTGATAAGTCGCTTTAATGAGATTACGCGTAAGAAAAGAAATCGAACAATGCGTGATTTAATTTAACCAATTAAAATGCATGCTTTGTTCCACTGGACCATTGCGAATAGTCCAGCAGTAATTCGTGGCGTAAGAATACATTTATCGTAGGCAGTGATTTACCGCTCGCGCGACAAAACTCTTTAACGCTGGCTAAGCATCTATTTACTTCACAAGCTGGAATTGTATTACATTTCTGCTAAAGACCATGTATTCCGCTGACACTGTTCCTGGACTGTTTCAGATTTGACACCCCACAGGAAATCATGCTACAGGGCGTTCTTATGCCCTGAGGCATAACAATGCCCAGGGGCGTATTTTGCGGGCTACCGGCGGTAGCCCAAGGAAATTACAAAAAAAAAAAGTTTATAATATAACATAATGTAATAATTTTGTATTATTAGTTTTACCATAATAATTAAAATTAAAGTAATTGTTAGATATATTTTGTGTAATAATAGGGTCAGCGGTAGCCCAAACCCTTTAACCAGTATACGCCACTGAATGCCCCTTCATTTCAAAAAGACGATGCCTCAATGGCACATGCTTTTTCATTGAACTTGTTGTCTGGCCTAGTGATTGTGGATTAGATTCTGGAATACATTCACACACACAAGCAACAGAGAGAGTTTACAGAGAGTTAATCTCGTGTCAGGGACTCTTTCTGCTCAGAAAGGCTTAAGGGGTATTTATTCCTTCGCCATTGGCTTTCACATGCACATCATGTATACTATGAATCTGGTGGTCGCTGAATTACATAGGCAGAGCGGAATCATTAATAACGTTCATTTAATGTATTCTAATTGGTTTTGGATTTTCCGTGTTAAACTTTGAGATACTGTATTCTATGATTTTGTGTTGGTTCGGTTCGTTGCATGGCGCCAGCTATAACACTTATCAACTCTAGGTACAATAATAGATTTTGGATACTTCTTTTTCGTTACAATAAAATTTCACAATATGGGATATTATTAAGATAACTTTATTTCTCTCTCTCTCACACTCATTCACTTTTATTTTTTCTGGCCCCGATATATATTCTTTTCTTCTCATGCATACCTCACACACACACACACACACACACACACACACACACACACACACACACATTTTTTCAATGTAATTCACTCCATTCTTAAGCTAAAATGTTTATCCTAAAAGCATTCAAGTATTAACTCTGTTTTTTGTGTTGGATCCCTTTTCGTACATACAATATTCTCCTTCTGCTGACACATGCGGTTGAATCCCATACTAGGCGCTGATAGTGTTCCAGCTGGCGAGTGACGTCACCTATCCTTCGTGGCTCCCGTTGCTTACGCTGCTGTTCATGTTACACCACCGGCGTCCGGCAGTATGTCTTGCATTCTCGAAGCCTGGAGTACATACAGTACATAAGTTCGAGTAGCACAATGATTAAATTAAGATAATCATTTACTCAACCACGAAAGAGTTTTAGTTATGAATGTCTAACTTCAATTTTCACATCAACTGTCTTTTCTTTAAATCATCACTTGAGATACGTTTGGATTTGAATATTTACACATATATATTAACCTTCAAGACAATAATATCCTTATGTTAAATTGATCCTAAGCTTAGAAACATATTATGTCATTGTTCAAAATGTTTCGAAATCTATATACATATTACATAACAGTTAACTCGATGAACAGAATTATTTATGATACAGTTATTTTAAGTTACAAAAGTAGAAGTAAATTTTACAAGTCCCATTTTGAACTTTGGCATCTCCAGGCGAGCTTCATGCCCAACTTAACATTATACAATATACTTTGGGGTTTTCTTGGAATGGACGATATCACGTCGAAGGTCGTTCAGATCCGATGACACAGGCTTCCTCAGTTTACTCTGGCTAGAATTGCGGCTGAGTAGCTGAAAATATTGTTACATCCGGGGAACAGAGAGTATAATTCTCGTCCCCATATTTTATTAGATCACTTTTTTTTTGCGACAACAATTAGATAATCTGTAATCCAATAGGTTAGTAAATATTTCTAGTTCGCAATCCGTAGCGAGGTGAAGTTGGTTGGCTCCTCTGTTCGGCTGTTTCATTACTCACACTGGGAGCATTAAATGAATTATGAGGAGAGTCGAACTCATGGTCTGGTTCAGCAGAATTGTGTGCCTGGGGAGGATCATCTGATCTCACTTTCCACGAGGCGAGAGGGATTTCGTCCTCGGACTCAAAATCTTCATCTCTTCCTACTCTTTCTCTTAATTCGCTTAGCGGTATCTCATTTTCCGATGCCCACGCGTTTTCTTTCGCCGTTCCTGACATTTCACTGATTATTCCTTCACCTTGGGGTTCTCTGTTCGATTCCATTCCCAGGGGTCCTTCATCATTCTCCCAATAGTGCGTATACATACTTTCCGTATTATTTTTGGTAGGATGAATGTCGTCAACCTGACATCGGCACAACTTTAATCTATTTACACGAACTACTTGTGTTCTACCGTCTCCGTAGCGAATGCGGTAATTGACTTCATTTAGTATTTCTACTATCTCAACTGGGCTTGTCCATGGTTTAGCTAATTTCTTCGTTACTTCCTTTTTCAACACTGTGCTTTGTATGAATACTTTGTCTCCTAGCTCAGATGTTTGAAGTTTCACATTTCGCCTCGTGTTGTACTGTCTCGCTTGCGTTGTCTTACTTTGCTTTAACCGTTCTCTAACCACTTTGTAGGCCGTCTCTAGTTTCCTGGCTTGGCCAACTATAGGGTCGGATTCTATATTTTCTCTTGGAAATTTCGGACTCATATCAACTGGAAATGGCAGAGGCATTTCCTTGCCATACAAGAGAAAGAATGGGGAGTACCCGGTCACCGAGTGGGGTGTAATTCTGTACGCCTTCTGTACTATAGCTATCCACTTATTCCAATCTCTTTGGTCTTAACGCACAAAGTGAAACATCATTGCCGTGAACGTTTGATGACTGCGTTCAACTAGTCCATTCGCCATAGGATGATACGGATTTGTCTGTATTTTCTTTATGTGTAGCAATTTGCAAACTTCCTTGAACAATGTAGATACAAAATTTCTGCCTTGATCAGTTAATACTTGTTTAGGGGTTCCATGACTAGCAACTATTTTTGTGACAAATTCCCTAGCTACAGTTTCCGCAGATTGGTCAGGTATCGGAATAGCTTCACTCCACTTCGTGAAGGCAACCATGAAAATCAATAGATAGACGTTTCCGGAAGTGGTCTTTGGAAATGGACCAAGGATGTTCATGCTAACTAATTCAAAGGTTTCACCACTTCACCGAACTCCTGAAGAGGGCTACAGGATGTTTTCCTGTTTTTCTTTCCCTACATGACATGCAATTTGCAACATAATTTTCCACGTCTGATCTCATATCTAGCCAATAGAAACTTCGACTTAATAAGTCATAGGTCCACCTTTGACCTTGGTGTGCACCGATTGGTGAATCATGATATATTTTTAGTATAGTCAATCTCAATGGTATAGGTACTACCAAACAAGGTTCACGGTCATTTTGGATTCGAAACAAAATCCCATTGTCATCTAATTTAAACTGATTTGCGTCATTCAACCATTGTGCATATTGCGGTTCGGCAATTGTAGATTTCGAACGGATTGAGATTCCATCTTGTCGATCGTAACAAAGGGCACTTTATGAATTCTAGATAGAGCATCTGTGTTCTGATGTTTTTTTCCTGGTTTGTACTGAATCTGAAAATTAAATTCAGAGAATCTGAGCGTCCATCGGAGCAGTCTCGAACTCGGCTCCTTGAGACTCATTAGCCAACGAAGAGCTGCATGGTCGGTCACTGCGATGAACTTGTGACCGTATAGGTAACATCTAAAGTACTTTGTAGCTCATACAGGGACATCACTTTATTTTTACCAACATTTTTAACATTAACCTGGCTATACTCGGAAACACTGTTGCCCCCTTCCATTACAGGAGTTTGATGTTACTAGTGCAATATGTAAACAAATCATTTTACTAGGTATATGAGGAGAGAAAAGTAGTGTATCCATTTATGTTGTAGGGAAATACGATATATATTTCAGTTTGATCATCACTTTTACGGAATTTATTAAAATACAGTAGAGTAGTAACATTTTTTTTTTTTTCAAAAACTCAACTTTTCAGGCGGCTATGTTCGTTATGTAATGTCTACTTTATTTAGCATACTAATTATTGGTGTTAAAATACAATATAGATAGTGCATTTAAATTGAGGGGGACGTAAATAAAGGGCTGTAAGTGCACTTAAGCTACTTTTGAGAAAATGGGGTTTAAATATTTAAGCTTTCGTAAAATCGGTGAAATTTTTATTTAAATTTTAATGTGTGATGCGATTAAAATATCCCTTTGCCACTAAAATTTTAGATACTTTAGCTTACACTGGATGCACTTAACTCATGTTATTACAAATGTTCATTCATTCATTTATTTTATTCCATAGATCTTACATGAGCTATGAAGCTTTAAGATGTGGAACATGTCAACATTTTACAATATTACAATTACAATTTTTACAAATTTTTATAGTTTTACAATTTAGTAATTTTCTACAATTTTTACAATTTTGTACAATTTTTTTACATTTTTTTACATTTTGGCGAGATGTAGTGAGATGAGATGAGGTCCGAGGATTCGCCAAAATATTACCCGGCATTTGCCTTTTCGGTGGGGGAAACCTCGGAAAAACCCAACCAGGTAATCAAATCAAAGGGGGTAATCAAATCAAAGGGGTTGATGCCAAGGACTCGCCATAGACCATCCGGCTTCAGTCCCACGGCTGGGGAAAACCTCCGAAGAAACCAAAGTCCAAAGGGGGATCCAACCCAAGCCCGAACGCAGCTCCGGATCAGCAGCCCAGCGAGTCTGTCGACTGAGCAACATCGATGGCTCTACTAAAAGTATACAATACATAGCCAATCAGATTATTAAATTTACAAATGCAAACGATCATTCATAAGTTGAGCTATATTATAATACAAAACAATTTAATTAAATTTAAGGCATAAACAATTCAACCAGTTGTGAGATACAGAAATTGATAATACATATCATGCAAACTACTTCAGATTACAAACACAAACAATTTATCAGTAGAGCTATATAGATTACTATTCAATTTAAAGCATATACAATTCATCGGCCAAAACTATACAAATATATACAATACAAAGTAGCATATTTTCATTAAGCTATACAAATTTGTGCAATTAATATCAAGTAGATTAATTCAATTTATAATCATAAACAATTCATCAGTTGAGCTATACATATTACCATGCAATCTACAGTAGGTCTATATACAATTCATCAGTAGAGCTACACAGACTAGTAATCATTTTAAGAACATATACAATTCATCAGCCAAACTATACAAACATCTGCAATCAAATTAGTTCAATTTACAAACTTATTTTCGTTAAGCTATAAGCAATTCATATGAAGTAGATTAATTCAATTTATAAGCTTAAACAATTCATCAGTTGACCTATACAGTATACTATTCAATTTACAGTACATACAATTCATCAGTTATGCTAAACAAAAAATACAATACATAGTAAACAGATTAAGTCAATATAAAAACATATTTTAGTTGAGCTATATACAATTGTACATGCCATTTAAGTAGAATAATTCAATTCACAAGCATAAACAATTCATCAATTGTGTAGAAGGTATGAGTATGTAGAAATTTGGTTAATTCTTTTCTGAACCTTTTCTCGTTGTTCTTCAAATCTTTAAGATAATTAGGCAGTGCATTGAAGACTGTTATACATGAATAGCGAACTCCTTTTTTAAAACAGCTTAGACTAACAGAGGGTAGATGAAGATCTGATTTATGTCTTGTATTAAAAGGATGAATGTCTTGATTAGTACTGAATTTATCTTGGTTCTTAATATACAGCATCATTAGGGAAAGAATGTATTCATAAGGTAAAGTCAAGATTTCTAAGTTTCGGAAAATATTTTTACATGAGGTCCTTTTATGCACACCGGCCATTATTCTTATAGCTTTCTTTTGTAAAACAAAAACGTGTTTAGCTTCAGACGAGTTACCCCAGAATATTAATCCATATTTCATTACAGAGTGAAAATATGCAAAGTATGACATTTTAAGTAAGTTTATATCACCAATAGTAGATAAGGATCTTAATGCATAACAGGCAGAGCTCAATTTACGAGTAATACATTCTATATGCGTTTTCCAGTTCAAGTGATTATCCAATTCTAATCCAAGAAACTTTGTGCTTGTAGATTCTTTGAGATGAGTTCCATTTAATCGAATACTGTAGGAAACCTGAGCACTATTGTGTGTACTAAATTTGACTGCACTGGTTTTATCAACATTAAGTGCTAGTTTATTTGCATGGAACCATTCATTCATTAGATTCAGCACTGTATTAGAAGTGTTTATAAAATGATCGTATTGTTTGCTTGAAATAATTACACTTGTATCATCTGCAAATAAAATTACATGGGATGAATTGTTTATGGTCAAGGCTAAATCATTAATATAAACTAGAAACAACAATGGACCTAAAATTGACCCCTGCGGAACACCATGTTTAATATTTCTAAATTCTGAATAAGTAACTTTATGGTTATTTGGTACATTTATTTCTACTTTTTGTTTTCTATTTGATAAGTACGATGTAAACCAACCCAACATCTCATCTTTAATGCCATAAAACTTCAATTTTTTTACTAATATACTATGGTCTACATAATCAAATGCTTTAGCCAAGTCACAAAAAATCCCACCTACATGTAGTTTCGAATTTAATGAATTTAGTATTTCATCCACCAAACTAAAAGCAGCATTCTCTGTCGATTTTTGTTTTCTAAATCCAAACACTTTTGAAAATGTTGTTAATAATGATATGGGTCTGTAATTAGCAATAGTACATTTATCTCCCTTTTTGTATATTGGTTTTACTATTGAATATTTGAGTCTTTCTGGAAAAATACCACATTGCATTGACAAATTGCATAGATAGCTTAACGGAGGGGATAATATTTCAGAACAAGCTTTCAGAACTTTACTTGGAATTTCATCATATCCAGAGGAATATTTTGTTTTTAGTTGTTTTATCACATGCATGATTTCTGCTGCGGTAGTGGGAATAAATTTGAGACCTAAAAACTCACTGTTAAATGCATCAGTTAGGTAACCAAGTGCAGCATCTTCTGCACAATCTTGAATGTTTAAGTTCTGAATAATATTTATATAGAAGTCGTTAAAATGATTTGCAATTGATTTTGGGTTATCTATTTTACTATCATTGATTTTAATGCAAGTAATATTTTCACTCTTTGAATATACTCAATCAACTAGTTGAAGAATTAAATTTGAAAGATGCTTGGAAACTTCTCCATCCTACAACGGTGCAGTTTACATTTTTTCGGGGGGAGTCGGCATCTAGATTGGACCGAATCTATGTGGATAAGGACACCAGTAATGCCATTTACGATGCAACAGTCATGCCCATAGTATTTTCTGATCATGAATGTTTTACTATGACCCTCAGAATAAAAGAAAAGCTCGCTACCACAGGACGTAGTTATTGGAAACTGAATCCATCATTATATAGCAAAGAAGACGATCAAAATGATTTTAGCACTTATTTATCTGATCTAATCAACAAAAAGCGACCCTTACAGGCTAATTCACCTTTTAAGTATTGGATCAACACAGTCAAGCCGGCGATCCAATCATATTTTAAGCGCGTAGGGTCAATAAAATCACGTGAGCAACGCGCGACGCTTTCTTTTTATTATGAAGTACTAAATGAACTACATGACGAGATTCAGAAAGGAGAAAAGGTATACGAGGAAATGAATAAAATTAAACAAAAAATATTTCAATTCCATGAACATATAATGCAGGGCGTGATGATAAGGTGTAGACCCAAATCCAAAATGGACAAGGAGAAAGGAACATTGTTTCATGTAGTGAAAGAAAAGAAAAGAGGTTATCAAAAATACATTCATCATCTCCGGACCAATGACAATCAACAAATTTCGACAACTTCAGACTGTTTACATGAGGCCACGAGACATTTCCAAGAACTTTTTAATGAATATCCCATATCGAGTGAGATGTGTAATTCGTTATTACAAAATGTTAATCGACACATCAGCCTAGAAGATCAACAACTACTACAACAGCCGATTGATGAAGAGGAACTCCGACAAGCATTGTTAGGCACAAGAACAAACACATCCCCTAGAAATGACGGCATCACATATGATTTTTATAAAACATTTTGGGATATCTTAAAAAATCCCCTCTTGGCAGCCTTCAATGCCATTTTCACTACACAAGAAGAGCTTTATAACTTTGGAGAAGGCATAATCATTTTACTTCCCAAAACAAATCCTCGTACCATTGCCGATTACCGTCCCATTACCTTGCTTAATACAGATTACAAAATATTGATGAAAGTTTTGGCCAATAGACTTAAACCGTTACTCCCACATTTGATAGAAAAGGAACAAATATGCGGCGTACCCGGTAGAAATATTTTCTGGAATTTATCTCCTTTACGAAATATCGTTGAATACTTACAAGCGCATCCCACAGAACAAGCTGCGATACTATCCTTAGATTTTGAAAAAGCTTTCGACCGTGTTAATCACTCTTTCTTATTCATGGTCCTTGAAAAACTTAATGTGCCACACTTTATGATATCCGTTATCCGAAAGCTTTATGCTGTTGGTAGATCAAAAGTGCAACTAAATGGATACTTTACGTCAAGTTTCCCAATTAAGAGGGGAGTTCGACAAGGCTGTCCGCTTTCAATGCTATTATTTGCTCTGTCATTGGAACCATTTCTCCGCACGATACACAATCGTATGCTAGAGCTTCAATCTGAACGTCTCCATTTTACAGTCCGGGCTTATGCAGATGACGTGACAGTACTACTCCAGTACCCTGAAGATGAACAAATTGTGGTACACACGGTGAAGATGCACAACTTGGCTTCTGGAGCGAATTTGAATTACAAGAAATCATCTTTGTTGCCTTTGGGGCTTGGCAGACTGAGTTCTCACCATCTCTGTTCACAGTGCGTGATGAAGTCCGAATTCTAGGAATATACTTCAAATCAACATTAGAGGGAATGCTTACCCGTAATTGGGAACAAATAGTTAACTCCATACGTCATGTCATCAATAAACACAAGATTCGCAAACTCAACTTACTTCAGAAGATTTGGCATATCAACACTTTTTTCTTATCCAAAATTTGGTACGCAGCTTCAATATTGCCAATGCCTGCAAAGTTTTCACAACAAGTGGAAAAATCAGTTGGATTCTATATTTGGTCAGGTCATGTATATCGAATCAGTAGATCTCAACTTCGTAATAAAAAGGGTAAAGGCGGTCAAAACCTGGTCGATGTAGCAATCAAAGCCCAATCGCTTTTGATACGACGGATACTGCTGTCTATGGAAGGTAGTGGGGATGTCGTGGATATTCAGAGATGGAACAACCAACACGTAGATGGACCCAGCGTTTCAGGTGCGTATCGCTGTGTTTTCAAAGGTTTGAAAGAATTCCAACAAGCAGAACTGAAGCCAGACTCTCCGCGCACCTCTAAAATTATCTACAAAGTCTTACGGAGCCGTATGACTACGACGCCTTCTGTGCAAGAGAAATTCCCAAATCGTCCCTGGTCCCGCATCTGGAAAAATCTAAATTTTCCGCATGTGCCAACAGAATGGTTAGTAACATCCTACATGATGGTTAATGACGTCATCCCAACAGAATCCAAGAAACATAAACACAACATGGTAGATTCGCCAGCATGTGGAAAGTGTAATAGACTGGATACCATTCAACACAGACTAATAGGCTGTCAAGGTACTAGAACTATCTGGACGTGGCTAAAACATCAACTGTGTAAATTTGATATGTCGACTAACCCAAATGATGCTCTACGGAAAATACTCCATTTTGATTTTGGTTCAAGTGAAAACCTTGAAACTCAGTTGTGGCTTATTCATGGTGTAGTGCATTACGTCCTGTCTAGTGAACATCCTGAAATTCGTGAACTGAAACGTGTGCTGTATGATGAAAAACAATCTATGTTACGTGTAACTCCAGCTAAGACATGGTTCTTAAAACTGAAAGACATTGAACTTTCTTAAAAAAAAAAAAAAAAAATACAACAAATGTTTAGGTGATCTTATATATCATCGCATTCAATACTCTAACGACCACAGTCATTGATTTGTGTTTATAGCTCTCTTTCTCTAAGAATAAAACAAAACGCCTCAGACTTGTATGACGAAGCTGCTTACAGAAGAAGAAAAATCATGTAATGAAAAAAAAAAAGTGTAAACACATTAATTGGAATTTTTGACAGCTGTTAAATTGTATTTGTTCTTTAATTTCTTTGTTTTTAAATAAAAGTATATGAAAAAAAAAAAAAAAATATCGATTAGTTTCATTTTTAATAATATCCCAAATAGTTTTAATCTTATTATCTGAATTTTGTATTTTTTCATTCAGATACATTTTCTTTGCATCTTTTATAACTTTTGTCAAAGTTTTACAGTAATTCTTGTAGTAATTAAGAACATGAGGATCATCACTATTCCTACTCATTAAATATAGATTCCTTTTTCTAGCACATGATATTTTAATTCCCTGAGTTATCCACGTGTTTTTACTTTTACATTTTTTCACCACCTTGACTGGAAAACATTCATTGAAATAATTCGTAAATGTAGTGAAAAATGCATTAAATTTAGTATTAATATCAATGGTATCGGTACTATATACATTTTCCCAAGATTCATTTTGTAGACATGTATTTAAATGATGAAGAGATTCAGCATTTATAATCCTTTTTTTTATTTTTAGATTAACACTTTGGAATTTTTCACTCATATTGAAAACACTTAGAATTTGTGCATCGTGATCAGACAGGCCATTGACTAATGGTACTGTTGAATAGGAATTCAATCTACTTTTATCTATAAATATATTATCAATGGCAGTACTACTTCCAGCTTGTGTTCTGGTTGGAAAACTTACTGTGTGACTAAGATTATAAGTTTCAAGAAGTGAGTTTAATTTTCTTTTACGTGAGCTTTCTGATAGATAATCTATGTTTATGTCACCACAGATTACAAATTCGGTATGTGGTTTATAAAGTCTTTTCAATAATGAATCTAAGTTAGTTGTAAATTTCTTATAATCTCCCATTGGCGCCCTATAAACACATAAGATAATTAAATTTGATATCTCATAACCAATTTGTATTCCACAGATTTCAATATCTTGTTCAAGGCAAAAATCAGATACATCAATTTTACTAAATAATAGATCCTCTCTGATAAAAATACAGGCACCCCCTTTTTGGAAGACATGTCTACAGAAATGAGAACCTAATACATATCCATGTAAAGACAGTTGTAGTATTTCCTGTTGCTTCATATGATGTTCAGTTATACATAATATCTGAGGTTTATGCTTTTGAGTTGCTAAAGAAGTGATCAATTCATCAGTTTTTTGTTTTAATCCCCTAATATTTTGATTAAAAATAGTGAAGTTACTGTGTTCATTACTAGAAACATCAGAGCATTTACAATTTAGTTGAACTTGTTTCAAACACCTTACTGGTGGGAGGTTTAACCTAAAAAAGGAGAAGCCCTAGCATTAACTAACACAGGAATATTACAACTCTGCTTTTTAACATGGCTGCCTCTGATGCTATTAGCAATAAGAACCGAAAGGTGCTCCTTGCCTCTACCATTCAGATGCAGGCCATGTGACGTATATTCATACCTTCTTATAGGGCTTACATCTATCAAACCAATGTGTGATGCCCCAGGCCTCATCAGAGCCCGCTCAAGCCGCATATTCACGCTCCGCACCCTCCTGTGAAGATACGGCTTGTCGTACCTGCTGAAAAGACCAAGAAACTCCACATTGGTATGGCTGCTCATCTCAATTATGTTGTTGACATCTTTCTCAATAGAATAGTTACAATCGTTATCAATACTATTACCTGGCCCACCCACTATAACTACATGATCCCTCTTAGAAAAATCTGAACTCAATTTCATCATATCCTCAACAACATTCTTGAGAGGAGCATTAGGCTTACATACACTAGATACTTCAAACTCATCGCCCAGTTTCGACTTCAAAAGTGAGGAAATACCTCTTGCATGGCTGCTTCCTAAAATCAATACTTTACTCCTACAATCATTAACCTTATCTGTTTTCTGACTTACCTTTACTAGTGTCGATACTGGGTCTGAGTTCTCCTGATCAACATTCATTGCTTGAAGAGCACTGAATTTGTTGGTCAGTTTGATTGATGCAGCATCATCCGCAGAGAAACGTCTACTCCTAGATTTGGAATTCTTCGGTTTCATCCAAGTGTGAGATCTCTCTTTATTCGAAACACTAATGCTATCCTTCAAAGCTCTAAATTTATTAATTTCACACTTTGCCTCATCTAATTCCAATTCTAGGGCTCTGATTCTCTCCAGTTGATCGCGCATCTTTCTATCATATATACAATCACTACATTCCCAACTACCTTTGTCAACAAAATTATCAGGATCTATATCTATACATTTCCAATGAAAACAGAAATTACAATTATTACATACCAATCCTTTCACTACAATCCTTCTACAACTACGACAGTTTCCAGACAGAGCAGCCATAGCACACATTATGTATATACTGTACCTTATTTACAAATTCAATTTCACTCACTTTTCAATTTAATGTACTTACGTATATTAGTTTTAGGTTATTTCTACCCTTTAGTATCACCACACTATAATATTTCAATAGGCCAACACTACACTTTATGTCACTAGCATTCCTTTGCTTCTAGCCACCTCAATTCAAAAAAAGCTAAACTGAATTTTTAAACAAGTTGCTGAAAATGGTTGCCGTTCATTACAATGCAGGCTTCAATTCAGTACGCATATTATTAAAAACATTTTGAAGCATATTCTCTGAAAATGAATTTATCGTTTCTTGAATATAATTTTTTAGTACGATATTATTAATATAGGTTCTTTCTTCTATAGAAAACGCAATCATATTTATGAAACACACTATACACTGCAGTGTTTACTTCACTGCTTGAAGACTTCGAATGTAACAGCGGCCGTAAGTTTGTGTGTCTGACGGGAGCAAGGACATTAGTGAAGGGATGAGAGTGAAGTACATTCAGAAATGCAGGTACAATAAAAATGCAAGTAAAAATAAAATGATGTCCCTGTACTAGAGCTAATAGCTCACGTTCTGTGGTGGAATAATTCCTTTCAGATTTTTGTAGTACTCGTGAGACATATGCAATTGGGTGCTCTTTCCCTTCTAACTTTTGAGATAAAACGGCTCCTAGCTCAGTTCCTGATGCGTCTGTCGCTAGTATAAATGGTTTACTGAAATCAGGATATTTCAGGATTGGTTCACTACACAGTGCTTCTTTTAACGTGCTAAATGAATTTTCCTTTGTTTTGGTCCAAACAAATGTGGCGTCCTTTCTTGTGAGATCTGACAATGGTTTAGCAATTTCAGCAAAGTTGTCAACATGTCTACGGTAATAGCCTGCTAGACCTAGGAATGATCTATGTGTTTTGCGTTTTTCGGAACTGGAATTTTGAATTTTCTGTAGGTCGGGACGTACGCCTCTCGAGTCCACTACATGACCTAAGTACTCGATTTCGGGTACTGCAAAAGTACATTTTAGGGGATGTGCTTTCAGATTCGCGTCTCTTAAACACTGCAAAATCTCTTTTAGCCTCTCTGTGTGTTACTCTATTGTTGAACTGTAGACAATGACGTCATCAATATAAACAAAAGCCGATTCGCCTTTTAAGCCTGCTAGAACTCCATCCATTAGTCTTTGGAAAGTACTCGGGGCTCCTACTAGACCAAACGCCATTCGATTGTATTCAAACGTCCCCATGGGTGTACCGAAGGCAGTTTTCTCTTTATCTTTTTCCTCAATTTCGACTTGTCAAAAGCCACTGAATAGATCAATTTTTCTGAAGTACTTAGTACCAGATAAACTTTCGAGTGTTTCTACGATGTTAGGGAGTGGATATGAATCACCATGGGTAACAGAATTTAGACTTCTGAAATCAGTACAGAATCGCATTTCCTCGCTTCCATCAGGTGATTTCTTTGGGACTAAAACTATGGGTGCGCTCCACGGGCTGGCAAACGGTCGGATTATGCTCTTATCTAGCATGTCCTTGTAACATGTCCTTGGCTACCTCTTTATACTTGTGCGGCAACCTATAGAGTGTTTTCTTGATCGGTAGGGCGTCTCCTACGTTAATCCTGTGTTTCACCTTACTGGTGCACCCTAATTCATTTTGTGTAGGATCCTGGAAAACATCTCGGTATTCGTGGAGAACTTCTCTTATTATTACTTGATCTGTTTCGCTCAAATGGTCTAAGCTGATAGATTCTACAATACTATCTGAACTTTCGCTTATTGCACTTACAACATTACAATGGGGACTTATCGTGTTCTTGTGGTGAGGCATCACTATACTGGTACTCAATTTCTCCTAATATTCGTCTCTTATGCACTCGTATTTCTTCTCCCGTACAATTTATGATTTTCACGGGGACTAACTGACCCTTACTTGGCTCGATTGTCATTGAGGTTTCTAGCAACATATGCACCATTTATTCCGAAACTCGCCGGCTCGAGAATAATCGGAATTTTGTCTTGAAATGTCTTCGCATTTCTCTTATTGGAACCTACCCCTTTCCTGGTGGTATTTCCATTAACCCGTCCTAAGACAACTGCTTCGCTTCTTGGCGGTATAATAGCTTCCTTGCTATTTCTAACAACCACGCCTCGGGATTCAGATTTAGGATGTGGGTCTTCCTAAGACATTTTGACTTTTCCCTCTCACTGTGTTCTACTTAATGCGACGGACTCAAATTCTGCGTCTGCTGCGCTCGAGTCATTGACCTATTTTAGGTGGCCGTTCCAAAATCAATTACGCCTACCTTTTCGTGACATGTGGATTCGCTTGCCAAATTTATAACCCAGCCTTCCTTCGTCTTCAACCTTCGGCTTCCTACATCGAGGATACAATTATGTTTCTGTAGAAAATCTAGACCTAGCAATCACCTACTTCCGGGCCTGCATTTATTGGTCATACTATAAAACTGTGCGGGATCCTTACCGCATTAGTAAATTCTAATTCAAGATCTTGTCTTCCCTTTATCTCAAGACTCTTCCCGGTAATACTTATCGCCCTTTTATCGGTATCATTAATTATATTCCCTGCTAACCCTGGTCGGACGATTGATATGGTTGTCCCTGTATCTACTAACCACTTAGTTACCTTCCCGTTTACCCTTGCGATGGCCAGGAGTCCTGCCACGCGTGAACTGGTAAAGAGGAGAGTGCAAGCGGATGGTTTATTTATTGCCTTGACGTTACGAGGTTTGGAGCCAAGGCATCCCCATTTCCCTGGTTTGGACTATCATATCCATTACGAAAACGCTCTCTTGCTTTATGACTTCTTTTTCGGCAAGAGTAATACACTGTAGTATCCCTACGAAATCCATATGCGGCACCTCTATTTCTATTGGTGTATTGGTAGTGACTGTTTTCCCTTAGCGTCTCTGCGCTGCTGGTGACGCGGGGTGGAAAGTGGCTTTTTCGTACGGCAATCTTTAGTCATGTGCCCGTTGCGGTGACATTTGTGACGGAATTTATGTTCTGTTACTACGAATACGTCGCGATGACCTGTTTCCTGTCTCGCTTCGTTCGTCGCGGTGACGGTTAACTGGACATCGTCTTTCATATTCTTTGGCCTTCCTAACCGAACATATTTGGCTATTTCCCCTCTTAATCCTGCTACGTATGTGCCTAACAATCGACGTTCCGTCTCTTCTGTGAGTATGCTTCTTTCTAACGAGTCCCTTGTCTTTTTTAAGGTTTTTAAACTGAGAGCTTTAATCCTATCCGCAAATGCTTCTGGGCTTTCTGTTTCCTTTTGTGTGGCCGTTTGTAGCTCTACAATTATACATAATAGAAATATCAGGCATTTTTCCCCTAAATCTCTCCTCAAACGCGGCTCTAATGTCTGCGAAGGTGGCGCCATCTTGAATGAGATCCGGTCTACTTTGCAAAAATTCGAATGCTGGTCCTGCTATTTTAAGTCTGAGTATGTGTTTCTTATCTTCTTCACTTAAATTTTCTAATAGCGCAGCGGCGTCAATATTGTTGAAAAATTCATAAATCGGTAAGCTGCCTGGTAAGCCTGTCCATTCTTTCAACGCGGTAGCTGAAGATAGATCTTTAGTTCTCCGTTACTTCGGTTTGTAATCAACAATAGCTAAAGCCTACACTACAAGATTAACAATAGCTTGTTCGAGATTGTGCGCCATTTTGTTTTACTGGAGGGAATCAGCCAGTATCCGCCACACGCAAATTATTACGTAGCATCATATTATACACTATGCACTATAACACACATTTCTTATAAAATAACTTAACTACTACACTCTATATCAGATGTCTTTGGAGCAGATATAAACGGAACGAAATGCAAGAGAGTGCGGTTCACACGATACTAAATATATGTGTATGAATTAAGTGAGGTGCCTAGAAGCAAAGTCAGCAATCTCCACTTTGGAAAATATTACAGTAGAAGCAAAAAACTTTTCGAGGTGTTCACTGAACGACAATTCCATCAAAAACTATTTTCATATGTAAATAGACATCGGAAAAGCAATTTTACATAGTATCTTTACTTCAAAGTAACTGTGGAACAATATATTAAAGCTTTTAATATGGAGATTGCTGTTTTTGCTTCTCAGATATGGATATTATAGTCTTTGCATGTAAGATGAGGAAGATTGCCAGGTTTTATTGCAGATTTCAGAAGTCATGTGTAATTATCAAATTTAATTCTGAATTATAAGCATTATTTTAGGGATAACAAAACATACAATTTTTTTTTTTTTCACAATATTCAACATTTGAAAAGTCTTATTGTTCATCTTGCTACACACACAATTCTGGAGATTCTTCCATGAGTTCACACGCACAGTCATTAGTGTCTACCTCATTAGATAAGTCCAATGTATCAACATTGTCAATTGGCGGCTTGTAAAAATTCAATTTTGCGTTCTGACGCCAGTTCTCACTGAAGTGGATTTGAAGCAGTCGTTTGACATCAGAAATTTTCTTAGGTTGCACAAGATTTGGTTGTAGAGGTGGAATGCGTTTTGGAACCATTTGAGTGACATGAGTTTCTTTTTTTGTTATGTATTTAAAGCAGCCTGTGTTACGCAAGTAAAAGTTTTCACCTCTCATTGCGATTATTGTTGGTTGGTCTCTTGAGAATGTTTCTCTATACTATTCATTTTACTGGAAATTTTATGATAGCTGTCTTCATTAAAACAAAGTAATTTAGTTTACTTTTACCTCAGAGAAATAGAACTGACACTGTAATAACCATAATAACAATGAGAAAAAGGAAAGAAGACAGCTGACGGTCACATGACCAAATGGGATTCTCTGATTGGCCAATGTGGATATTGCTGGCTTTGCTTCTCAGATTATCAAATTTGAGCATGGAGATTGCTGCCTTTGCTTCTAACCCCGGTTTTCAATATGAAAATTAAACCTTTTACAGCTGCTTTTGCTTCACCTCTGGAGATTGCTAGAAAACACCAAGGTGGATCCAATGCTGCCATAATATGTTTCTAAAAAAAGTGGAGATTGCTGACTTTGCTTCTAGGCACCTCAAGTAATCGACTACGTTCATATAACGAAAAGTGAAAAATAAAGTAATGTCTTTGAACATACCTTCTTGCATCAGTCACTAGTTGTACTGCTGTCGTCTGCTCATACACCGCACAGATGCTAGACGCAATAGAAACTGTAGTAGTGGACGCGTCTCTAAATAGTCTCGTAACCAGGATATGCACGCGCTAGTGTCTACAACACTCTCAGCTAAGTAATGACTCGCCAACCAATGGGAGCGCAGCGATAACATGAGATGCATTGAGACCCTTGTTATGGTCTGCTCCAAAGACATCTGGTGTAGAGTGTAGACACATTATTATCAGTCTGAAATATATAAACATTATTCAGTAGTTTCCCTTGTATCCTGATAGACAGCTACATATTGAATAGAACGCGTCTATGAGTAGTTCGCGTCGTATCTCGCCTCTGAACACCATTTGTTGTGCCACCGTCAACTTAGGTCGGATGACTTCCTGAACGAATGACTACTGCGTTCGACTGCCGCTCACACTTAGGCCTATCAGGATTTCTGATATCACCATTACACTTATAATGGAAAAGAAACGATTTACTGAAAGAGTTGGGACTCTCAGGATATTATAGGAAAACTACATGGTTACTGAACTTAAGATTCCACACTGAATTAGTTGTGAATGAAACTATACTTGACGTATTAAATACATACAAATACACATAACAAGTTACTTACAATGGTATATTTCTTGTCTCTGCCGATGCCATTACGACTTGGTCCTCGATCCCTGCCAGACGATGTCACCATCCTACTGTATCACTGTCTGCCGCCAAAAAATCCTCTCACTGGACTGTTTCAGATTTGACACCCCACAGGAAATCATGCTATAGGGAGTTCTTAAGCCCTGAGGCATAACAATATTAAGGTAAAATGAATCCATAATGAGCTATGGGATTATGTGACCCAAACAAGTGATAAGACCAAGTGGAATACAAGCAGTTATGGGAATCAATGTGTTTCAATTCCTTTTAACATTGAGACTGCTTCGATAATAGAAGGACCATAGAAGAAATATGAGTTCATGTCAATTTAGCTGTTATCCGAGGAACATGTGATCAGTTCGTGGCCACCTGTAAGGCCTCTAATATTGTGAGTTCGTACCGTGGGTGGATGAAAAATTACAAACATTTCGAAGCAGTTGTTAATTCGTGCAATACATTACTCTTAAATTATGGATAGAATATGAAGATTTTCGTAACAGTTACTTGAATTTGAATTAAATTTAATAACTGTTTATTGTGATACATTATGCCAGTGTTTCTCAAACTTCTCCATTGTGATCACTTTTAACATATTGTACAAACTTAGAATTCTCGTAGTGCATATTTATATTGTTTTCATTATTATTATTATTATTATTATTATTATTATTATTATTATTATTATTACAAATTATGTCAATGAAAGACGGGAAGAAAGTTGTAAACTTATGAACAAAAAGAGTTATTATTTGATGGAAAAACAAAATGAGATAGAAACAAATACTAAGAATAAAACATTAGACATTTATATAAGGACATAAAGGAATTTAAGGGGTTGGATACAGCTTACAGCAAGTAAAATTTTGGAAATATTCAACATTTTTTTCTCCATTATTGTATCTTGTACAATAATGAAAATTAATATGTGTATAACACTGTCCTTCTGCTATATGAAAAAATATTTTTACGATTTAAAAAAAATGTATTTACGTTTCTTTAATTCAGTTCACTGTGCAGTGATGAAACGTTTCCAACATAACTAACAAACTAACCAACATTCTGTGATGAAATGTTTTATGTGTATTTATGCATGTCATATCTACAATATGATGCAAGATTACTTCTCTATGTTTGATAGATTGTCTGATAAAAAATAAATTCATTTTTAAAAATAGTCAAATACCAATATTTTCTTCTAACACAAAAAAAAAAAAATTATTTATTAAGGGTAAACATGAGTTTCAGCAATAAAATAAAAGAGAGAGAATATAAAAAAGTTAACAAGTTTATGAGTTATAAGGAAAACGCTTCATTACTACATAGTAAACTGCCACTATATTGAATTTTGAAAAATATATATAAATAATTTTTTTAAATCATAAAAATATTTTTTTAGATATAGCAGAAGGACAATGTTTTACACATACCAATTTTCATTATTGTACAAGATACGGAAAAACATGTTGGATATTTCCAAAAAATGCACTGCTGTAAGTTGTACCTAACCCCTTAAGAAAGGATATCAGGCAAGGATAAACGCGATCAAGAATGAGAACGGTGACTTGCTTACAAACTCTCATTCCATCCTGAACAAATAGAAAAACTATTTTGGGAACCACTAAGTCTACATAGGCCAAATAGAAATGATCGGAACTAAAATATAATATATAAAATTCTGAGCCATTTATACCAGATCCCAGACTTTCTGAAGTCGAAATTGTGATAGGAAAGCTGAAAAAATAAGTCTTCAGGTATCAATAAAATTCCAGTGCACAAAATTAATGGAAGAGGGTGTAAAACATTATCTGGTGAAATAAGCATTTACTTGCTATTTGAGAAAAGGAAATTGAACCAGAATAAAATAATGGAGGGGTCCATAACTGTATCTTCCTTTAAGAAGAGGAAAAATACTAATTGTAATAACTTTCTACGAATACCACTTTTATTGACGTTGTACAAAAATTTATCCGATATTCTTTTGAGAAGCTTAAGTCCGTCTGAACGTAGGCGTACCGGTAATAGATGGATTACTGAAAGATTTTTTTGTATTCTCGTTGAATTTGGTATTCCCAAGAAACTATTTCGACTAACTAAAATGTGTCTCAGTGAAACGTACGGCAGGGTCCGTACAGGCCAATTTCTGTCTCAGGCTTTTTCAAATCATTGCGGGCTAAAACAAAAAGATGCACTGTCACCTTTTTCTTTTTAACTTAGCTCTAAAATATGTCATTTTTGAAAGTCCAGGAAAACACAGAAAGTTCAGAATTGAACGGATTACATCCTCTTCTTGTTTATGCGAATGACGTGAATATGTTATGATGAAATCCAAGAAATATTAGGGAAAACAAGGAAATTTTACTTGGTTTGGTTTGGAAGTAAATTCCGAAAAAATAAAGTAAAGTATTATGTATCTTGACCAGCACATAAATTAATATGAACTGGACATATAAAAATTGATAAAAATTCCAACTTTATCCTTTGAGAAGGTAGACAAATTCAAATGTCTTCCAGCAACAACAACAAATATAAAGACACTCGCGAGGAAATTAAACGCAGAATAAATAAGGGAAATGTTTGCTATTATTCGTTTGAAAATAATTTTTTGTCAAGTGTACTTTCAAAAAAGCTGAAAGTTTGATTTTATAAAGCAGCTTTATTACCGGTTGTTCAGTATGATTGTGAAAATTGGACTCTCACTTTGAAAAAGGAACAGAGGTTAAGTTTGCTATAGAATAAAGTGTTAGGAAAATATTTGGAGTTAAGAGGGATGAAGTTATGGGAGAATGGAGAAAGTTACACAACGCAGAACTGCACGCATTTCATTCCTCACCTAAAAATTGGAACATTAAACCCAAATCTTTAAGATGGGCAGGGCATGTAGCATGTAGGTCTATCAGTGAATCCAGAAATGCATATAGAGTGTTAGATGGAAGACCTGAGGGGAAAAAAAGACTACTGGGGAGGCTGAAACGTAGATAAGAGGATAATACTCGTATTAAAATGAATTTGAGGGAGGTGGGATATGATGGTAGGGACTGTAATTATTAATCTTGCTCAGGATAGGAACCGATGACGGGCTTATGTGAAGGCGGCAATGAACCTCTGGATTCTCTAAAAGCCATAATTTATTATTATTATTATTATTATTATTATTATTATATTGAAATTTAGTAAAAATTAATATTTTATGTGGAACAAATGACGTTTAAGTATATATTACTGTGAATCACCCAAATATGTAATTAAGTGATAAAATACTCGTATGTATACCTTATCCTATAATTAATATGTAGCTAGGCTACCACCTATATATTTGAATCGCACCATTTAGAAAGGAACTAAGTCAAAATTTGCAATATTTTACTCATGAAATGATTAATACTTCCATGAAGTTTTCATTTGCAAAGAAGGGAACTTAGTCCCTGTATCTCTAACATCAAGTGGATATTTGTAGTACGGGACTGGTACATTCGTATTGAGCCCATTCACACAAATATTTATATGTAATCTAGTACTTAATTGTTCTGTTGGGTGGGATAAATTACGTTCTTTTTTAAAGAGTACACATTTTTTGTATAATTATCTGGTTTTAGGGCGGAAAGCTTTGGTCTCATGTCTGCTTCTGCATTTAGCATATTTCTATAACTTGTCATGGATAAATACGTACAGAATCCAGATATGAAACTGATTAATGATATATTTATTTTTATATCTTTAATGGTAATAATAATATATAAAAATTATTAATATTTATTTTATAATATTACGATTATATCATAATAATTATTATTGGTGATGGTTAAAGTTTTTATTCATTCGTATTTTCGTGATTTTGTATACATTTTGCAGCATTCTCCAAACTTAAAATGCTATTTAAATATAATTTACGATTCACAGAATTCCACACTTTCAGATGCACTGCAATATACACATTATGCGATTTATTTTATTTGTATTTATTAATAAGGAAGGATGGTCATAAAACAATATGTTTTAAAACCATAAAACCTCACTGTCCTCAGTAATTTTTTTTTATTACGTCGCGCGTTTGGTAGTGTTTTTAAATATGCAGGTCCAATCTAAGCTTACTTGGCAGCCCCAACATACACATTTATTCCTAGAATCGTCATTGACGCCACAAAACGTAAATGTTTTTATTCCTTACTTATTGTTGCAGTTTTCAAGCAGAAATCATAATATAACTTAGAAAGCTTACCTCAGTGGAAAGAGGTTGATCCTGGTTGTCCCATGGGAATCGAACTGAGCTCCTCAATACACATACTCTCCATAAAACGCTATCCTTGCTTGCTTTAATTGAAATAAAAAATCATAATGGCGTCCAATATGTCATTTGCATTGTTGAAGATGGCTTTGTTACGCGTAGAGCAATGAACTCGAATTCCATAGAGAATGAAAAAATGGATCTAGCGTCAGTGAGTAGAAGCCGTAGATAAGAAAATCGATAGTACTTAGGTTGAGAACTTTCGACCTGATTTTAAAATATAGTCAATCAGCTGCAAGAGAATTTAAATATTGTTGTTTTCATATTTTCTATTTAAAACATATATTTAAATTTTCTGAAGAAATTGATATAAATTAACGTGCATTTTATGATGCAGTGATGTATTGCATTCCTGTTACTTGATTTTTATCAGTATGAAAATCACAAATCTTTACTTTTTCCGAGAACATTAATTTCAAAACTCTTTGACTTAGAGATCTTCTTCCTCTTCTTATATTAATTTTGTAGCTGAAACTTCTTGTTGGGTGCATTTTTATAATAGTCAGGAGATGAATCTGTTGGGACAGTGCAGTTAAGAAAACACAATTCTTCCCACGTGTTCATCTGTGTATTTGGTTTTAAAAAATAAAATCTCTGTGCATGTGTCTCCATTTTTTCTGGAGCAAGTGAAAGTAGACAGTTAAAATTTCACAGCTTTTTTATCATAGGCTACTACATTATGTCAGTCATATGGTAATTAACGTACTGATTGAAAATATATATTAGAAACCTTCGCAGGAGTCAAACCTTTTTCAAATAATAATAATAATAATAATAATAATAATAATAATAATAATAATAATAATAATACAATAGAAATAGGTTAATTCGACATTGGATAATTGGAATAAATGTCTACTTCCCTAGTAATTACTTCTAAAACTAATGTTGATAATTAACATTGCATTCTAATATTCGAAGAATACATTTGAAATATTTATTAATTTCAACGAAAATAGTGTCCATTCTGAAATCTAAGAGAATGTTGATGTAAATGCCGTTACTTTTTCTTTACTTATAAAACGTTGCCCTCTAGTAAGTTATTCATTTTATTTTATAAGAAAACAAAATAATGTAATTTTTATATTGTACTAGCTGAAAGCACCCGGCATTGCTCGGGCTTTCCTTTTTGCTACTATTTTTACTTAAACAGGTTGTTAGACATTTTAGAAATCTCGGAAACTCAACTACAGACACCAAAACGAATTGCCTTTACTAAGTTTTTCTCGTCCATAACGATGAATCTTCACATAGCGTCACTTATATCAATTAACAAACATTTTAGCCAAATGCCTGCCAGGATCAACTTAATTTAAAACAGTTGTAGATCAGGCACTGAAAAGAAAAAATTTCATCACGTGAGTTACGTCAACTGGTTTTTAATTAATTTATTTATTTAGTTTATTTTATTTTAATAATTAAATTTTATTTATTTAATATAATTTAGTTATTTTATATATTTAATTTTTTTTCAGTTTATTTCATTTCATTTATTTATTTATTTGATCTGATATAGTTAACACCAATAGGCCTTCTCTTCCACGCCACCCAGAAATACGAGCGTATAAATAAAGTACCGGTAATAGAAAAAATCAAACTATGAGTATAAACAAAGTAAAATTAAACAAAAATATATAAAGGCTACAGTCACAAAAATTTTAAATGAGTAGCATTGTCTTGAAGTTGAGCAAAACAAAACCATATCCCTCGATACCTATAACCAACTAAGTGTTGACTCAATGTTTTACAGATCTTACATTTTATCTCTGCAGATCAGTGACCGTTTAATTTCAAGTGGCTTATCTTATTCGTGAGCATCTGCCATATCCTTTCCTCAACATCGGAAATGTGATGTTGTACAGAGACAGATATAAAATAATTATAAGATCTGTACATTGATTTGAAACTGTGCTGACATTCACTTAATTTCATGCAGAGTAAAGTTGCCTAATTCCGTGATACTTTTTTAAAATTTCATTGATCAGACCTATATGGATGTATGGCTGTGGTATGGATCTGCATCCAATTCCCAAATCAGACGAATTCAGACTATTCAGAAGTGGGTCCTTTGTCTAATCATGGATGCACCCTGGTACATCCGCAATGA
The DNA here is from genome assembly GCF_040183065.1 of Periplaneta americana. Taxonomy (NCBI): domain Eukaryota; kingdom Metazoa; phylum Arthropoda; class Insecta; order Blattodea; family Blattidae; genus Periplaneta; species Periplaneta americana. The sequence continues at coordinate 38,873,701 of NC_091129.1, forward strand.
CAACCTACACAAAGACTTGAACGTGCCTACAATTGAATCCACCCTGCGCAGCTACTACATACGACTTCATCGTTCAATGGTTAACCATCAAAATGAACTGCTTAATACCATCCCAGAACAACTTCCACCGCCTCGCCAAATAAGAAGATTAAAAAGAAAAAGACACTCAGATCTATTGTTTGAAGATTAACATTTTTGTTTTGTTTCACATATTGCCAGAGGACAGTCACAGGACTGCAACCTCCATACATGTTTCTTGTGTGCTTTTATAGCGCAGTATTTATAATTTTTAAGCACAATTGTATTGTACATAATTGTATAATAAAGTTTTCTTATGATTGATAAAAAAAATGTCAGCCAATGCTTTACCGTTCGACAATAGCGCTAGACATCTTTCTCGCAATAGTGCATCTTTCGCCTACTTCTGAGGCACCAGTGAACTTCTTAGCAAGATATGCAATCCTGTGATATTCAGTAAAAAAAAACCTATCACGAAATTAGGCAACTTTACCCTATATATATGTTTTCACTTGAACTTCAGACAGCTGACGATAAATAGGTAATTCCTTTGTTCCAGTCTGAATCCATTGGGGTGTCGTAGTGGGTCAAAATTTCTCTCTGTCGGTCGTACCAAGAATCAATAGGCCTATATACGTATATATAATTTCATTAAATAATTAAATTATTTAAATTGGAAGATTTGTTTACCCCTTGACTGCTGTATGCTTGCTTATACTGTATTATGTCTTTTTTTTTTTAATATGACTTTAGAAATCTTACAAATTCTAATCTTACAAATCTTACAAATTCAGATGATATTAATTACATTATTTTTTATTTTATATACAGAATAGAGAAAGGTACAGTATAATTTCACGAGAAGTCATTGTTTGACATGAACAATAATATTCTAAGAGACATATTATTTTAGGAATTAAGAGATTGCTCTTTCTACAATGCTTAACATACTACATCGGCAACATGATTACATAGATACAATTTCGCAATAACACATTTCTGAACATGAACAACAATATTTTGAGAGACATATATTTTAGAATTAATAGTGTTATTTTCAGTGGCTTACATACATTCACATACCACTTCAGGAGCATGACAAAAATCTCACTGAAATGCTTTCCGATGTGCATACAATCATTTGTTTTCTTCTCTATTGCATAAATATATAAATATAAAAGTTTAGGTGTGCTCACTCGAAAGCAATTGACTTGGTTTTTTGAGAAAACCCTTAAGTCACGAAGTACAACGATTTGGGGAAACAAAAAAATCTGTTTAAAAGAAATGCATAACCCTCAAACTGTGTTGTGGGGTTTTTCGAGGCACCATGCATAATATGAAAAGTGATATTGAGAATATTATACGTGTGGCAACACTGACACTTGCATTACCTCTCAATCAGTTCAAGACCGACCTGCATTCTTATCAGTTGCTATCTCTCAAGTGTTGTAGTCTCACAAAGCAGTGTTATATTTCTGTTGGCGACAGAAATAGCACCAGCATGCAGTTTAAGCATATACTCTTTAACAACAATACTGGAAAGTTTACGATAAGGGAGGCAAATGATTCATGTCTCAGTGCTATCAAGTGGCAGGGAATGTAGACAGTGAGGATAACCCATAGACTTATAAGATAAACTGGATGGAGCACTGTAACATAAGAACTGTGCGACTAGTCATGTCTGGTCTGAGGGGCAATATTCAGCTTCACATATACTTCATCAGTTCATTTATTTTGAAACTGCTCTGAGATATTTCACACATACAGTTTAGACACTCTTCAAAATCTTTAAAGATCAAGAAATTATTTTTAATACATCTTACAAACAATTTGACATTATAATCCACTTAAATAAGGACTCATTCTTGAAAGGAATTTGGGTTTTACAATAGCCTTACATTAAATCAATACACAGACAATATAAGGAGAAAAATATACTATTCAAAATATCACAATGCATTTTATTTGTTAATATCTAACACAAAATCTGTATAGATATAGTTAAAATGTTATTATTCCACAAAGATACACATGTTGGAACAATATCTGTTTTGTTAATTTGCTCCTTATGGCGGTGGCATTTCCTTTAGCAACCTTCAATGTGAACTTTTTAGCAAAATGTTTTAAGCCAGTGTTTAAGGGGTTAGGTACAGCTTACAGCAGTAAAATTTTTGGAAATATTCAACATTTTTTTCCTCCATTACTGTATCTTGTACAATAATGAAAATTGGTATGTGTAAAACACTGTTCTCTGCTATATGAAAAAAAAATATATTTTCACGATTTAAAAAAATTATTATTATTATTATTATTATTATTATTATTATTATTATTATTTTTTGCAAAATTCAATTTACTGCGCAATGATGAAGCGTTTCCCTCATAACTCATAAACATGTTAACTTGATCATGTTCTCTCTTTTTATTTTATTGCTCTTTCAACTACATCCCTTAATAAATAATATTTTTTTATTGTGTGTTAGAAGAAAGTATTGATATTTGACCATTTTTTAAACGGATTTATTTTTTATCAGACAATCCATCAAAGGTAGAGAAATGATCTTGCATCATATTGTAGATATGACATGCATAAAGACACACAAAAAATTTCATCACAGAATGTTGGCTAGTTTTTTAGTTATGTGGGAAACGCTTCATCACTGCACAGTGAACTGAATTTTGAAAAAAAAAAAAAAAAAAAAATGTAAATATTTTTTTAAATCATAAAAATATTTTTTCATATAGCAGAAGGACAGTGTTTTACACATACTAATTTTTATTATTGTACAAGATATAGTAATGGAGGAAAAAAATGTTGAATATTTCCAAAATTTTACTGCTGTAAGCTGTAGGGTACCTAACTCCTTAAACATTTGAATGACTGCCTTTATAATTTTTATTTCGTGGGTATTTTCATATCTCAGTTCTTCTGTAGGAGGATGGAAGGAAGTAAATGGAGGCTTACCTAAACTCAGCAGTTTTTGTATGACAAAGCAAGTATCAGTAATGTACTTATCAATATTTCACATATGGTACTTATCATATTCTGTTGAATAATGTAAATCTGAAAAGCTTTCTCAACATGTCTACAATCACAAACACATCATCTGACAGATCTATAAGTCCACTCCTTGATAGGATACAAATTTATGAAATTGAAAAATGCAAGGCAACATGGTGTAATTGTGATGCTTTGAAATGTTTGTTGATTAACACACATTACCTGACAGTGTTCACAGTTAATTTACTCAAGAAGTTTTTTAAGTATACTGCCAGCAATGTAACATAATATATTTTCTTGGAAGCTACTTAAAGTGTGTGAATCTAAACTGTTTACAAGCTGGATAATGTCTGTATCACTGCTAAGATCAAATGATGTAGAAGTTTGAGTTAAGATTCTGTTATTACTATTAAACTCCAGCACTGACTCTATGTTTGAGTGCTCCATATTTAGGCAGTTACCACTAGCAGTAACAGCATTTCTGAACAATAATTTTCTCAGTGCCCACTTGAATTGGAGCGTGTTAGGATTATTATTCCTCCCACCTCTTGCCCGGATGCATGAAAAAAGTAATTCAAGGTGGTCCTGGCAAAATTTATATGTTAATAAATATTTTAAAGAATCATCTTGTCTTTTCAAAATACCAATGGCAATGTTTTCAATAGAAGTGATACAGACAATATATCCTAATACAAACATTTTTCTTGGATGCGGCAATAGTGGAATACCATCAATCATCAATGATTTTAGATTCATGAAATAATTCTTTCCAATAGTTTTCATTATTCAATGATAGTAACTTTTTATAACAAGAAGAGAAAGGGTTCCTGGAATTTAAAATGTCGAGCAATCTGTCCCTGTATCTTATAAATTCAATTGTTGCTTCAAAACCCTGAAAAGACTCATGACTAATCATCCTTAAATAACACAGGCCAACAAAAAAAGAACTTTTTTCTTGGTGCCTTGGTTTTTACACCTGTTCTTAGGGTTAGTTGATGTGCTGATTCAGAAAATCACATTAGCTAGGCCATATCAGCTCTAGTTTCTTAGATATTGTTAATTAATAATTATATAGTATACCGGTACCTGTATCATAATTCTGTTTTCTTACAAAATTATCTGTAAAAACATCTAAATGGTTTTCCTGGAACCAAAAAATCATTTTGATGGCTTATTTTTTATTGCTAATATCACAGAACTCAATTGAAATAATCATATCCTGATCACCTTTAGCTATGAGATCTGTGTCTTACTCGCATCTTTTACAATTGAGGACCGTTTTTGCGAAACTTGCTAACTGCAAAATTTTCAAAATTGAGATTTTGATGGATTCGTTAACATAAGGCAGGCCTCTACATGATGTTCAAGGCGTCTTAGTAAAATTGGGTTATTTCTCTTCATTGTAATGTGTCAAAGTGTGATCGTTTTTTCAAAACTTGCTTTCTGCTATAAGTGAGAGATACAGCAAAACTTGCTTATATACTGGGTGTTCAGTTCAAAATGTGTCATGGCTCGCTGTATGCCGTCATGTGGCTAGCCGATGAGCCTAGAGAATTCAATCTTCCTACATTTCCGCAGAGGTGTATAACCTAAGAGGCAGAGAAGTTGCCTAGCAAGTACGGCGTTCATTCTGAAGAGTACGTACCGATACGTACGGTAACGCCAGTAGTGGCAGGAATGTGAACTGTTTGGAAATACGTACTGTCGGGATATGGGGAGAGGGTTAAGACGATTACTTACGTATTTGTTGACATTAACTTCGACGGTCAACATGAACACGGAGCATTTGATTTGTGTTGTGGAATGTTACCGTATGCAACCAATGATAACAAATACCCTGCGTACGACTTGCCGGCGAAAAACACAGTTCGAAAGAGGTTATGGTAGCACACAGACTGTACAGACCGCCATCTGTTGCTACGACGTTCAAGTTATACCGTACACGTTCTCAAGTTCAGATTGAAGAACGCCTTAAATAATAGGCAACTTCTCTAACATATAAGCTGAAACTCGCTTCAAATCGGTGACCCAACAACAGTGACGTCATGACACACTTTGAACTGAACACCCAGTAGTGTTTTGTCTCTCCTGTAAAATTTAGTTTTTTCACTTAGCAAGTTTTGCAAAAATGGTCCTCAATTCCACCCTGCCATGAGTTACCACGGTTCTCAGAGTATGGATCTTATATATCTGATATAGCACAAGGTAAAGAAAGTGGCGCAGCTACAGTGATTTTTAAACAGCTTCACATATGAACGCTTTGACCAGAAAGAGTTGAGTGACCTGATTAGGGACTAAATCTTTCTAAGGAGTCTTCTGAATTGCTGGCCTCCAGACTAAAGAAAAAGAATGTACTTTAGCCTGGAATGAAAATCATATTTTACCAAAGGAGAGAAAGAGATTTGCCGCTTTCTTTCTTTTTTACTGAAGACAAAAACATAGTATTCTACAGCAACTTCAGAGGCCTTCTGAAGAAAATGGGTGTATCAGAATATACCCCTAGTGAATGACTTCTTTTAATTGACAGTTCAAAACGTAGTTTGAAATGTGTTCTTTTAAACAATGGCAACAAATATACCTCCATTGCAATCGGTCACTACAGTATGATGAAAGAAGAGTACAACGTCTTCTCTTTAGTGTTGGAAAAGATAAATTACCAAATATTTTAAATTACTAAATATTTTATTGACATCTGGTCATTTTATTCATTCGTGTGTGTTTAATTATTTTCGTTAGCAATGCTTTTCCTATCTTCCTACGTTGAATAGGAAGTTAATCTCTTGAATTTATATGGCATAATTAATTGTGAACTGTAATTGTGGATGTGTTCGTGAATTGAACTATTAAGTAGGTTAATGAAATATTGACATTTTCATTCTACAAGAGTTTATTGATATTCGTTAGCAACACATTGCTGTATGTTTGTTTTATTTAACCTGATTCATATCTTCGTTCATGAATGCCAGTGAATCCATTAAATGCCTACTCTGCGATAATCGTAGAACTTGTGAAGAATATAATTTAATTTTATGTGTAGAGTGTAAGTGCTGGTTCCATGGTAGCTGTGTCTATTTATGCAGTGATGAAGTAAAAGTCCTTGGTGAGTCTAACTCCCCCTGGCTCTGTCCATCTTGTTCATCAAAAGGTGGGACCCATAATATCTCAGCCCCTAATTATGTCGAATTAGTCTCATGCCCAATTTGCACTGGCAGTGATGCTAAATCTTACAAAGGCTTGAAAGGACTGTGAATACACTGTGCTAGGGCTCATCCCAATGAACCTCCTGACGACCTTCTGTTAAATTCAGAAAATGCTTCTTTTGAGTTTTTCCATCAAAAGATTGCTAATTGTAAACTCAATACAAGAGTTTTAAGAAGAATTCCTAAAGGAGCTAGAAGCTTTGCGGCAGAAAAATTGACTCAACTTATTGATAAATGTATTTCCGAAAATAGTGAAGAATGTTGGCAAGAGCTTCTGCTTTTTGCATATATCGCCCTTCGGATACATGTTCGATCAAAGAAGAACTCTGACAAATCTTTAGTGTCTAAAATCAAAGAGAACATTAATGATTTTACACTGGAAGTTCCTCCCCGTAAGAATAAGTCTACACTTTCTAGGTCACGCATTGTTGAAGCTAAAGTGGCAGACAGTGATATAAAGGGAGCTGTTCGAATTCTATCTTCTGATTCAGGAGTAGCTCATGCTTCACGAGTTACACAAGAGGCTTTAGTACAAAAACACCCTCCACCATCACGGCCCTTGGCATTTCCAGATCCTCCTACCACCGATGAAGTGTGTTTGTCTGTATCTCAAGATATGGTTTTGCAAGGAATAAAAACCTTTCCTAATGGCTCTGCATCTGGTATTGATGGGATTCGTCCCCAACATTTAAAAGATCTCACATCCAAATCTGCTGGAGATTTTGGTAGGAGACTCCTAAATGCTATTACTAGATTATGTAATCTAATGTTGGCTGGTAAAGTTAATCCTGAAATCTGTCCTCTTTTATATGGAGCATCTTTAATTGCCATCAAAAAGAAAAATGGCGGGATACGTCCAATCACAGTTGGAATACCTTTCGCAGATTATCGGCTAAGTTAGCTTGCACTTCTGTTAAGGAGAAAGTTAGTAAACATTTGCGCCCTCAGCAGCTTGGTTTTGGCACCAGTGAAGGATGTGAAGCCATCATTCACTCGGTACGTTCATTTCTAAATCAGAACGAAGGCAGTCAAAATGTTCTTCTTAAGATCGATTTTAGAAATGCATTTAATTGCCTTGAAAGAGACACAATGCTTGAACTTGGTAAGAGTAAGATCCCTCAACTCTATGCATTCTTGTGGCAAGCGTATAGAAACCCATCTAACCTGTATTACAATTCTGACATCATTTCATTGCAGGCTGGAGTCCAACAAGGTGATCCGATAGGTCCACTGCTATTTAGTCTAACCCTGAATTCTGTCATTACCCATTTGAATAGTACCTTGAACCTCTTTTACCTGGATGACGGTTCTTTGGGAGGGGATCCAGATATGGTCCTTTCCGATCTTGAAAAACTTAAAGATTCCTGTAGATCCATTGGGTTGGAGATTAATCCTGAAAAATGCGAATTATACTTATGCTCTACACAAGACGATGCTGTAGTGTCCGCATTCAATAATATAGCTCCAGGGATTAAGGTAGTATCTCGATCTAATTTGACTCTCCTTGGATCTCCCATTTTTCTTCCCACTGTAGAGTCAAGTATGCGTGAAAAGCTTGAAATTATGAAGCAACTGTTTGATGGTCTGCAATCTCTTTCCACACATACAGCGTACTTTCTCTTAAAGAACTGTTATTTAATTCCTAAATTAACATATTTTCTTCGCACCACCCCATTATGGCTTTTTCCATCCCTACTTCAAGAGACTGATGATCTACTGAGAAACTGTCTGGAATCGATTCTCAGTATACGTCTTGAAGATAACAATTGGATTTTAGCCACTCTGCCTATTGCCTTTGGAGGTATTGGAATCCGGAATGTGAGTGATGTTTGTCTCATGCTTTCTTGGCTTCTGCATATGGAGTCCTTGATTTCGTCAAGTCCATTCTCTCAATTAAGGTGATGAAATCAGGATCTGTTATGTGAATGAGGCTTTGGAGAAATGGTTCAGCATTACAGGAAACAACAACCTCCCAGCTTCTCGTGATATTCAGAAACAATGGGACCACATCCATGCCTCTGATATCTACCAGGCTCTACTAGCGTCGTCATTGTCTGAGGTTGATCAAGCTAGATACCATGCAATACGACAGAAGGAATCAGGGTCTTGGCTTCAGACAATACCATCTTCCAATATAGGCACATTAATGGACAATATGTCCTTTAAAATTGCTGTCGCCTTAAGACTCGGGTCCAAGATTTGTTTCCCACATAAATGTCTTTGTGGAGCCACTGTTGACCCCTATGGTCACCATGGCTTAAGTTGCCCCAAAAATACCGGGAGATTTTCCAGGCACTTTCAATTAAATGACATCATTAATAGGGCACTTGTCTCTGCTGATTTTCCATCAATCCTGGAACCTATTGGAATCTGCCTATCTGATGGAAAAAGACCAGATGGATTGACCTTGATACCCTGGTCTCATGGAAAATCTCTGCTACAGGATGCCGCTTGTGTTGACACTTTAGCACCATCCCATTTGCCTGCCACCTCCAAAGTTGCTGGTTCTGCTGCAACATCCGCAGTGAGCATCAAAAGGAATAAGTATCGGGATCTCCAGGACAGATACTTGTTCTGTTTTTGTTGTTGAGACGTTGGGACCTTGGTGCTCAGAGGCTAAAATGCTGGTTTCAGACATCGGGAAAAAGTTGCAAGCGTTCAATGGAGATTCCAGGTTGACTGATTTCTTGAGACAAAGAATCGCTATTGCTATCCAGCGTGGGAATGCTGCCAGTGTTATGGGGACATTCCCTCAAACACTGGCTTTGGAGGAAATATTTTATTTTTAAAATTCAAAATATTGGCCTACTACCGGAATCAACTGCGTTTGTTGACGCAACAAGACTTGAAGAGTCTTGAAGGAATTCTGTTGGAAGACGTTCAGGAATCTTTGCCACATTGTAATAAAACCCTCAAGGCTCTGCAGAATGAGATCATTATACATCTCGCGACCGATTGACAAGAAGAAGATTGTGTTCTTCACAAACAAGACAGCAGCTCTGCCTGTGGACGATGAGTTCCAGAAACTCTGGCATTCTGTGGTAGTTGAGAGCACGGATAACCTGAAGATAGAGGAATATCTGGAGAAACAGGGAATCTGCTCCATGGAAGATCATAGATCCACGAAGGCGACACTCCACAAGCGTAAGAAATTGTAATATGACATTTCCCACAGTATACGAAAAATGTTTTGTACAATAGCGACGTATTCAATACGAAAAATTCATTAGCTTCACTGTTTACTGATAATGTCTGAGCAGTGAATGTAATAACTCTGACTTTTGAATGCAGAAGCATGTAGAGTAATGTAATAAATATTACAAATATATTGGAAATGAAAGAGAAAGTCTCAGCAGCAAGCTTCTACCAACACTGAAACACAAAAAGCCACTAATTTTCGGTATCACCCCGTTTGACGGTGCTATAAAATCACAAATACATCTTACAATGTGTTAGGAAAATCTCGAAATTAAGAACAAAAATTAATTGATACAATTTGTATTATGCTTGACTTTGTTATAACTGTATTAAATGTGAAAAGTTTTGTATTCACTAGCTAATTAAGAATAAATAAATAAGTAAATTACCACAAGCATCTATGCAGACTTGAAGATGGTTCATTTTCTTCTTAGTCAATGAAGTGGCTAGTCAGAATATCCTTACTTTCTATGCCTTTGGGACAGTAGGGCCAAACATATTCATTGGATAAAAAAGGATTGGCCTCCAAGGAAAGATATTGTGGTTAGAGAGTACATTGTTATAAATGCACCTTTGATAGCGCGAGACAGAATCATTCTGTCACCATTACACATAAAATATAAATTAAAGGCTGTGAATAAAAATGTTTCGTGTTTTGAATACATAAAGCATAAAATGCCTGGACTTACGACGGAAAAATTGAAGCATAAATTTTCGATGGCCAACGATCAGATAGCTCATAAATGACCACATTTCATAGAATCAATTAATGAAATCTAATCTTGTGCCTGATCTTTATTTGTTCTTGTGAAAACTTACTTGGCAACAAGCAGGCAACTATACTAAATTAGAAGAGATGTTCTTTCATTTCAACAGACTTGAATGTAAAATGAGCATTAAAGTTCATATTCTGCACATTCACTTAGATCATTTTCCAGAGAATCTTGGTGACTTAAGCGAAGAACCGGGTGAAAGATTTCACTAATAAATAAAAACAATAGGAGACAGATACCAAGGAAGACGGGATGCACACATGATGACAGATTACTGTTGGAACATTATGCATGATTGTCCTGGCAGATCCCACACTTGGAAGTCCTACTACAAAAGGAGCCACTTCTGTATTGAATGATTGGAATATTTGTATCTGAAACTCGTGCTTTTCGTTTCAAATGATTAAATTTAGTGTATTTCACGTTTATTATAATTTTTAATCTGTTTCTGTTATGCTACAAAGAGATTAATTAAAACAATACCACAAAATATATTGAATTTTGACGACCGACTAGAGTGAATAGAGGTACATGGCATTTATGCTGTATCTCAAGAACTAGAGCTGATAGGGAAAAACTGGTGCCATTTTTGGAATCAGCGAGTTGAATATACTTAGGAACAGGTTGGACATTGGAGGCACCAAAATGTGTGTTGGCCAGTGTAATCAATAGCATCAGCGACGGTAGGACTTAAAAGTTTGCACAGCTAATCTAACATTCTGATTTCTCCAGTTTACATGGGCGCCTGAGAGTTTATTAGCAAATTTGAACCCTTTCTACTCTTGTATCTCATGTAAATTCATAATGACCCCACACAACACAAACATTCTGCATTCAGGACAAAGGTACACAGATTACTCAACATACCCATGAGCCAACAACACTACAATGAAGAAGTGAACACAATCAAATACATAGCACAAGAAAATAGTTACAACCCAAACCTAATAAACATTATAAGGAAGACAAAATAAAAACTCAACAAACACAAAACACAACACAAACACAAGAACACAAGAAATACATCACACTAACATACGAAAACAAAAACACACACAAGATCGCATCCTCATTCAGAAAACAAAAATACAACATAGCATACAGAAAAGAAAACACACTAAAAAGACATCTCAACACACAAACAACACAAACAAATAAATAGAACCACACAGGCGTATACAAACTCACATGCAATAATTGCGACAGTTTCTACATTGGACACACAGGCAGATCATTCCAAACTCGACACAAAGAACACATTAAAGCAATAACCAGAGGACACAATACATCTACATATGCCGAACACATAACTAATGCTAACCACACATACAATAACATAAATACAGACATGGAAATCCTATACATACAACCCAAAAACCAAAAACTCAACACACTAGAACAATATGAAATATACAGACACACTAAAACACACCCTAATCAAATTCTCAACACACAAATCAATTTCAGAACACACACACTATTTGACACAACTCTTCATCACACGAACGCACCCACACAACAGGCAGCGAAGTTGAGGTAGCACCGAGATCTAGTAGGTTCTGAGGATGGTGTCAAGTAACACCGAAGCAGCTGTAAGCCACACATGCTTACATAATTAACACGAGTAAGATCGCCTTTTAATCAATTATTTATATTAAAGTGTTAAAAGTAGAGTACGAAAGATTCAACATGGAATATACTTCCATTGTATTGAACCTTTCTCTCACGTCAAAGAGGACTTCTCTGCTAAACAACCCTTACCTAATTTTGCTATATGACAAGAGTCAAACCTTACCCATGTTTGGATGTACAAAGTAACATTTCAAGTCATGGGCAGAAAAATTGCATCCTAAAGCAGTGAGGGTGGTGATATTGGCATATAAACCATCACAAGTAATTGATCATATTTTAATATCTATTACATGCAATTTAGTTAAGCATATATTCAAAATCTGTGCCTGGACATTAGAATTTACTTTGTCAGTAAAAAAAATATGCAACAGGACATTTAAAATTATGTTCAATCGAAATTGTCATAAACACCAATGCTTCTGTAGCTAATACATCTTTCTCGTCTACAAGTCCAGCTAATTCAACATAACCAGAGTACCGCGAATGTGTAGTGTCCCAATGAATTTGTTTTCTCAGTGACATAGAATCAATAATCAATTATAAGTGTGCAGTCTTTAAGCCATGGTTTTTCTGAAATATTAGCTTTCATATATTCAAACACCTCATTTATGAAACCTGGCTCACATTTAAATTTAGATAAGTAACTATTCAGTCTATTTGGGTGAGGCAATTTAAACATAGTTCTAACATAACTTATCTACAAGCTTTAGGTGAATAAAAATAAAGAGTAAAAGAGTAAGAGAAATTGCTTGATAGCTTCGGTGTACCTGACACCATTCTTTTTTACATCTTTATTATGACTTCATTTTGTAATAGTTTTAATGGAAATTCACTAAAATAATTATGTAACAATATTTACTTCAGGTGCAGTGTTAGTCTTACTCTTTAGTTCTTTAAGTAGTTCCTTCATTGTTGTAATCCTAACATTCTTGCATTGCAATTTTTGCTGCTGTGTCTTCACTTTTCTTTTCAATCTGTTTCTTGGAGCTTTTTGGTGCAGCTGTAGGTGGTCTGTCACTTGACATTGTTAGTGTGTCTGATGAACTGGCATCATTTTCATGATTTGAGTTAGAATGTACTGAGTCCTGGATAGTTCTTAATTTCTGTAATATAAAAAAAATTTGATGTGAGCAATGTTATGTAACAGTAGGCTATGAGACTCTCTCTAACCTTCATGAAGAGCCAATACTCAAAATAACAAGACTGTTGCATTAGGCTATATAAAAACGTAAGAACAATGAGAAAGGTATTTATCTTCTCTGGTACAACTGAAGTATTCCGAATAAGAGGCCTTCTCCTTTTTACAACTTTATGCATTCGTTATGGATAGTTAAGGGGAGAGGATAGTATTTTTTGGTGAAAAATGAGTAAATTAAGAAAAAAGTCTTTAAGATACTCGTGATATGTGTGGAATGCATAGCATAACATTTTGCGGGTATTTGTGCCCTTATCGCATGTTGAGTCGCCATTTTTAAACTTCCTGTATTATGGATTTTTAAATCACTCGCCAACTTTTATTGTTGTTTCCGGTAAATTAAATTTTCAAAAAAAAAAAAATTTTTTTTCCTTAAAATACTCTTTGATATGTGTGGAATGCATAGCATAACACATTGTGGGTATTTGTGCCTTTATCGGATATTGAGACGTCCTTTTTAAACTTCCTGCTTTATGGATTTTTAAATCACACGCCCGCTTTTATCGGTTTTCAGTAACTTCATTCTTTTTTTTTTTTTGCTACATTGCCAGACAAAAATGGATATAATTTCTGAACTATTAAAGATACATGCATGAAATTTATAACACATGTTCTTTAGATGATTAGGAAACTTTTCTCTGTAACAGAATTTTGTTAATTTATTTCATTTTAAAATTACGTCCGTTTGTTTACAAGAAAGGAAATCAGAAAATTGTTATTGAATTTTAATTGTTTATTTTACAAACGTAGGGACTAATATCAAAATTCTGTTACAGACAGTTTGTAGAACATGCTTTTGCAAATACATTGCAAAAAACAGTTTGAATCTATCTTTAAAAACGGTTTAGATATATCGGTTTTAATACAATCCTGCATTGGGTATATTTTTTTCAAATTTATAACACATATTCTTTAGATGATTAGGAAACTTTTCTCTGTAACAGAATTTTGTTAATTTATTTCATTTTAAAATTACGTCCGTTTGTTTGCAAGAAAGGAAATCAGAAAATTGTTATTAAATTTTAATTGTTTATTTTACAAACGTAGGGACTAATATCAAAATTCTGTTACAGACAGTTTGTAGAACATGCTTTTGCAAATACATTGCAAAAAACCGTTTGAATCTATCTTTAAAAACGGTTTAGATATATCGGTTTTAGTACAATCCTGCATTGGATATATTTTTTTTCAAATTTGGGCCCCCCCCCGATTTTTTTTTTCAAAATATTTATATTTGGGTGAGTTGCTACAGCTATGAGCTCTCTACACACAAAAAATTAATATTTTACACCAAATAGGAAAATAGTTTTAAAAAATACCATCTTCTCCCCTTAAATAACTCGTGCACTGCATCTTCCTTTAAGTACCATCTACCTGATGACAGCTGAGCTTCGTAACTTTCTTTTGTGAAATGTTCACTACACAAAAGAACTGTTTTTTGTGGGAGTCCACTTTTACCTTTTAACTGCAGCTACCCATTGATGCAGAATGTGTGGTCTGCTGAATGGAAATCTAAAATGAATGAGACACAATGATAAGATTAAACAATGAAGTTTGGCTACAGTATATTAGAGAGATATTAAATACCTTTTAACGAATATGAACCCTAAGGCTGCACTCCTCCCATGTCAAAATAGATTAGTTATCATCCCTGATATCACAATAAACATTTTTTTGTTAACACAATGAATTTGTACTGCGCATTTTAATTTAAACATGCTCGAAAAGCATAACCTAGAACAGGAATTTATTTAGTTGAAGGTTACTTATGTCCCGGCCACTATAGGAACTTGCAACAATACCTTGAAAATGCCTTGGATTTATAGTATTGATTATTATAAATTGATGTGATTACTGGGAGAGCTGTATATCCACCCAACCCACCCTAAATACGTACCTTACTTATGTACGAAAATCGTCGTGCGTGAATGAAGTATACAGTCATATTTCCTTAATGCGACAGTTGGTTTCAGTGTCACCAACGCAGATAATACTACACACCTAATCAAACCAAACCTAACCTCTCAGATAATACTATACACCTAATCAAATCTAATCTAACCTGTCACATAATACACACCTAATCAAACCTAATCTAATCTGTCACATAATACTACACCCCTATATTAACGTTAAGCGTTGTTCTGTGAATGAATCCATGTGTTC
Organism: Periplaneta americana; assembly: GCF_040183065.1. Classification (NCBI taxonomy): domain Eukaryota; kingdom Metazoa; phylum Arthropoda; class Insecta; order Blattodea; family Blattidae; genus Periplaneta; species Periplaneta americana. The sequence continues at coordinate 38,888,884 of NC_091129.1, forward strand.
ATGCAGTGATAATTCCACGTACCGGGTGTTTCAGACCACCTGTATGAGCCTTTTTTCTCAAAACCTATATGATATTGGTTGTTCATAAAAAAATTTTGATAACCAGAACCTATGTAAAGAATCGGTTGGTGGTAGTACCATTTCCCATAATAAACCGGAAGTAGCGCTACCAGGGGCGTAGCGTGCATGGGTGTGGGTGATGTGTCGCATACCCTGAATTTTTTCTTAACAAAAAATATATTTATCATTATTTACCGGTACTTTATTTTGTGTGTATCATGTTATACTTGTTACACATAAATTCAGGGCCGCCGAGAAGAGGGAGCAAAGAGGGAGAGTGCATATGGGCCCGTGAGCAGTAAAGGCCCGTCAGATTAAGTGAGTCTGATTACTTTTTAATATCATGAATAATTATTCGTAGATACATATGGGTACTATAAAATTTTGTAAGAACATTTGTTACATAAATTTGACATATTAACTCAACAATAGTAGAATTAATACAAATTACCACTTCATATATAAATATTTGACTTTTATATAATAGAATATCGGTTTCCCGCATTAACATTCATCGACATGACAATTGAGGGCCCCTACATTTGCCTGAACTATCTTCCCGTCACTTGTACCGAACACATTCAATTATTTATTGGCTTGTCCTTTTTAACTACCAACCGCTGGCCCACAGCAATATGTTAGTGGAGTCTCCCAAACCAAAGTCGCAGGATACGTTTCCTTTTCAGTACATTGTATGTTTCGTGTCGAAACTTTCGTTGTCGTTTGTCTAGTGAATTCTGTTTATTAGTATTACCGGTTATAGTTTAACTGCACAATGGACAAGTACAGGCATAAGTCGGGACCTGAGAAGCATAAGGACAGAAAGAAAAAATTGGAAGATATTAATATGAGTGCTAGACTGCGTGAAAAATATTATGGCGACATTAACAATGAGAACATGATGAGCTGAAATATTTAAAATCAATTCAGGCCTCTAATTTAGGGCCAGCCCCACTGAAACCTATGAATCTCCTAAATAGTCTGAGGAAATTAAAACTGTATAGTTGATTTCCAAATATTTGTATAACCATTACAATATTCTATAAAATTCCTGTGCCAGTCGCTGATGCTGAAAGATCTTTCAGCAAAATGAAGGAAATAAAAATTCTATTCAGATAAACACTGTGTCAAGAACGTCTGAGTGACCTTGGCCTCCTTAGTCTGGAGAACGATCTTGCTAGGTCTTTAAATTTTGGTGATATAATTGATGATTCTGCATCAGTGAATTCAAGGAGAGTTGTTTGTTGATGTCGGACTGCAAGTTAGAAATTACAGCTGTTTAGGAATAATGTTTTATGAATATAATAGGTTATATTGTGCTAATGTGAAGTTTTGCTAAAAGTTTTCAATGTAATAAAAGTGTATATTTTTAAGTTCGTATCTATGTATGGGGTTATCTCTTATTTATTTTGCAAATAATTATTATGGTTAGAATAACTGGTAACTTGTAATTGTTACTTTTTTCAACGGGGGTCTGAGTACAGTATTGCATAGGGGCCCATAAATTCTGTCAGTGGCCCTGCACATACTGTAACTTACTATAAGCACTAGTTTAGCCATATATTTATATTAACTGTATATGATTTAGTATTGTTTATATTCCAGATGGGGGATTCGCCCAATAAACAAAGAACGAAATCATCATGGTGCTTTTGCTACCATAGTTCAACACATGGAAGTAAATGACCAGGAAATGTTCAAGTACACACGGATGGAACCACATTAATATTCAATAAACTATTATCACTTGTGAATCCTAAACTGTTGAAGCGAAGTCGCCGGGGAATTTTTGTGTCCAGAACTTTGCTTAGCAATGACACTTAAATATTTGGCACATGGAGGGTCATTTCTAAATTTAAGCTGGGAATTTAGAGTTGGTATTTCAAGTGTAGATTTCTCAAACAATTTGGGAAGTATTCTGCCCTTTGTACTTAAACCATCATTATATGAAGAATGAATAACAATCAGCAAAAGATTTTTCAGAAAATGAAACTTCCCTAAAACTCTAGGGGCAATTGACGGAAAGCGTGTTGAAATTAAATGTCCACCCCATTCGGGAACCTTTACAATAATTTTAAACAACATTTTAGTTTAGTGTTGCTGGCATGTTGTTACTCAGATTACAAGTTCATTTGGGCTGATATAGGGCCTAGGTGCATGTGGATCAGAAAACAATGCAGGAATATTTAGGCTAAAATAAGGTCATGGGACGTGCATTAGAACAGCGTACTTTACCATTGCTTCTTCTATACTTCCTAGTACAGCTCATGCATTCTGTCAAGATATTCGCAATGCACAGTAGGGAAACAACGTTTCCGTGGAAGGGGTAGGAGTAGAAGGGAAGGTCGGGTGTATGTCTACCGAGTTCAAGGCAAAGGCTAATCCATTCTCCTATAATTCGTAAATAGACTCATCCAATCTCCTGCGCAACTCTGTAGGAAGAGTGGAGGAGTGTCTGGACATAATGCATGAGCTGTAGTGACATAACAATGCCCCATTTCTTCGTAGAAGACGAGGATTTTCCATTAAGGGAATACATGATGAGGCCATGCCCAGGTAAATATTTGGGTAAAAAAAAACATTTTCAATTATAGACTATCGAGGGCAAGAAGAACGATTGAAAATAGTTTTGGTATTCTTGCAAGCCAGTGAAGAGTGTACAGACAGTCCTTATCTTGATCTGTACAAACAACAGAAGCTATAGCTAAAGCTACATTGTGCTTATATATTATTTTAATGTACCGAAGTACATATGATATTTCCATGCAGATATTCTGTGTCATCATAAGATGAAAGAGTAATGGAACGGAGAAAAATTCTCTCCGGCACCAGGACTTGAACCCGGGTTTTCAGCTCTACGTGCTGATGCTTTATCCACTAAGCCACACCGGATACCCATCCCGGTGTCGGACAGAATGAAAGCGTAATGGAACGGAGAAAAATTCTCTCCAGCACCGGGATTTGAACCCAGGTTTTCAGCTCTACGTGCTGATGCTTCTGTCCGACACCGGGATCGGTATCCGGTGTGGCTTAGTGGATAAAGCATCAGCACGTAGAGCTGAAAACCCGGGTTCAAATCCCGGTGCCGAAGAGAATTTTTCTCCGTTCCATTACTTGAACTGAGAGACAAATTAGTTGATTACTTAGTTTCAGATGCTGAATGTGTCACCTGGCAAAATAACATTCTTAATAGAGGAAAGTGAAAGATAATGTTCATAATGATAAATTGAATACTGTATAATAATGTTTGCATATTAATTAGATAGACATTTGTTAAGTTATATTATTGAATTGTGAAGTAGTTACAATGTTGAAATACTTCCTTTCACTGAACTGAAATGTAATGGTAAGTGAAAATGTTTATACACAACTTTTGTAACCTCATGTTGTCGTAAAAGACAAGTATTTTGTTCTGGACCAAAAATACAATAAAAATGAAGTAGAAATTAGTGTTTTACCGTGGAGCTTACTCAGAGCTGTTAATTTTCATAGTGCAAATGCTGTACAAAATTATTTTATTACATCTGACGTGCCTTGTGCGAGTGTAGCATTAGATAGGCCTATAATATATTATAACACAATCACAATTATATAGAATACTACTGATGAAATGAATACCTGTACTGTAACTGTGTTCTATAAAATATTAGTATTGGTACACAAATATTTTAATGTAATATAGTGTGATCACAATGACATAAAAATCCCACTTCATTTTAATTGAGACAGGGAGATCAAAAACCCACTAACTCCAATTTTTTACAAAATTGAGTTATGGGCTGGATGATGCTTTTCAGTTTATCCCGCATGCGTGGAAGGCAAGAATACACTAATTTCGACATTCATCTGCATTCTGGGGGCTGTTTTAAAACTCGTGGAAGTCAGAACTCCTCTTACTCCATGAAATAAGAGAGTTTTTGCATTCCAAGCTTAATTTCCCGGTAGGTGGCAAAACTATCGCTCAACCAGCTGAGTAAAGTGATATGATACAATATTCAGAATGTCATAAAAATCTATGAAATCCATGTAAATAAGACTATTAAAGGCACAATATCGAGTCGATTAACTTCCAGAAATCCAATACCGATGCATCGTTCCCCAGTCAACTAAAGTACAATTCAGCATTGCCATTGAAAGAAGAAAGCAAAAGGACTTGCAAAATTTAATGCAGTTTATTTCTGAGGAAAGTAGGATGAATTACCAAACTCTCTTTGCGGACAGTAATAATCTAGAATCTAGATGCACAAGAAGAACATGAGAGTGAGAGAAAAAAACAATGTGTAACATGAATGAGACTGTGTTAACATTTTAATATTGTTTTTGGTTTTATTTGTGTATTTTGATGTGCTTTATGGTAATTTGTGATTTTCTGTCTCACATAGGCCATTTGAAATTTAAAAAAAATATTGTTGTTGTTGTTTTCTAATGTCAGGCGTTTGACAATAAAGTCATTTTGACCTCTTGCACTACAATATTTTTCAAAGATATTATCATGGCCAGCCACTGAAGCACAGATGTAGCAATGTTAATCTTAATAATAAACTTACATTTTCTCGTATATTCCAATATTACATAACGGAATTATGATATACTTATCTTTTTTTCTTCACATGGCTCATATTTATTCACTTTCCTTAATTCATACACTGTCGAAGTCAGAAAACCACTAACTCCAGCAGTGTTTATTTCAAATTGTAGCGTAAGATAATGTAAAAATTTAGATTTTGAAGTATTCAATTGATAAAGAATGTAATTTTACACAATATTAATATATAAATGTATAACATTTAAAGTTAGTAAGAGAAATGATAAGTTTTTTCTCTCTCCTGTAAAATTTGGTTTATTGGAGTTAGGGATTTTATTTCCCTGTCTCATTAGTACAGTTATGTTGTAAATTTAAATATGTCTGTGCTTATATAATAATTTTATTATATTAGTATTGAATTTCAATCACAGAAAGTAACTAATTATATGAAATATGCATTGTATTTATTTTCTAAGATAGTATAATAAAATAACAACTAGAGAAAGTATATATTTTATAATTAGGCCTACTAAGGTTCTGAGTACATCAGGTGTGTATAACTTGGTGGGTTACCGAACTCGTTAAAAGCTGAAAGTTATTTTCTTAAAATTCATTGGAAAGGTGATTTTCAACGAGAAAAGAATAATATTAAAGGAAGTTAATTTTTATATTAAAATGGACCCACATACCTATTCCATAAGATAATGCAGATGTCACAAGACATGGATTATACGATCTAGCTTATCAGAGAAAAATGGAATCGAGAATGCTTTCCAAGATATTCAAGATAATATGAAATGCCTTTAATGCGTCGTCACTCCGAATTAACAGTCTACTCCTCCTCCTCTACTGATTTCTAATTGCTTCCATTACTGAACTGTTTACATTTAATGTACATACATAATGCTTACTTGTGTTTGTGGATTGTTAGAAATGTCACAAAATGGTAATTCAGCAAATAGTAGATCGAATGATGCCACACAACTCTTCACATGGATATAAATAATTTAGGCATATCTATAAAACTAGTACACCGTTGAATTTATTCTTCATTTACTTTGATTATAGCAACGAATATTTATAAACAGCTGGCATGTTGAAACTAAATGACGCGTCATTGGCTTACTTAGCTCTGATTGGCCAGTTCCGATAAAGCTTATTGTTGAGCTCTTCCTTCATTACAGCCAACACAAGTGAGCCAGCCAATAGGGATTATTACTGAACGAATTTCCCTGTTCTGTTTTTCTGAGTCCGTCGGCGATTAGTTCCACTTTTATTCACGGATTCTGGCATAAGCAAAAATTCGTCGATAATAATAATAATAATAATAATAATAATAATAAAATGAAAATATATACATAATATTAGAGTTGAAACACAGGATCCAAACATCGCCTACCTTGTTACGTAATTCAGTAACGGCTTTGCTTCCAATAAATTCAAGTTAACAGCTTTTCCTTATTTCTCAATGATAAACTAGCTGTAATAATTTTTGTTATATATACAATAAATTATATTATAAAATAATGCAATGCATTAAAAAATATGTATCAAATTCATTTAATCTTCGTATACAATATACAGAGATATGGTTTTATTTCTTTTCATTTTCAGCCCTATCAAATCATTACATATCACTTTAAGTGTTAATGTGGTCAACGTCTCATTATAAAGAAAAACTAGAATCTAGACATTACATATAATGACAGATTTATTATTTAATATGTCCAATTTACCTAGATGCATTAAAATTATATGTATTTTATTTCTCGACTGCTAGGTGGTATAGGTGGTTCACTGTGTAGGTGGTGTGATGTCAGCGCCAACTATACGGAAAAAGCAGAATCTCACAGTTAAGCTGGCACAGTCTAATATATTATAGTATATACAGTCACGAAGCTCAATACGTAGGGAATATGCATCCATAGATAGTTGCTAACCACTAGGACCGCTACTATTGCCTCATCACAGACAATGCGAAATAGTACCGGCACAGTCTATTGTTCCTAGTACCCTAACAACTCAAGCTTCGGACTGTATACATTAGAATGTGAAGCTGGTTTGAGGGTCATTTAAATCAGTCATGCTACATCCAAGGTACGGGCTCGAAGTGAGAGAGCCTTCAGCATATAGAGCCAACATTAGTTTAAACGGGTGGGCTGTCGTTTAAACAGGGTTGTAGTCCCAAACTTTACAGTGCCGGAGCTCTTTATGTTTTTTTTTTACCTTCTTGGAAAGTTTAAAATTCACTTCGTAAAATAACTGGAAAAAAACACAACATATTTCGGTAAGTAACACCACAGACAATCTTCTGTATTGTACAAAGACGAGCAAAGTAATGAAATACGATACGAAACGAAAGTGAACTAGGAATGTGACCAGTTCGCGAAGGGGCACTAAAGTTAATTTGGTGGTTGTCCTGTCACTGACTCCTTCCCCATCCCTCACTACACACCCCTCCTTTGCTCCTAGTGGTCTCGCGACCTTCTACTTCCGAACTTGTTTCGAAATTCTAAAGGAAGCACAGAAAAGTGTGTAAATATTCTGACATTAACTAAGGTATCGTTAGCTGGAAAAGTACTATGGTGTCAAAACAGATTATTTTAAAATTCCAAATCTGTGCCGGAGCTCTGCCCCACCTCCACTACATCCCTGCATTTAAATTAAACGAGTGCCAGATATTTGTGGAGAAAATGGAAGGACGTTTAAATTGAATACTAAAGTTGAACGGGTGTAATTTATACCAAGTTTAATTTAATTTGGAGAAAATGGCCCTTACATTTATAGTTTTAAATGCAACTATGAAAATAATTCAGGAGAAAACGACTTAAAACTTACAATAACCTAATTTTCCACTAAGTAAAAACAAAGCTGCATTTGAAAATATAATAGATATAAGTAAATGATAACATTCTGGATCTTAGTGATAGCTATAGCACTCTTTTTACACTGTAACATTTCCTATATACTGCTAATAATATATTAACTTCTTGAGTTTTTATTTTTTGTAAACACTGAAACGGAAAGTCATGAAATTTCTAAATAAACACGAATATTAGTGTAATACTCGTATTACAGAAGTTGTTTCTGCCGCTCTGTTATGACTCGTACACCCGCAGAGTTTCTCAGGATGGCTTGATCTTGGCTGCGTCTGCCTTCTTCTTGGAGCTCTTCGCTCTCGTCTTGAAGATCGCAGGGTCAAGGTGGTTATACGGCATGTCACACCAGTCCACGTTCTGTGTGAGTGGGTTATTCACATCAGATTGGAGCAGATGCGGTGCGTTCAACACGAACATTTGCTCAGCCCATGGTGTTAGGTCCATAGGCGTGAATTTGAACTGCCACTGGGGGAGACTCTGGTGTACCAGCATCATGCGGAAGTACTGCGTGAAGTCTGCAGCCAGGTAGTGCCACTCGAAACTTCTGTCCAGCAGCCAGATCTTGGGGTCCTCTCGTTTTAGATCGGAATCGCACTCGCTCTTGTCCATGTACACCAGACACACCTTTCCGATGCCTTGGCAAGCGTCCAGTTCGAAGATCTTGCACTTGACGCCGAAGTTGGGACGCTGCCTGGGGTCGTCCTGCTCGCTGCAGATCTCGATGTCCAGCAGCGTGGGGCATTCCGCATCGCCCATGCTCTTGACGCCGGCCAGCCGCCGTAACTCAGACATAGAGTTGATCTTCATGTTGCTGATGGGGAGCACCTCGCCTTGTGGATATTCTCGACCATGGCTTCATTAAAGATCGGACATCCTCCCTCTTGTGAACTTTCTACCCATGCTCAAGCAGGTACGCTACACATTAAATGAGAAAGATCTCTTCTAACGAAATAGAGTTAGGAAATGATCCCAGGATGGAGGCAGCATTCCCTCGCTGAACCGCTATTCCAATGCGTTGACGAAGGAAATTGATACATCTAGGATCGCCAGTACGGGACAGTAGGCGTGCACCAATTTGGGTGAGTAGATCTTTAGCGTCTCTACACCACGGACCAAAGGTCTCAACTGCAAAAGCGACGAAGATGTAATTTGATGTTAAATGTTCATATTTGCGTCGTTTAGCATGATAAGCGGATTCAGCAGCAGATCCGGCACAACTGACAGACGATTTTAAATGGGAAAGGGCTAATGTATCTACACATGTAAAATCCCAGATGAGTGATTTACCTTTGGACCAAGGAATTAATGTCAAGCCGTCAGGTCGTTTACCATCCGACAGGCTAATACCAGATGGTTCAAGAAGAGTTGGAATGTCACAGGAGGTTAAAGATCTACTAATGATGTTATTAATAGCAGAATGCCTATGAATGCGACCTTTACTTCTGGCACAGCTTAAGGCATGATGACCAAAGGAATCCACAGTCTCTCCGCATATACATTGGTGTACATGGCAAATTTTGCAGCCCAGACGCAATGCAGTAGCGATTTGGAAAGATTTACCGTCCATCAAGGTACCAACATAGGAGGAAGGCAGAGCATGGAGCCAAGATCCAGATTCCTTCTCTTGGAGAGCTTTAATACGAGCGATGTCCTTGTCAGATGTAAAAGAGGATATAAGAGAATCAAGTATTTGACCTGCAATAATCTCATCCCAGGCTTTTTGAATGGCTGGATTCTGGGGAGGAGCAAATTTATTCGTTTTTTCGTACCACTTATTTAAAGCTTCAGGAACATAGCAAATGTCGACAGCATCACTGTAAATAGGGAAAATAAATTTGATGAAGTCAATAACGCCAAAGACTGAAGATAAAAAAGCTGGTATACAAATATCAGTAAGTGTACGAATACCGAGGCCTCTTAATTTAATTGGGAGAGAAGCCTGTACCCAACTGTCGTTGTCAAAAGAAGTATTTAAAATAGATTGTAAAGACTGCTTTAATAAATCATCTGCCTGCTGGAGAAAAGTAGGAAAAAGAAATAAGGGTGTAGTTCTTAAAAAATAAGTGAATTTAGGGATTAATAGGCAATTTTTGACAATGAAATAAGAGACTTGGGGGTGAAAATGTTCAAGACGACCAAACAGAGTTTTCAGGAGCTCCAATTTTTGAGTAGCTATTTCATCAACAGAATCTAAAAAGATGGGAGAACCCAGGATGGACAGATTTGACTTTGTGACAGTTTTAATGCCAGGAGCAATATTCTGGAAAGAAGATAAAATATTTGGGTTAATAGCAGAACAAAAATAAATTTCACATTTATTAGGATTAATCTCAAGACCAAGTTCGGACCCAAGATGAATGATTTTCTGTAGATCACAAAGAACATCATGGGAATCTCCAGCTAAAGTCCCATCATCCAAATAAAAGAGATTTAAGTCACTAGTTAATTTTTGGATGAGGGAGTGGACTGTAAGACTGAAGAGTAAAGGCCCTAAAGGGTCTCCCTGCTGACAGCCTGTTTGTGATAAAATAATTTTGGAATTAAAAAATAGATTGGACGAATATCTATAAGACTGCCAAACAAAAGGGTAAAAGCTGGGGAATTTTTCTAAAAAAGAGTTTAACATGATATCACGTTCAATGCTGTTAAATGCGTTCTTAAAATCTATCTTCAATAGAATTTTATCTGAGTTATCATAAGTATGTAAGAAGGATCGTACAGAGTGTATAACAGATTCACAACCTTTAGGAGAACCAAATCCTAGTTGATGAGGTCGAAAAATATGACCACTTTCAATCTTAATAGCGTGACAAATAATTTTAGAAACAAGGCGCCTGAAAGTATTACCTATTGCGATTGGGCGTATGCCACTGCCAGGTTTATTAACTGCAAGCAAAGAGGCACCAAAGAAATTTGTACGTACATTATCATTTAATTTACCTTGAAACAAAAAATTGCAGAGATTAGTTATGGATGAAAGGAGCTTTTTACCAGAGTCACCAGCTGAAATGGACACTAGATCAACTAGATGCTGAGGTCGCAGACCATCAATACCAGAAGCAGATCCTTGAGGGTAACTTTTAATGGCGTGTAGGACATCAGATTCAGAAAAAGATGGGTGATTAGCAGTAATAACAGGAGCATCAGGAAAAGTAGATGGTCGAGAAGGAGGCGGGTGTTTTGATAATAATTCTTCGTAAGTAAGTTGATTGTATTCAGCTATCCCCATATCGGATGATAATATACGAACAGCGTTGCGAATGTCTCCTTCAGCAATTTTCCTCTCTATACGTTGCGCCAGGGAGATATGTGGTGACTTCTTCTTAGTACGAATAGACTCGGTGAAAGAAGGATTTTGAAAATTGTTTATGTTTTCCTTAATCTTGGAGATTAGTGATTTATCAGTAGACTTTTCAGGAATACGAAGAGCAATGTAAGCATAAAGCATTAAATTGATCCAATGGGCTTCGGCATTAAACGATATACAAAGGTCAATCAGATGTCAAAGTCGGTCCGCAGCCAATGGGCGAGCTCCCTTGGGGATTCTGCGTATGACAGCAACAGATTTCTTGCACTGTATGAGTATGGAGTGAAGCTCTTCGTGGGTGATATTTAAGGATGGAATTGCATCTTGAATGTCAGAATGTACACGTGAGTGATGAATGCGCAGACCACGAGTACCTCTAAAAAGTCTAGTATCACCTGATGGACAATGTGGGCACGGAATATATTCATCAGGTTCAGTGATAGCACTAATATGTGTAGAAATATCAGAAGAACTTTCTGCTGCAGATGGGGTAATATCCAGCGAAGAATCTTCTGATGTATGACATCTCGAAACGTGGGTATTGATGCCTCGATGAGTAAAAGATTTACCACATAAATTACAAGTCACAGAAGAAATGTTAGTAGATTCAGGAGTACACAGAGGGATGTTGGTTGACATCACTGATAAATTAAAGTAGAATGCGTAAATAAACTAGACGAAGACGAAAACTGAATGAAATTAATTAGTTAATTAATAATTGGAAGCACTGTTGCTATGTAAAATCAACAAGTCTGTAAAGTCACTAGAAAACACACTGAATTTCTTGAATATTCACATGACGAAAAACATTCCTAATACATACATGAAGAAACAAAATAAGTAAGTCTTCAGATAATCAAGAGTTAATCCAGTTAAGGATATTAATCACATAATAATAAACGTTTGAAATGAAAGAGAAAACAAAGTACACATGTTATGTATCTACATATTTTTGTACCCTGGCTGTAATTATGTGCTGTATTGACTTATAAGTCATCATAAACACTAAGCTCACTGTTGCAGAAAAAAAAATGAAATAAAATGAAAAATGAAAGTAAATGATACTATTATTTGCAATATGTGCAGCGAAGCACACGTGTATGGCTAGTATAAACATATAACTTGAATCTTATATAAAATACTTATCAATGTATATATATTTTTTTAATTTCTAGTCCTATTTAAGCATACCAGCTACAATATACAATGAATAATGTACTCGTATTAATATAATTACCTAAATAGACTAATTTTATAGAGAAGCTTAGCAATTACATTAGTTGGGAACAATACCACATTCTAGTATATACAGTCACGAAGGTCAATACGTAGGGAATATGCATCCATAGATAGTTGCTAACCACTAGGATCGCTACTATCGCTTCATCACAGGCAATGCGAAATAGTACCGGCACAGTCTATTGTTCCTAGTACCCTCAATAACTCTAGCTTCGCGACTGTATTTACTAGAGTACTAGACTGTGACAATACTCAGAAAATTACTGTAAATAAATGAATACGTAATAAGACAGACAAATTGTACCATACGAAGATTAACGAACAACGAACTACTGTAAATAGATAAATAATAGTGAAACACCAAGAATTAGTACTTTAGAATAACTAAAATATCCGGGACATTATTCCAAAGACAACTCAAACGTGTAATATTATCTTCTGTAATGGGGTATGTTGTATTAATACATGAAAAAAAAAAAAAACAAATAAAATAAGGAAATTGTACAATGAAGTAATAAAATATGGAAGATACCCTAAAAACAATTAAGTAAAAATAAATATTAAACATTTTCACCACTGATGTACTTTTCCAGGAGTTCCAATACTTCCATTTTAAATGTGATTCTTTTCTTGGGGAGAGCAGTTGCATATCATTCACAACTGATTTCATAAACTTCATGTCACCAGTTGATGTACCCTACTTGAAAATTTGTTTTCAACTAGTACGGTACTGAAAATGACGACACCTTTGCAATCGCATCATGCAGATTTCGATTTTATATCAGACACAGGCTTGCCACTACTAGTATACCACTACTAGGCCTACTACTGCTGCTGCTGCTACTCTGTGAGGGGAGGGAGAGTCTCCATCAGAACTGGTTAAGTGCACCTTCCCTATCTACATAGGCGAAGTTATGGGGTGGCATGGGGGCACTGTCTCTCAACTTGTCTCGATTTTTTTTTCTATTAACGCTAGAAAATATTGAATTCAAAAGTTTTTTTTTTTTTTTTTTTTGCTTTTGTTTGTGATTAAGTTTCTGTGCTTAAATTGATGAATTAATGTCTTCAAATCATGTGTCCGGACTATAACATTATTTTAAATTTCTGAATGTATAAGAATTGCTATACCTCATTTGAGGAATGGAAGCACTGTAATGGTTCCTTTGTAACAGCCTGTTGTACTCACGTGTTAGACGTCTGCAGGTGTTCTCCACTTGGAGAAATATGAATAACACTGCACAACAATGCAGAAAAAAGAAAAGTGATAAATAAAATAATTAGAGTTTACATTTCATATTATATCTTCAGAAAGATAAACTTCATATACTGTTCTCCAACTAGGAGATCAACCGTGAAAGGGATGTGCTTACTATTGCGTCATCTATTGGAGCGAAGTAGATAGATAATATTACCGTTATAACGTCAGTTTAAAAATCTGCGCTCTCCTGCATATGTTATTTCCTGTATGGAGAGATTAAAAGACCAGGAGATTAACAGTGACCTAATTTTGTAACTAGGGTAGTATCAATATGTGTGTGTATCAATGTTATCGTTTGTGCTGTGGGAGCTAGCCAGTACAGATACGAGTACCCACGTGTGTGACCATATGACATCTTATGACATCAACATTCATTCACAGCATTACCCCGCTTCGTCTCAGTCCCCAAAGACTTTCTCGTGGTTGGAGTATAGTAAAACGTTTCTGTTAGCACTGTTACGTAGTTTTATTGATGTATTCATGTGTTTCTGTATAAGGGAGGAAAAGAGGGAGATTGTTTTAAGTTGTACCCTATTACAGGGATGTCAAGGTCAGATGGACGTACTCGATTCTCCGTGCTATAAAGTACTGAGTGGTTGGAATGAATCTATTCTCCAGGCAGTAGCTGTGATCAAGAAGGGGTGAGCAAAATTAACTCTATTGACCTACCAGTGCTTTTAAGCGATAGATGTGTTACATTCATATAAGACAACAAGAAATCAAAGCACTTTTACAGCATGTATCTCTCTAATAAATGCAATTAATTATAAAATAGTAGAATTTAATAATAAACATAGACTCTTCTTAACTTATATAGTTTCAGATAATAACTAGGATCTAATTAATTGTTATATAGTTATCGAATAATACAATTAGCACATAAACGCTGCGTTTGTGTTTTAAACTAATAAAAAAAGGAAAATAAATAACAGGACATTTTGGATATGGTAAAATGAAATAATAGGCCTACAACAAATAATAAACATATGTATTATATATTCTCTTAACTTAAGCAGTTTAGATAATGAGGCCTATCTAATTAATTTCTATGTAACTATTACATAATCATATACTTAGTATATGAAAATCGCACTAGAAACAAATTTAAATTTCTGAATTGTCACCTAATTCAGAAGTGTATTTTTTGCCTCTTAGATCGGGCGCATATTATCATCTGACAATCCTGATCTTAGTCTTGGTTTTTTAGATTTACAAGTGAGAAAAATTGCTCACATACGTACGTACTTCCAAATATAGAAATAAATTGCGCCGCAAATCTTCATATCCCCGAATATAGTATATCAGGAATTAAAGCTTTGTAAAATGTGAGAAGAACTTCCCTATCATAGAGGGTATTTGCTGGTGCATCATTGATGAAGTCAATACTTTCTAACGGAAGACCTGAATTGGCAAACATCCCAAGTCTACTGAAGTATTTTTTTTTCAGGACAGCAAAGAAACTATATATTATAGGTTCGCAAAATAAGAATACCTATTGAAATAAAATACTTTTATAATTAAAAACACAGGCCTAGACACGGACGTGGGCTATTCTTTTTTGCAGGATGGTAATCTATGCGAAACACAACATGTTAGATAAAAAAAATCGAATTCGATAAATTTTGCACTTGCAACTCGTAACTGACATGTAACGTGTCTACGTTATTAGCAACATACTCTTTTGTTTGTACTTCATTCTGTAAACTAAATACAATATATTGAGGAAGAAGCTCTACATAAATCTACACATATATTTACTACTATTTAATGTCAATAAAAACGCAAAATGTGAATACATCATTCTGTAGATCAATAATAATTTCAGGCATTGACACTGCTTCTCTTTGTAACTAAATCATTTCCACATACCAAGCAAAGAGCATCACCTCATCTTTCACTCACATACGAAGTCAAGAGTCCAGTCAACCTGAAACTTACTGAATGATTTCTTCGTCAATGTGTAATGTACAACCCTTGTGTTCACCAGTGACTTATACCTGCGTGTCCTACATGCTCTGAGCAGCGCATACGTGCTGTGAGGCACGTTTGCTCTCTCGTTGACATCACTGCCCTATTATAATTTGTAGTAGACCTACAGTTCAAGCCCTATACAACTCTGTCCGAAAAATCGCGGATATGGATGTAACACATGCTCCCCTGAAATATCTTTATTAAATGATCATATTCCGATATATTGTACCATGGGGAGGAGGTAAATAATGTCCCCCATAACCCCGTTATATGAGGATTCTATCATTTTGCTTTGCCTCCCCTCCCCCAAGGAAACGGTTCTCTCCGCCTATACCTCTCTGCCTCATATATACAATCTATTCTAGAGCATCATCTGCTACAGGGGTCGTCAGCACAAAGCACGCTGGGAGTGTGCCATTGTATGGGGCAGAAACATGGACATTACGACGAAGTGAAGAGAAGCGAATAGAAGCATTTGAAATGTGGAGTTGGAGAAGACTGGAATGTGTGAAGTGACAGAAAGAATAAGATAAGAAGCTGTGTTGGAAAGAGTGGTTGAAGAAAGAATGATGATGAAACTGATCAGGAAGAGGAAAAGGAATTGTCTGAGTCACTGGTTGAGAAGAAACTGCCTACTGAAGGATGCACTGGAAGCAACGGTGAGCGGGAGAAAAGTTCGGAGCAGAAGAAGATAGCAGATGATAGACGACATTAAGATATATGGAACATATGAGGAAACGAAGAGGAAGGCAGAAAATAGGAAAGACTGGAGAAAGCTGAGTTTGCAGTTAAAGACTTCCCCTTGGGCAGAACACTAAATGAATGAATGAATGCTTTACGATTGAAAAGAATGGTATTGTGCTATCTACACACTTCAAAGTTATGTTACTGTGAAATAGAAAAAGTTTTAAAAATGGAGGATAATAGACTATGAAAAGTCTAGTGCTATAACTTCATCCAGACAAAGTAAACCAACTCTGTGTTCATTTTTTAGATTCTAATATCCGCATTCAGATTCTGTGTAATAAAGGTATCCCCGTAACATGCCATGAAGGCACTTGGGGGGCATGGAGGTAGAGCCCCATGCTTTTGTGAAATACCTAGACATAATCTTAGATCGCCAACTAAGATGGGGGTATTATCGCCGCTGCCTCATACTTAACATGTCGGCATCATACATACTGTGCGATGTGCTTTTAAAACATAATTTTTCCGACCGATTGTTGCTCTGTAGGTTTCACTTTAAATGCTACCTCCACACTCTCGCCGAGTCGACCCGATTGCCACTCGGCGAGCCGAGGCGAGGCGAGACGTTCAGTTGTGACGTGTACACGATGGAAGCTACCAAATTGCCGCTGCATCAGCTCTCATAATAAATTCTCATACCAACTATCACGATATTACTCATATCACGATATTACCAACCTTTACCCTATCTTATTAATGTGCTTAATAATGTACACATTTTTGTAACTGTTAGTTGCCGCATGCTTTAAAATATATTTTTGAGAAATAAATTAAATAAAATTTTAATTCAACTTTTATAATAAGACAAGAACAAGCTGCCTTGTTTTGTGATTGTAATTTAGGTCTACCTTCGTTATTAGTGAGACATATGCAAGAGATTTTTTACATTGACTGAACATTTTTTTACTTTCATATATTGTCTCTTCTTTACAGTCGAAACTAAAGCTTTTGCCCCCAAAATGTATTTAAGATTTTTATTGAGAACTGTCTAGACAGCGGTAATCTGTTTGGTTAAAGATTTTAGGCTAAATCATATACTAATTAATAGGCCTACAATATTTTAAAGGGAGGGGCTACTCATCAATTAGCACTGGTCAGCTTGATGAGTTAATGACTGAATTTGGTATAATTTTCCTCTATTCAATACCTAATTCCCTCTTTACCCTTTCCTATCCAGTCCTCTGACTGAACTCTTACTTTCTTCGACCCCAACGGTATTAGAGCATTCGAGGCCTTGGGGTTCATTTCCCTTTCCTTCCTCCTCTTTCTACTTTTCTGTTCCTAGTGCTGACCTGCTATGGCACTAAAATCGTCCTCCAGTGGCTTAAGGAGGGAAAGCTGGTGATCAATAAGATCTCCCAGCTAGGTCCAATGGACCCGTCGACCAACAGCAGGTGTGGCCTCCAGACATTCTGGGGGTTGTGTGTGAATGAAGTAGTCACCAAAACGTTAAAATATGGTGTTCACTTAAATCGGCTACAACTTGCCATTTAACTCCAATATGAAATGAGTACCATTAAGGTAAAATTATCCGGAGGTAAAATAGTCCCCCAATCGGATCTCTGGGAGGGGGACTACTTTAATCGTACAGAATCAACTAAATATCCTACAATGGAATGCTGGTGGTATAATATCAGCTAAGAAGACTGAACTAGCCAATATACTCTCAGAAAATCAGGAAATGGATTATGAACACCTAAAAATGTGTGCTTCACTGGCTGACCATGATAATATCTTTGAAAAATATTGGAGTGCAAGAGGTCAAATGACTTTATTGTCAAACGCCTGGCATTAGAAAACAACAACATAATGTATTTTGTAGTTGAAAATCTATTTATTTATTTAAATTATGTTTTTGAATAATGAATAGACATCGGATTTTTAGGCACTAAAAATTGCAGTTTTAGGCGCCTAAAATAAGCTCAAAATTTGTAAAATTAGGCTCTATTTTAATGAAAATAGGCATTTTAGGCACATCAACGTATCATACTTATTTCTTTCACTGAAATTTTTAGTTATACACTAAAATACGCACAAAAAAGTATGTTTAAACATTAAAAAAGAATACTATGTTATATTTATAAACAGAGCTGCACAAATTTAATATATTGAAACTAATGAAATAATGATTATTGATATCAAGATTACTCATTTTAAGTTATTGAAATTCAGTTCCATGCTCAGACTTTATTATAATTATCTGCACTGTACACCACCAGAATTTTTTCTAAATTCTCCACAATTTCAAGAATTGAAACAGAAAATCAATATCCCAAATTTAAAAGAAAACTTACAAATTAAACCAAACCCCTTAATTCTATTAAATATAGAATATAATCTAAATTTAACAGAAGAAATACTGAAATCAGAAGTAAACACTGAAATAATGGAACAATTGTCTTTAGAGACAATTAATATTAGGTACCCTCCACAAAACTGGCTTCATTTATACACCGACGGATCCTTGATCTCCAGAGAACAAGGTGCCAGTGCAGGTGTTACGTGCTGTCTCTTCTCACTTTATAGATCTCTTGGATATGGAACAACAAGTTTTGATGGAGAAATCATTGCAATAAGTGAAAGTCTCAGGAATCTTCTATGCCACATCAATAAATTTAAAAATGCAGTTATATTGTCAGACTCCAAAGCAGCTATTCTATCAATCGTCTCTAAACACACACCTTCATCTCAAACAGCAGAAATAACTAAAATGCTCTCCCAATTAATATCACTCAATAAAAGAATTGTATCCCAATGGATACCATCCCATTGTGGAATCCTGGGAAACGAGAATGCGGATGATTTAGCAAAGAAGAGCAGCACTGCTACTTACAGATCTGTTACTAAATCTACGTATTACTCTGTTAAAAGATTTATTAAATCTACATACTTAGACTTGAACAAACAAAATTTGATAACACAATCCCAAGGGAAAAAAATGGAACTCTCTGCATCAAAATCCACAGTTAATTCCCGATTTACCACGAAAATCGTCTGTAGCTGCATTTAGATTGGCAACAGGCCATGACTGTTTGGCCAAACACCTGCATAGAATTGGAATATATCAGTCCCCTAACTGCCCATTGTGCAACTCAAACCAAGAAATGGATTCGGAACACCTCAAAATCTGTGCTTCAGTGGCTGGCCATGATAATATCTTTGAAAAATATTGGAGTGGGAGAGGTCAAATGACTTTACTGTCAAACGCCTGGCATTAGAAAACAACAACAACATTATCTGGTATAGCAGAGGAGGCAAGATCTGCCCTGCGACCTTATCATGTGCTGATGGGTATAAAGGGTCGAGACAGGTTTTAGTCTGAGATGAAATTCCATGTTGGTAGATTTGTACAGTGGCGGCTGATTGGCTGAGGCAAGTGATGCTGGGCCTCAGTCACTTTGTTTTCTTAAACTCAAAATTTTAGTGGTTTTTAGTCGTATATATCATAGCTATTATATTAGTTCTTTCAATGAAGCATATAGAGTTGTAGAAGTAGAAAACCTTGTGATGTATATAGACCTGTCTTGCAGTAAAATTTGTTCCTGAAGCCAGGATCACTCATGCCGTGTCTGGCTTCTGCATTTCCCCGGGTTTTATGGTTGCACTGGGAAAGCTGAAACTGAGATACATTTCTCGTGGCCTAGCAGGTATTCCCCCACCCATCAGCCTTCACTTCTCCCATTCAGAACTCGGTTCTTGTCAATGCCTGTCTCAAGTGTCGGTTGGGATGAGAATAACAGTGGTGAATCGTCATATGGTCCACTGTGGTTATGTGTTTCGGGAAAATAGTAAATAGAAGTCTTATGGCCAAGCCGTAATAGTTTTGAATTTTGTCTATAACTGAGTCAGTTAGCCTCCCCTTTCCTAATAAACCCTTACCATCCGATAATTTTTGTCCCTTCACACTGGTTTTCAGTCTCCTCAAAATGCCCATTCTCTTCTGTATGTGGCCTATGCACTCTAATTTTCTAATTTGTACGTCATTCCCATGTGGTTTCAATTCCTCAACAGCAATGAATGACTTAGAGTCCCATCTCCTAAATATTTCACATATCTCACATTATATGAACTGAGTGACCGATTGAAAATGTTCGTCACACCTGCAACCTCCACTCCACCACTTGACCCACTGTAATTACATTCACAATCGGTTTCATGTTTATTTGTTGTTCTACCTTCACACCTACAATGTTTTGATAATATAGCAACATCAATTACCTTGCCAGTGTCCACACTAGTTGCCGTCACAACGCCATTTAGTGAAATGTGGCCCCTTTTCTGCCACGTCCCATCAAAGGCAGCTGATATGCCTCTGACATTATCATTTTCTGCAACTGCTTCTTCCACAGCAACCTTCATGTTATGTAATGCAACATTTTCAATCGCAGATCCAATTATTATGTTATATCTAGTAGACCTGGTTGGAGGAGGTGGCAAATTCAAAATGCCACATAAAGTCTCTCCACCTGTCTTACCTTTTCCTATAGCCCTAAGGCCATACATAGTCTAACATTTATTGTGTAGAGTTTACATGTTATTGGGTTTATCTTTGAAATATCAATAGATGAAGAGTTGTAAAAATTTACATCATACGCACAGTATTTACATTTTAAAACTAATTCTGCAGCAAGACCAATGTGCTTTTTTACCTCAAGAGATATCCCACCTTTGCCACAGCCTTTACAGAATACATTATTTTGCAGTACACTAGATAATATGCCAACATCTATAACCCCATTGGTATCACTAACACTGTGTTCTTGTTTGAGGGTTTCATATCTGATTTTAGAATCTTCAAGTTTCTTTCCTGATGCACAGCCACTATTTACAGATTCACACTGACCACGTGTGCTAGAGGGTTGTAGGTTAGAATTCACCTTACTAACAGAGTTCTTACGTTTACCAACATTTCTTCTCTTCTTAAATACTTTCAAGCTACTTTTGTAACCCATATTGTAAGAAAATATCACAAAATGCACCTCTATAATGCAACTGAACTGTATCGTAACACAATTAATAATAGAACTCCGTACAGCACGTGTATAACATCACAACACTGTAAACAAATCCGTTGCTACGAAACAAAGCACAGACGGTAAACCAGGTGTACCAATACACATAAATTCCCTACAATGAAAAAATTTCGCACATAAGGCGCAAAATTTGAAACTAACATAGTAGTATCACAGTCTAGTATATACAGTCGCGAAGCTCAATACGTAGTAAATATGCAAACATTAGATAGTTGCTCACCACTAGGATCGCTAATATCGCCTCATTACAGGCAATACAAAATAGTACAGTCACAGTCTATTGTTTCTAGCACCCTCAAAACTCAAGCTTCGTGACTGTATATAGTAGACTGTGGTAGTGTGCTAGATGAACAGGAGACAAGCCCATAGGCGGAGTAATGGGGGCCACTGCCCCCCCCCCAACTTGTCTGATCTTTTTTTTTCTATTATTCTGTTGAATTCAAAAGATCTTTTTTTTTGTTTTTGTTTATGATTAAGTTTTTGTGCTTAAATTGATGAATTAATGTCTTCTGATCATGTGCCTGGACTATAATACTGTATTTATTTTAAATTTCTGAATGTATAAGAATTCCTATACTACCTCATTTGAGGAATGGAAGCACTGTAATGTTTCTTTCGTAACAGCCTGTACTATTGTCTTTGAAGTCTGCAGTTGTTGAGGCCACCACTTCGAAATGTATGAATAACATACTGCACGACAATGCAGGAAAAAGAAAAGTGATCCCGGTATAATGTGTAAACTTAAAAAATGAGATTAAATAAAATAATTATTAGAAATTACATTTCATATATCTTCGGAAGGTAAGCTTCATATAAAAATATTTCTGTTAGCACTGTTACGTAGTTTTATTGATGTATGCATGTGTTTCTGCACCAGAGAGAAAAAGAGGGAGATTGTTTTAAGTTATGCCCTATTATAATTTGTAGCAGACCTACAGTTCAAGCCCTATACAACTCGGTTTGAAACATCGCCGATATGGATGTAACACTGTAAAAAAAACATGCCCCTCCCCCCGAAAATCCTTTATTAACTGATCATATTCCAATATACTGTACCACAGTCAAGCTATAACGGAGGAGGAGGTAATTAATTATGTCTTCCTTTGCCTCCCCAAGGAAATGGTTCTCTCTCCGCCTATGGACACGCCCACTTAAATGTCACTGTTCATTTAAACCGAAAAAAAAAAAAAAAACATACTTAGGAATCAGATACAAACTTAAATCATGGCTCATCTGAAAGATAAATGAAAAATGAAAAATTCAAGATTTTTTGGCTTACCAGGTCCCCTTAAATTTCAGTGTTTTTTTTAAAATGAACTAATCGCTGTTAGTCTTTTTTTTTCCAGTTCACTTTACGTTAAATGAAAGTCCTCTGAAAATGCTATAGACGGAGCCAATAAACCAATTTTTCGTAAAATTGCAATGAGCACCTTCTGCATGTATACCCTTCTTATAATAAACATTGTAACCTGGACTGTTAAAATGTGACGTCTGCTTGAAAATTTTAACATCAACTCAATATTTGAGTTTACTGGGTCCTTTCCTTTAAAAGCCATTACTTTCGTTTTCGTCAGTGCTGTATTAAATAAAATAAATGACTATAATATTAAATACAAATACACAAAATCTGGAACTTAATTTTAGAAAACTACAGGCTGAGCCATCTTCAGCTAAAAGGACCATTTGCAGTGTGTAAACCAAATACTTGTAAAATTGTAGAATAGACTCCTCATCTAACTACTCTGAATTATCTTGAAGACAAGATCTAAGATAGAGCAATTCTAAGAATTCATCAGTGCTATAGAAACAGTGATATAATAGCAAACTGATTTGTATAGACCTATTTATTTATTCTCATAATCCTTTATTCGTCTTTTCGTTTTTGACAACTCAAGTTATCAATTCTCTTATTTCTGTAACCATACACTTCTTGTCCAGTCGTTGGCTACTGCAGAATTAAGGCTGAAATATTCCCAGCCACTTTTGCTAGTACCTCTGATTGAGGTTCTGGCTGATATGTACATCTATTATCAGACAGTACATCTCACTTGACAATACGTGCCAGAGGAAGAACAATTGTTTGTATCATATAATTCTGAAGTCTGATTAGTGTAATATGTAGCTAGTCGGCGATGTATGCAATGGAGGGGGAAAGAAATTGGTCACCTACCCAATTATCTTCTGGCTTAGTTGCTTCATGAGTGATGACTTATTGGTGTCACTTATGAGATTCAGACCTGTCTTCGGACAGCTGACAAAGCAACAACTTTTGATAGGCTCAAAAACTTTTATCTCATGTAAAGTCTGTCAGGAATGGTGGAGAAGCTCATTTTTTTTGCCGATTGCTATAGACTTATTCCACGTTAAGAAAAACGCATTGAGCATATAGGGCTGTTCGATCAAATGACCAGTTGTCACAGAAACGCCTACCTACCACACAGCTTCTACAATGTACTTTGCAAGGTCCATAAAACCAATAACTTTTTCTTAATGTGGAATGTTCTGTAGTAAAGCATGCGGGAATCTCAGCCCTTTCGTTCTCGTTTTCTAAAAAAAGTCTCCTCCGAGTAGCCAATTTGGATGTTCTTTTCTTTAACATTTTATTGGGCTCTAGCATCCATATGCTTGAGGGTAAAGGGTGTCCTTTGGACTGCAGTTAGAATTTGGTGACCTCTCTGCTCTACATACATCAGCTTTCTTCCCGCTGCACATTCGGCAGAGTTATGGTGGTGAGAATCTTCACAGATGGATAGATTACAACCTTGGACTTGTTTCGAAAATAAACTTCTATTTGGGATTCCGATTTTGCTGCTCCTGCGTCCGATGTGAGTCACGGGTGAATGCAACACCGCACCCCATTCCTCTATTGCGTCATTAGGCCTATATACCTACGTCGTCCATTTTCCTACAACTCCAACCACGTAATCCCTCATACATGCACTTCTTCCCTGAAGAAGATGGCAGAGCTAGCCGTCGAAAGATTGGAATCTAATCTCCAACTCACCTGGCTGAGAACCCAAGAAGAGTTATTCTATATCAAACGCCGGGAAAGCCTCAAGTCATACTAATTTATTTGTTGGTTCACTACCCAGTATCTTATTCACCTACTCAAGTGCTCACTAGTACACTTTCTCGTCAATGTTTTTCCTGTACCATCTGATAATTTCGAAATGTGTTGCAGGGAAGCGTGTGTGTGTGTGTGTGTGTGTGTGTGTGGGTCAGACATTTGGCTGCAGAACATGTGGTTGATCCTTAGTGTCCTGCTGCAGAACTTCACCTTCAAGCCGGCACCAAACCAGAAGCTTCCAGACCTCATCAAGGTGCATGGTTTCCACCAGACATCACCAGATTTCTGGTTCTGTCCAGTGCCACGGGTGTGAACCTTTGCACAAGTGATTCTCAAACGACAACCTGTAGGCAATCCTCTCAGAGCTTTTCACTTAGGACACATGCATATGAAATTTAGCAGAGGAATCCTCGTCATTACTGATTACTTTCCAAATTAATGTGAAGTTTAGCTGGGTGCGAAATCACGAACTTTGAATATTTGATTTACATTTGTTGGAATAGAAGCAGTCCTGCAGAACAGAAGGATAACTTCCAGGGTTGGAGATTGAGAAACTGTTCACTGCGGGAAAGCCACGTTACACCTGTGTTTAAACATAGCTACAAGCTTCAAACACAGATAGCTGGAAAAATAATAAGAATGTGTTTTATGCTGTTTATATGAAGAGGCTAGCAGTAACTAGAGAGTATTGCTATTTATTGAAGGTAAATGTTCTGTGAAGTTCTAATTGGATACAGATAAACAGATTGTTTCATAATTTAGATGATGTAATACAGAGCAGTGCCTTACAAGAGGTGTCGGTATGCAGCTGAGTAAATACAGGGAGGCTGATGCTGATGACTTCAAGAGAAACAATTATCATTTCGAAAGATTAACATTTCTCAGAAATAATTATTTTTTAGACATTCGTTTCATGGTGATGACTTTTCGATTCTCATTTTAGCATCAAAAATTCATTGAATTCTGCATCCATATATTAGCGTGCTTAAAAAGTAAATTTCCATGCCTGAAGTACTTTTAAGCACACTAATTAGAAATACTGAAAACATAAATTCCAATTATTTATTTATTATAAATATTCTCAACACAATTATTTAAAATTGAAATTACATTTGGAGATTTGATATATAAATTATTCACTTCCAAATCACTCACTTTTCTAATTACATTTATCACTTTCGTTGTAATAATTGTATATTCCAAATTACATAACAAGCAGAAAACAACTTCATAACAACCAGCAAAACAATCACTACATATCCAAAGGCCATGAAATCTATCTCTTTTTACATGAATATAATACTCTTTCGTCTTCAACATCATAAGTTCGCCATTGCGAGATAACGAATCAACAATTTCATTCTCTTTAAAATATAAATACATTTAGGATTCTCGAGTGACTGTTCAAAATATTTTGCACGAAATACATGCGGAACCAGTGTTTTAAGAACTTGCCATGTTGGACAATCTTCACTTGTCATGCTTAAAATGCTATTATTTCGCAACTTGTTGCATAAATAGCAATTATAATTGTGATTATTTTTATCCCTTTACCTTTTAAACACATTTACAAACACCCATTTTGTAAACATGTCCACATTATTATTTTCAGTTGCAACAAATAATTTTGCATAATGTTTTTATTACATTTATGGTTCAAGAGTATTTTAATGCTTTAATTAATAATAAATCAGTTTAAGTAATGTATATTTTGCAAGACGCATGCTTCACCCTAAGCCTGAACACTGCGGGGACAGCGTGACTGTTATCAGGGAAGACTACACAGGTTCTAACAAACTTAATTACCATTCAGCTCATGCAATCTGTGGTTTTTTTTCGAAACTAATTTTGAAGCTATTGATGTTACTGACGTAACACTCTTTAATTATCAACTTCAAATATCAAGGTTTAGGACAACATCCTCCAAAATCTTCTGCTGAAAAGGTAGAAAATACAGGGAGAAGCTAAGTGACGAAAAAATTAAGAAATCAAGAAAAGAATGCACAGCAGAAACCACTTTAAGAAAGAAATGGTCTAGAGTGCAGAAGAAAAAATAAACTGAAAATGATAGTAAATTACGAATGAGAAAGTACAGAGAGAAATTAAAGGCTGAAGCAATGTTAAGAGATGTTGGATATGATTCACATACAAGTCTCAGTCATTGGGGAAGACAGTACATCAAGCACAAAGGTCATTACCAACATCTCCAAGAAAGAAACGTGCTGTTGTGAAGAAACTTGCTGAGAAGTTTGGAGTCATAGAAACTTGCGAAATTAAGCAGAAGGAAGGTGAAAACTCTCATGATTATTCAGCTGTTTCACAATTTTATGAAAGTGGTCTAGAGTCTACTGTACTTCCAGAGCACAAAGATTTTGTCACTTTCATCATTAAAGATCCAGAAAAAGAAAGAAAACAGAAGAGAGTGTTCATGATGACAGCAATGGAAGCATATAGTTATTAAAAGTGAATACGCAATGTTCAATTAAAAAATCTAAGTTTGCTAGTTTACGACCAAAATACAGTATATACTTCCAGTTTCTGAAAAAGATTAAAATGTTTGCTGTTGTCAAATGTGGACCTTCTTACTGACGGATTATGCAAGTGCACTGGAATATGCTTTCTACTAATAAATTATTAGAAATGTCCACATGTGACTAGAATATCGCATGCTACTTGGAAAGCCAAATGTAGTAATACTGAACAGTTTATAACAAATCTATTCCCAGATAGTACAGGTGGACAGACACATAAAATGGAGGCAGTCACCTGTCCTCCTGAAACTGCAAGAAATATATTGATAAGACATCTTAAGGGTTTATGCAAACTATGTTTCTATGCAAAAACACAACTGCAAGAAATAAAATATCTGAAAGGAAATCATACAACCTAACATGCTGTAGGCTATTACAAAAAGATTTTGCAGAAAATGTTGGAATAAAACACAAGGATGAAATGTCCACACATTGAGTGAACAAGGGTATTATCACATTTTCAGCTGTTTTGAATACTTTAAACAGTACAAAATCATATGCATTGGTCACTGATGATGTGTAACATGTAAAAGGTGCAGCATTAACATTCAACAGAACCATATTGGAAGATGCCATGCACAGCGAAGAACAGAATATTTCCACATTCTGTTTGTCAAAAAAGTGTACAATATCGTCTTGGAAAACTCTACAATATCTACTAAGTCCAGGAGAATCGTCCATTTATATTCTAATACTTATTTTTACTGTTCTTATCGTAATTTAAATACGATAAATTTCTTCCATAAGTTAAAAAGAGATAAATGTAATTTCCAGTGATTATGTCAGTAACAAGTGAATGTTACATCAGTAATATTATTTGAAATGTCTGTTTTGCATGTTATTTACATTTAACAAAAGTGTTAATGATCATAAAAAAGGTAACCAACTGTATATCAGATTCATAAATTATACAGTATTCATATTGCCTTTTTACTATGTAACTTCAGAGAAATTCATCATTAAACATTTATTATAAAATCTATGTCCATATCATGTTACGTCAATAATAATAATTCATTATGAGCTGTTTTAAAAGTCATTATAGAAAACCCATCAAACAGAAGAGCACGAAGGGTTTTTTAAATTACAGGGGCAATGCCTGCATGAAATCAATGTGAACACGATTGTCCCTGGTTTAGATCCATGACTAAATATACTGAAAGAGATTTGTAGCTTGTAATTATTGTGATCATAGACACCTGCAAAATTAAGGGTCATAAAAACTTTTCTAAAAACGTATGCTACATGATTGTGAAACTTGGACTTTCACTGTGAGAGAGGAACAGAGGTTAAGGTTGTTTGAGAATAATGTGCTTAGGAAAATATTTGGGGCTAAGAAGGATGAAGTTGTAGGAGAATGCAGAAAATTACACAACGCAGAACTGCACACATTGTATTCTTCACCTGACATAATTAGGAACATTAAATCCAGACGTTTGAGATTGACAGGGCATGTAGCACATATGGGCAAATCCAGAAATGCATATAGAGTGTTAGTTGGGAGGCCGAAGGGAGAAAGACTTTTGGAGACACCGAGACATAGGTGGGAGGATAATATAAAGATGGATTTGAGGGAGGTGGGATATGATGGTATGTATGTTCAACTATGTAACCAAGTTTTAATCCTTGAGTGTAAGAGAAGGCCTTAACTCTGCCAGGTTAAATAAAGCCATTATTATTATTATTATTATTATTATTATTATTATTATTATTATTATTATTATTATTATTATGAAGTTTATTAGGTATGACGTTATTTAATTTATTATTAGTGTAGAAGGCAATATTCATATTGTGTTTTTTGAGGAAGTTGTTCAATTGGTTAGAAACTGGTCCAAAGTACGTCATGCTTGTTCATGTTTTTAGGGGTTATCGGTTCAAGGAAAGTGTGTTGAGTTCTTACGTTTTTGGAGGAGGCTGTTTACTGTATGTTTTTGGAAACAATTATCTTGGGCTAAACAGATAATATAATTATATTCTTTATTATAATTAGATTTACTTAGTGGAATAGTTAATAATCTATCAATGAGGAAACAAAATTTACTAATTTTATGAGTTTCTGGGTGGTTAGAAAGATGTGTATAGAATGATTATTGGAGGTTGGTTTCCATTATATGTCAAAATTAAAATGGAAATATTTTATAAAAGTTTTGAGGTCTAGAAAGTTTATTGATCAGTTAACAGCTGACTGGGAGGTGATTGGGACGTAACCTTTGATAACAAGTTATCCTGGAAACAACAAGTGGAGAAAATTAGCTCCCAAACTTCAAACCAACTGAGGATCCTAAAACGCCTTCCAGGATGCAAATGGGGATGTGCTCGCTCAACTTTAAGCACTACATATCAAAAGTATGTTCTTCCTGGAATGTAAAACACACAATTGGTCGACTCTAAGACTGTAAAAATAACTGCTGTGGATGCCATGTTGACCCTCAGAGAGATCCATGCTATTGTATGAAGAGCTAATCAGACTATCGGATGGTCAATACTGGTACAAATACGAAAATAAGAAAGAAACCCCAAAACACAACATGGATTTGTGAAGAAAGTACATCAGCTAAAAGAACAATATTCAATTATATCAAATGAACCCCAACCCATAATACAGAATCCAACTGAAATAGAATCCCATGACTGCTTCACAGACCTAAACCAAAGTGTTTTTAAAAAAGGAACGGACACAATGAGTCTAAAGCTTTTGGCCTTGGAGACTATCAACAGTAAATACCCAGAACCCGAATGGCTCAAAATATACAGCTACATCTTCACTTTTTATAAATTTAAATTTAACAGAAGAAATACTGAAATCAGAAGTAAATACTGAAATACTGAAACAATTGTCTTTAGAGACAATTAATATTAGGTACGGTACCCTCCACAAAACTGACTTCATTTATACACCGATGGATCCTTGATCTCCAGAGAACAAGGTGCCGGTGCTGGTGTTATGTGCTGTCTCTTCTCACTTTATAGATCTCTTTGTATGGAACAACAAGTTTTGATGGAGAAATCATTGCAATAAGTGAAAGTCTCAGGAATCTTCTATGCCACATCAATAAATTTAAAAATGCAGTTATATTGTCAGACTCCAAAGCAGCTATTCTATCAATTGTCTCTAAACACACACTTTCATCTCAAATAGCAGAAATAACTAAAATGCTCTCCCAATTAATATCACTCAATAAACGAATTGTATTCCAATGGATACCATCCCATTGTGGAATCCTGGGAAACGAGAATGCGGATGCTTTAGCAAAGAAGGGCAGCACTGCTACTTACAGACCTGTTACTAAATCTATGTATTACTCTGAAAAGATTTATTAAATCTACATACTTAGATTTCAACAAACAAAATTTGATAACATAATCTCAAGGGAAAAAATGGAACACTCTGCATCATAATCCACAGTTAATTCCCGATTTACCACGAAAATCGT
Organism: Periplaneta americana; assembly: GCF_040183065.1. Classification (NCBI taxonomy): domain Eukaryota; kingdom Metazoa; phylum Arthropoda; class Insecta; order Blattodea; family Blattidae; genus Periplaneta; species Periplaneta americana. The sequence goes on from NC_091129.1 coordinate 38,918,938, forward strand.
CTGTAGCTGCATTTAGATTGGCAACAGGCCATGACTGTTTGGCCAAACACCTGCATAGAATTGGAATATATCAGTCCCCTAACTGCCCTTTGTGCAACTCAAACCAGGAAATGGATTCGTAACACCTCAAAATCTGTGCTTCAGTGGCTGGCCATGATAATATCTTTGAAAAATATTGGAGTGCAAGAGGTCAAATGACTTTATTGTCAAATGCCTGGCATTAGAAAACAACAACAACTATTTATAAATCCATCGGATCATTCAAAACAGCGTTTGATGGAGAAATCAAGCCACTCAAACAGCATTAAACCAACTTCTACTGCATCTTGAAAAATTCTCTAAGACTGTCATCCTGAGTGATTCAAGATCTGCCATAGAATCAATTGGTGCAATTGAGCCTGCTGCATCAGTGGAGATTCATGACTGCTGTGAGACACTGAGGAAACTCAAATTAGCTCCCTGTGGATCCCTGGACACTGTCACATTTCTGGCAATGAACAGGCAGATACATTAGGAAAAAAGCTGCCGTGCTCACTAGTTGCTTCAAATCAGTATCATACCATTGCTCTAAACTCTACAAATGAAGGAACAATACCTCATGAGTTTAGAATCAAACTGGAAGACTTTTTTACATGGCCAAGACAAGAAGCTCTATCAGTTTGGGTTACTTCAAACGCCCACCTGCATGCTCTGTAATCTGGATGAAGATATGGACAGGGCCCACTTAATGTGATGCCTGGCCCTTCGCAGAACAGAAACTATTGGGAAGCCTGGATTAAGATAATCAATCAGATGGACAATTGATGACTATTTGTTAATGTTCCATGCCATTAGAGAAATAAATAAATATTACCAATTCCTTTCATGATTTACACCCTATCATAACGTTCACCTCCGAGTCAGCTGTTAACCAATCAATAAACTTCCTAGACCTCAAAACTTTTATAAAACATTTCCGTTTTAATTTTGACACATACTGGAAACCAACCTTCACTAATCATTCTATACACAGCCTTTCTAACCATCCAGAAACTCATAAAATTAGTAAATTTCGTTTCCTCATTGATAGATTATTAACTATTTCACTAAGTAAATCTAATTATAATAAAGAATATAATTATATTATCTCTTTAGCCCAAGATAATGGTTTGCAAAAACATACAGTAGACAGCCTCCTCCAAAAACGTAAGAACAAATTACAAAAAACTCAACACACTTTTCTTGAACCAATAACCCCTAAAAACATGGACAAGCATGACCTACTTTGGACCGATTTCTAACCAATTGAACAACTTCTTCAAAAAACACAATATGAATATTGCCTTCTGCACTAATAATAAATTAAATAACGTCATACCTAATAAAAAATTTCATAATAGAGATCGACTTCAAAATAGTGGCATATATATGCTACAATGGAAAAATTGGCCTAGCAAATACATTGGTCAAACTCACAGAAATTACCAACCCAGTTTAATGAAAATGTTTCCGATTTCAAATACAGTAAACGAATATCAAAGTTTGCAACCCATCTGATAGAACAAGGTCATGAATTAACCAATATAAATAATACACTACAGGGCATTCATCCTATGGGTGACAATCCACATATACATATTGCTGAAGAATTTTATATTTCACAAGCATTAAATAATGGTTTATCCCTTCTGAATGAGCAATTCCCAAACATACATAGTCTGCTTTATAATTTAAATTCTCCTTACACACGTGACTTCCGATACTCCAATATGCTTTTCCCCCCCCCCCCCCACCCTTCAATTTGATGTTACTTAGTCCTTTTGTAAGCGTAACGTTCGTCAACATTTGTGGCTGAACTTTATACAACAACGGATATATTTTCTTTTGCTCCGTCTAGGTAAGTAATTTCTTTATTTAATTGGTTGCCCCCCTTCTTTTCGTGTTTCGTGAATTAACATCATTTGGTTACAAATCATAAATAATTTTCATTATTAATCCTTTCAATATAGTAAATAAGAATTTGTACATACTTTCAGATTACAAGACCACGCATGTCTCAAGTGTTACTCCAGTCTTACCACACATGAAGCTGCATATTCACCTCTCTTCACTACTCTGCCAATTCGCATCAGCATATCGATCTGACATTTGTAAATGCAGCCTTCATGTTAATCTTGTTATGCAGTCACATTGAATGGTGCTTATGCTATTTATATAGCTTAATCTTATACTCATAAAAGTGGACTGATCATTTACTTTTTAACAATTCTATTCTTGTACATACAGTTTTTACTGTTTTATGGTACTATTATGAATTTTACTCATTTACTTGTGACTCAATATGTGATATCATAATTCATTATGCATCCGAATCTATTTTATAAAACCCATGGTTTCACCGATTGTTTATAATACTTTGTTCATAAGATTTTGTAGGTTAATTGGGGATCTAATGACGGTTCCTTGAACCGAAAACATTCATCAAAATGTTAAAATAAAACATTTATGTTATTGTAATATTAATAAAACTTTTGGAATTTCTCACAGCTTATCGGACCCAACATGGTCTTTAAATATACTTTCCAACAAAATACCACATAATCTTTAAAAATTCTAGAACATTCGTAATTACTAACTATATTCAAGAAAACAAAGGAAATGCATGGGTTTAGCTTGCAGTAAGTCTGTTGCCATTCACAGATTAATTTCAGTGCACTTTAGTGGCAGCAAAAGAAAAGAAATTTCTTGGGACGAAGTGTTAAAACAAGAAGAACCAAGAAAAACGTACACCCCTTTCCTGTTGCATGGCCATAAAAATATGATTAATTTATAATATGCCTACAGCTCCAAACATTTCTAAGCATGTTGTGCCTATCGGAAAACAAAGGAATTAAATGGAAAATTCGACCACATGTGCTTAATTATCGCCGCATTGAGTGGAACCAAGGGACGGAGCATGAGATTCAGACATTTTTAGCACATAAAGAGAGAGATCGCCAAACAAAATGAAAGATTTAATGGTTGGTAACATTAAGGAGTGCACATAATTCACTACTACTGTAACAGCTCAACTTTGAACAAGTGGGGAGGGAAATATAAGAACAGGCTGAGGGCGATCTATCTGAAAAATGGCTTTAGCATACAATTTATAACTACTTACGCATAAAACGACTACAAAGCCCATAAAATATATATCTCAAACATGAACAGCAGCAACTCTTCGTTGTTTCCTCCTCCTCCTCATCTTCTGCTGATGTGGGAGCTGCGGGATAACACACAAGGCCTCGAATGGTCCTGGGTAGCCTGCAAGCAAAATTAACTGCATTCACAGGCTTTCATTGAATGGCATATTAATAGGGTGAGGAGTCATATGCAACTGCATATTTTACTGTCCATTTGCAAGTGATGTAAAATCATTTTAAACAGCTGTAATGCAGAATGTTCAAAATCAATTCTACATATTTTTGCATATTTCAGGTGTTCCTGTACATAAGAGACTGCTGAGCATGTAATGTAGCACATTTTCAGGTATAAAGCCCCAAATTAAGATATTTTGTAAAACAATAATATTCTGAAATGTTTGTCAGCATATAATATTTTTCTCTTAAATTGTACCCAATGGCGATAAATTCCTTGCATATGCAGTGTGGGTGTGGAAAAACCAAAACCACCACACTATGCTTTTGCTACAAGAAGCATTCCCAAACACCTCTACTTCATCATCATCTATACAAGTTGTAGGCCATTACAATCTCATAATAAAGAGGAATTTTCTCCCCAGCTCTTTTTGGGACGTACCAGAGATCTCTTCCAATGGGACTGATAGTGAAGCATAGCTTTTGGGATTCTAGGGGATCTCATACATTGCAAATGGCTCATCCATTTGTTCTCATATTTCTATATGAAATGGAGTATTGATTCCAGACCAAGAGGACTTAAATATAATAGAGGGGTTCAATCGCCGCTAACTCTTTTAACCGACACTACGAACGCTACCATCATTTCTTACCAACATTCCGGCACTGAATTCAGATGCCAAGAAATGGACAATGAGCATGCGTGCTTTTGGTTTAAGTTGTCAGTCCTGTTAAGGTAGGAAGGTGAAAGAAAGAACCGAAGGAGAAGGAAGACATCTTGATTTGTCTTGTATCTGTTGTGTACTGTGAAAGATGCCATCGTATGTGAAGTGTGAATATTTGAATTATAGAAATAAGAAGGACAGCCACTCAAATAAGTGTTTCTTCAAAATATCGCGAGATAGTGAATGGTGAGTTTTCATTTACAATAATAGTAATTTTATCACTTAAACAAATTTGATGTACTGTAGATTTTTCTAGTCACGTGCATCATTATAAATTATATAAGATACCAGATACTATTCGTGTGTGTGTGTGTATATGTATATATATATATATATATATATATATATATATATATATATATATATATATATATATATATATATCTATATATAATAATAAATTTAGCTTCCCTTATGGAAAGGTTGCCAGATTTGATAAAGCGTATTACATACAATTTGGAAACACACCTAAAAGGTAAAATGATATACATTTGAAACGGTTAGGAAATCGAATATGCAAAATGTCAGAAAAATTTACACCTAAGTAGCGTTTGTGATCATTTACAGTTAAGAAAGGGGGGGAAATATCATCAGATAGGTTAGAATGATTTGAATGCCATATACCACGAGAAAAATAATAGTACGGATTGATTGGCATTGATATCTAAACCAATTAACAGCCATCGGTTAAGATAACTTGAAATTTCCATTATCACTCCCATACAAATGATGTCTCAATATCTGAACCGATCCTTTGAGGGCACTAATGGCTATTTCCTTCACAATGCTGTGTGTTAGGCCCAAGTTTTTACATGTGTTGGCAAAGAAGGAGGATATGGTACCTCGTGCTCCCACCATCAGACCTATCACATCAATGTGGGACAGGCTATATTTATCTTTATTGAACGGGATTGTTGGTTCATAGATCCGTTTCTTTTCACTGTCCACCTCATGCAGTTGATTTGCATGTGTCTCAAATCTGATGGTGGGATCAAGAATATATGCCGAGTTGTTCTTAATGGCAATGATATCAATTCGCCGAACACTTCCTTGTGTGGCTAGTCCCTGCACCTCTTGATGGACTGTAAACCCTACTTCCTTCAGTGCCTCGGCCAGCATAGAACAGACAGCATGGTGACGGATGTTGCGAAGGGCCTCACTATAGGGGCAGAAGCCAAGGATATGGGGAAGAGTTTCAATCTCGCTGAGACAGCGCCTACAGCGGGTACCATTCCGACTTCTACCCGGTACAGCTCGGACCGGAGCGACATAGCCTATCATTTTAAGGGCGTCTATCCATTCTGAGAGCGTTAGACCTTTGTGATTTCTTATCCAGCTGTTTGCTGGGGGGAACTCTTTGTTAAGAATCACTCCTTTACCCTTTTGTTACAATGTACACCAATTTTCAAATTCTTTGTCTCTTAAAGCGTCTCTAACTTTTCGAGAGTCCACAAAATTTTCACGATTATTTAAAAAAGAATTAGCAGGAGTTAATTTAAGGCTCTTTAAACATGTTTTACTCTCCTCAATAAGGTCCCTAGTGGAAGTAATGTAAGGATCATTAGTTTTGTGTAATACCCTTAAGCCGTTAATGTGTTGTAGCATGGATTCCCAGCATACCTTAAAAAGACCAAGACCTTTATATTTACGATGTGTATATATCATAGAATCGGGTGTGTCAGCTGGTAGTTGCAAAATTTCTTTCAGAGTGCTTTTAATAATTTTATCAGCATTATCTAAAAAAGTATTGGGTATTGTTTTCAAGGGTATTGTCTGAAATGTGTAGATTAATGATGGGCAAATTGAGGAATTTAATATACAAAACTTTTGATCAGGATGTAATAAAGGAGACGAAATTAGCAAATCTAATCTAGTTTTCAGGTCGTTTAAAACGGTTTGGGAATCGAATATACAAACATCAGAAAAATTAACATCTAAGTAGCGTACATGCTCATTTGCAGTTAAGCATGTGATAGTAGTGTCATCAGAAATGTTTAGTTGATTTGGATGCAATTTACCGCGAGAAATATTAATAGCTACAGATTTATTTACATTTATATCTAAACCGTTTGAGAATAAGGTGCTTAGGAAAATATTTGGGGCTAAGCAGGATGAAGTTACAGGAGAATGGAGAAAGTTACACAACACAGAACTGCACGCATTGTATTCTTCACCTGACATAATTAGGAACATTAAATCCAGACGTTTGAGATGGGCAGGGCATGTAGCACGTATGGGCGAATCCAGAAATGCATATAGAGTGTTAGTTGGGAGATCAGAGGGAAAAAGACCTTTAGGGAGGCCGACACGTAGATGGGAGGATAATATTAAAATGGATTTGAGGGAGGTGGGGTATGATGATAGAGACTGGATTAATCTTGCACAGGATAGGGACCGCTGGCGGGCTTATGTGAGGGCGGCAATGAACCTTCGGGTTCCTTAAAAGCCATTTGTAAGTAAGTTATATCTAAACCAATAGCTTTGAAACAATCAATAGCATCCTTGTGAGTTCTAAAGCAGAGTTTTTGTTTTTAGCTATGATAACAGTATCATCTGCAAAACCAAGTACAGTAATAGGTTTTAAACCTGAAACAAGATTGAAACCTTATTTGGCAGCGATCGAGTCTTCTGACATTTCATTAAGGATGTGATCAGTACATAGATTGTATAATGCGGGTGAAAGGGGCAATCCTTGCATAACTCCTTTTCGCAAACCAATGGGATTAGTTTTTTTATGATTGTTTTCTACTCTAGTGGAATTATTTAGTTGAAGTTTCAAAATTAACGTTTTCAACAAGCTTGGAATAACCAAGCTATCTAATGTGTTTGATAGGTACAAGTGCCCGATATTATCGAATGCCTTACTAACGTCAAGGAAAACGAGAGTTGCATTACATTTTTTAGATTTTGCGGACATTGAAGTGGACCTGAGAAGGGATGTATTAACTATTGTTCCTGGAGAATGTGTAAATCCCCTCTGATGAGGATTGAATTTTATGTATTCCCGAAGGCATTTATCGAGGACGCATTCAATTACTCTACGTAACACGGAACAAATAGTAATTGGTCTCCAGTTTTTAAAGTCATTTTCGTCACCAGAGTTATAAAGGAGAACACTTCTTGCGGTCTGGAAGCATGGAGGTACGTGCCCAATATGGAGCATTCTTGTAGCTATGGAGGAGATGATTTCTGCAGCAGTATCATCCTTCAGAACTCTCATCAGGACGTGGTCTGGGCCAGGAGCGGTGTCCACCGCGATTCGAGATATTGAAAGCGCAACTTCTGACTTGGTGATATATTTCTGGAATGTTTCATCTAATTCGAGTATTTCTGCTTCGGTGTAATGGGATGGATATTCTGATCGAATATTGTTATTTGGTTGAGAAAAATTTGAACTGTAAAGTTGTTGCATCTCGCTGACATCTAATTTGCACGTTGGTTTATTTTGACTCAGTACTGTTCTTATTGCTTTCCGCCGTTGATTGAAGTAATCAAATTGTGTTTTCTCATAAAGAAATCTGTTTTTTCTTTTCTGTCGGTCTCGTTTTGTGGCTCTTTCTGGGTTAGTGGATCTGCTGTAAGTCCTCTGGTTATTTAAATTTTTCTTTAGTTTTCTTGCTTCGTAATATTTCCTGGTTGGATGTTTGGGTCCAGGTAGATAATCAATTGCTTCGGATAAGAAAATCAGGAATTGCTGTGTCACATCATCAAACACATTGTCGGATAACTGTGCACTAAATTTATCATTCCAAGTAGAAAGATTTTGTTTGTAGAAGGATAAAGGACTTGTATTAGCAGTAGAGTGGTTTTCAGAATTATTAGTTAAATTATTGGAATTGTTCTTCCACACGGTGGTTGAACATCGGGGTTGTTTACGAATGAGACGTTCTCGATGAATATCTGGGTGGGATTTACTAATATGTATGTTGAATTTAAGAAACATTTTTCACAATAATCACACTGAATTTGATTAGAACTCTGCGTTGTGTTACAAGTATCTAAAGAAATATTATTTATGTCGGTTGACTCTTCTCCTGTTGCAGCCTCCATGTAGTAAGAAATATAAAAGATTTGCTTATACTTGACCAAGTAAGGGTCTATAAATTAATAATAATATATGGTATTTGTAAAGTCTCATATATCGCAATAGTCTCACCTACAGTATATTCCAAAACTTATATCAGACACAGCACAGAACTATAAAACTTTCATATCACGATATGCAAAACCAATAAAACCTGGACGTTGTTGATAAAATGTCTATAGCAACACACAACATTGCAGGAAACAAGGCGAAAAAGTCGCTATTTTCCAAAAGTCATTCAATAAATTATTATGCGAATACCACTTTGTTTAAAAAACAATAATTACTATGTATATCTTACATAAAATAAGTCGAAACACCTTAAATGACACTAATAAGTTCACATAAATAACGTCAAACTGTTCTGTTTCTCCGATCTCATTCCATGGCCATTCCATAATACATATATGTATTATATTTAATTTCTGTATTATGTATTCATCTAAATTAACAATACCACGTGGTGGATATATTTCAAGAGAACGATCTATTGCAGTTATTCTTTGTACTGAAACTCCGGTACCCTACTGCACACGACACCGATGTTTGATTTATCTGGTTTGCTACAATTTTAGAAGTTATTTTCAGTGATTTAAGTAACTTTATTCTGTCATGTGTGATGAGGCAAAGTACCGAATGATAATCACAGGAACGCTTGTTTGTATCTCTTTATAAAATCACTCAGATAAAGCAGAAAATCGAAGGGATCAGATGCACTGAGACATGGTAGTTTATACTTAAACCGTTTTACTACAAATTTCCAACATATAAAAAGGCTAACCAAAAAAGTATTACAAATGGAGGAATTATTTATATTTTATCTTTAAGGTCACTGGAGCAATTTCTTTTCATTTTCTAGCATATCCCAGTGATTTTACAAGGTACCACGAAATAGTGTTCCTGTGCTCATCATTTATATTTATATTATATTATATTGTATTATAGATACATTATATTATTTATATTTATCCTATTATTTTTATTTCCCTTTTTTATTTCAGATACAAGGGATGGCTAGAAGCAATGGGCAGAGAAGACCTAAAGGTGAATCTGCCCAAGAAATTGCATAACAGCTTTCGGTGTGTGCGGACCATTTTGAAGATAAGTACTTCACAAGTACCCTCTGCACACATTTGAATAGAGAAGCCATACCTTGCAAAGTTCAGGCTATCTCCATCGGTCAAGGTAACCATATACTTCTTAGGTATCATCAGCTTACTTCTAAAACCAAGTCAAAATTTATTATTTTTTAAAATGCGTCTCCTGATAACACCTCGTTAGTATGAAAATGCTTCTACTTTTTGTATACAACAAATGCATAACAATTGTTAGCTGGGTATAAAAATAAAAAGTTCTTATGTGCAATTTTCTGAAATGCAGTTACAAGATTTTTTAAAATAAGCCGATGATATGCAATTTCAATGCTTCAGAACTACACACATACAGTATATTCTGTCAAAATTGAAGATTATGTAATTGTTATTTATAGGAAAAGATAAGTAGCCTGTATTGGGCTTAGTAGACCCCATAACTGCACCCTCTATTCGTGGTGTTATAGGCCTGCTTACTCTTACTGTTAGTTTATAATTATATATTTTCTGTTGTTTCGTTTTATACAGATTCTGCGGGACCTAACACCAAAGAGGAGAAAGATTCGCATCTTTGAGTACAATTGCATCGTTCGAGAGGAAGAGTTCTCAAGACTACGCAGAAAGAACCGAAGATACACACTGCCCTTGCATGTATAAAGAGTAAGGTTCCTGGGCCATTATATCAACCAGTAAGAAATTGTATCTCTTCAGATGCACGGTGTGTACAGAGGAATTGGTGGTCACTAGAAATGAAAACAAAGGCTCTTAACATTTATTTACAGAGCCCAAGTTCCTATAGGATGATTAGGAAGTTATTAAATTTCCCTTCAAAGCCTCCATTGCTTAGAGTATTGCAAAAGTAATAATAATAATAATAATAATAATAATAATAATAATAATAATAATAATAATAATAATTTATGTATTTATTTAATCTGGCAGAGCTAAGGCCAGTAGGCCTTCTCTTCCGCCCAGCCAGACTCTAATTCTAATTGAATACAATTGCTTACATAGTTATTACATTAATATCTAGACCATAAAACAACATGAAAGTAAATAATTAAAGTTGGATAAGTAATGTTAGTGTGACAATAATAAACATTGGTAAGAAATAGTTATAATAATAATAATAATAATAATAATAATAATAATAATAGTAATAGTAATAATAATAATAATAATAATAATAATAATAATAATGATGAGATAATTTAGATATTTAATTGTGATATATATATATATATATATATATAACCATTAAACATTGAGAAACCTGAAACAGCTATTATTGTTAAAAGATTTGTTAGAAAAATATTTTGTTAGCGTATTCTTAAATTGGTTTAATGTCTGACAGTCCCTGACATTACTCGGTAGGGAATTCCAAAGCTGAGGAACAGCCACAGTGAAAGAAGACGAATATGAGGATGTTCGGTGGGAGGAAATGGATAACATTAAGGAGTGTTGTGATCATGTGTCTAAGTTATGATGGGTGGATAAATTCTGAAAACGAGGCGCAAGATAGACAGGAGTGGAGAAATGCAATATGTGAAAGACAAGGGAAAGACAGTGGATTTTCCTATGATCTTCTAGACGGAGCCAGGACAACATTTCGAGGGATGGTGTTATGTGATCAGCCTGGCGAATATTGCAGACGAAACGGACGCACATATTATGAACATGTTGTAGTCTCTGCGCCGAAGTAACGCTTAGGTCAGTAAACAGAATATCACAGTAATCGAAGTGGGGCATCACGAGTGTTTGCATTAATATTTTTTTCATGGAAAAGGGTAGAAAATTCTTCAATCGCCTAAACGAGTGTATTAATGAGAATACTTTTTTGCAGGTTTCTGAAACTTGAATGTTCCAATTTAAACTTTTATCCACATAAACACCTGGATTCTTTACTGATTCACTGAACGGAATTTCGGTGCCGTATATTTTAATCGGGGACAAATTTGGTATGGTAATAGTGCTTAACAAACGTGAATGGCCCACCCTGATTGACTATGATTTTTCTGGATTTAGTTTAAGTCGTAATTTCCGTGTCCATGTCCAGATTGAGTCCAGATCGTCATTAATTTTAGTTACCACTGATGATGGTTTTAGTGATAAACTATTTGACATACTAAGGAATGCCTGTAGTAAGATAACTGAGACTGACAAACTGTGTTGCCTTATGTGGGATGAAATATCTTTAAAAGCAAACTTGTGCTACAATAGTAATGAAGACATCGTAGATGGCTTTGAGAGGTATTCTGGCAATTATTCATCAGATAGAATTGCCAACCAAGGTCTTGTGTTTATGGTTAGAGATATTTGAAGTAATTACAAACAAGTTCTGTGCTATTTCTTAGCACATTCAAGCACCCCTAGCAATACATGAGTTGAACTCATTGTCAAAGCAATAGAGAAGCTGAGAAGCATTGGTTTAAAAGTAGTAGCTACTGTTTGTGATCAGGGCTCTAACAATCAAAAGGCGTATCATTTATTGGAAGTTACTACAGATCAGCCCTCCTTTACAATAAATGACAGGAAAATTGTACCATTTTTTGACAGTCCACACTTGATTAAAAGTACACGAAACATGTTCAAAAAGTATTCTGCTAAGTTTTACGATAATTACACTGCAAAATGGGAGCACATTGTGCAGTTATATAACTCAGATAAAGATAATGAGTTTCGTGCGACTAAACTAACTGATAAAGATGATTATGTGTCTGGTTTCAGAGTTACGAGGGTGCACACAGCAGCAAGAGTTTTAAGTCATTTGTTTGCTGCAGCCATTCTCACGATGTCATCTTTTGGGATGCTTGAAGGAGGAGTACACACTGGAAAATTCGTAGGTTATGTGGATAAAGCTTTTGATTCATTAAATGGCAGAGTGATGACGGACATTATGAAGCCATTATGTGGTGCAGTGAAGGAAGGTACCAGCCGCCATGGAGTCTGGGAGGAAATGGCGAGTTTTTTTCAGTCTGTCCAATTTATAAATACTGAAGGAAAGACAATACATGCACCATCCACATATGGTTGGGTACAACATTTTTATGCTGCAAAATTGTTGTGGGAGGTTGCTAAGAAAGAGGGCATGCACTCACTTTTGATGGGGAGGATAAACCAAAATTGTTTGGAAAACACATTTTGTATAATCAGAAGGAAAGGTGGTAATAGAGACAACCCTTCGTGTAACGACTTTTGTTATGCTTTCCGAGCAGTTGCTGCCCAGAATATGCTAATATGTAGTGACAAGGGAAATTGTGAAATTGACTATGATGTTGTCCTAGCATCTATAGGGTCAACAGGTACTAGTTGTGAGATGGTGGTTAACCCACCAAACTCTGAGGTGAATCAGTTCATTGCACGCAGTTGTAATTTCTCTGACCTGAGTAATGATCTTGTTAACAGCAATGCTATGTTTTATGTTGCTGGTTATCTTGCCAAAAAGCTCTGTTCTGCAAAACAGTGCTGTAATTACTGTTGCACAACTGTTCTTGACTCTGAAAAAGTCCTCCCAGCTGGTATAACATTTCCTATTTTTAAGGAATATGAAAAAGTTACGAATGTTCTCCAATATCCTTCAGCAAATTTACTTAAATGTGTTGAAGATATGACACATAAGTTTGATAATAACTTCAAAAACCTGATTTCTATGTCTGATGTAGTACAGAGATTTACTAGCCTCATTCAGGATGAAGTTTGTTTTGATTTCCTTGCACCTAATTGTAATTCTGATTGTAAAAGATATTTGGTTTCGTTGTTCACAAGAGTGCTGATTCATGCAAGATTACGGCGAATGAATGAAAATCTGTCAAGTGATGATTACAGAAAGGAAGGAAAGAAAATGAAAAAAGTCCTGCATCAATAAAATGGAGTTTTATGTAATATAATTTCAGATTATATTACATTTATGCTATTTAATGTTAGCAATTTATTGGTGCAAGATGAATTTTGTTTTTTTGTTTTTTTTTTTTTTTGATATTATCAGAAGACATATTTTCATTCAGTTTTCTGAGTCTTGCATTGATTTAACATTATAGTGAGAAAAAAAATAATTTTTGCATTCGAAGTTACAGTGTGAAAGAAAATCAAAATTAACACTATCATGAATAAAGCTCATTAAATTGCTTTATTATATCATTGTCTGACAGCAGATTTTCTAAGCTGTTATGAAACATTTTGGTCATCAGTGTTACACATTCTAATAAATGCGTTGAGGGCAACTGAGGATCTTCATTTACTTTTTCATATTCTTTGAACATGAATGTTATGCCCTCTTGTAAGTATTTTTCATTGTCTGAAAGAGCTGCACGACAATAAACACACTGTTTAGCATCACATGCTTTCTTACCAATATAATCAGGAATATATTATAATGCATTTGCATTCACGATCTCATTATCAACATCGGAGAAATTAAAAGATTCCCTCACCAGCTATTAACCTCTTTCACAATTTCATTTGTTACTAGAACATAACATTATTTTAAGCAGCAATGCCCGATTACTGTACTGAATATCATTGCAGGAAGAGTTATCTGGCTTGTTCTACCATCCTTATTTCTAATTATGCAAAAGTAAATCTCTAAATAATCTTGATTAATACTCCAAATTTAGAGCGAGTGCATATCAGTGTAAATTTTTAACAACTTCCCATAGTAATTTTGCTCCATTTAAGTCATAAATTCAACGAGATGTGGATGGCACATGCACAGTTTGTCACTATTTATAAAATTGACACTACTAAAAATTCAACATTTCATTCCAGGTGAATACATGCATAGACTTTTCTTCCATAGCCGCACATACTGTCTTCCTATTCTCGAAAACTGTACTTCCATTCAGTGAATCAAATGTCTTGTCCATGTTGCCTACAAATTCTGCTCTATGTGTTGCATCTCCTGCATGTACTGCCAGTCTTGGCTAGCAGGAAATGTCTGCAGCTACTGCATGGCTTAATGTCCGTGTTTCCATTTTCCTATATTGGTCTTGAACTATTGCATTATACTTTTTCGACATATTTCGTGTACATTTTAAGAGATGGTTTGTGTAAAAAAATTAAACAATTCTTATCTGACCATTTGCTGAATAGAATGGTTGATCTGGCTTTACCCCAAGCAAGATGTAAGCTTTTTGATTATTAAGCCTATGCTCATATACAGTTGCTACTACCTTAAGGCCAATGTTCTGTAATGCCTGAATTGCATTGAAAATAAGATCTACTAGCTATGTATCAGGAGTACCGGAATTTGTTAAAAACTAATTCTGTACCTGCTTGTAATTATGACAAAGACCACTTGCCGTAAACACACACAAGCACCTGATTTGCAGTTTTACCTGATAATGAGTGTTTTCCAAACCTATCAACAGTATCCTCATTATTATTGCTACAAGTTAAACTGATATTTAGTGGCATTTCATTGCACATGTGACAGCGCGGCTCACCTGGCAGTCATTTTGTCACAAGCATATTTTAGCTCATATAATATTTTCTCACAAAATCAGCATCATTTGTATATTTAGCAAACTTATGTAGAAGTATGGCTTTAGAAGGAAATTTCAATGACTTTCTGAAAATTCTGTTGCACTTGGACTTTGTAAGTAAATATTAAGGGTTTTACATTTCAATTCTGATGAGCAGTGACATCCCTGAGCAAATTGTGAACAAGAGCTGTACAATTTCTTTATTGGTTCATGTAATTGCTTAGGCACAACTTGCCTCATTGTGCACAGGGCTTGTTCTGTCTTCAGTTCTTCTCGTACCTTGTTTTCCCTTTCCATACTCTAGCGGTACAGTTGGATGCGAAGACTTCGAATTTTCCTCCTTTTTGGTGTTACTGTCTTTCCGGAAGAGAACGGGAGTGAATGTTGTTCAACTATTTCTGTCTGCATTCTAAGTGGAGAAACTTCTGGGGCAATGTCAAGCTTCTTCATCTAGGTGTTCCTCTTAGCACTGATGGTGTATCAGAATAAAAATTTCATTACGAAGATTTGAAGAGCTGTGTGCCTTTTGGACTTTACATGTGCTTGTGAAACTGGATGCAGAAAGTGATCCTGGTAATACGCTATTGTGTAATACACATTGTGGCCAGGGTTGTATATAAAACACAGGAGCTATCTTCTCGACACACTAAACAAAGCTTGTGAAAGGTACTGCATATATCATATTTAACATTTCATATAATTTAAACACAATGACAGTTACACTAGCCTTCTATGTTATCACAAGGCAAAACACACACACATTGTAACCGCTTATTTGCAACATCAATATTTATTTGTATAAGACTTTAAGAATACAGCATTGCAGACTTCGATTTCTACTGAGGATGATAACACAATAACTCTAATAATATATCTAGAAATTGAAGAAAATTAAATAAACTGCCTTTACATTTTTTATGAAATAATCTCCGATTTCCAATAGACAAGTATACATATGATTTTTTTATACAACACTTCCCTGTGATGTTGTTAATTGTAATTATTATTGCACTAATAGGATCATGAAATCTTTCTGTATTGCAATAAGACTGTAGAAGTTAATTGTAACAAAATATAATATTGTATGTTTATGAAAAAAATATTGTTACCTAAATAAATTTAATGCATTCTAACCACGACAGATTTGGTAGGTCATGTCTAATTCATTTCATATTTCACAATCCTTTTCCTTCCTTCACTTCCTGGCATATCACGATCTGAAAATGCTGATGGTGTTGGCTCGAGATCTTCATTCCAACGACAAAAAATCAAAATATTAATAGGGATGGTTATATTTCAAACATTGATATAAATATTAATATAATGGAGAGGTGCAGAGTATTTGTAAGTAATAAATTGTAAATAATAATAGGCTATAGAGGGCAGGTGAAGAGAAGTCTTTTGAAATTCCCGCAATTTTTTGCTTGCTTGTGGCGCTCCTCTGGTAGTTGAGAGAAGCTTCTTGACAGATTACACTTAATCCGGCTTATGAACTCCTCTCATATATCAAGCCCTCTTGTTTGGCGACTGCTCTGTTGCAGGTTTCATTCCACCAAGGTGGTTTGGGAGGCGTTTTATTTCTAGCAGATTGTTTAGAGAGAGGACATTTCCGGCATTCTTCCATTAACAAGTTATGTATGTCGTCAAAATCCTTTATTGTATCCTGAAAACTCTGTAATTTAGATATTATCTCATCCACCCTGTTACTATTAATATGTCTGGGTTGTGCTGGATTAGGTTGATTGAGGAAAATGGCTTGGTTTAAGTATAAATCTATATCAAGCGGATAGTGACCACTATTCATAGTATCCAAAATTTTATTAATATTAATATGCTGTAGTAAGTCTTCGGATGACCAAATTAAGTCTGGTTGAGAATCATCCTGACCCCATCTTCCTTTTCTAGTTAAAATATGTTCAGATGCAAGTTGCCAATCATGTAATATAGCAAATTCTATGAGAGGATGATGGATTTGCTGTCATCGTCTATGCATATGAAAGTTGGCTATATTAAAATCGCCACATATTAGTATTGAAAGAGTAGAAACGTTTGTTAAAATATGATTCTATTGGTGTAATGATATATTCTCCCTGGGTTTTCAGTATACACCCATGATACTTATATTGTTGACTGTGATAGAGATGATTTGTATTTTATTATTAATATTAAACGTTTCATATTTCTTAGTAAGGTGAACAGACTTGTGGATATACATTTCGACACCACCTCCAGTATGTTCCTGGTTGGCGGAGATTAAATGGTAGGATTTAATGTTCTGTTGTCGATAATTTTGAAACCAAGTCTCTGTAATAATGATTATATGATAAAATTTTTTGGATACCAAGTATGATATGTCATGAATCTTGTTGTTTAGACTTCTGGCGTTCCAATATAGGATTTGGAGTCTATCCATGCAAAAGTAGTTTTCAAATCTTCCAACTGGGGTCTAATATAGTCAGGTGCTTCCTGTATAATGTTATTAATAAAGGCAATGAATGGAGTTTTATTTAGCTTAGTAGAGACTCGTTTTTGAGATTGAACCTCTTTTTGAGTAGTTGACAATTCCTGTGAATTGTGTTCTATCTCTTCGCTTTGGTATGCAGTTGTCCTAGAAGTAGATTGAGAAGGCTTAGGTGATGTGGGATTAGTCACATAGGGGTCAGGAGGGGTAAATATGAGACACAGAGAAAGTGGGGTAGAACAAGTTTATTATGCGTATATTTTAGTAGACAAAAATATATATTTAATTTACAACACTCTTCAGTAAGTATAGAAAGATCCTTTACAAGATAAAGAATGTAAGAAAATATTTAATGAATTTGGGGGTGGGGGGAAATGCATGCATACTAATTTTCGTAGAACAAATTCAAATTTTCCCTCCAAACTTTCCTAGTTATTTTGTATCTACACGGTTGGGTGAACTGTTACCAGGCTTTATAGCAGTCATAGTGCTTTCTGGTTAGTTTGCTGCAGAGTTGATAGAGAAATGGTGTTGTTTGAAGATTTGAAATTCAGTTTCAAAAGAAAATATTGAAGAGGGGGAAAAAGAAGACAGTCAGGTAAGAGCATGTGCAATTATTCGCAGTGATATTGTTATTGGTGCTTTTGGAACCATTGCTATTTTGGCTGCATCATTTGTTGCAGGTTGACTAGCATTGTGTACTGCCTAGGTCTAACCTATAAAAATGCCTAGGTCTTATGCGAAAAAGAATAAAATCAATGAAGATGATGCACAGAGTGCTGTGGGAGAGTGGAAAGAAAAGAAAGATTCACTGAGAAACATTACAAAAAAGTACAATTTAGAAAAATCATTATTAAGTAGGCGTATTTCTGGACAGGTGTTGCAGAAACGTGGAAGAAAGACAGCAATAAGTTTAGAGGCTGAAGGAAAGCTGGCTTCGCATTTAAGAGATATGGCTCAGTGGGGATTTGCTTTAACCACTAAGGAAATAAAAAATGTAGTAGCTGACTATGTTTCCCAAAATAACATCAGTACACCCTTTAATAGCAACACAGGAAGGCCAGGAAAGGATTGGATGACTAATTTCTTACGAAGACATAACCTAAGCATTAGAAATTTGGAGAAATTATAGATGAACTGAAGAACAACCACTGCCGATCCATTTATCATATATTAATTTTATGATAGATTAGAAGAAGTCACTGCTTCATTAGGCATTGGGGGTAAGCCATCTCATATTTATAATTTGGATGAGACTTACATTTGCAGTAATCCTGTAAGATTGAAATGTGTTGCTGGTAAAGGTCAGAAGGCACATCAGAATGTACAAGGATCCGGCAAAGACAACACTAGCATTCTTGCTTGTTGTTCAGCAGATGGAAAAGTGCTTCCTCCATTAATAATTTTTACTGGTCAGCACTTGTGGACAACTAGGAAAGGAAAACATGACATAAAAGGAACTTTTTATGCAAGTTTTGACAAAGGGTATATGACTTCAGTCATTTTTCAAGATTGGTTTATAAAATTATGTAGTCTGGTTAAAGAAAGGCCTTTGCTATTAATATTTGATGGATATCTATCACATTTGGACCTGACAACTCTAGAAAAAGCTAGAGAGCAACATATTACCATATTAAAGCTTCCTCCACACACAACAGAAACCCTTCAGCCACTGGACAAAGCATGCTTCAAACCTCTGAAGGATATGTGGAATGAAAGACTACAAGAGTGGCAGCGCCTTAATATGAGGAAAACATCTCGATCTGAAATGGTGGATTTGTTGTGTGGTATATGGGAGGAAAGCATTTCACAAAAAACTATCCCAGCAGGGTTTAATTCAACAGGGATATTTGCTTGTAACAGAGAGAAATATCCGAAACATCGTTTAGATCCTGGTAAATTAGAAAAATATTATGCAATGACTATACAAACAGGCCATACAAATGAGGTAGTTAGTCCTACCACAACTCCATTACCTGTTAGAGAGTCAGAGCCTATGGCAGGACCTTCAAATGCATCAGAGCCTGGAACTCTTACCATAACGGTATCTCCTGTTGGAAAAGAGTCTCTTGCAGGGTCTTCGAATATATCAAATAGGCCTCCTATCACAATTGCATCACTCATTAGCAAGTCACAGCCTCTTCCAGGACCTTCAAATACATCAGATGGGCCTGAACCTATCAGTTCTCTTGAGCAAAACTGTGGAAAGAGCAGTGTCACTTTTGCAGATTTGCTGTTACAAGTTAAAAAGACTACTCCCATTCCTGAAACAAAACAACATAGTGAAGTTGTTACGTCAGAAGAGGATATGACTTTGATAAAGAACAAGTGTGGCAAACTGAAAAATGGTAGACCTAAACCTGTAGGAAACAGAAAAACTAAGTTAGGAGAGCAGAAGAGAAACATACCAAAAGATCCTGAAACTTCTGAGGATGAAGAATGGCTGGAAAGCGGTGATAGTTTACAGGACATTGATCTCTTAGAAGATGAACCTGCAGAAATATGTGAGGTGATTGAGCCAAATGAAGTGAAGATTGGAGATTATGTGTTAGTTCAGTTTAAAGGCGGTAAAAGAAAAACAGTTATTTATAAATATGTTTGTGTTGTGCAGAAAACATACCCTGTAACTGATGAGTATGATGTAATGTGTATGAATATGATATCTGGAAATAAGACTCTTTTCAAGTTGAATGAAGCAGATGTGTCACTAATTCACAAAAATGATATTATAGGCATACTTCCAGTACCATTTATGTCTTGCACTGGACAACATATGCAATATTGCTTCGCACAGCCAGTTGATGTGTGTGAAAAGTAGGCCTAATATGTGCAGGTTGTCTGGAATGTTTTTCAATCATTTTTGTTTAATACTAATACTATCTGAACTAAACTAAGATAAACATAAATCAGCGTCTAAAATGCCTCATGGGTTTGTTTATTTCTTATAAAAATGTATTTTTTTAATGAAAATTAAAAGTTTGTTCAGCATACTATACTTAAAAAAAAACTGCTGTGTCTTATTTTTGCACTCCCATTCCTGTAGCTCTCTTAGGTATGGAGATTGAATGCTGTCTTTTATTTACCCCCAACTGTCTTCTTTTTACCCCATTTGGTGGGTAAAAAAAAAAGACACTTTTTATTTTATTGATGAAAAAATATATAAATTGAAGCAATATTACTTATAAAATTGAATTCAACATGCAGTTTACCATCATTTTAATAATTTACCAAAATTTTAACTATTTGCTTTCTGTTTAAAAACATTAAAGTTTTGATTTTGTCTCATATTTACCCCTCCTGACGCCTATGTTAGATTTTTAGATCTTGGATGATCAAAGTTGTCTTTGAGTGCCCGTTTATATTCAGCAACATTGTAGCCTGTAGTATTGTAAGGCAGTTTTCGTTACCCTCTCTTGTCAGATGTATGGGGGTTCGGGGTACTGTTAGCATTGCACGGGTTGTGAGATGATGGTTTACTATTTGGCGAGATTGGTGCTGATGTCTGAAGGGGCGGAAAGTTAGCTGCTGGGCTACCCTGAGTGTTATTGTTCGTTCTAAGGATAGTGGCATAAGTAGTGTGCCCTTTAAATATTTGTTTCGCCTGATATTTGGATACTGGGAGACTTTGTATGGTATCGGCAATATTTTTTTCTAGGTTATAATTCGGGCATTTATCCAACTCCGTATTATAATGGGCCTGTTTGCAATTTACACAACAAGGTTTCTCTGATTGACATTCAGCTGTGGTATGAGGGCCTCCGCATTTCATGCAATGAATAGCGTTGTGACAAAACTTGGACTTGTGATTTAATAATCCACAATTATTGCATTGTATAATTTGCTCCTTATATACATGCACTACACGTCTCTGATAATATAAGACCACGTATTGAGGGAGTTTCTGTGATCGAAATATAAGTTTAACTTTAGAGGAAGGTTTGTAAATCGTTTTTCCATTCTCGTCCGTGGATTTATAATTCAGGCGGTAAGCGTTTGTGACCATAAATCCTTCAGATACCGAAATATTGGTTATAATATCCGTAATTGAAATGTCTGGGTCAACTCCACCAATGATCCCATGCACCATGATATTGTAATTGGGTATGAATGACTTCGTCTGAAACAGCTCATCGAAATCAGAATCAAGGAATTTGTTAGCCTGGTCGGCTGAAGTAAAGTGTATTTCAAGTTGATTAAATCCTGACTTGAAAATTTGCAAAACGTCATAATTATTAGTGTATAGCCATTTACCGAACTTCATCGGATGCATCTTATTGATGTTCACAGTCTTGCTTCTAATAGTGACAAAGAAGGGTCCAGAATCTGAAAATATATATTGATAAGATAACTGAGGTTTCATTATATCAGACCTATCCTGGTTTTCGTTAGATCTAAGTGATGAAAGGGGCTTGGTACTGGTTAGTGATTGTTGCTCAATTGGAAATGATGTAATGGGCAGAGCTTCCTCCATGATTTCCGGAATGTTTTCCATGTATGAGTAGTAAGAGACCCCCGAAGGGGCTCTAGATTATCGAACAAAGAATAAATAATATGAAAGCGTGAAAAAAAAGGCTTAATAAAAACACTGAAACACTGTCACTGAATCTAGACACTTCTCGACTACAAACTATTACACAAAAATATAGAACCACTTGCACACGTCTAACTAGTAGCGTATCTCAAGTAGAAGTGATGTATGAGCATCAAATGGCTTCAATGACGTCACAACCCAGTTAACCACGCCAGTTTCCTTACAAATGTGTCAAGTAGCAATGATTTTCATGTGCATTGCCCTCCTTCAACATATTGTAACAGCTGGTCTGCTGTATTTGGTGTTATAGCTTAGCGAGTATAACTAGGTACTTGCGTATAATATATTGTTTCAAATTCCTGAACCAGTCATTAAGAAGGGAAGGTTGAAAGAGTCTGGCAATGAAAGCAAAAAGTTAGAGGCAGCAGGAAATCAATATATGATTCTAAATAACTTTCATTCATCTACCTGCAAAGAAACCATATTTATTAAAGGTAAATCTATGCTGTGTAGGCTGTATGTGTATGTTAATTTGAAAATTTATATGTTACCGGTAATACCGTTAAAACCCGAAATCCGTCAAAACCAGTTTCATCTAGTAAAAACTAGCTTAAATGTGTGCGTGTATCTAATGCCTACTCACTTCACTTCACAGTGGGCCAGAATCGACCCAAAATGGGACAAAATTATTTTATGTCTCTATTGTTTTCTTGGATGCATAAAATCAATAGTTATTCAATAGTTTTCACTTTTTCTTAAAGTTAAAAGCACTTTCACAACATAATAGTTTTTTATTCAATATCTGATTCCTCATCATTACATTTTCATTACTGACATTTTCTTCATGAATGGCACTTTCTTCTTCTTCCTCACTAGAGTCTTTCAATAGTTGTAATCCTTCCTTCCACAAGGAAGTTTTGTATTTTTTATGTGACTTTCTTGATATTTGAAATGAGAAGATCGGAAGATATGAGAAGGTTGTTGACTAAATCTGTCATTGTATTTTTACGAGTACTTTTCCTTGTGTGGGGCTCTCGATATATTTTGATATCTTTATTATGAGCCTCCTGAACCTCCTCAGATAACTGTGAAATTGGAAGCAGAGCTGAGTTAATAATCTGAGACTCATGGATGAGAATTTTGTGTATGCTAGCTGGGAGGTTAAACTAGGGATACTTCTGAATGAACAATTTTGCATTTTCTAGCGTATATTGTTCCAAAGAATCAATTTTAATATATCTTCCGTTAGAAATTACTCGAAGAACAACTGCAAAACGTATAATTAAGTCTTTATCTATCCCAGTGATGAATATGTTAATTCGGGATTTGAGAAGAATCTTCTAGGAGTATTCCGTTGTTTGAGGTTCCACTCTCTCCTGGTTTAGGTTTGTCCACAAGAAGTCCCATCTCATTTGGAAACCGACTCTGAATTTCTTCCTATCTCCTATTCAACATGTTTTAACAGCTGTGGCTACAGCCTTGAAAGAGAGCTAATGGCAGATATTAATAAAACTGCTTGAGAGTGAGTGAGATGTATCGGACAACTCAGTGAGTGGTAAAGGGTCGAGTGAGTGATTAGTCTGAATTTCATATTAATAAATATTTTCCCCTCCTGGACATATCTCACTCGTGACTCTGAGTTGTTACTCGCATTTTATCGCCTAGACATAGCTGTGCAAGTTATCAATGTTTAGACTAGAGCTCCTTGCAGAGGGAAGTCTTCCTCACATTCGATTTGTAAATATACTTTTGTTTCTATCATAGAGGAGGAAAGTGTGCAGTTTCAAACTTCATTTGTTAATATTTTGAAACAACACCACATATTATTCACTAAATCAGTTACCGGAAATGAGAAATAGGAAGTCTTTTCCTCTTCACAAAAAAAAAAAAAAAAAAAAAATCTTATGAATGTGTAACAATATAATGTGATGATAAACTTACCTATATGTATACGCTGTATATTTTTAGTATTTCATGTCTAATGACTCGTCTGAGTGATACAACCTGTTCGGTAATTCTACTCTATCTTCCTTCACTTCGTCCTACAGTAATGAAACTTCATAATCTTCAAATAGGTGTTTAGTTACATCGTGCGATATAAGGCAGCACAATATGATCAAAGACAATTTCCATTGTAACTCTTATTTTGCTACGGAAAATTGGAAATTGTTGCTTCACTTGGCCGAAACACCTCTATAATCGCACGTTCTTTCGTTACCGGTATATATTTATTGTAGGCTCTTTGCTGTGGAGTGATGGTAAAGTAATAAGCCAAGAAGCAATTCTGTGGCTCCAAGGCAAAATGTGTTAGGCCTCTATGTCATTTCTTTCACTTTTCAAGAGCGAGCATGTACAGATATAATTTGAATAACCTTATAAAATCGTAGGAATTGTGTTTCATAACAATGGATTAGACAAAAAAATAATAGAGATATACATGTTATCTTTTGCCACAATAAAGATACCAGCAGGATGCACACATCATCACAAAATCTCATTTTCAACAAAAATTTAAATATCATGTTTTGCCTTGGAACCACATAATTCCATAGCCCATATCACCTAGAAGAAGTGCATTGGCATTATTGCCAATCATTACTCTAGAAACATCCGAATTTCTCCATATAGGCCTAATATAGAAATAATTATCCACGCTTGTGAATTCTTCCTTGACATTGCAGGTAGCTCGTACATTAAAGCTCGCAATACCTTTTTGTTTTGCTAAAATACTCATCGGCATGTTGATTTTTTTAAATAAAAATATTGGTATAATTCACAGCTTCAATGACGTCAGGAAATGAATACTTCCTTTTTGCATTCTGTAACTCTTGGACAGTTGTTGGAAATTGAAAGCAAATAAATGCTTTTAATTTCAAAGAATCTGCAACTTCCCAGCAGTTAGAATTTGTTTTATAAAAGAAAGCTATAAGGATAATGACTAGGGTACATAGAAGGACATCATGTAAAAAGATATTCCAAAATTTGTACATTGTGAGTAGGTCTACACTCTTTCACTGAGTTCACACCTGTGGAGTAATGGCTAGTGCGTCTGGCCGCGAAACCAGGTGGCCCGGGTTCGAATCTTGGTCAGGGTAAGTTACCTAGTTGAGGTTTTTTCCGAGGTTTTCCCTCAACCCAAATTTGAGCAAAAGCTGGGTAACATTCGATGCTGGACCCCGGACTCATTTCACTGGCATTATCAAATCTCATCTCATTCAGACGCTAAATAACCTGAGATGTTGATACAGCGTCATAAAATAACCTACTCCAGGGTAACTTACGTTAGTCGGCAAACTCGCTAGCTGCTGATCAGAAACTGCACTCGGGCTTGGGTTAGATTTTTCCTTGGACTGATTACCTGGTTGAGTTTTTTTTTTCCGAGGTTTCCCCAAACGTAAGGCAAATGCCAAATAAACTATAGCGAATCCTCGGCCTCACTTCATCTCACAAAAAAATTGTTTAACTCTTGTTTCGTATCTTGAAGCTTTAATGCTAACACAAGATCTATGGAATACAATGAAATGAAAAGTGACATGGTACCATGGGAAATATCCATATCCTCTTGAACGCCCATTTGAAAACCTGGATCGCCCACAAATAGTAAGAAAATGCTCATTTTCATTTCATTATCGAGAGCTCTTCCTCTTCTGCCATTTGAATCTTGCAAGAAATTCCGCGCTAGTCACTGTACGTTCTCCTTCTTAAATTTGTACAAATGTTTGTAACTATGTTTACAAGCTTGTCTACGATGTTTATACCTTTTCTTCTGCGTTATACAACAATAATATACCTCGTCATTACGATTTTTTAACTTCACTCAACTGCTTTGAGTCACCTATTCAGTTAACTCAGAAAGTTGATAGTATAAAGTCAATTATATGAGTGAGTAGTAACGTTCATTAATATGGAATAGTGACTTGTCTCTCGTCTGTTGCGTCATCGAGAGTTGTAACTCAAGGATCAAAGGTCAGTGCCAGACTGATTGAGAGATAAGTATGTTTATTAATACACATGCGAGTTAGAACTCGGAATTGTCGAGTGATAAATAACAACTCAAAATTATTAATATCTCCCATTGTAACCAAGGCGATAGCGCACCAGTCAGTCCTAGGCCGTGCGCTTCAGACAGTGGTGTGTGTTATGTGATCATATTCGTGAATAAGGAAATAACAATGGCTGAGAATGTTAGAACAAAGGGTAGGTTTTATTAGGAATACATGTAATTTTGAATTGGTTTATATAGAGTGTAAATATTTGTGATAACTTGGAGGAATGCAATTTAAGCTAATATATTTTAGTTTTCAATATTTAAAGAGGGTTATAAAGTGCGTGTCACTCGATGTTACGAAAACTTTTGTGTCGATGGTTTAAACAGATCCTATAGATTGCAGAAAAGTCGTATTCAGCTGCAGCTACTTGCACTTTTCTGATTAATATGCGAAAATTCAGATACCTACGTACAGTATTACGAGGGGGATCCAGGAAATAACGACCGTTCGCGCATACCCGCCGCGCAGCTGACTCCCCTTCCTTGTTTGAAGGTCAACTGGCTTCCTTAACATGTGTTCTCATAATGTTGTGAGTACTGGTTGCAACAAGTCGCCATTGTGCATTTTGTGTTACTTCAAAATGAACGACGCGATTGATAATCCCGCCGACTGTGAGGTGAGGAGTGTGATTCGATTTTTGCATGCCCGACATTTGAAACCTGCAGAAATTTACCGGCAATTGAAAGAAGTGTATGGTGATACTGTAATGAGTGAAAGAAATGTGAGAAAATGGTGCGAAATGTTCAACAATGGGCGAACAAATGTCCACGATGAAACTCGACCCGGACGCCCATCACTCATCACAGAAGATCTGAAGACTAAAGTGAACGACAGAATCTTGCAAGACAGGCGCACATCACTCGACGAATTGCATATTGCCTTTCCTGACATTTCTCGTTCTTTGCTTGGTGAAACTGTGTCACAACATCTTGGCTACCACAAAATCTGTGCACGATGGGTTCCACAGCAACTGAGTGACCAACACAAAACTCAGAGAATGGCCTCAGCATTGACATTCTTGATGCGATATCACACAGATGGAGACGCCTTTCTTGATCAAATTGTGACTGGTGATGAGACCTGGGTGTCTGACAACACCCCAGAGACCAAGCGCCAATCACGTCAATGGCATCATCCCTCATCACCCAAGAAACCGAAAAAATTCAAACAGACTCTCTCAACACAAAAAGTCATGGCTACTGTCTTTTGGGATCGCAAAGGTGTTCTTTTGCTGGATTTCATGCCAAAAGGCACTACGATGAATGCAAATCGTTATTGTGAGACTTTACGAAAACTACTGCGAGCCATCCAAAACAAGAGGCGAGGAATGCTTTCGAGAGGAGTTGTGCTTCTTCACGACAACACCCGCCCGCACACTGCTGCTTCAACTCGAGAATTGCTGGATCAATTCGGTTGGGAAATCTTTGATCATCTGCCCTATAGTCCAGACCTTGCTCCTAGCGATTTTCACCTTTTCACTAAGCTGAAAGACTTTCTGGGTGGTACGCGTTTTGGAAGTGATGAAGAGTTGAAGAAGACAGTGAACACCTGGCTTAATGAACTGGTGGCAGAGGAGTATAACACAGGAATTCTAAAGCTAGTGAACAGATACGACAAATGTTTAAATGTAGGTGGTGATTATGTAGAGAAGTAAAGGAAGCTTCAGTTATGTAACAGACTTTGTTTTTTCAAATAAATATATATTTTTTTAATTATTACAACAAAACGGTCGTTATTTCCTGGATCCCTCTCGTATTAATTACTATTCCACTGCTGTTTTTTACACTGTAAAATCATGGAAGCCTTGCTGCAAATAATAATGATAAGACAGCTGTTCATGAGTTTGTTATTTCATAATTAGGATAACGTGAAAATTGTCAACAAGATTTTTCTTCAGAACTAAAGAAAAAAAATAGTTCATTCTGCAGTAATTAGAATAAAAGATAGCAGTATTGCTACAGAATGAAAAATAAATAGGAAGAAAAATTGGCAGTTCACTGGATCAAGAATTTAACCTGCCCCCTGTAATAAATTTCATGTTGAACATGTGGCTGGATGTTCATAGTTGTATAGTCATTCTGCTCATCCAAGAAAATTGTTCTCTGAATCATCTAAGAAGACCAAGAGGAGGAAAACTGAACATCTCAGAGAAGCTGCTGATCCTGCTGCACTTGTTCTTGCTACTCAGATAAGTATGAAGGCTTCTGGTAAAGAGAAGCAGCTAAACTAATGGAAAATGCTGTAAGTACACCAACCCGTGTGGCAAAAATTCCAACTGCATATAACGAGCATAGTGGTTCCTGCAAAAAATGTTGCAAAATATAGTGGTGATGACGTTTTAGCCCTGATAATGGGTACGAAATTATCTAAGTACCAGTACACTTTATTGAGACTACAAGAAAATGTAGAAATGTAGATTTATATCCAGCGTACAATGAAGTTCGAGAAGCAAAGCTGCATTGCTATCCATGTGATATTACTCTGACAGAAATAAGTGCAGAAGTGAAGTTACAGAGTCTGTTAGATCATACAGCCAGACGAATGAGTTTAGTGCTCACCAGGATCCCTACTATGAATATACACTGTCAAAAGTATTGTAAAAAAAAGTTCATTTTTTCAATTTTGTCCCATTTTTTATTCAGTCTGGCCCACTGTGCACTTGCGTGATTCAGATTCCGCATATATCGGATAGATGGCAGGACTATGATCCATTTTGAATTGTACACCACTTCGGCAGACCACGCTGTACATGATGTGTATCATGTGAAGAGTTATGTCGTGTACTAGGGTGAGTGTATGTGTAATTGTTCGTGTAAGTGTAGTGTAGGGAATGGGTGAGGATGATAATGAAGAGGAAGGGAGAAGGGGAAATATGGTGCCGGCACATAGCCTACTCCTGTCGAATAGCAACAAGGGGGCCACCAGGCTTAACGTCCTCATCCAATGGTCTAATCACTATCAACAGTGACATATGCCGTCTCTTCATATGCACTGCAGAGAGATTTGGGATTTAACCCAGGCATATTGGTGCACAATTTAGTTCTGCACCACCACAAATTTTACATGAAAATCTCTGATCCCACTGGGAATCGAACCCACCGGCTAGTCTGGAGGCAGACGTGCTGCCACAGAGCTAACTTGGCAGACCTGCTTAAACAAATGTACATAGATAAAAAGCGAGTTTTCGTAAGATCTAGAATCAGTGACAGGTTCGGTTTGGTTTGTTTAGGCTAGACCAGGCCTGGGCACTAGTAACTCAATCGAGTCACTGCCGATTTCCCCTTAACTCCCCACTCCACCTTCCCTGGCTGAGACGAGTAGACAGGAAGGTAAGCATTGCTGAGTGACAGATTGTATAAGGCAGGCATCATAGTTTTTACAAACTTTCAGCTCTCGCTGGTTACCTGCAATCCATCACGATGCATAGAGCCTATTGTGTGTTTGTTTATAAGGCAGTGTAAGCGAAAAAGACATGGGTGGGGGTTTCAGAGTTCCGTTTCAATTCCCTGTTGTGCCCAGAGCTGGGCTAGACCTTACGAAAACTCGCTTTGCATATACGCTTTTTGTTTATGCCTTTGTTTGCTTAAACTAGTCTTTACAGGCCTATTTGAAACTGGTTTTGATGGATTTCGGGTTTTGAGATAACATAATGTACAGTAAATTAAAGTAACATGCGTACATTCACTGGGATAATGACAAAGGTAAGCACATGTATGCTGGTTGCAAAATTATTCATATGATAATGTAAAATATGTTGTGTTGGAAATGATGTAAAAAAGTTATAAAGTATTTTCCCAATGAGCATGAAATCAAAATATTTTACAGCACCTGAAGAGCTTTAATATATGAATGTTTGTAGCTACAAAAAGTATACAATTTTGCCTTTGATTTTTTGCATTGTAAAGGAAAATTTTAAATATATAATTCAATTATGACATATAAATGTAATTTAACAACACTGTATTGTACTTAAAGCAAAATATACAGATTTTTTTGCTACTAATATTTCATTTGAGAAATCACACATGCACTGGACATTTCGGGCCCCATTGCGCCTTCATATTACAAGGTAAGCTTCTTAAGAATGTCAAGAATATTGCAAATCATATATAGCTGACAGTTTTATTCACTTTTCTCAAAACTAGCAGAAAGGAACATGTGTAGTTTCTCAAATAACTGACTGAATAATTTTAAAGCACCACAGAAAAAAATAAATCACTAAACTGGAGAATTAGGTACCGCAGCTTTCAACGTGGCATTGCAATGATAATCAAGTATACAATGTTGCCAACATAAGGGCATGACGTCATTACGAGGAGAAATTTATTTTTTTCTCATTCATTCCCTCATTCTCAACATTACTGAGAGAGAGCTTCACTATTATAGTCCATGGAGTGCAGTTTCGTAGAAAGGACTTTGCCGACAGACCTTCTACTGCCCCCTACTAATTGGTTGTCATAAATAAATGTGTTCTTACTGTGATGAAAATCTTGTCTTTGCCTGTTAGTAACCAATCACAACCCTCGTTCAGAAGAATTGACAGGATCCTGTCAAATCCACGTGGAGGCAGAGTTGCCAAAGATTTTCTGAATTCCAAGAATCCCATCAGTTAACATGAAAGTATAATTGAGAGTGTATTCTGTAGTATTCATTGAGCGGTGAGCTCGTGATATTACGTTGCTTTTTTTTTCAAAACACGTGGTGTCCAGATGAGGATGACGGCCACTAATCCTCTCATTTCGAAGGTCGCCAAGATTGTGGCAACTTTGCAATGTTGGGGTGATGGACTGGTCAGAGGTGTTTGTGTAGAAAGTCATAAATCTGTAAGGGGGTGTTCAAAGGAACCACCAAACTGCACTCCATGATATAAAATTGACTGTAGCAACAAGTTTAGATAAGGAGATAAGTACATTAGTGTTAATTACACACTTTGCCAGTGATAAGGTTGGCTGGGGTTTGACGAGGAGATAATGTATTAATGTCAGTTACACACACTGTTGATTTGAACGATATTCCCTGGACCACACCATATTTCTCATTAATTTCGCCGTGTTAAAGTGTTATGATATCTTCTTTTAGTGTATTAAAAAAGTCGTCATTATACTCCTTAGATCTTGCACTTAAAAGTGCAGGGATTTAGTGTTAAAGAATATCATCACCAATTTTACTAGCAACATTTTGATTCTCTTTTGTTTCACATGGCTTAGTATGGCCTGGTCACTAATGACACATGCAGCTCACGACAGAAAGAACTTACTTTGAGATCAAACTACGCATGCGCGGACTTGATTAATCCATTAACGCCCAATGGTCTATTTATTGACCCTTGCACACTCGACTACATTAGATTTTTTTATTGGCGCCCCACTGATTCAATATTAATGATCATCATAAATATATCATGTAAGATGTTAACTAAACTTGCCAACATTTTATCCTCCTTCAAAAATAAGAATTCATTAAGGTATCTTAGTTCGAATTATTTAGGTATAAAATAATGTCGCACTGTGTAAGGAATATAATTAATTTTCCGTATTATAATGTGTCGATATTGTTATTGATTTGTGATTTAGTAGTGTCAAGGTTATTACTATTGCATCACAAAAGAAAAACACAAATTTATGTAAAATGATTGGAGCAATATGAACTGAAACGGCTGCGGTCTATAAATAGACCGCTGGGCACTTATGATATCACGTGAAAATAACAGTGGAGAAAGGTGTGTCATTGCATTCTGTACCACAACGGTTGATATCAGCAAGTGACTGTCGGCAGTAGGACTGTGCTATTGCAAGTAGATTAGCATCTGAAAGATGATTAGCACCTATTCGATCCCCAGAACATGTTATTGTATGCCCTAAATTGGAAATAAATGTGATACGGTGTACGTCTGCAGTGTATACATTTTTGAACAATGGATATATTCCTTCTTTCTTCGAAGTACAGAGGTCTATAAAATATGCAATAATATTTCTCGACCAATAAGGAAAACCATGCATCCTATTTTCACCAACATATTATAACAGTAAACAGAAAAAAATTCAATATTGTGATGGTACGATATATTGCTGTCCTGTGCTGTGGCATCATGGTCTAAGGCATCCTGTCTAGGACTCGCGTTACGGAATGAACGTGGTTCGAGTCCTCATGGGGGAAGAAATTTTGTCATGAAATTTCGGCCAGTGTATGGGACCAGTGCCCACCCAGCATCGTGATGCACATAGGGAGCTACGATAGGTAGCAAAAATCCGGTTTGACAAACTAGCTACAACGGCTGGGAGGATCATCGTGCTAACCACACGATACTTCTATTCTGATTGGATGATCGTCCACCTCTGCTTCGGCACGTGGACGTGAGGTCAGTAGCCGGCTGGTCGGTCTTAGCCCTTCATGGGCTGTAGTACCAAGGATTTACTTTTTTACGACATATTGCTTCGTTTTCTTTCGTAATATTATGTCAGATGGTATCACTTTTGACTAATTTCTTCTGTGGCCAACATCACATTGAGGTTTTCTATTCCCTGTGTAAAAAATCTCTGGTAAGGACACAGCTGAAATGACGTCAATAATAGGCACGACTTTGTCTTAGGCAGCAGAGTTGTGCTGAATGTGCTCGATTGCATTGTACATCCTCATGCTCACGACACATAATTTGATAATTTTTTTTATAAGTAGAGACCTTTTGCTCCACCTTCAGGATCTTGGTTTCTGGATTACAGAAACTGTGAGAGAAAACAGAATGGATGCCTTTACTCTTCAGGATACGAAATTACTACAGAATGCAGTACGAGAGTCCTGCGATTATACATTTGACACTAATAGTGAAATTCTGTTCGTGAAGTAGGATGACAACAGATGTGTACCTGTAGGATCAAACTTTGATGTAGGGGCTTCTGCAAGCAGGTGGGACAGAAATATAAGACAGAATATAAGTGTGCAGCAACAACAGGTCATATTTTTTTAGTAGGTTATTTTATGACACTTTATCAACATCTTAGGTTATTTAGCGTCTGTTTGAGATGAAGATAATAATGCCAGTGAAATGAGTCCGGGGTCCAGCACCGAAAGTTACCCAGCATTTGCTTATATTGGGTTGAGAGAAAACTCCGGAAAAATCTCAAGAAATACGGTAAGTACATGGGTGGAGTGGACCATCATGATTGGTTAGCAGGGAAATATGCCACTTCAATTCATGGAAAAAAGTGGTACTGAGATCTCTTTGTCAGAATGCTGGATATGGCTATAGTAAATGGTTGGATTGTCTACAGAGAAATACATGGACGAGACTCCCTGGACCTACTTGAATTCAATATCTCTAGATGTTTTTGAACTGCAAGAGAATGGAGTGCCCTATTCCATCACCTCGATGAGTGAAATTTGGTATGAGGATAGATAGTAGAGGTCATTTCATGGCAAAACGACCCTCTCAGAAACACTGCCAGATGGAATGGTGTAAATGCAGACCAGTAACATTCCGCAAGAAGTGTGATTAAACCCTCTGTCAAAAATGCTTTGAGCCTTACCACACTCGGTAAAGACAGACATTCCGAAAATAAATGTTTCATTATTGCTGCAGCATTGTATTGTTGCATTAAATACTAAAATGTCATAAATAAATTTATTTATATTGGTGTAAATGTTTCTGGTTATACTACATTAAATACACAAAAAAATATATTTACTTTATTGCAAATGAATACGCAGATATCATAAGTGCCCAGCGGTCTATTTATAGACCGGGTGATTTTCAGCTACTTGGTGCACGGCAGAATAAACAAAACATATTCTTGGCATCTTATGGATGAAATTTATGAAATAGATATATTATTTTCGTTTTTTTTTAATAAAAATAATTTGGGCGTTAATGGGTTAATAAAAACCTAAACTAACCAAACCTAATCTTCGTATATACAAGATGTGTAACTGGAGTACAAAGGGAACTTCATTTGATTAGGAATGTACACGCGAAAATAAATCCAGATAAGGATCACGGTGACACTACAAGAGAAGTCTGTGCATGCGCAGTTTGATCTCAGAGCCAAGTTCTTCCTGTCATGAGCCCCAATGGCGAGCATATTTGGCACTGCTGTATGGTATGCATTATCCAGTTGTTCCAAATGAATAAAAGTTTTCTTTTTTTTAAGTTGACTCTTCAAATGCCACAGATAGAATAATACAGAGTGGACCCCTCGAACTTTCCTGGTTTCCATTACTTCTAAAAAAGAAACAGAAAGAACAACAATAATAAAGACAATACGCCTTATATCCACCCTTCATGTCTAAAAAGTGAAGAATCGAGGAATAGAGGCTCAATATGGCATATTTGACATTCTGATGGCATCTGCAGCAAGGCAACATGAAGAGGATGAATGCCAGATCTTCGGGAAATTTTTAGCTAAAAGACGTAGCAATGTTCATCCATAACACAGAGCAAAGTCCAAATGCTATTATAAACAGTTCTTTCTACAGTTTACCGTATACATTGTTCTCAACATTGTACTGTAATGTTCATCCATCACAATGCCTGTTACCATATTAAGAGAGTTCCTTCAATTCTCCTGACCTTGTCAAGCACTGCACTGATTACACTCAATTAAAGCTCAAATTTTTCTAGCATCAAGTACGTCCAATTGGCAAGATGTGGATATGAATTTTCAGGCTCTCTTCATTTTTAAAAATAGTGTTTTATGGTGTTACTTAACCTTTTATATATTGGTAGAAAATAAGAACACCTACCTGTAGACTTCTGACACATTACCTGTGCACTCGGCAGATGCCAAAGTGGTAATTGCCTCGCTATAACTCACTACAAAAATATAAGTTCAAGGAGGCCTACTTAGCACAGCGTAATACACAAATACACTATTACGTTATCCCACAAATTAAATAAACACAACAAAAGCAGGAAATATACCCATTTTCAGAACCACATGACAAGCAGACGTGTTCTTTACTCAGAGAGAAAAATTAAAGTTTTCTGGAAAAGTAGTAGTGTAGCACAGAGTCTTTCTCTCTATCTTTTAACACCATTTTCTCCATTAACTAATGGTCAGAAAACGCACAGAAAAAGTGTTATGCCCTCTCACTGTGAGAGTGTCACATAATAACATTAAAGAACTTATGGTATTATATTATGATAGGTTAGGAAGGCAAATCTCGTTGCTCGCAATCACAAGCTTTGTGATGAACTGATGAGAACGCCGCTAACTCTGTCATAAGAGTAGCCAGTATCAACACTCAGCAATCCCCATTCAGACTTAAATTCAAAGAAAATACCGCCAGTCATTGTATCAGCCGGACGCTTGGGAGTTCAGTTTAATTTCAAACGGTAAAGGGTGCAGTTGTTTTGTACCTAGGTGATTTATATTTTAATATTCATTATAATGAGTGAAAGTCGGAAAAATCTCAGTGGTTCTCAATACTAGAAACACCTCTTATTGAGGTTCTGGCTGATATGTAAATCTATTACCAGACAGTACATCTCAGTTGATGATATGTGTCAGAGGATGAACTGCATCTAAAATCTCATTAGTGTAATATGTAGCTAGTTAGCGTTGTATGCAATGGAGGGGGAAAGGAACTGGTCACCCTACCCCATTATCTCCTGGCCTAGTTGCCTTATGAGTGATGCCTTGATGGTGTCACTTGTGGGTTCCAGACCTGTCTTCGGACAGTTGACTAAACAACAATACCGGAAACTCGAGAAAGACAAGGCAATAAAAAGAGAGGAAATGGTGAGAAAAAGTGCAAAAATATGTGTTATTTAAAAAACAAACATAGCCAGCTTGTTCCAGTTCGAGTCCAGGTACATCAGAGTGTAATAATGTGGTGAACAGCAGTTACCGAAAATAGTGCAGCGTGTGGTTCATTTTAGTCAGGCGTTTCTGATATTAGAAACAGTAATAATGACGCAGAATCAATTATTTCATTTGATCCAAATGACGCATATAGGGCGAAATAAGGGGCAGAAATATTTTTCTCTGCCTAGAGGCGTCAAGTAGCTAGATTCGACCCTGCATGTTAACACACCGGATGATGCAAGAAACATGATGCATGGCACATGGAGCGTGACACATAACGCCATGTTATTTGATCTAATGAGTCATTCAGTGTGGAGTCATCAGATGGAGATCTTCTGCTATTGTCAATAATAAGAATGTGAAGATAAAGGCATAGGTTTCGGATTCATTGGTTCAAAATGTTGAAAATCATGGTGCTTGTAGTGTTTTATTGGTGGAGTTAGAACAGCATCCAGACAAATTCACAGAATATTACAGAATGTCCAAAGAATCATTTGAAGATACAGCAAACTGTGAATATTCCTAATAGATGGAAAACATGTATGAGTATTACACAAGCACATGGACTTTTCACTCTGATTTCAGACTTGGGTAGAAATAGTGTTGGTGCTAGGGTTGCCAACTATTTTTGAAGAAAATATGGGAGACTAAGTGGTCTACAATATTTCACATAAAAAATTGAAAAATTATTAAATTCAGTTAGCGGCACTAAAAACAATTTTATTGTACATTTTGGCAGTTAGGCTTAAATTAAAGTATTTTGAGATATTTTATCTAGTGTAATAGTTTCAAACAAATTGTAAAAATTTCCTACATGAGTAATTGAAGTTGACTGTGATTTGCAGTTCTGATTTGATTAAAGTGTCGCGCTCCTTTTTCGAACATCTGAGGATTGCGAGACTTCATATGTGAGTATAGGTATATATCAATGTTAACAAGCTTGTTAAAATTGGCCATAAAGTCATTTAAATATGTGCTCCTGCATATATGACTTACCGGTATATGTCTAAATTGCAGGTAGTAGGCCATTGATGATATAATGAGGAGAGTTCGGCTGGCACCGTGCATCGTGTCCCGGCATAGCTCAGTTGGAAAGAGCGCTCAGCACGCAGAGTTGAGACGTCCTGGGTTCGATTCCCGGTGCTGGAACGAATTTTTCTCAAAATTAATAGGTATCTACATGTTGACTACTAACAAAAAATAGTAGTCTTGATTATTCAATGTGGATGCGAGACCATATATACGAATGTATGTATATATCTGATTACTTAATGTTCATAACAGAAAACACTCTTTGTATAAGCTTAGCTGCACATTCCAGGGCATCTCTGGAACAAGAGAATCCATCATATAAATCACCTTCAACCACGTAAAAATTAAATGTTTCAATTAATTTTTACATTGTGCAAAAATAAGGTAGGAAAAGGTTTGAAGAGAAGAGAAATGCGGAAGTCGGGAGACTGTTAAAAATTGGATGGTGCCGTATGTTCAAAAATGGGCGAACCAATGTCCATGATGAAGAGAGAACCTCGACCGAGTATCGTGAATGCAGATCTGATTTGTTTGGTTGACAAAAAGGTTAGAGTAAACCGCAGGTTTACCATGTCAGAGCTTAGTGAGGATTTTCCACAGATTAGTCGTACTCTTGTGTACAAAGTGATTACCAAAGATTTGGGATACTGGAAACTTTCTGCCAGATGGGTTCCTAAACTCCTTTCTGAGGAACAAAAGGCTCAGCCGATGGGAGCAGCACTGTCCTTTCTTGAGCATTACGAAAGAGAAGGTGATGCTTTTCTCGATCAGATTATGAAAGGAGATGAGACTTGGGTGCGGTATGTGAATGCAGAAACAAAGCTTCAATCAATGCAGTGGGGCCATACTCACTCCCTGAAAAATTCCACAAAGTGTCGTCAAACACTTTCCACGAGGAAACTTGTGGCAACTGTCTTCTGGGACAGAAAAGGAATTTTGCTAATGGAGTTCTTGGAGAGGAATGCCACAATTAACGCTGAGCGTTACTGTAACACATTAACAAACTTGAAAAGCGCCATTTAAAACAAATGTTGAGCTCTGGGGTGATTTTCCTGTATGACAACACCCGGCCGTATACAGCGCGTCATACTGTGACCAAACTCCGAAAGTTCAACTGGGAAGTATTGGATCGCCCTCCCTATAGCCCACATTTGGTACCTAGCGATTACCATCTCTTCATGCAAATGAAGACGTGACTTGGCTCGAAGTGCTTTGACAATGACGAAGAGTTGAGAATCAGCGTCGTAGGTTGGCCGAATTCTACGATTGTGGAATTTCAAAGCTCGTCAAATGCTACGACAAGTGTCTCAATGTGACTGGAAAATGTGTGGAAAAATAAATTTGAGTGTACAATTTCAAACGTATTCTAACCCAATTCTGTAACGTCATTCACAGGTTTGTAAAAAATAAATGGCTACTTTATGAATAGCCCTCGTAGAACAAAGATACATATTGCTTTTTTATATAAAAACATTCTAGCATCCCCAGAAAGAGTAAGTTACGTACTCGTGCTCAGAGGGCATTCCACATAATGTTAAGATATTTTATTAAATAACAGAGTAAAAAGTAAAAAAAGAAAAAGAAAAAAAAGAAAAAAGAAAAAGAAAAACATATCAGAATAATTGAACTTTAAATTTTCTCTCTAGACAGGAATTTTTAATTGATTTTTTAAAATAAGGAGCATTAGTAAATTGTACAGTATCTACCAAAAAGTAATTGCTACAAGTCATGTTTCTACTGTGCAGTGGTATGCAGACAATAAGGTGACCAGTTGAACTGGCCTGCACAGAGTCCTGATCTCAATCACATTGAGCACCTTTAAGACGAATTGGACCGGCGATTGAGGTTTCGGGAAATTCGGCCAACTTCCATTGTCCAACTGAGTGCCATATTGCAAGAGGAATGGCGACGCATTCCAGTGGATATCCCACACAAACTAGTGGAAAACATGCCTGAAAGGGTGGCTGCTGTTATAGCAACAAGAGGTGGTACCACGAGGTTCTAAAGGGGCAAAAATAGTGCCCAATTACTTTTTTGTAGATAGTGTATATTTGGGAATTTAGCTATTAAGTTACCATGTTATAAAGCCTTGCACCGAAATTGCTACTGTGATTATATGCTACAGTTATGATACATTTAGGTTCTGTTAAGCATAATATATGTTTTCTGATCTTTTGGTTTTATATTTATGTCAGTGATGTCAAAGCAAGCGCATTTTTCTGACCTTGACATCGTGCGCGGGCATCAAGCGCTAAGTATGGAAAGAGGAAGGGTTGTGTATATGAGTAAGCAGCCTGTAGGATTAAGAAAACAGTGGTGCACAAACTTCAAACGGAACGTGACATTTTATGTCGTTATTTTTATATGGCTTCTTTCTGTTTGATATTATCTATATTGTCTGTAAAACAAAAGTACTAATACCAATTTCTTAATATTGCAGTTGTTTTTAAATGTTAATAACATAATTAAGAGTTAAGAAGGAATATTCACATAAATTCCATAGTAGTACAACTATACTGTACTAAATATCCCAAAAAAAGAGATTGAGTATGACATGACAAGTTGTAATTGATATTGATGATACCTTTAGCCCTATAAAAATAATCAATCAACTAATCAAGAAAATATTACAGTACAAAGCAAAGTTACCTAGGTGCTGTATATGTTTTAAGTGTAACTAATATTCCATAACAAAACTCTTATCACATTATGCTTTTAAGGTGATATTGGTGAGCAACTTCCTATCATCAGAATATTAAATTATTTTCTCGAAATGTGCTGAAGCTATAGAGCTGACATTTTTACAACACATGGGGATGTATCTTTTGCTTATGATGTAACAGTAGTTGCTTTGTTAGTCATTCATTTCCATGCAAATATTTTCAAAACTTTCAATACACTATCTTCAGTAATATGCATTTACGTTATATTAAATTAACGAAAACATTCTGTAAGGCTACTAAATAAATAGGCCTGTATCTGAAAATTTCACTTGTCTATAAAGAAAGTTGAGAAAATATTTCTTTTGAACAAAAAAATCAAACTTGTGAAAAATGAACATTAAAATTAAAACTTACATTCTTATAATGCAAGACTTCCAGACAAATCTAAAATTTAACATGGATACAGTTTTAATAAGTTCTCTTCCCTTTATCTATTGAATCAGTGCTGACCATCCCTGAACAGGCTCTCCTGAGCTCTAAAGCACGCGCTTGCTCCTATGGGCATCAATTGACATCACTGATTTATGTGAATATAAATTAAATATATTTCGGTTTTTATGTACGAAATTCAATAATACATTGTTATAAATTTGATGGAAGTCAAATACTTTAAATCCTGAATACAACAGTTCTGAAGGGTTATCAAGAGTTTATTAAGGCATAACTTTATTATTCTTTTCTGTAGCAGAGTTGTTGGCATGGATGGAGGTACTATTAGCACTGTATTAACTTCGCACTTTCTTAAACATCAACCATAGTACACCAACTATTTACTTTTCTTACACATACTGCTACCACAACCACTAAAAAGTTTTGATCAACACTTCAACCATTAATGCTTCATTATACTACTCTGATTGCT
Organism: Periplaneta americana; assembly: GCF_040183065.1. NCBI lineage: Eukaryota > Metazoa > Arthropoda > Insecta > Blattodea > Blattidae > Periplaneta > Periplaneta americana. The sequence continues at coordinate 38,959,111 of NC_091129.1, forward strand.
CTCTGCAATTTTTTTAGTTGGTTATTTAACGACCCTGTATTAACTACTAGGATATTTGGCATTGATTGTATTGGTAATAGCGTGATGGTATTTGGGAAGATGAGGCTGAGGGTTCGTCATAGATTACCTGACATTCGCATTCGTCTTATGGTTGGAGAAAACCTCGGAAAAACTACCAGTAATGAGCACAAGCTGGAATTGAACCCATGCCCGAGTGCAACTTTGGATCAGCAGGATCCTTGTCCTTGTAAGCTTTTTATTTGTTATACACATTAATGGTAACATTTTCACAATTCACTTTTTTGCTTTAAAAAGCTAACAATTATTGTGTCTACTTACTGATTGATGTCCACGTTTTTCTTCAGTGATACCGTACACCGCAGCATAGAATAATGAATCCACAGAGAACTTGATTTCTTCTTTTCACTTTTCATTTAACAATATTCAAGCATAAACTTTTCAGAAATATTCTCTACTTTTTTTTACACACTCTTAAAACTTCTTATATTCCTCTTCATACCTCTGTCGCGATTTTGTTGGAATTAATAAATCAGTACAGCTGTTAATGCAATACCATTGACACTTATATTTATAAATAGTCATGGTGACAATACCGACAATAATAACATTCTTCAAATGTTTCTTGTACACGGCCCTCTATATGAATCGATCATCTACAAAGCAAATGTATATAGCTTCAAATGTTTCTCGTACAAGGCCCTCTATATGAATCGATCACCTACAAAACAAATGTATATAGCTGGCAATAAAAATTTTACATTTAGACAATATTCAATTTTACATTATTTTTTTTTATCAAAGCGGATGAAACTTTGTACGGTACACATGTCGTAACTTCATATTACAATAGTAGACTGGTTATCAAACTCGGCCTGCAGCCTTGTTTGGTTTGTTTTGTGCATTTATAATCGTTAGTTGAGTGTTTAGTTTTGTGTTGTGGGTTTATATTCGTTTGCTGAGTGTTCCATTTACACAGAAACATTTACATAGACCTAAAAATAGTGAAATAAGTATAGTTGTAGTCTTCTGTTTATTTATAGTTGTTATATTTAGTTGGATAAGTTGTCAATTATGCCTAAGAAGAAAAGTATTAGATCTGTACTTTGTTCTGCTCTGAATGAAAGAAGATAGGGTCCTAAAACAGTGAAACAAATTGAGAAAAAATTCTCGTTTTTCATGAAATTGTTCAAAGTGACCACCAACAGCATCCAAACACTATTGATGCCGCCGAACTGCTCCACGAACTAAGTTCCGTAATGTGTCCAGTGTCATAGCTGCACATGACGTTAAATTTTGATTTGTTCTCGTAGCACATCCAGTGTAGCTGGTGTTTCCCAATAAACAACATCCTTTAGGGTCCCCCATATGTAGAAATTGGTGTTAGGTCTGAGGACTGTGCTGGGTACTCGACAGCACCTCTTCGACCTATCCATTAAGCTACAATTTCCCCGAAAATGAGAATTTTATCTGAATTTGTTCTAAAGTTATTTATAAACGAACAGTGTATACTTTTTTTAGGCTAATCTGTATTTTAAGTCATGTTTTGTTACATTAAAATTAAATTTCAAATCAAAATTCTGAAGAAATTTTAAGAAAACAGCAATAATAAATCTTGGTCAGTATTACTTACTGAAAAAGAATATATAAGGTATCTGATTCTTTTCGACATGATTCAGTAGCAAAATTTCGGATGCTAACTGGTCATGACTGTTTGCAGCACCCTGTTTAAAATTGAAATTTTTTGTTCACCAAAATGCATCCTGTGTAATCTAGAAGACTCTTTGATGAATCAAGAACATTTACGAAAATGTCCAGCTTTGGCATCAGATTTTTTGGATTCGGACTCTAAATTATACTGCAAAGTTAGAAGGTGAATGGAGAACTTCCAAGTGTCTGGGCAATAGATACTGCTGCTGCTACTATGTTACATTAAACCAAGTTTTATTTAATATTTAATTTCCATTTCGACATGTACAAAACACAGTTCTGAATTCATTTATGCTTTAGATTGCATTAATGCAATTTCTCCAAAGTATCATTTGTCTCTACTTGGCAATGCATAAACAATGTCACATTACAAAAATTCTGCTAACAAGTTTGGAGTTAGACCTTCTATATAACCTTAAATTATATGTGTTTTTTAGGTTTTCACGGTGAATGTGATTTGGATATTGCACTATGTCCTGGAGCTAACATTTCTAACGTTTCGAAACTACATACAGGTTCCATGATCAGGGCAGAGAGCCTAGGCAAGACCAGACAGTTCGCCTACTCTGCTGGGCATGTAGCGCCTGGCCGTTCCACGTGCTGAGCTCAAATGACAAATTCTGAGGGGAATATCTGTCAGTGACTAAGCTCTTAAGAGGCTTTTGAGGCTCATATACCGGTACATATATATTCATATATGAGGTCTCGCCATCCTCATTGAATAATCAATGAATCGATTCCAGGTGCTGGAACGAATTTTTCTCAAATTAATAGATATTTACAGTATAGCTATCAGAATGCTGCATTGGAGTTAAATCGCTCGCTTGAACTCGGTCGAGTGTCGCACCCTTGAGTGAGGTAAGATCGGTCGTGATACGCTCGTAATAAATAGAAGCACAGTACAAGGTCACCTCACCAACATGTCTTATCTTGTATGGAAGGCGACAAATAAGATACACATATGTTTTGCTCACATGGTAAAAATAAGGCTTTATTTTCTGCGTTTATGACAAACGTTTAATGGAACAGTCAGTGGAACGTACCAAAACAGGAACATGAAGTTATCAATAAAATAGTATGAAAAACTTCGATATACAGTTATTATTGCTAATTCATAATTATTCAATATTTGATTTACCACATATATAATTTGATAGGTCCATACATAGTGTTCCGCCTATATACTGTGACAATGTAGAAACGTTTTACAAAATATTATTGATATAGCAGTAGATTAATAACAATATTAGTACAGAGATAACGTCACAGAAAATATAATAAAACGAATAATCAAGCTGCACAACTGTTACAGACGCAAAGATTGATACACTAATTATTAGAGATTATTATTATTATTATTATTATTATTATTATTATTATTACTAGAAAACTTGATACAGTTCTTGCATTATCGTGATTGTGTTCTCCATTTATAATAATTACATTTACATCCAATAACATCTATCAGATATGGCAAAAACAGAATCATTCCTGCGTGGAAAAAAAAAAAAAAAAAAAGAACATTTACCTACAATATTTATATTACATTTTAATGCAAGTTTTGTAATTGTACTATGGAGAGGTTAGTTAAACACTGCAAAGTTTTGAAATGATAAACATCTTTGATGTTACTACACAGTTCATCACTGTAACAAGAACGAATGTCTAACGCTCGGCTTATACCGTTCGAGGATTTATCGCTCATGACAATTTTACCCATCATGCATGTGCGCTACCTATCGATTATGCTATGAACTACTTAGCGCTCGAGCGAAAACGTCGATGCAGACCTCTGATGGCTACTTATAGCCATTGATTATTCAATGAGGATGGCGAGACCTCATATAAAAATATATATGTATATATCAATGTTAACAGTAACTCATGAACTGTTGTTGAAAATGACCATGAAGCCATTTAAATATGCGCTCCTGCATACATGGCTTGAATGTCTTAATTGCAGGTAGTAGGCTATTGATAATACAATGAGAGAAGTTCGGCCGTCACCATGGATCATGTCCCGGTGTGGGTCAGATGGAAAGAGCATTCAGCGCGCACAGCTGAGAGGTTCCGGGTTCGATTCCAGGTGCCGGAATTTTTTTTTTCTCAAATTAATAGATTTTGATTCTTAGCAGACCCAAAAAAATTGAGTTATTATACCTAGTAACAATAGGTCTATATGTTTGCAATAATGATGTATCGTAAGACTTGGTTTTCACTCACATCCTTCACTGTTGACAGTCATTCCAGGATGCAGAGTTTGGTGCGAGATTTGTGGCAGAAGTCTCTAAACCTCTAAAAAGGCATGGCTACGACCTTGACTCGGAAGCTTGAAGGGGACAAGAGAGGAGATATCAATTCACTACATCTCAGTATGAAACAAGGCTAGCCTTCTGCCAAAATAATATGTCGCGCTATATTGGTGTTCTGGGGGTGATGATGGTCGCCTTCTCGTGGTACCCCCTGAACTATGTTTAATGAACATAGAAAAAAAACGACCATCCAACATGCTCCAATGACAAATACAATCCGAAGTAAAATATTTCGGAGGTAAAAAAGTCCCCTCATTCGGATCTCCGGACGGGGAATATTTTAGCATCACATAAGAAGACAAAACACAATATAATTCTACCTCAGCTGAAGGTCTTACAGTGGAATGCTGGGGGCCTTAATCAAGCCAAGAAAACTAAAATACATAAAATTCTAATAGATAAAGACATTGATATGTTTGCAATAATGGAAGCCAATGTTGCAGCTGAACAATTACAGTTCTTTGTTTTCAAGAACTACAATACATTTCTGGGTCATTTGCGAAATTTGTATAACAAATGGACGATTGAGAACGTCAAAATTAAAGTATTATTTAGTGCATATTCTGCATGTATTAATATAGTGCAATGTCTCTGCCATAGTAATCAGCCACTGTACACTGACCTTGCTTTACAGCATTCTCTACAAGCATCGATGAATCTTTGATGGCACGACGAAATGTCAGGAGTGTTATGGGACAAGACAGTGGATCTTTATAGAAATAGAATTCCTTTGTTTTTATATCAGATATTCTTCAAACAGTGCATAGTTCTTAGAATAGTAACAGAACTAACTTCAGATCAAAAATGAACAATTAGTATATTAAATATCTTAATATCAAATCTTTTACCTAATATAAAATAATAACTTGTTCAGTAATTAACAGAAACCATCATCATCATCATCATCATCATCATCATCAACATCATCATCATCGTCATCATCATCATCGTCATTGCAGGTATTAGGCCTAGTGGCCTGTTATGGTCTCTGTCCATCTTTTCAGGGGGCGTCCCAAAGATCGTCTTCCATGTAGTATATAGTGGAGAATTTGTCTTGGGAGTCTGGAACGGAGTCCCAAAGCCGGTCCAAAGGCTATAAGGTGGCAACCCCACCACTGAACTTACTACTCCTCGGCTAGCAACCGATTAGTAGGACATTTATATGCTTTGAAGTCTCCGAACCATTCTTTCAGTAACAATTATCTTAGTAGATTGCCCTTAAGGCAAAGATATTTGAGCTTTAATTTCTTTAATGATAGATAATTAGAAAAAAATTGAGGCTCTGTTTTGAATGATGTAACAGACATGACATGGAGTAACAGATCTGACAGGTAACAGACATGACAAAGCAAATAAGCATGTGCGAACCTAAAGTTTTTTTTTTTTTGGCTTAAAAATCTCCAAAATAGCAACTTAACTACTGCACACGTGTACTATTATGTCCTCTTGATCTTGACTTTATATCTTGTTATTTGTGGAAAACACAACACTAACAGATCTGACAGAGTAAAAATTAATGCTTAGACTAAAACATAAAGCAAGAGTATGACACACAAACAAATCAAAATGGGTGAACATAGCAGTACAATCAAGATGGTTTTTTGTGCATCATCTTGGCTTGTGCTGACATTGGTGGATTTCTTTTTCAACTGTGTACCCATAGGAACAGAATGGTGTAACAGAGCTGACTGATTTACTGGACTAGAGTAATTATGCAATCATATTATAAGGAAATATAAAGTCAGACACAAATGCAGAAGTTTTGATAATATCAAATGTTTCTTTAATTTTTTTTTTCAATTACATTATTAAACAGTGCTTTTTCTGTACATAATCGTGCTCCATTTTAAATACTTAACTAGTATGGACAAGGCATTTTAGCTGTTACTATGAGAATTTTATTTTATTCTCGTGAAATATTGCACATCAAGGAAATACTTCTTTTGACTTTACTACATTAGTATTGAAACTACTCACTGTTAAGAATTTATAACTCTATCGTTACCAGTATAAATGCAATAATTGGAAGGGTATGAATTGATGGAACTCATTTGTTATCAAATTCTGCAAATGACACTTCTACAACAGGGAGCTTCTACCTGAAAGCCAGATTTGCATAATATATTCGTTACTTCAGATTTGTCTTCCTCAGTCATTTGTTTAATAATGTTGAAGGTTAAAGTTACCGTATTCCTCTTTTGATGCCAACTAGTATGCCACTAGCTCTTTGCTTGCTTTGGGATCTAAAGGGAAGAAACATTAAAAAAAAGATTAATACAAAACAAAATTATTTCACACATAACAATAAATATTATACACAAACTGAAGGATTACCAATGGGTTCACCTATATCAAGTATATTATCTGAAATCTTTATTCATAATATAGAACAAACACACATACTAAACACTGACAACAACAAACACGCAGAGAGAATAATGTACTGGCATCGATATGTAGGTAACATAATAGCCCTATATAATGGAAACAAAAGACAAATAGAAAACCTACATCAACAACTCAACAAAATACATCCCAAATTAATGTATACAATAGAAACAGAACGTAACCAAGCTATAAATTTCTTAGACATCACCATAACCAAAACAAATAATAGACATGAATTCAAAATATACAGGAAGCCCACCACAACTGCAACACACATACACAATTCGTCTAACCATCCCATACAACATAAACATGCAGTTTTCCGTACAAAGACACACAGATTAATTAACATACCAATGAACAATGACAACAATACTGAAGAAATAAACACAATAAAATATATAGCACAAGACAATGGGTATAACTCTAACATGATAGACACACTAATAAAAAAGTCAAAACAAAAACAGAACAAACCAACACAAACACCACGTGAGAATAAATAAATAACATTAACATATCACAACCAATACTTACAAAATTGCAATTTCATTCAGAAAACTAAAATACTAGATAGCATACAAAACAAATAACACAACACAGAAATATCTAAATAATCACATCAAACATTCAAATAAATATAATTCAACTGGGGTTTAGAAACTAAAATGCAATAGTTGCCCACATTTTTACATAGGACAGACAGGAAGAACCTTTCAAACAAGATATAAAGAACACATTAAAGATATAACCAAACCATACATCACATCAAATTACGCAGAACATATTATCAACAATAATCATGACTACAATAATATAGAAACAGATATGGAAATTCTACACATCACACCAAAAAGTCCACAGTTAAACATCTTAGAACAATACGAAATATACAAACATACAATAACACACCCACAACATATACTTAATACACAATTACAGTTCAATACCCACACATTATTCGACATCATGATACATAGCACACAAACAAACACCCCCACCATAGGAGCAACTCACCCCCACCCCTACAACTGACGAATGCAAATGGCAGTATGCAAGATCAACAGGAACATCAGTAGTTCGTAGGATACTGAAGATGATACAGAACCGGCATCAAAACGGGCCGTCTGTCTAAGGTACATAACCTTCTTAAAAAATTTTAACACTTTTAACGTGTGTTTAAACAATTTTAAGTTTTTTAAACAAAATGTTAACGTGAACCAGAATCAATGACATCAAAAGTAGCTCGTGATTCAGCCAGAAAACAAGCAGAAGAGAACAGTAATAGAGACAATTTTATAGACTGGAAACTTGTAAAGTGGCCACATTTAAGAAAGAAGTACTCTCAGCCAGGGGCACACCCAGGAATTTCTCTTGGGGGGGGGGGGGGTCCAATGAAAGAACATCAAGTTACATAAATGCACGCACGCACACATATACACACAAACATACCTCTTTCAATTTCTTTTTACAAAACAAAATCCAGTCTTCTTGGCTTTATCTTTAGTGCAGTAACCACATCTTGTGGAGAAACTGTGATATCACGATGGATGTTTAGCAAAGCAAGACCAGTTAGACGATCATTTTACCTGGTGTTTCTCAGGTATGACTTTAATCTCTTAAGAGTCGAAAACGACCTTTCACTTGTACTTGTGGACACTGGCAATGTTAATAAAATCTTCAACAGCTCTTTCACATGAGGATAGAAATCATATTCACATGCAATATAGGCTACATTTCCCACACTGACTTGTACTGTTTTCCTTTACAAAATGTGTTCCAGAGTTCAAATTCACATACCAATTCCTCATCTTGGACACAAAAATTAGTATCTACTTGAGAATAAAACTTGGCCAGAACTATAAAATCACTAGCAACCCCATCTTCCTTGATCAGACGCAAAAATTTTGTCAAAATGTTATGTTTAGCAAATCTTGTTTTTATCTGAGACTGCATATTAGATAGGAATGGCAAAAATACAGTCCTCCTGTAATATTCCTCAGCATTATCAGCAGGAACATTGCTGCGGAATTGTGAACGTTGTCCAGATGCACATCGACGGATTCTAATTTCCTCTCCAAGTGACGACAGCTGAGTAGAAACCGTCGAGAATATAGATTTAAACTGGTCTTTTGCTGCATCACTAACCTCTTGTAACACTTCTAAAACATTTTCTACATGGTTAAGTGCTTTTTCCAAATTCATATCTGTCTTCTGAAGGTATTCACTTAAGGTTTTTGTTACACAGAAGAGCTTGTTGATTACGTGAAGGGAAATTAGGAATGCAGGCTTGGTCACTGAAGAATTCAGCATATCGGCTTTGGAAGATACATCCTTGTCAGTCCACAAAGAAATGGTTTTCAATGCAGGGAGGACAGCATCCATCAGTTCCATTAATACCATCACAGAGTCATGTCTTTCTATCCATCTAGTAGCACACATTTGGACGAGTTTGCTTCTTTTATTTTCAGGACAAAGCTCTTTTATACTATTTATTAATACATCTTGCCTTTTGGGAGTGTTGAAAAATTCACACACTTTACCTACAATGCCAATGCAATTCCTGATTTCTGGAACACAACATGCATCTGATATGGCGAGGTTCAAACTGTGAGAAGCACAATGGACATATAAAGCGGCAGGGCATTCTTTAAGAATAAAGGCCTGGGCACCTTGAAACTGTCCACTCATTGCACTTGCACCATCATATCCTTGCCCTCTCATATATTTCAAATCAACATTAAATCGAGTGAGGCTCTCAAGAATTGTTCTAGCCAAATTTATTCCAGTTGTCTCAGAAACTGGAATAAACTGTAGGAATTCTTCTCTGATGCTATCATTTTCAAGGAAACGTACTGACAGAGAAAACTGTTCAGTCCCACTGACATCTACACTTTCATCAGCTAAGATAGCAAAACATCTTGCCTCAGTCACTCTCACTACTATTTGGCTACGAATAATATAGTTACAGGCTGATATAATTTCATTTTGTGTCTTCCAGCTTATGTAACTTGCATTTTTTCCACAGACTAATAGATGGCTCTTTAAGTTATCATCTCCTGCATCAACACGCTCCCTTAACAAAGCTCTAAAATTTCCCTCATTATGATTTGGTGGATTTTCCAAATCAAAGGGACCGAAGTCCTTATGCCCACGTAATGGTATGCCTTGGCGGCCACAAAATATAACGGTTTTAATTATCGGGAGTATCCTTTGAACATTTACATTCCCTTGCTCTCTTCGTGCTTTATCAATCTGCAAAGAAACTGGCAATTCGTTACCTTGTTCGATGGATTTTAATTTAGTGTAAGTATCCACAGAATTCAGGTGATACTGTAACTTTTCATGCCTGTTAAATGTTTCACATGCATGTTTCCAATTGTCAAATGGCTGATTCACTAACCTTCCTGTTGGTGTAGCTTCGTGCATTCCAACCTCTTGAGGTGCAAACAAAACACAGCATTTACAAAATGCACCGTTTTGTTTGTCTGAATAAGCTAACCACTTCCATCGTTGGAGCCATCTCTTTTGGAAACTGAGGTTTTTTTTTTTTCTTTCCAACTGGTTTTACTGGGAACTTGAAATTCTCATTCGGCACCCAAATGGAATTTAGTGTCTCAAATTTCTCCCTTGATGAAAGTATTCTGTTAACAAAAGAGTCCACATTCAGTAATACCGATGTTGGGGTTGATGATGACGATGCAGACGGTTCAAGAATACCTATATTGGCATCATGTTGTAGGCAACGAGTTAGAAAGAGAAGACTATAGAGTGGCCATGTTGTCCTGTACAGCGCTCTTTGCGGTGCCACCGCGAAACACGGCAGATCTGAGCTAAGCGCCCACCTTTGTAAAAATTCGTCTGCTTACAATGTTGTATAACGGAGGTAAGAAGTACAAAAAAAACGAAGAAAAAACATGCCTGTTGTGTGTGCTGCATATAACTGCAATGTCAAAAGGAAAAACACAACTGATATATCATATTTCATGTAAATTTATGAAGTTAAGTCCATAGTTTTGTTAATTAGCAGCATTTTTTTTTCATGCATAAATGTGTAACAACGCCCGGCATAAACAAAATAAATGGTTCACTGGTAATGTACTTAAACTAAATACGGATAAAACCAATACAATTCCGTTTCAGACCCAGTGAAAAACAAATAGCAATACAATATTAAAACTGTATTTCGACACCGGCATCCTTTATTTCTGCTCCTTCTGTCCTTACTGCTTATACAAGAAGACGAGCTGTAGCTTATAAGAAGTTAGGGCTATTTCGAAGACAAACGATTAATCAAATAAATGATTCACTAGTAATAAAGTTAAACTAAATACGGATAAAACCGCTGCAATTCCGTTTCAAACCTAGTAATAGCAATCAAATATTAAAATTGTATTTCGACACTCGCATCCAAAATAACGCAAAACTCTGGGGTAGGTCGTATTGTTGTTAGTATTTTGACTGGAAGGACATGAAAGAACATAATTGAGCACCCACGTGCAATAATGGGGTAAGTATGAATATATTTCGTAACTACTTACCCCATTATTGTACGTGGGTGCTCAATTATACACTAATAATTATCTGTGGTGCCACAGCCCTTGAAAGGCTCAGACAGACCAGCCGGCTGTTGGCCTCACGTTCACATTTCGATAATAATTATACTTTACTGTAACAAAAAAACTGAAAGCGTGTTTTGTCATGTTTCACCCACGTTACAAGCTTGGAGGTAAAGGTTGTTTACTACAGATAGGGCCTTCTTTCATTCTATATCTTATGGTATAGTAAATAGTTTTGCAACATGTAGAGACTGGGAAAACAATTTAATAAAATCATCCGAATCATACTCGTTCATTTTATAGGCAATGTTGCAGGTCGCATTTAAAAGAACCTAGGAATATTAACATTTTCTTCAGTATATTTGCTAGGACTTCTTGTCATACTACATGACAAATTTGCTTAGGTTATTCTTTTAAGCATTCCTTCTAGGAATAGCTCAAGTGTTTTAAATTTAGCGTACATAAGTTTAGATTAAGTTCCTATCACGTATTTGACGAAATACTAGGTTTTTCCACTTCAGTTTAACTGATTTATGCAAACGAAATTAAGACAGCTGACGATTCTAATGTCAGTTATCACCACGCCCACTTTGTTTTGGGTGCATAAGTTCATTACCGACGGTCGTTCAATTTTCTTCAAACATGGCGGGGCAATGACCACTCTATATCTTTCTCTTTCTAACTCGTTGGTTGTAGGTTAGGTACAGTCTCAATATTGCACTTAGCCACCTTTGATGGAACCGAGCTGAAAAAACTGGTAATTTTATGTTTTTGCATTGTGAGCACTTGTGCTAATACTATTAAGTTAATATATCACATAACAGTTTTCACAACTTCACATTAATAATTCTTCAAGACACAAATACTTGGAAAAACAAACACAGACCAGTCAAATACCGCCAATACTTATTATAATCAATGATAGATACTTTGGCAACACTGAACTCAATCTGCTAAGCAGTGATGACAATGTGATGGTTGAAACACAGCGAGTACAGAATTGTGCATTCTTTGTTGGCTGATGGCACTCGGCTACGTTTTCAGCAGCAGAGAGCTCTAGCTACCAACGATTATAGTAGGATGCCATTAGATGGACTTGGCTAGCAGGAAAAATCAGAAGTGTTACGTACTGTACATGGACGTGAATCATTTCGGTGAAATTAGAGTAAACGGAATTATATGCTATCAACGCTTAAAAATTCAGTAAAAATGTTACAACTTTGGGGGGCATCCGGACCCGATGGACCCCCCCCCCCCGTGGGTGCGCCCTTGTAGGCAATGTTTTAACAATTTTATCTCTAAAATGGACTACCGGTATAGAAAAGATGGTATAAAAGCTTGCCCGAATTTATATCTAATATCACAAAGAGTAATCCACCAAGTAATTCACTTATAATTTACAAAAATACACAACTAACAGACCCCCAGGTTATTGCAAACGCCTTTTTAAGTACATATACAATAATATATAGAATCACAACAACTCACAAAAAGTTAGAAAAAAACATGAAAAAATATCAAGATGAGCAAAAGAAGTGTGTTTACATGAAACACAAGAGAAGTGTTTGTTGTTAGTTTCACAATCCATGAACTAGATGCAGCTATTGGGACTCTTAAATGCAATGAAGTCTCTGGTCCAGATTTAATTCGTTCAGAATTTATCAAGAACCGTGGAGACAAGTCTAAAAAACCATACTGAATGTTTTACAGTACCGGTACCTGCTAACTGAAAAAGAAAATCATTACCAGTATTATACCCATTTTGAAGAAAGGTAAAACTTCATCTAATATTAATAACTACAGACCTATTTCTCTTACAAGCCAGATATGGAAAATATGGAAAGAATGATTGCTGCATGTCACAATTGGTTCCTTGAATCCAACAACTTGTTTTCAAAACAGCAATCTGGGTTTATACCAGGGGCGTGCATTTAGGGCAAGTGGGGTAAGCGCCGCATACCCTAGTAGACACACTTCAAATTAATGTATCAATTTTATCTCATTCAGCTTATAGATGAACATTTTTTAATAAAGTGTATTCTGCACTTTATATATAAGTGTTCTGGATTAACTACATTTCTGCAGTAAGGCAGCTCTTCGTTCACAGCTTGCCTGAAGCCTCATTTTACAGTGCTGGTGCATGCGCAGACAGTAGACAAGGATGGAAAATTTCCTCGTATACCACTGTATTGCCTATACGCCAGTACACAGCAAGAATAAGCGCTGGGATTATCGCTTGTCCAGACTTGACTTCCTGCAGAAGAATACCAGTGTAGAATTTGGCAGTGTGTGTGAAACATGAGATTTGTTTGTCAATTGAGATAGTGTTCAGTATCTTTCAGTTATTTGAAGATTTTGTTTCTTTGTGAGTGACAATTTATGTCGTAGTTTTCTGTGTATAAGCTAAATACGGTATTGATTAAGAATGGGTGATTCATTATGTCCTATTGAACAATTATTGAAACACACATTTCGATTACATTCTTTAGAAGAAAAATTAAACATAATACTAAGTGATTGATCATGTCCTGAAATGCCAACGCTTTTTGCAGCTCATAAAAACAAAGGAAAAGAATATACTCGATATTTTCAAGCGTCCCAACTCAGTGGATTGCAGGAAGTGCGAAATTAAATAAACTCTTTCGCTGGCCCTGTCTTATGTTTTCTAAAGAAGAAACAGTTTGGTCTAAAAATAATGGTTATGATAATCTGAAAAATCTGCACAATGCCATTAATAAACATGAAAAGTCACAGGCACATATTTTTAGTGTTTTACAATTTAAGTCATTTGGATCATCTCGAATAGACGTACAGTCAGATTCACAACTTCATGTCAGTGTCGAGCAACACAATGAAATGATGCGAAAGAACAGGGAAATATTGAAGAGGTTAATTGACACAATCTGTTTTCTAGCCACACATGAATTGCCATTTCGTGGTCATTGTGAGTCAGAAGAGGCAGTTAACAAAGGAGTATATTTAGGTGCGCTCAATTACCTTGCAAAATATGACTTAACCCTCAGCCATCATCTGGAAACTTCTGCCACATTCCGCGGAACTTCAAATCGAATACAGAATGATTTGATTCTCGCTGTAAGTGATGTTGTTATGGATAACATAAAACAAGAACTTTCAAAAACGTCATTTGTTGCAATCATGCTAGACGAAATTTCAGACATTATGAATGCATCCCAGCTTTCAACCACTCTTAGGTATGTTGATTCAGAGAATGGTGAGATTAATGAAAGATTCATATGTTTGACTGATGTAAGCAATGATAGATCTGCTAGTGGTTTATTCGAACATGTCCAAAGTATAGCCACTGAGTATGACATAAGCAACAAGCTCGTTGCTCAAACGTTCGATGGAGCTGCTGTCATGGCTGGTCACACAAATGGTCTGAGAACTAAATTTCTTGAAAAATATCCTAAGGCAATATTTGTGCACTGTTTGTCATAAATTACATTTAATCTTGCCCCAGTCACTTACGTGTTTGAAAGAGAGCAGAATATTTTTACAGACTTTAACTGGTTTGGGTTCTTTCTTCAGTAAATCATCCAAAAGAACAACAGCTTAAGGAATATACCTCAAAGAAAATGCCTAGACATGCTCCAACTAGATGGAATTTCACACCGCGTCTTGTTCAGACTGTAAAGGAACATAGGGATGAATTCATTGGATTTTTTCAAGACATATTAGAAGACAGTTCTACCTGGGACCGTGTAACAGTTGTTGCTGCACAAGGCTTCCTTACATTTCTGACCAGTTTTGAGACATCACTGTTATTAGTTATTTTCAGTAAGATATTCAGCTACACTGACATAATTTTCAATATACTACAGTTCAAATCTTTAGATATTCAGCATTGCTGTGAAAAAATTACAGAAACAAAAAAGACATATCCAAAATCTCAGAAAATTTTGGGATTCTATAAGGATAGAAACTGTAGTTTACCACCATGAAGATGATGGAACTCCAAGTAAATGTCGTCGCACAGAACAAGACCCTGAAGTTGCAAGAAAGGCCCTTTACATTGAGATAATCGATACAATAGTCTTTCAAATTGACGAAAGATTTAGTTCTATGCATAACTTAAACTTTGTGGCTTTGTTACATCCTCAGAAGTACGAAGAATTTAGGGTGAACTTTCCTGCTATTATATTTAACATTTTGAAAGAAAATCAGTCGGACACGTTTGATTTTATCAGTCTGAAAAATGAACTCATTGTGCTCTACTCTTATGATGAATTTTCTGGACAACATCCATACCAGGTGGTTAATACACTCAAGAAAAAACAACTTGACACAGCATTACCAGAAGTCTATAAACTTGGATTACTTATTGTCACTATCCCTAGCACCACAGCTTCCGTAGAGCGAACATTCTCTGCACTTAGAAGAATAAAATCATACCAGCGATCAACACAAAGCCAAGAACGTCTTAACAGGTTAGCACTTCTATCCATTGAAAAGGGACTTCTTCATAAGTGATACAATCTGCCACATTTTATGAAGATGTAATCAAAAAGTTCACAAAACAAGAAAGAAGAATGGACTTTACTTATAAGTACTGTAATACATTTCTGCAGCTACTGTCGTTGCTGTTCATCGCCATATTACATGTAAGTAAGCCTAATGAAAGAATGCTATAATATTATTTATTAACATTTTGTAGTACTGTAGCTAAAACAGTCTATATATATATATATATATATATATATATATATATATATACAGGGTGATTCACGAGGATTTACAGTCACTTATGGAGCTTATTTGCGAAGACATTCTGAGAAAAAAGTCATATAAACGTTTGTTCTAATCACAATATTTTCAGAGTTACATCAATTTGAAGTTGTTAGTAAAATATCTTTTTTCTTTAGTTTTACGGGAAAAAAATATTACAAATAGAGAATGAACTATTCAGAAGTGCCATTTCTTTAATTGGCTAGTTTTCTGAAGCTAAAAATAAGCTCCGTAAGGGACGGTAAATCCTCGTTAATCACACTGTACGTATATATATATTTAGAAAAGCTGTAAGTTTCATAAGTCATGACTAATATGTATAAAAGAAATGTCAATAAGAAAACTTCAGAGCTTACCCACACAAAAATTACACTGCACCCCCTTGCTTTATACAATACCACTCACCCAGTGATGATATTCAAAAAGTTTAACAATCAGTAATGTATGTTAAACATATACTGTATATGTCCATGGTAATTGCAAATATTACCTAGAAAAATTTAACAACCGGTTCGTCAATACTGGTGCGAGCCGGCCGAATATCACCACTGCACTCACCTAACGAACAAGTTGTTTATTTCAGTCAGGGTATTAAAGAAGCCATGAACAAAAAAGAACATACTGCAGTTGTTTTCGTTGATTTCAAATCTGCTTATGACAGCATATGGAGGAGTAGCCTAAGCTTGTAGACAAATTGCACAAAATAGGAATCTGAGGTAATATGCTCTGTTAGTTACAAGACTTTATCACACAGCGATTCAACACAGTTAAATATCAGTCATAGTTTTCAAAATACAAACACACAGCTATGGGTGTACTTCAAGGAGCAGTGTTGAGTACAACATTTAATATATTTATCAACGATCTTCCTAAATATTTGGCAAAAAAGTAAAGTTTGCATTTTTTGCTGATGACCTCGTCATCTGGATTTCAAAACCAAAGAATAAGCTCAAGTCATTGGAAACCCAAATTAACACAGCTATCACTAAATTGGAATATTGGTGCTCTACTAACCTAATGCAAGTAAATGCAGACAAAACTAAATATCAAATATTCACAAATGTCACTAAACCAGTTAACATAAACATCAAGCTTAATGGACTTCCCTTACAAAGAGCAATCAATTCACAATATCTAGGAGTCATAGTTGATACTGGTAACAAATTATCTTGAAAAGATGATATTAATACTGTAATAGAAAAAGCCAAAAAGAGATTAAATCTGTTAAAAAGATTAGCTGGCTGCAAATGGGGAAGCCAGAGACATACCGGTACACTAAATTCCACTTATATGTACATGAAACCTGTCCTCAAATATTGTAGTGAAATACTCATCACATGCACCCCACAACAATGAAATAAAATAGAAACATTTCAAAACCAAGCAGTACGTTTAATTATAGGTGCAGGGAAATCCACACCAACAGATTCAATGAGACAACTTACTCAACAAAAGCCACTGATACACGACTTTCAAGAACAAGCAGAAATCCGGTATGAGAAATTAATTAGACTATCTAATGCAGGCTATTGGAGAAAATACAAAATCTTGCCTAAGTTACTAAATTAAACACACAAGAAGGATTTATGCAGAAAGTTAAAAGATTACAAACGCATCTCATTCCCCAAACTAACATTGAAATGTCACAAATCCGACAAAATCCCTTGGAATACATAACTATTCAAACTGGAAACAACTTATTGGAACCAAACCAAACCAAACCAAATGCTCTTCCCTTAAACACATCCAAAACAACTGTTGTTCCGTTTTCACTAAGGTCCAATGGTCTTAAATCTCCTCAATCTTCTTGTAGACTCAAAATTCATCATTCTTATTGTTCTTCTTAAAATTGTGAATGTCCTATATTAACCGAATCCTCAGAAGTTAGGTATTTAGGCATTACAATTGACCAACATTTACGATGGAATAAACGTATTACATATTCATGCAATAGATTACGTAAAACTTTATATCTTTGTTATACTTCAGTCATATTTACCAGTCAATATTTTTTTCGTCTCATTTACTTAGCTTTATTTCAATCCATTCTCCAATGTGGAATTTTAGGATGGGGAAATGCTTGTAATTCTAATTTCACTCCACTAATACTTATTCAGAAAAGAATAATTAAAATAAACCAATTGATTACTCATCCGAGCTTTTGTTCACTGATTTTAATGTTTTGAAAATTAAACAGATTTACTATATTGCCTTATTAAACTTCATAGATAAAAATCGTAATAAATTCAAATTGTATCATCATAAATATGTAACTAAAAGATCCGATTTTATACGACTAGAGGAAACGAAGTGTTTAACAAGCCCAGCTCTTAGCTATGATACCTACTATGGTGCAAGGTTATACAATAAAATAATTGAAAAATACCCAAATTTGGAAAATTTTAGTATAAAAAATTTCAAAAGTAGCGTTAGGAATTTAATTTTTAAAGAATATACATAGGTTGGATAAAAAGTAATGGCAGCACTGCTGTCAAGTGACGATGGTGCATTCGAGAGCTGCCAGCTGTGTGAACATGAACAAGGACTGTTAGATGAGTTAGTGCAGCCAGCGGCGACAATACTCCATCAATTTACTGCAGTGTGTAGAACGTTCACTTTCATAGGGATAGTGCGAGCGCCCTACGACCATCCTTACAAAACTAGAGCAACATTCCTGATCAAAATTGAAATGGCACGAGGTCATAGTGCACAAGAATGTTTTCAGGGACTGCGTGAAGCATGTGGCGATGCAGCATTGCCATATCGCACAGTTCCACGATGGGTTAAAGCGTTCCGGGAAGGCCTTGTTGCACCGGTACCAAAGGGAAGGTGACGACTTTCTTGGACGAATCGTCGCTATGGACGAAACCTGGACTCGCTCGTATGACCCAAACTTGAAATGCCAATCAAATGAATGGAAGCATCCCGGTTCTCCTCGTCCAAAGAAAGTGCGCCCTACACAAAGTGCTGTAAAGGAGATGTTCATTGTGGTGTATGACATTGATGGGGTAATACTGCACCACGCTATACCTCCAAGGCAGACGGAAAACGCGGACTACTGGAACATCCACCGTACTCACCCGATATGATCCATGCAATTACGATCTTTTCACCAAAGTGAAAGAACCACTGCGAGGGACCCGATACAATATCAGAGATGAACTTATCCATACTTTAGGGTGGTCAATACAGAACATCAACAAAGATGGACGCGCTGATGGTGTACGACGCCTTCCAAACATTTGGCAAAAGGTAATAAATAAGGGGGGCGACTATATAGAAGGTACGTAAATGTTGTACCCCTGTGAATAAAGCCATGTCAAAAATATCGAGCTGTTGCCATTACTTTTTATCCAACCCTAGTATGTTAATTTAATATGTGTATGTATTTGTATTATTTAAATTGTTAAAATTGAAATTGTATTTTATTCCTATAATTGTTTTTTTCTTGACCCACTTTGTGTCAAATAATTATCTTTGTTTGTGTTAAGTATGTGTTTAGATAACTCCCTGAGCACGAGTTTTTTACTCCTTCAGGTAAGAATTAAGAGTGTATTTTTGCACATGTTATTTTACTAACAATAAACAATTGTTAAAAACGATACAAATCCAAACGTAGCAAAATAATTAATAGCAAATATCGTTGTGAAACCTGGCTACACATTTACAGTGATTGATCTTTACTAACCGATTTTGATGCTGCAGGAGCTGGAGGAACTTATAAATTTTTCTCTATAAAGAAGTCAGGAAGGACTCCACACAACTTCTCAGTGCTGCACCCTGATTAAGCAGCTCCAAAAACTGGCAAGAAAATAGTTCTGCAATAGGTTCCAGCGCACTGCGCATTACAGGTAATGAATTGGTGGGCAACTGGCTGCGAAAGGCTGCACCGTAACACAAAAACTTATTAGTCAAAAATCATTTATTTCTGTCACATTAAATAAAAAAATTCAATACAAACAAAATTTTCTGAACAGAATAAAGGAATCAGCTAAAGATAAATCATGGGAACCCCTCCTCCAAAATTTAAACATCATCCCTGAAGAACCAAGAAATTCAGCAGTGACAGCCTTCTGCCTTCTGACCGGGCATGATTCTTTGGCAGCTCATTTACATAGAATCAGCATCTCCCTCTCACCCAATTGTGTGTTATGTGGAAAGGACGTAATCATGGATAAGTACCACCTGGAAAATTGAGAAGCCTTCCTTGTTCACCTCAACATCACGGAAAAATACTGGACTGCAAGAGAGCTAATGGCTTCATTGCCATGATACCAGAACTTTGGCTACCAACCAACCATATTGGTTTTCTCTGAATGAGCTGCGTTTTAAGTATTAGTTTAATCAAAAGTGAATATGTGTTGTGCATATTAATTTTGTGTAAAATGGCACATTGAAGTCATTATTTGTAGAATTAAAAGAGAAACTGTATTCAAGTTGGATGTATGAAACAAAATGTGCTTACAAAGACAGAAGATCGACACCGAATTTACATGTTAAAAAAGCACATGGAGGAAAACAAAGTATAAATTTTCAATTTTCATGATATAAGAAATATGCTTCGCTAACAGAGTGTTATGAGACATATCGTCGTTGTTCCTGCAATAACTCCTATGTGACATATTTATCATTTTTTGGTTTTTGCTCTAGTAAATAACTTAAATAGTGATACAGCAAATAATAAAATCTCCTATTTGCAATTATATTTCTTTCTTTCGAAAATGTAAGAATTCACAGTCTTCTATGTACGGCTGCCATAGGCTGAATAAATGTGTTTTTCCTTCCTACTAAAAACTTTTATAATTTGCACATAGGAGTTATTGCAGGAACAACAACGATATCTGTATTCTGTTCGGGGGTGAAAATGAGTGGACCTCACCTTCTTGAGGGGTCTGTCACAAAAAGAAATGATAGAAAAGCCGAGAATCTTCTGCTATATAAAAATATATAAAGTAAGCAAATTTTTTCGGCTTAGGCTACCCAGTATTTATACCTTAGCATCATCACTGATATGTAGAGCCCGGATTTTATGTAATTACATATTTTGTTCCTATATACAGTGATGGACAAAAGTATTCGGGAAAGTAATAATTAGCTTTTAAATTACTTGTAGGTGGGAATGTAATGAAGAGAAATGAGAATGCTTCTGAAAATAAATAATTCTATTGTCATATGTTATAAATGTATACAGAAAATAAATAATTGTATTGTCATATGTTATAAATGTATATAGAAAAACATTGTATGATTTGGCTGCAAGAAGCTTGGACAAAAGTATTCAAAAATAGACACAAAATATAAACAAAACAAACATTAGTACTTAGTTGCCCACCATCTTCTGCGAATGACTTCTTTCAATCGTACAGGCATGGAAGAAACTAATTTTTCAGTGACATTCCGCCCTATTTGATGCCATTCCTCTAGAAGTTTCTGTCTGAGATCATTCCTGTTGGATATTCAATGTTTCTGGACTCGTTTCTGCAGTTCAGACCACAAATGTTCGATTGGATTCAAGTCAGGGGATTGGGGTGGAGTGTGCAAAGTGTGAGGTGTATTGTAG
Source organism: Periplaneta americana (assembly GCF_040183065.1). Lineage (NCBI taxonomy): Eukaryota > Metazoa > Arthropoda > Insecta > Blattodea > Blattidae > Periplaneta > Periplaneta americana. Next base: position 38,980,404 of record NC_091129.1, read on the forward strand.
ACAATCCACAAACGAACAATTTCTGCAGTATGTTTTGGGTCATTATCTTGTTGAAAATAATAATCCCCTAAAAGACCAAGTTTATCTGCACTCGTCTTAAGATTGTCCTGGAATATCTGCATGTACTTGAACTTGTCCAAGGGTAAATTGTCAGTAAATACCAGTTCTCCTACACCAGTGGCCGACATGCACCCCCACACCATGACACCTCCACCTCCATGCTTAACTGTTGATATAATATTCTTCTAGTCTAATTCTGTGTTCGGTTTTCTCCAGACCAAAAGTCGCCCATCAGAATGAAATATATTAAATTTACTTTCATCTGAAAATATAACTTTGTTCCAGAACCCTGCAGCTTTGTCGACAAATTCATTTGCGAACAGTAGTCTCTTCTATTTATTTACCTTACTTATACAGGGTTTCCTCCATGGCACCCTGGCATTGTACCCGGCCCGGTGAAGAGCTCTGGTTACCATTTTAGGATGAACATCTGTACCAAAATCGTCCTGTAAATTAGCTGCTATTTCTGATGCACTCATCTTTGGATTTTTCTTCACTGTCTTAATAATCTCCCTTTCTTCCCTGTTGGTTAGCTTTCGTGGACGACCTGTGCGCTCTCTATTTATTAATGTCTTCCGTTCTCTAACATTTTTTATAATACTACACACTGTAGAACAGCTTCTGTTGACAGCATTTGCAATTTCGGCATACGTCTTCTGTTGTTTGTGTAAATTTATAATACAGTAATTCTTCTTTCTTGAATAGTTGTCTCTTTACCTTTACGTCCCATTACACTAGCACGTGTTACAGCTTTGCGTGTCAGGAGAATATTGTGACTCGTTTGTCTATCGACTGCATCAAAACGATGGTTGAAGCACTAACAAATGTATACACAGCATTTTTACTGTATAGTTTGTCTCCACGATTGCAATATTCGAATAATCCTGTCCTAGCATATTATGGTTCAAACGATTGCTAGTCGCTTATGTTCAGTTTGACACCGATTTCTCTGTATAGATAGAAACAATAAGGAATTATGTTATGATAAAAAGAAAAATTAGTACAATTATAACGTTAATTCGTCAGAATGTTTAATTTAATGAAGATAAAGGGTTCATACGAATATTTCTGTCCATCACTGTATGTAGCTATAAGGAAAGCTAAAATGTTGGCGAATCATATCAAAGAGATCATTATTCCAATGTTTTAAAGTTACATATTTTTACACATTTTGGTGCATAATAAATATTTTGGCATATTTCACATATTTTGAAAGAATACACATTTTTTTCACCAATTTTCCCTCTACTTAATTCTTAAGTTATATGTTTTAAAATTGTTTATAAAGCTTATTTTTTCGTCTCCAGTGCGTAAATATAATTTAATAATTGAAAATAATAACGTATTCTGTGAAAAAATGGACATTTGTTTGCAATGCTAATAGTGTGTATATCCCTTAAGAAGTAACGGTAAAGTAGGAACAAATACCACTGCGAAGGGTGGGTCATTGTACTGCTAACGCGGTGAAGGAAAAAGTGAAAGTTACCCTATGGGTATAACCATTTCCCACAAACATCTCCAATCAATTGCTCTAAAAGAAAACAATAGTTTTTTTTTTTTCTGTTTTCTTATGAAGCTTATTTTGACATCAGGTGATACAAATAGCTAGTCTACTGCTATTCACATCCAAGCTTAAAGATTGGATTTCAATTGACGATTCCTTTACTACGATGGTAAAATCGTGCTGTGCAAAGTGTGTGGCACGCATTGGGCAGTCCATGAAGTCACAGTTAGAACAGCATTTAAAAATTGAACTTCACGTGAGAAATAAAAAACGTGCTCCGTTGAAAAGAAACAAGTTCTTGTTACACAAGTGGTGGTGCAACATTCTTCATCTTGTACCAGTGAATTTAATAAAAATTTGTGCGTGGCAATGGTTGCTGCAAACATACCGTGGTATAAACTTGGAGTTCCAAAGTTTCAAGCTTTCCTACGCAAATACCGCAACTTCAATATTTCGCATGAATCAATACTCCATAAAAATTATTTGAACTCCTGCTACATTGACACAATGGAAACGATTAGAGCTGAACTTGATGATTTCTACTTATGGGTTGCCACTGACGAGACGATCAATGACAGCAAAAAATATGGAAAAAAATATTTAATTACACTAGTCTGTGATGAAATTCCTGCCTCCAAAGTTTTAATGTTTTTAGGGTATTTTTAGCATGCTGAAATCAAATTCAAAGCCAAAAAGTTCCTATCACGTACCATTTTTTTGTTATTTTAATTTTCTTATAATATATGACGACAATTTATAGCGTAATTATTTAAACTGTAATACTTTAACATATGTAGGTTTAGTATGTTAGGATATGAAAACCAAATGTATTCAACATATTTTTAAGGTGTTTATATTGAAAACCAAGGACACCGGATGTTTCTTAGCAGATAGGGGGTGCAAGCACATAAGGAAGTTAGGGCGAAATAACGTGCAGCCTTGTCATTATTTTTATTTGTGAAAGATAGAAATGTCAGCCACTCCTTGGTGAGAGACTGAACTCAACTCGTCTAGTTTCTCTCACATTTCATTAGTCTGCGTTTCATCTGGAAACGAAACGAAATCAGTTTGAAGCTTTATTGTGGAGTAGAATGTTGAAAGTTTTTAGTTCAGTAAGAAAGTATTTACCATGTTGCAACAAGGATGTCTAAATAATCCAGACCACTTTTGTTATATAACTTATATAGGATATACACATTGCCTAACCAGAGGTATAATATTACAGATTTTGTGAAAAAGTCATACCATGCCTATTTTGGAATCAAACTTGGAGACCAAAGTAAAGCTTGGGCACCACACAAAGTATGTAGAGTATGCACTGAAGAACTTCGTCATTTGATCAATTGGAGAAGACCGTTGCTATCTTTTGGAGTGCCTACGGTTTGGAGAGAGCAGTCGAACCATAGTAATGACTGCTACTTCTGTTCGTGTGATGTGAAGGGGTACGATTCTAAACATAAAAATCAAATCGTGTATTCAGTTATTCGGTCAGCCATTTTACCTGTGCCTAATGTATACCAATCCCTGTGCGACCAGAAAATCTTAAACAAACATCATTCTAATGGTACTGACAACATAAAATAGGTTTTAAATACTTTTTCTCCAAAGATGATAATCTTGTATATTGCAGTAATGTGAAAGAATTTATGCTAAAACTTGGACTTCCAAACTATGACCTAAGTGAATGGAGACTGTTCATTAATGCTTCCAAGCGAAGTTTAAAGGATTTCCTCCTTCATAACGGAAACATTTTTGGTTCAGTGCCCGTTGCCTATTCAGTGATCCTCAAAAAAAATCATACACAAATTTGCAACTGCTGTTATTGCGACTAGACTATAAGAATACAACTGGCAAGTTTGTGATGATTTCAAAGTTCTTATTATGTTGCTGGGTCAACAATCTGGTTTTACCAAATTTCCATGCATTCTTTGCCTGTGGGATAGTAGGGCATGAGTTGATCACTGGACTATGAAAGACTGGCCACCTCGACAAAATTTGGAAGTCGGTTGTAAGAATGTTGTGTGCCAAAGCCATGTGAGTTCTTCTAAAGTTGTGCTGCCATCTCTCCATATCAAGCTTGGCTTAATGAAACAGCTTGTAAAAGCTTTAATAAGAAAGGAGGCTGTTTTAAGTACATCTGTGAGAAATTTCCACTACTATCTGAACCAAATTGAAAGAAGATAGACATTTAATGGTCCTGACATAAGAAAACATGTCTGGTGCAGCATTTAAAAACAGTATGGATGAAAAGGAGAAATCAGCATGGATGTTGTTTTGTGAAGTTGTTTTAAAATTTCTTGGCAACAAGGATCCTAATTACCGAAACATGTGGCTAACATGCTTGAAGCATACAAGGGATTTGGTTGTAACATGAGTATCAAAATTTTCTGTTTTCCCAGCTAGATTATTTCGCCGAAAATCTAGGATTTTTCAGCTAATAGTAAAATGAACGATTTCACAAGGATCTGCAGGAGTTCGAAAGAAGGTACCAGGGACACGGGAACATCAGTATGCTTGGTGATCATTGTTGGATGTTAAAGCGTGAAATACCTGAAGAGAAACATAAAAGAAAGAGGAATAGGAGGTTTCTCAACCAAGAAGCAAGTGGTGTAATTTTTTGTGTGATATATTGTGCTAATTTATACATCCAATAGTGAAGTAAACAAGACAAAACAAACCAAAAACACTCTAGTGACATGTATGAACAACCATACACGTAATTTCAGCAAGTTGTGTCTTTTAAATATTGTTTTTGAATTTGAAATAAAAAAGTGAAATGAAAAAGTTTGTGATGAAATTCACGTAATCATAAAATACATTTAAGGTGATTTTGCAAACAAACCTGACGTGATAGAAGCAAACGGATTAAAAATTCGGATTCAGCACATCGACATTATATAAAATTACATTACTTAGTTTAGGCAACAAACACAAAGTTGAAATTCGCAGGCTAGTGTTATTAATTGCGCCACCAAACAATAATTAATTGAGGTTGAATCACATGTGCACCTGTAATTTTTCATTAGTGTGCAAAAATACATCCAATAAAGTTTAATTTTTAAATTACATATTTTTTTTTATTACTAGGGCAAGACATTTAATGACCTATAAATTGGTAAAAAATGCAAAATAAAAAATGCATTTATGACCTAAAAAATACAAAAAATGACCTAAAAAAAAAAACAAAAAAATGTCCAATAAAAAGTAAAGCATTGCCAATGAAAATACTTTTAATTACGTTAAGTACTCACTTGATTACTGAACTACATAAAATTTAAAAAAATCCATGTTACAGTACCTTGTATTGCAGAAAATTCATTTCAAGTGCACTTTTACAACAATTTTGAATTGCAGTTAACAATCAAAACTTGGCGGAGATTTTCAAACAAAAATGATTGTCTATTGTCTGCTAGTACCGACTTATAAATGGAAAAGCTTCTCTCTACTTCAACGGAAACCATTGGAGCAAACTGAAAGCAAGCAATATCTCCTGGATTTAATTCACAGTCAGGAAGAGAAAAATTGTCACCAGACAAAGCTCTGCCAATTGAACACAATATTGTGTACCCCCTGTTCTTGCTTAGAAAGTTTTTCATTTTCATTGACACTGCATCACCCACTTTACCACATGCACGGCTCAAATCATTCACCACTTTATCCACTATTTGTAGCTGTTCCACTAATGTCATTTGGGATTTTTCCAGTGCAGTTATGACATCAGGAAGGAATCCAAAATTAGTATTTATGTAAGAAAGTTTACCAGCAGTTTCTTTATCAGCTAACAGTTCTTGCGCCTTTTTTATTGACACTGACTCACCATTATCAAAAGAATCAACCACTTTCTTCACAACATCGAAATTCTTGCAATAATAACTGCAAGCTTGGAGCCATGTTCCCCATCTAGTCAAAACAGGTGAAAATGGCAATTGGATTTCTGGAGCTTCCGTTTTGAATGCTGAAATTCGAGAGGGGACTTTCAAGAATACTTTCTTCACACATCCAATTAATATATCCACTTCAGGAAAATTTGCACGTACTTCTTCTGCAACCCGGTGTAATGCATGCGCTAAACACGTCACATGTACCATTTTTGGGTACAGTGCACTTAAAGAAGCAGCTGCTTTCATCATGTAGGGTGCTGCATCTGTTATAAAAAGCAATACATTGGAATTTCGAATCCCATCAGGCCAAAGTATTCTCAATGCATGGTCAAATACTAAGCTGATCGTTGAGTAGTTGACTTTGTCCAGATGCTCACAATGTAGTAGAAATTGTTCTCCAGGGCTGTGTGCTTCTAAAACTCCAACAATAACATTAGCTACATAACGGCCCATAGAGTCTGTTGTCTCGTCAATGGATACGAATACATTTCTTTCTCCAATCATTTCTCTTATTTTTTTCAAAGTTTTGTCATAGCACCGAGCTATGTATGTTCTTCTCAATGTTCTGGGATCTGGAATTAATTTTCCGGTCTCCTCTTCTAAGAAAGTTCGCAGCTTAGGATGATTCAGTTTGTGAAGTGGAATATCAGCCGATAGAAAAGCTTCACATAGTTTCTCACAAAATGGCGAAAACGTTGAACAAGTATCCCCCAGAAGCATTTGCTGTAAGTTTACACTAGATTTATTTTCAAGTCTCTGCAGGCCACGTTTATGTTTCTCCCGTGACATGTGTTGTTCTATCATAAACTTTTTTTCAGCAGCCACTCTCACATCACAGATCTTGCAGAATAAAATACGACCATCCATTGAAAAAATATTTTCTCCATATTTTGAAACAAATGCCTTTAATTTAACACTAGCAGTTTCCTTTACTTTAGGCATTTTGCTCTTGACTTGTTCACACAGACGACTAGAAACAACTGACCACCTCAATTAACAGCATAACAATGCCAGTTTACCTGGAGAAAGGAATCTCTGTGGGAGTGTGGGTAAATTCCTAGAAGTGGGCAAGTTCATTATGCCTTGAAAAATAGGGGTACAAGCTAGCATACGCTCTAAGAATTTGAATAAAATTCCTAGAAGTGGGCAAGTTCATTATGCACATACCTTGAAAAATAATAATAATAATAATAATAATAATAATGTTTTATTTTCGCTGGCAGAGTTAGGAAAAATAGGGGTAGAAGCTAGCAAACATCTACTTAATTCCAAGAAATTGTATTGACAAGGAAAATACTGAATTATAATAAAAATCTCAAATCAAATACAAATAATGTCACAGCCTTCCTAAAAAGTGTAAAAAATGCTCAAAATGACCTAAAAATTGCTAAAAAAATGACATATCTGTAAAAAAATTAAGAAAATGCAAAAAAATGCCCTAACAAATTGCTTTTATTTAACCCGGTTTTTAATGTCATACATTTCCATATATGCTAGCAATGTTTAAACCTTCATAAGAAAAAGATGCAAAATCATTAATTACCTTGCCCTATTTATTACATATTTATCTACATATTTTGCCACTTTATGTACAGTACATATTTCTCATTTCCATATTACATAAAATCCGGGCTCTACTGATATGTGTGTCAATTCATTATTATGTACTAAAAGGAAGGTGGGTATAAAGCAGATGATAATAACACATACGTATTTCCTTGTGGAAGTAAAATAAAATAAAGTTCTTAATGGAAAGCTTACAATCCCAAAGCTGATATGAATATATCTTCTCTACAAAGTAAAGAAGTATGTGTTTAAAAATTGATTTCAATAAATGTTTGTCATATGAAGAGCCAGTGTTAAAACATTTATAAAAGGTCTGTCAGCAACATACATTTTGATTTATTTAACTTATATATACTAAAGTATTACTTACTTTCAATACCAGTACTTTTCTCAGTCTTAGAATCTCCTTGTTTTCCTTAGCAAGACTGTTGTGCAGAATATCTTATAGGAGATCCTACTTTGAATCAGATAACTGCAATGCACCACTCGGCAGCTATGAAGAAGAAAAGAAAATAGTAATAATTATGCTGGAAAGAGTATGAGGCGTTGTGGATACGTTGTATTAGGAGCAAACTTGAAATCGTGATTCTTTGTTGAGTTCACCCTGCTATACGCAGTGCCTCATATATTCCATTGCTTTTTAAATCAATTTTCTGTATTTTTCCTTATACAGATTGAACCGTAAGTAATGTCATTAATTTCTCGTTCTCGTTCAGCAAAAGAATTTTACAATCTAACAGGAAAGAATTGGGGATGCTCCAGGAATACTTTAAACACTACATACAAAATGTCTATACAGTCAGTGCTGACATACTGCGGAGAAATTTTAATTACTTCACCTGTCATAAACGAAGTAGAATATGTTCAAAACCAAGCTCACAGGCCATTACTGGTGGAATCAAAACAACTCCAATAGATTCTATGAGATTCCTCACTAATATTAACAGCATCAAAATGACAATAGAAGAAAAAGCACTGATTCAATATGAAAAACTTATCAGATTACCAGGAAACAATTGGCATTCATACAGTCCTCTCTGTAGATTGAAAACTCAAAAAAGTTTCATATCCATGGTTCAAGAATTAAAACAGAAAATCAATATCCCGAATTTAAAAGAAAACTTACAAATTAAACCAAACCCTTTAACTCTATTACATATAGAATATAATCTAAATTTAACAGAAGAAATACTGAAATCAGAAGTAAACACTGAAATACTGAAGCAATTGTCTTTAGAGACAATTAATATTAGGTACCTTCCACAAAACTGGCTTCATTTATACACCAATGGATCCTTGATCTCCAGAGAACAAGCCTGCTACTAAATCTACATATTACTCTGTGAAAAGATTTATTAAATCTACAACATACTTAGACTTCAACAAACAAAATTTGATAACACAATCTCAAGGGGAAAAAATGGAACTCTCTGCATCATAATCCACAGTTAATTCCCGATTTACCACAAAAATCGTCTGTAGCTGCATTTAGATTGGCAATAGGCCATGATTATGTGGCCAAACACCTGCATAGAATTGGAATATATCAGTCCCCTAACTGCCCATTGTGCAACTGAAACCAAGAAATGGATTCGGAACACCTCAAAATCTGTGCTTCAGTGGCTGACCATGATAATATCTTTGAAAAATATTGGAGTGCAAGAGGTCAAATGACTTTATTGTCATATGCCTGGCATTAGAAAACAACAACAATCTTACATTTATCCGGATTAAATTTGTGCACATTTGAAGAACAAAACTAAAATTCTTTCAATCATTCATTATCATAATTTTATTCATTGCTCTCTTAAATTGACTGAGTATATTGGGATTAAATCAGTGGCTTTCCCAAAACATGCTATGAAATGTTTCATATAAAAAAATTTTTATCTCCAAAAGGAAGCAAAAACGAGCAAAATTGTATTAAACTGTTTTGTTTGAAATATCTCAAACAACTCCCTGAAATTATGGATATTACTTACTGTTCACTCTGTGAATATTAAGCTCTAGTAGACTCATTGTATCATTTAATGATAATAATGTTCTAGAGCTGAAATTGGCAACCCCTATTCCCTGTGTATTAGTTTCTTCTGGTCAGTAACAGGCTGGAAGGATATTAATAGAGCCTACTTTCAAATCTCCAATGTGTTTAAGCCAGAAAATTTATACTAAAGCCATTCTTATTTTTTTAGCGTGTATAAGTTCTGTTCAACACTAAGTAATATCCCAGAAATTCGGTCGATACATTTTCAGGCCAGTTTTGTCATGCATATAATTCCTAAACTACGCGACACATTCCAATAAAGTAAATGGAGACCGACAGTAGGGTAAATGTATCCAACGTATCATTGAGTTGAGTGAGTCACATCATCTATCTTCACTGCAATAGAGGGGAAGTTTAGGCACGAATTGGCAGGTCCCATAGTAGCCTTGGCAGTGTAACTCGAGAATGCGAAGCGATAGAAAGTTCAGAATTGTGTAAATGATTCGTAACGAACCAGGCTACAATCCCAACTGAGAAACAGTCAATAGTCGACAAGTGAAATTGAAAAAATTCCAAAGTGCAATTGAATGAAGAGAAAATTCACAATGTGGAGACATATGCAGCGCAAAGGGGGGTGGGAGTATAGCAGCGGAGAGTAAACGGTTAAGTCCACATCTGTGGAGTAACGGTCAGCGCATCTGGCCACGAAACCAGGTTCGATTCCCAGTCGGGGCAAGTTACCTGGTTGAGGTTCTTTCCGGGGTTTTCCGTCAACCCAATATGAGCAAATGCTGGGTAACTTTCGCTGCTGGACCCCACACTCATTTCACCGGCATTATCATCTTCATCTCATTCAGACGCTAAATAACCTAAGATGTTGATGAAGTGTCGTAAAATAACCTACTAAAAAAATGGTTAATGTAGCAACTGACATATTTACTTTTAATGCATACAAGGTTGGGACAGAATTTCATGTAACTTCGAAAACGTTGAATTACATGACAAACATAAATCTTTATCCCTCGCCATCTGTTGTACATGATTAGTTAAGAACTGCAGACCTGCCGTTAAAAAAAAAAACAATCCAAGCATCCCCTCATTTGTAAATATTGATATTGTAACGGTATGTGTATGAATGATTTGTCTTTGTAATCCGGCAGGATGTAATGACATGTATGATTGCTGTTTATTTATAATTTTAGAGCATGTGCATTCAGAGAAGGATTTTCGATGTGGTAAATTCTGATATGTTTTCTCGTTTCTACGCGCATGCGTCGATCGCCCTTTGGCCGCCAGTTCGATGGTGCAGACTGAGTCAGTCTGTACAGTAGCTGACTAGAGCTGGAGCCATCAGCCCAGACCGGAAAGGCTTGGTGTCCATGTTTGGGAACCATAGGCCTATATCTCAACCTATGATGTGAAGGTAAACTGGCCACTGTACTTGGGTTTTTCTCTAAAACTAATTGAATTATAGCCCACCGAGTTTTTTTTTTGTGCATATTGTGGGATTTTGGTGAAATTATTGAAATTCTAAAAGATGTTTTCCTTTTCCTGTGAAGATTGGCCGTGGCACTTAAAGATTTTGCTAGGCTGAAACGAATCCACATCGTAAGTCTGCATGCTGTAATGATTAGTTAAGATTGTGATTTATTCTGATAGAATAACAAAGATCATGAGCTGATTATATATAGATATGAGATGAATAATGTTGAATGACTGAATTTTAATTTTATCGTATTGTTAAAATAAATTCTCAGTGTCAGTTTAATGTTGCTCAAAAACAAACACAATTTTGTACATTTAGCTTGTCTAATTTTTCAACATTATGAAACTGGTTTAATCAAAGGTTTTAAGGTTTAAAGAGAATTGTTGGTTTAAGGTTGAGTTTATTTAGTGAAAAATAAAGTTCTGATACAAACTGCATATTTCGTAGTGTAAGAATTTATTATAATCTTTGGTAGAAAAGGATAACTTCAGTACCGGTATCGTGTTACCATAATATCACTCATCACCTGGCAACCCTGTGTGTAGCTACATGTCGTCGTTGTTTCTGCAATAACTCCTATGCGACATATTTATCGATTTTCAGATTTATTTTTCTATTAAATTAACTTAAATAGTGATACAACAAATAATAAAATCTCCTATATGTAATTATATTTCTTCCTTTCGAAAATTTAAGAATTCACAATACGTATGAAGATGAATAAATGTGTTTTTTCCTCCTACTGAAAATTTGTGTATTTTGCACATAGGAGTTATTGCAGAAACAACGACGATATGAGTCACTCAGCTAAGTGTGCTCCTAGTATAATGGCAGTTGACATTGGACATATACGTCAACGTATATGCCTAACTTGGAGTCAGGTCATAAAGGGAAACATTGAAGGAGGAGAATTCGATCCGGTGCTGTGGATTGAATTCGGCGTAGCTCAGTGGTCAGAGCGCTTGGTATGTAGAACCAAGGACCCGGGTTCGATCCCCGGTGCCGAAGCGAATTTTTCTCCTCAAATATTAATCATGAATTTACTTTGATTGATATATTTTGAATGATATATTTTGAATTTTAAGGTCATTTCAAAGGTCAGTTTAATAATATATGAGGTGTCACTGCATAAGGATCATGTGCAGAGACTAAGTGGAATGCAGAGAATAGGAAAGATTTGAGAATGCTGGGTTTGCAGTGAAAGGCCTGCCTTTGGGCAGAACACGTGTGTGTGTGTGTGTGCGTGCGTGCGTGCGCGCGTGTGTGCGTGTGCGTGCATGTGTCTTGAGAAGCCTCTTACAAATCCTGAGGAATTGAAATGAGAGAAATTTTAACAGTCTATATATATATTTTTGGGGAGGCTAAAAACAAACCATCATCTTTCTTATCATTCATCTCGGGGAAGGATTACAGCAAAGAGAAAAAATACTGCAATGGAAGAAAACTGGATTTGCAAGAATTTTACAATGGACAAATATTTAACATACCTTGCTGTATAATGGCAAAGAACATCATTTTCATGACATTTTTATTTCATATTTGGAATTACGTTCGTAATTTTAATATTCTTATTTCACAACTTAAAACAACATTAGCCAATATTTTAAGAACTTTAATTGAGTCACATTGTAAAATGTTGGTCATACCTGACTATATTCATCAGAGATCAATATCCGGTCACTCTTATCTGGTACCTACTATTTTATGTGAAGTCCTGGTATGTGATGTATGATGTTCAAGATTAGGTTTCTGAAAATATACAGAATTTGTTATTATAAATTTAATAAGAGTAATTATAATACTCATTGGCCACTCCACAAAAAGTATTTCACATCTAGGTCTACAATATTTTAATAGATATTATTGATCGTCCAGCACTGTAGCACTATATCTATGAGAAAATAAATAAGATAACAGTAAGTAAATAACAAGGAGGAGGTGAGCCAATTTTATAGGTCCATCTGTGCCAGAAAAAGAATGTTTGAAAACAGTTATTCGATAAATTTATAAAATTATGTATTCTTCATCAGATGAAGTGGATGAATCTGAAGAGTCTAGTACAGGGATGCGAAACTCGCAAGTAGGGTGAGATATACTTTGACTCACCGCTGGCTATGTCGTCGCCAGTGGCGTATTTGAAGGCGGTTTGTAAATAACACAATGCAATACAGAACACTGAAATGAAATGATTAATCTAAAAATGTCCTGTTAAGGGCAAAGGCCTCCTCATATAGAGGGAGAGCTCTATTTGTCTCACGCTGTGAGCTACTCCCCATAAGAGGTGTTTACATGCTTGAAATTGTTCACTTGGTTCACATTCTGCAGTGTTTTGATATTGTTCACTTGTTTCTGTCGCACTGGTTTTAGTCACTGTTCACTTGTTTTCTTAGGTTTTTCCAGTCTTCCCTATTTCTTGCTCTGCTTGACCAATGGCTTCCTACTCGTTCACTGAAGAGGTCGGCCCATCTTCTTCTTGGTCTTCTGCTGATCTCTTGCCAATGCGGGGGTCCCATAGTGTGACTTTCTGCGTCCATCTTCCATCTCTAAGTCTTGCAACATGGTCTCCCCACTTCCATTTGGTATTGGTGGCTTGCAGTGCTGGATCTTTAATTGCTGACATATTTTGTAGCACTTCGTTTGGAACTCTGTCCCTCAGTGATAAGCCTAGTATCCTTCTCAGCATTTTCCTTTGGCATATTTGGAGACGAAGTTTGGCAGTGAGAGACCATGTCTGACACCCATATAACAGTACAGGAGTTACGCGGGTCTCCAATATTTCTATTCTGAGTTTTTTGCTGAGTGTTCTCTCCAGTATGATAAACTTGAGAGTCCAGAATGCCTTCCGTATAATAATATAATAGAGACAGTCGCATAATATTATTATTCGTGGTGCACATGTTCTGAAGAGGAATGCTAGTACCTTTTAGCTTTCCCCAGTTTGTCAATATCGGGGTGAATAGCTGAACATAGTTTCAATTGGCATACTAAATGAAAATCAGCTAATCTACTGCATATTTATTTACTTGGTTATTTAACGACGCTGTATCAACTACGAGGTTATTTAATGTCGGTGGAATTGGTGATAGTGAGAAGATACAGTATTTGGCGAGATGAGACTGAGGATTCGACATAGATTACCTGACATTTTCCTTACGATTGGGGAAAACCTCGGAAAAAACCCAACCAGAAATCAGCCCAAGCAGGAATCGAACCCGTGCCCGAGCACAACTCAGGATCGGCAGGCAAGTGCCTTAACCGATTTAATTTGCTGCGTATGTCGCTTTTAATGATATCATATTGAAAAATAACTTGATGACTCAGAACGAGACTGTTACAACTCAAAAATAGAGATTTTTCAGTAGAGCCATTTAAAGTTTTCCATTTTGATTACACAACTTTTAATACTATATCACTTCCTAATATGTATTATGATGTTTTGTGTGTTAAATATTACAGTACCTGGTTAACTAGTATCAGCCTGTTATGGGCCATCTTCAGAACTCTGAAACTAGTTAACCAGGTACTAAAATATTTAACACGCGAAAGATGTATAATACATTTTCCTAAAGTTTCCATTGTAGATGGTAAATCAGATAATCATCTCACAGCAATGAAAATTGGTATATACATTAATTATTGTTATAGAAGTTTATTAAATCCTTATACTGCTTTTTTGAGGCTTGAAAGTAATGTAATTTTCCCTAAGATAGGTTACTAGCCTTATCGTTAGGTAGTCCAGTAGTGGGGCTGCTACTTTTAGCCTCTGGACAGGCTTGTAATGCAGCATTTCCTCTGCATTTGATGAAACAGTTATACCGCTGTGACTCGGTCGCCATTTCATCGTTGGTAGAAACAGGGTGGACCACGAGAAGGTGAGGATGGGTTGTGAAATATTTTATCAAAATGAAAAAGATGTGAACAAGAAAATTACCAAATTTACACAAATTCTAGGAATAATAAACAATACAGTAAAAGCTAAATTAGTACAAAAATCTACAAGAATAAAAATATATAATACACTAGTATTACCCTCCCTTTTATACGGAAGTGAGATTTGGACATTAAAGAAAAGAGACATGAACAGAATCAAAGCAAAGGAAATGAAATTTTTCAGGACAGCAGGATATACTCTTTTAGACCGAAAAAGGAACGAAGAAATTTTAGAACAATTAGAAGTAGGGTCAGTAGAAGAAAAAATTAGCAGATACAAATTCAGTTGGCTAGATCATGTAAGAAGAATGGAAAATTCAAGAATCCCAAAAATTATGATGCAGTATAAGCATAGAGGACATCGTCGACCATGAAGACCTTTAAGAAGACTGCTAGATGGGGCCGAAACAGGTCTACAGAGGCCTAATTCGTGAAGGATGATGATGATGAAGTTTATTAAAAAATTAATTTTGTCGGTATTTATTTTATGTAATTTTTATGTGACTTTTTTTTAGTTGCAATACTTTCGCATTAAAATATCCAGACAAAACTTCTCAGATATACTGTAACTGTATTACATAATATTTTATTATTTGCAACAGGTTTTTCCTAATATGACTATGTAATAAGTTCAGATAATGCAATGGAAAAATATGTCAAATATAGATTTGGAAACAAAATGAGATTGGTTGGTATCAGGATTATTACAACAATAAAAAGAAATAATTTACACCAACCAGGATGACTACAATAATAATAATAAATAAATTGCATCTTGTAGTGAGAAAAAGCATGTGTTTATTTGTTAGTCAAATGTAACTCTATTTTCTTCAACACCATTGGAAACTTTCAAAGTTTTATAAAAATTGAGCATGGATGCTTGGAATGATACCACTTTTACAAACATCAAGCAAATTCCCCCATCCCCCCCCCCCTCCGCAATTATCCCTGGAGGCGAAGAAAATGCTGGCTTTAGTATTGCTAAAGAAGACTTGCCTTTCCTTTTTTGTCGAATACTTGTTTTTTTTTTAAATCACCTTGTTCATAGGAGTGCTTAAAAGAGATGGCGAAAGGATCCTGTTTTCTAACCTCCACGGTCTTCATCTTAGACCAGTTTACATTATCACCATTTTCATTTCTGGAAAAATTATTTTCCATTTGTTGTGTTAAGTATTTCAAATCTAAGATGTCTGGTGTATCTAGTTCATTGACTTTGCACATAGGGTATTGCCTTTTCTCTTGACCAATTTCAGTACTGGTACCTATTGCGTCGTTGGCAGTATAATAGGTCCTCCTTTAAGAACTCTTCCCACCCCCATCGTTCAATAGTAAAATGCACAGTCATTCTCATTCTGGGTATGACCTGTGATTAAAAATTTCTGTGCTATGACCAGGGAAAGGAAGTTCATGCCCTGAAAACGTGAAGAATATGTATGCATTTATGCCGTAAAAATAGATAAATATGCTACAAAATATGCATTATCAGTCTGAGAGATTATTTTAACAGAATAATAAGGTATAGGTAACTTACGTTTAGTCTATGGATTTTGAAGTGGTTGCCTCATTGCTGAATGCTCCATTTATGCTGTTACAGTTCACAACTAAGCAGTGACGTATGTTTTCTGTTGTCATTCTTCGCCTGTCGTATCTCAGCATAGCTTTGTAGCGCGAAAAACTTCGTTCTACGTCACAAAAAGTAAGAGGGGTTTGCACAAAATCTGGGAGCTGTTCTATAGAAATTTTGTTGGTTTTTGGGGTGTTTTTCCTTCGAGTAGGCTATATCTTGAATTTCTTTAAGCTGATAATAGCCAGGGTTTTTGGAAAGAATATTTGCTGTTTTCTCTTTCACTTATCTCCTACATTTCCTGGAACTGATGTTAAACTGGACATTGTTCTATCGAAATCTGCTAAAGACTGCAATAAAGGAATACAAATTGCTAACTTGAGAGGCTTCCCATGAAGGCGTCATCGTTACGTTCAAAATTCATAAACATAAATTAGTCTTGTTTACGAGGTTACACACTTTTAAAAATGAGGGAAAGACAAATAAACATTCATAATATGGAGTTTCCCAGCATAAATGTTAAAATAAAAGGCAAAATATGCACTTTTATGCACAATAAAAGTAATATCATTGTATTCAGAAATTTGTGATTCATGTAGATAATCTTTCAGCATATTCACACAACGATAGAGAACAAATATGCAAATGCATGAACTTCATTTCCCTAGTTATGACATTATATGACTCAGGTTAGTTACGCAGTACAAAAGTAATGAGGAAATGAATTTGTTCTTGTTTTGTCCAGCACAATTGTCTAAAAACAAAATTACCTGGTTTGTTACTGTGTTTGGCAAACAAGTAAGAAATTTATAGAGACATGTGTCAATCTGATTTGAACTTCTTTTGGCCAAGCCCTCATGTCAAAAATAACAATGGCCCTGGCTGTTTGTGATGTCATTCATATATATATTTTCCCCTGCAATTATTTATACTCGCTTTATCATCTTTGGTCACATCGTGAGTTAATCTTCTGGGTGAAATCCGAAGGCCTGTGTACTATTGTTGAGACTAGTTCTATTGTTGTGAACTAGATGGAGACTGTATATGTATTACTGATTTGTTATGGACACTGCCTGCTGGATCACATCCTATGGCTGTTTACACTGCCTGCTCAATCAACGCTTATGTGCGAGTCTTGAAAAAAGTTATTTTGCCGCTAGGTGGCAGGTAGTGCCCACCACTATTAACATTATCAATATATGCAGAATACCCTAAAATAACTATTATTACGAAGTCTTAGGTACTAGAAGAGACAAGGGCTTATGGAAACGATGGCCCAGGGTGTCCGAATCCTTCAGCAATGCTTAATATGTAATACTATTAATACTGAAATTAAAACTTAATTTTTTTTCTAAGCGATACTACATCCAAACAAGTAGGCCTATACTTGCTTTAGGCATTTACTAAAATTATTATTAAAATCAATTAACGTAATAAAAATAATATTTGAAACTTATATAAAATATTTCAACAAGTTTAAACATATTTACGAAAAAATATATGCTTCCTTTAACCGAGCTACAAGATTATTGGAAATCACGGTTTGAATTAACGACAGTATGTGGTATCTTCCTGCAGTATCTTCCAATCCATGAAATTGTTATACAGACACTTGGTCTACTGTTTTATTAAGTTCAGTATTGCCACAAAGTAACTTCCCCATATATAAAAGGCCCATTTGAAGTGTGATAAATTTTGCGCTCATTAAAAAATTCTCCCCCATCCCCGAAAAGAAATGCCGAGTAAAATACTGTAAACAGATAATTTATCGCTTATGTTGTGTACAGTAAAAAATTTGTACACATTTTTCATGAAACGTATCGTTGGTCCTGCTTCTGAAAAATTTACCCAAGATGTCAGACGTAGGACTATATGATTGTCCTTCATATAGTCCAAAGTGCTTGTAACTTCCAGTGAAAATGTCTGTACAGCATAAAGAACGTTCATTTCCTCAAAGGAACTGGGTTCGACATGCTTCCTCATTAGAAATCGAATGGGTTTCACAGCTAAGTCCTTTTGTATCCTGTATATTTCCTTGATGAATTTTGAACTGATCATTCCTTCTCTGTCTGCTATATCCTGGTCTAGAAACTGTGAACGGATGTTTTTGATGATGTGACAGTAATCAAAACTTAAATATAAATTATGTTGCAAGTTACATGGGTGTACTACGCAAGGCTGTAGATCTCCGCTGCCTAAACCCTTAAACATAGCAGTATTAGTTCTATGGTTATCAGTTACAAGCCGAAGCACATGAAATCCAAGTCTTTACAGCTTTCAACACTTGCTGAACTAATAAGAGCAGATCATTTCCTTGCAAATTTCGTACCATGAAATATGCTGCCGGTATTGTGTACTTGGTAAATAATCCATGAATAACTAAACACAGAAGTTTGTTGGCTAAGACGGGATTTATTCCTATTTCTTTATTAGAAACTCCTTCAGCTTCGACTAAACCAAAAATTTTATCCATTTCTTTATTATAAAGCAAGCTTTCTTTTATTGCCATTTCATCGCATATAAGAGAAACTACTTTCTCAATTTCATTCAATTTTGTGGCTTCTAACTTAAGTGTCTGTTTAATTAAAGGGGAAACACCAATGCCATATTCCGTTGAGCCCATATGCCTATCTAATATGCTGCGCGACGGTGCTTGTATTAATTTCAAATTTCTTCCAAAGTCGTAGCCTTTAGGAGGCGATATTCGCCAACATAAGCAGTACCGAATAATTGGCTCGGACCATTTTGGACGATTTTTTTTTTAATTTCTAATTTGATCCAGTATATATATGCAGCCATTTTGTAGCCATCATGTGCTGATTCCTTCCTGTTATCTACTGACTTTCTCTCAGGTAGCTCAGTTGGTAGAGCAACTGGCTACGGACTAGAAGGTCCGGGGTTCGATCCCAGGTGGTGACAGGATTTTTTCTTGTTGCCAAACTTTCAGAACGGACCTGAGGTTCACTCATCCTCCTATAAAATTGATTAACAGGTCTTTCCTGTGGTGCCGACCACACCACCTCATTCTAGTGACGAGGTCATGGAAACCATGGGGCTATACCTCCATGTCCCCTAAGTGCCTTCATGGCATATTACAGGGATACCTTTACCTTTTACCTTTTACTGACTTTGTCTCAGTATAGCTATTAATTTCTTCCTTCGCCTCTTGAAGTTCCTTCTCTATTTCCACAATTTTGTTTTCGAGTCTGTACACTTTCGCTCGAATATTTTTATGATATTCCAATTCACTTAATCTTACAGTATTTACATGAACAGCAATATGTCTGGAATATACGTTTACATCTGCCTTGTCTTTTATAATTTCGGCTTCTATGTCTTTCTCATGATATTCGGCTTCAATGTCCTCCTGACATTGTGCAGCCAATCTTGAGACGTTGTTCTTCTCGGAGAATGATGAACTTGAGTTTCTGACTTTTCTCTTCCTCTTGTTAGAAGGTTTCTTGTATGAAGGATATCCAGGAAATATACTTGGTATCGACAAATTTTTCAGTTTCCTATATTTTGTATCTTCTTTAAAATCTTCTTGTTTGAAGTGTAAACTACACACACATGAACGATCAGAAGGAATCCACTTACTTCCTCTTTTGTCACCTTCTCTTGATATAATATTTAACCTTTAACCACTTTTCCCGCAGCTCACTATTAGATGGAAATTCATGAAATGATAATCTTCTGAATTTCAATTTTCCTCTGTGCGCTTTGCAGAAAGGGGCACAACAAGACACCATTGCAAATATATTATAATTAATATTGTTATTTCAGGAAACCAAGTTTTATATCTCACAAAATTAAATGTATTTCAAACCGAATGTTCCTTTCTTCCAATGTAGCCTATTTTAAAGAAGAAAATCATATCATTAATAAACAATAACTGACAAACACTGTAATTACTTCTAAGATGTCAAATAAGACAGTATAATTAATTCTACACATTTAGTACAGCCAATTCAACAGCAGTTACTTGCTGCGCTCTAGTGTCGAAACTGGACAATAATGTCCACACGAAACTCAATGCTAAGGAAGAGGAATGAGCAGGCAGTTACGCAGCCAAAGGATGTGATCCAGCAGGCAGTGATTATGGATAAGATTTCGATGATGAATGAGACCGGTGATATTCAGAGACATTGTGGCCCGAATCTCCCGGCAATTGGCTTACGGTTGAGGAAAACCCTCACCACAGAGGTGGTCATATTCATATATTGTGAGTTTGTAACAGACAGTTTTCTTTTATAATATAAAGATGAACACTCACCACAAGATGAAAGAAGTAGCCTACGACCTGAAGATCAGAGTAGCACAAAACTTTGCTTGGAGCCTGTTTTGCTGATTCAATATCTTTAGTCTTTGTAGCCCTTGATGTTTCTCTTCTTTATATCTCTATTATAACTTTCTTGCACGTTTAATTTCTCTGTTTCTGTACTATTCTTATATGCAGTATATATACAACATTGAACTTTCTTAGGGATATAAAATATGAAGGATTAAAGTGAATTAAATACTAATGTGTAAGAATATGCACGATGATTAATATTTCAATACTACATCGATGGTGAAGACAAAATTAATTACAACATTATGTTTAACACAATGCAGGCAGCATTATGCTACCATTATTGTAAGTACTGCAAGGTGTGCAAAATCTAAACTCGAAGCATGGATATTTTCAGTGCGAAAGTGTTACAAGTCAAAATGGAACATTGCTTTTAGCAACAGTTGAGAATGGAAAACTGTTACAACGTAAAATATAACACTTTCCAATTGAAAAAAAAAAAACTAAATAGCATAACTTTAAAACTGTTATATGTGCATTTATGTCCTACTAGGAAATTTTTAGAGTTGTAACAGTTACCCTCATCTAAAGATTAAGAAGATTAAAATTGAAATAAAACCTAATAATTTTACCCTTCTAGGGAGAAGATCTAAAAATATCAATATTCATGCACGTACAGAAGAATTATAGAAACACATACTTAGTGGTCAGTAATAATAATAATAATAATAATAATAATAATAATAATAATAATAATAATATTAAAAATAATAATACATTATTCAGCATGGCAATTAATGTTTCTATATACATACTCCTAATTGAACCGTTGAGCAAAGTAAACATAATAGCCTATTACATTTTGTCTGAAAGAACAAGAAAAACGTTCTTCATTCTTTACGATACCACCTCTTATTGCTTGTAGAGACACAGTTTGTAGAGCGACATGATACCGCCACTGCTTGCCTTCAGTACGTGAATGAAACACACAGCAATGTACAGTAAGCTCCTCGTACCCGTTTGAATGTCTATGATTACACGATGTAATCACGACACCCACTTTGGTCACCGCTGTACTAGAGGATGAGAGGAGAGGATGCGTAACTATTTTGTATACGAACATATCTGTACCTGCGCTGTGATGTACTTTGTATCAGACAACCTCATTCCAGTTTATAGGTAGCTGAATTACAAAGCCTAATTATTATTATGGGGTGTATACAGCAGTAGCGGCTCGTGCCTGAAAAAGTAGGTGAAGCACAAAATTGTTGCAAGGTTTTCAAAGCTCATGTAGGCTAGTTGCATTGATAATCGGAAGTCTATGTAACTAAAGTAATTCTCTCCCATAAATTCCCATGCCCTTCAATCGTGAAAGTGATTTAATTGTATTTATTTCTGCCAGTTATCAATGCACTTACCGGTACATGTCAATTAAGATATGAAGAGTCCACTGCAAGAATGATGGATGTCATTTGGAATATATTTTTCAGGAGAAGCAATTGAAAGTTTGAAATGCTTAGCGATCAAAGCTTAACTGTGATTTTCCGATCATTACTGGACAATGACTATCAGTGTTAATGCCATATAACTCTCTATGTACAGTCTATATGTCTTAAGCTATACATTAACAGTCTTGGTTCATTTCCGACAAGAAAGTGACATCCATCATTCTTGCAGTGGACTCTTCATATGCTTATTGCTTACCTATCTTTACACTAAGTTGATCCTCCATAGCTTCAGGGCTGCGAACCTGCCAATAACGTTCTCATGGAGGGGCTGTGATTCCATCATCTTGTCCAACATATCTTTTTGGAGCGAAATATTCCCTAACGCTGACAGTCTCTACTGTGACATTGAGTTTCTTTGTTTTGTTTTTATTCGTTTTAAACACGAGAAGCTCCTCTCGACCGGTACGCTAGTAAGACGGTAGTATTAAAATGAGGGAATATAACTTATACACTTCTCCAAATACATCTTTGTGTCACAAAGAAGTCTATTTTGTCCAATATTCTTTTGAGAAGGTTAACTCCATATATAGATGAAATTATCGGGGATCATCAGTGTGGTTTTAGGCGTAACAGATCGACTATTGACCAGATATGTTGTATTCGACAGATAATGGAGAAAAAATGTGAGTATAAGGATAGTGCATCAGTTATTCATAGATTTCAAAAAGGCATATGACTCGGTTAAGAGAGAAGTTTTATATGATATTCTTATGGAATTTGGTATTCCCAAGAAACTAGTTCGATTAATTAAAATGTGTCTCAGTGAAACGTACAGCAGAGTTGGTATAGGTCAGTTTCTGTCAGATGCGTTTCCAATTCACTGTGGGCTGAAGTAAGAAGATGCACTATCTCCTTTACTTTTTAACTTTGCTCTAGAGTATGCCATTAGGAAAGTCCAAGATAACAGAGGGGGTTTGGAATTGAATGGGTTACATCAGCTGCTTGTCTATGCGGATGACGTGAATATGTTAGGAGAAAATACACAAACGATTAGGGAAAACACGGAAATTTTACCTGAAGCAAGTAAAGCGATAGGTTTGGAAGTAAATCCCGAAAAGACAAAGTATATGATTATGTCTCGTGACGAGAATATTGTACGAAATGGAAATATAAAAATTGGAAATTTATCTTTTGAAGAAGTGGAGAAGTTCAAATATCTGGGAGCAACAGTAACAAATATAAATGATACTCGGGAAGAAATTAAACACAGAATAAATATGGGAAATGCCTGTTATTATTCGGTTGAGAAACTTTTATGATCCAGTCTGCTGTCAAAAAATCTGAAAGTTAGAATTTATAAATCAGTTATATTACCGGTTGTTCTTTATGGTTGTGAAACTTGGACTCTCACTCTGAGAGAGGAACATAGGTTAAGGGTGTTTGAAAATAAGGTTCTTAGGAAAATATTTGGGGCTAAGAGGGAAGAAGTTACAGAATGGAGAAAGTTACACAACGCAGAACTGCACGCATTGTATTCTTCACCTGACATAATTAGGAACATTAAATCCAGACGTTTGAGATGGGCAGGGCATGTAGCACATATGGGCGAATCCAGAAATGCATATAGAGTGTTAGTTGGGAGGCCGGAGGGAAAAAGACCTTTAGGGAGACCGAGACGTAGATGGGAAGATAATATTAAAATGGATTTGAGGGAGGTGAAATATGATGATAGAGACTGGATTAATCTTGCTCAGGATAGGGACCAGTGGCGGGCTTATGTGAGGGCGGTAATGAACCTCCGGGTTCCTTAAAAGCCAGTAAGTAAGTAAATAAGTAAGTAAGTAAGGTAATTGTCAAATTTGGAAGTATCAGCAAGGCTGACGAAGAACAATATCCTGCAATTACGATCATGTTCTACATCACTTTTTCCACTGTAGCCGCAGTCTGTACTTTCTCCCTGAGAATTCACTTCTACTTTTTGCTACGTTCAAAATTCTAGCATAGTGCAGTAGACTATCTGAAATTTCCACATTAAGCGAAGAAGTGCTTTCATCATGGCCCCGAAATGATAATTCCTGCTTGTTTAAATACAAAGCAGTGTCGATGACTGACCGCATAACATGTCTGTTTAAACAAACATTTTCAATATATTGCACTAACAATAGCCTAGCTTTTTTTTCAGGTTATTCCCAATAGTGTTCATATTTTTCTGTAAATTTTTGAACTGCAGCACGCGCTTTAAAAAAATGTTCCGCCGAATTTTCATGTTTTTGTAGAGCACGACTAACATTATTTTAGAAAATCACTGAATCCAGTTTCATTCCACACATGTTTTTTAACTCCAAGTAGTAGGCATGACTAACAAAATAGTATTTCAATGTAGTGGCTCCCACACAACCACTCAGTGATGCTTGCTGTACCATGAAGTTGTAAAATTAAGTTCGTATGATTTACCAGCTTGTGAGTTTAACTTTTTACAGTTTATGTCTAAAATTGGTTGAGTTCTGTCTAGAAACAATAGATATCTCTTATACTGCTCACACCAGCGATTAAACGAGGTTTGAATTAATGTACACACTGTGTCATTGAACGGATTCATTTACACATATACAAAAACTATATGTTATTAGAAATTAATTAAAAACTGAAATGCACTTAATATCTTCACCTAATAAAGTGATAAGTAAAATAAATTATATTTTAAAAATTAGGCCTATCATAACTGAATAGCTCGACATAGGCCTGCCGACACAAAACACGACGAAAACAGACTGAGGAAAGGCAAAAATTCATTCAACTTCCACTAAAAAGGCTGTGTTCGGAATATCAAACTTTCTTTCCATTGCTTTCATAGTATTAATTTTTAATAGAATTTTCCTATGAGGAACAGTAAAATTGTGGCCAGAAGAATAAAAAATTAAAGGAATGAAGATATCAGCACAAAAATTAAAAACATAAAACATAATAGGACCTATATGGGAAGAAGAATTGACGAAGCAGAATTTTTAGGAAAGAATTTTCTTCAGGACGGGCCATGTTGCTGGCCAGACAAGTAGTCGTAAATCTCCGTGTCACCCATTATACAAAGCGCACCGGCTGGGCTGAAGGCCAAACACGTGTTCGTCACAGCAACACCCGTTTCTTGAAGAATGTAGAAGTGCGGGGGGAAATGTCGCAGTCGTTGTCATAGCAACCACCCTAACATAGAAGAACAAAATAATATTTCAAATCTGAGAATCATCGCCTCGTCGCTGCCGCTCGAGGAACTGAGACGTGAACAGCGGGAATATTGAAACAGCCTGGCGATGCTTACTTGACATTTATTGATTTATAGCGCTGTAGTTTTTAAATTGGATAATTTAATACATGAAATATAAATCAAGTGGCTCGCAAAATAACAAGTGAAATGTTCTTCACCTTCTTCATTTGAATGGCCGCTACTGCTATACAGTAGAACCTCGCTAGTTCGAACCAATTGGAACAGGGACCTGTTCGGATTATCGAAATTTGGGATTAAGTGAGGGACAGGAATGCAAGTAGGGAAACCACGCCTTATCCATCCCCTCCCCACCCCTCACTGATCACCCTCTGTTCAGTTTCATGGTCGGAAGAAGCTTAGGCTACAGCTTATCATAAAATTATAGCAATCAAGAACTTACATTCATTCATTAGTGATAAAATAAGTTGTAGTACTGCATATACCTGAATAACCTGTTTCATATTTACTTTTAAATATTTACGAAGACTTTCGGCATTTTTTTAGTTTTCCATTGTTCTCTTCTGTTCTCTGTTCCATTCCAGCTTGGGCTGATTAGTTGGTTGGTTTTGTCCGAGATTTTCCCCAACCGTAAGACAAATGTCAGGTAATCTGTGGGGAATACTCGAGCTCATTTCGCCAAATACCATCTCGCTATCACCAATTCCATCAACACTAAATAACCTAGTAGTTGATACGGTGTCGTTAAATAACCAAATAAAACAAGAGTATTATATTATTCCTTGAACTTCATACCGCTACCGGCGTAGCTCAGACGGCTGAGACGCTTACCAGCCGATTCGGAGTGCGCTCGGGAGTGGGTTCGATTCCTGCTTGGGCTGATTACCTGATTTGGTTTTTACAGAGATTTTTCCCAACCGTAAAGTGAATGTCAGTTAATCTATGGCGAAACCTCTACCTCATTTCGCCGAATATTATCTCGCCATCACCAATTCCATCCAAGGTAAATAACCTCGTAGTTGATACAGCGTCGTTAAATAAGCAATTAAAAAAACTTTCCAAACAAATTCTAGAATGCGCGAGAACTTGGATCCGAGAGTGGAACTGTGGACTCATCTGAGAGAGCAGGCTCGTAGGGACAGGACGTGCACGGGTCCGGGGCTGTGGTGCCTCCCCTCTCTCTGAGGACCGCGTCCGGATTGATCCCCAAATCCTCATGAATGACGTCCGAGTGGATTCCAGATTTGATTTCTACCTATGTTTACTTAACGTCCGAGTTGATTCCCTTTGCCTGTATAGAGTCAGCGAGAGGGTGATGTTTACATAATGTCTGTATTGCTAACTTCTGCCTGTAGACTGTAGAGGGCCAGCGAGGGGTGGTGTTTGCCTGTCGTATGTTGAGGACTTTAGTGCTGCAGTAATCTGTGGTCATGGAATATAAGTAGGGGGCGGATGTTGATGAAAAGTCATCCTCTTATTTTTCACACTAGGACGATGACTATTAATATGGAAATCCTTCCTGTGTTAATATCAACGTAAAAAAGAATTTCTTATAGGCCTATTGCATTTTTTTATGTTTTTGAACTGATACGTCAATTTTATATTTTTCTCGGCATTTATTGGTCATTTTTAATACTTTGAAGAACTTTTAGATCATTTGGAATCAGTGGCAATTTCTCTTAAGGAGCACAGGAGCAGTGCACCACCTCTTCAAATAACACGTGTTTTATAAGTCATATCAATGAGCTGCAGTAGACTGTGTGAGCGACATAATTCTTTATTATAATACAGTGAAACCTGTTCAAGACGGAAGTGACACGGTCCTAATTTTTTTTCCGTTGTGGACAGGTTTCCGTATTGTTCAGGTGTGACATTAAAATGGAATATTTTGTCATTCATATACATGAAAAACAAAATGGCATGCCGCAAACTGAAAGAAGTACAAAATATTCCATTTAACGCTTTCTGTCGCTCATTACGTTTGTGAATCATCTTGATTAAAATCTCATATTCTGTATAAATATTATCGTGACTCACTCATTAGTCATTAAACATTACTAAAGTTTACTAATCTCATTCTATTTAATATCTAACACTATACTCTAATACTGTACTGCATATCACTGCACATTATTAATTAATTGTTCTAGGAGCCATCTATTAGAAGCCTTGAATTCTGGTTTATTTAATTTCTTTCCCAGTTCAGTAGCTTGCTTTACAGAATAGATCCAGAAATTGGCTTGTTCTTTGAAAGGTCATGAAGAACCCACTCTCACAACAGTTCATTTATTTCCACATAAACAGTTGCCTTCTGGTTCCTTTTGTGTCACCAATATTGGCCGCACACCACTCACTCATTATGATCTTTATTTTTTAAAGTGTCACACCTGAGTTTTCCACAACTCTACTTCTATATTATTTCATATAGACTTTGTTTCTAATTTTCCTTTATCTCGATAACTTTTACTTCATCACTTAATGTTAATGCCAGATTTTATGCAACTTTTTTTTTACCTGGAAATTACTATACTTGCGTTCTGTTTAGCTACGACAGTATACGGGTATGAATCATTGAAAATCTTTGAAGGGACTCGTGTGCCTAGTCAACAGGGTAATAAAATTTATGACCGACGGACCAACACACCCTCGTGCCCTCGTTGCAAAGTAAACTTGTTTTTATCTTAGTGACCTACATATTTCGTATATTCCTTGAAATTACACGCTGTTTCAAAATATAGTTACAAAATATAGTGTGTCCAAAATATTGTTTCCGTTTTGAACAGTAGCAGACAGTTTCCGTTTCCGCGTTGGACAGTTTCCGTTTTATTCAGGAAAAATTACACATAATACATACAAATTTCGCCGGGACCAAAAAATTGTTCCCAAATAGACAGGATTCCGGATTATTCAGGTTCCGATTTGAACAGGTTTCACTGTACTAAGTAAAAATAACACTGCACGTGTACTGTTCTTGTTGACGCCTGGGACTTATGTTTACCGCTCGACACTTGCGGCACACTGCTCCATTCGAGCATGCGCAGTAGTAATGTTTCACTGGCAGGCTTTGGAGCATGGTAGGGAGGCAGTACAGTGTGCGTAGGGGGGGGGTTAGGAGCACTTTCAGATGTGTTCTCAAGCTCGTTCCATCATAAATGTTACTATGAATAGTGAGCAAAATCTTTTAAATGTGTAATTTTCTATATGACCTTTACACGAAAAGATCAAAATAAAGAAGATGGGTAGACCTACACATGAATTAAAATTATAAGTGACGAAGAACAGTAATAGAGAAGTGACAAGAAAATTCAACATTCGGACTTACGAAAAATGCAATATGCGGCTGCAATATAAAAGACGCTGTATTTTGTTTTCCTTGTCTGTTGTTCGACGGCGAACATTTAATGACAAAAATAAGTACGTTTTATGAATTTTATTTATTTTTCTGTTTGAATTTAGGACTTTGCGTAGTAACTACATAATTTTGATTATCGTTCTGCAGATATGATTGATTTGAAGCGCATGAATGAAGGAATTAAAAAAACACGATTCTTCAGCTGCACACATCAACAATAATGTTAAATTAGCAGTGTTGGGTCAAACAAACATATAGACGCAATTAGATTAAATTGGATTATTGAACTTCACAATGATAAAGCTACCAAGCACAGATATGTGCGTGCGGTTTTGTGGAGCTTTGAGTTGGTTTTAAGAGCTCACGAAGACGGAAACTCTCTTTAAACGCTAGTATTTTTCTTGGCATCATCAATTTCAGTTCTGAATTAGACGCACTCTTAAGGAACATTTGGAAAGAGGAACAGTGTTTAAGAGCACATCAAACACTAACTTATACAGAACGAAATCCTTCAAGCAATTTTGATGTATGCCATGATGAGATTTCAAAGAAATAAAGAAAGTTGCTGACTTTTTAGCAGTTAAGGCTGATGAGACGACACACGTATCGAATGCTTGTGAACGTGTGAACTGTGTTATAAAACGCAATATAGCGAAAACAATATTATTTACGGTGTGCTGCATAGAAATTGAACACTTTACTTTGCTATTACTGGACCTACATAGGAAACTGATTAACTGCAATTTCTTGACTCGTAGCGTATGTTAATAGTTATGTAATAGTTAGTACCTATAATAATAATAATAATAATAATAATAATAATAATAATAATAATAATAATAATAATCACAATAAATATTTGTGCACCAGCAGGATTATTTATCACCACACGCCACTGTTTGGAATGCATTTTAATTTCTTCTTTACCGATAGGTCTGTTAATTCATTTTCTAAGCAAATGGGTCAGTAGTAATTACCTACTGAATAAGTGAATGACAGTGAAGTTTGAGTTTTGTAGTTTGGAATAGATTCTGAAGTCCATCCCTCATTCCACTGAAGGCTTCACTTCACACAACGGAAGTAATATGAAATGCTTGACAACAGATTAGTTTAAGTCAAGTCCCTACAGTCTCGGGTGCGCGGAACAAGGAAACCGAGACAAATTGAACGCTGCGCTTGCCGCCATGATGATGGAGAGCAGACGCATAATAGCAGTACGTAAATCACACAATTTAACGCCGTGATGATCTAAAATTGATATATTATGGCCATTTTCGACGTTTAATGTAAAATTAGGACAAAATAAATATATTCAAAGTTTCATTGATATGGGTCAGAGCATTAGAGGAAAGAAAATACGTACGCAGCAATTGATAGAAAACATGCTCATACGTCCATAAATAGGCCTACACAATACACATTATAGAATGCATAATTTTACATTAATCAGCATATTGTTAGGTTTCAGAGAATCAAAAATTATATTAACATACATTACTCTTAGATCACAAGACGTAAATACATGCACCTTGATTACACAAGTTCTTATTATAATCAAATTCTTAAGTGAAATAAATATGTGATAATCAGTATAGACCTGTTGTTAAGTTTTAGAGAATCGAAAATTATTTTACCGGTACTTTTAGACCACAAGACATAAGTAACCACGCAAAATATAATGCGCAAAGGTAGCCAAATTACATTGAATTTATAAGTCATTCTTCAATTAATAAAGGGAATGCTATCAATTATAAAAAGTAGTCTACCAGTACCTAATACATTGCAAATAATAGGTAACATGAAGACCTAAAAACTAAACATAATCACATTATGCAAAATAAAAAAACATACTTTTTATGAGTTGATTTCTTTACATACTGTGTTGTTATTTTAAATAAATAAATGCGCATCATTGCTTGCGGACTGATAGTATCTGCATAAGCTGTGTGAGAATGCTTTGTGTTTATTTGGTTCCACTTACAGATGTGAACAGTTATTTTCTATTACGAAACTAAACAAATCTCGAACAAGAAATGATGGGCTTTAACGGCAGTTCTTCGCATAGCTTGTGCTAATACAGTTTCTCCAAATCTTGAGAAATTGAGTAATATGAATTAATGTGCAACAGACATGTTTTGTTTTGTGTTTAGGGAAGTGTTTCATTACTTTGTGTTCTTATTCAGTTTGGTAGAATAACATTTTCTTTTGAAACATGCAGTACGTACGCAACTTGAATAAACCGGTTTTCGTGCACTCTATAAGCACACTCCTCTCGTAGTGGGGCCTACACCGTGCAAGCACAGTCTAGTATATATAGTCGCGAAGCTCAATACGTAGTAAATATGCAAACATTAAGTAGTTGCTCACCACTAGGATCGCTAATATCGCCTCATTACAGGCAATGCAAAATAGTACCGTCACAGTCTATTGTTTCTAGCACCCTCAAAACTCAAGCTTCGTGACTGTATATAGTAGACTGTGGTGCAAGCACAGAGTGCGTAATTCTGCCCAACCCTGCTCTAAATCCCCTACATAAATACACCTTCAGTAATAGAAATTCCACACTAGATGGCATCAACAGCGATGTTAATTCCGAGCATTGAAACAGGGTTTAAGCAGACGTTCCCTCAACACGACACAGTTAACCAGCGTTGAGTGAAATGAACAGTAAACAGAGAGCAGTGAACCGTCAGTCCAGTGTACCTACTTCAATTTTACGAACAATATCCGTATAGGTTAATGTTAATAGTGTTTTATTACTACAAGACATCACATCGACAATTCAAAAGTACGAATGAAGACGTGAATTAGATACAAGGTGAGCACTAAAATGACATTATCTAGCACTAAAACACATATTATCTATAGGCCTATATATGATTCCTCTACCTGCAAAGACGATATTCATTGCATTTAGGATACAGCCGGGGGCTTGTAGCTGGGGCAAGCCTCCGCTGCCCCCAAGATACCTTCGCCATAACCCTTCTATACAGTATTATTCCTGAACCGTCAAAAACCAACATAATGCATAACAGACATAGATAAAATTGTCAGAGTTAACAATAATGCCGTCCACACCTGTGGACTAACGGTCAGCGCTTCTGGTCGCGAAACCAGGTGGCCCGGGTTCGAATCCCGGTCGGGGCAAGTTACCTAGTTGAGATTTTTCCGAGGTTTTCCCTCAACCCAATACGAGCAAATGCTGGGTAACTTTCGGTGCTGGACCCCGGACTCATTTCACCGGCATTATCACCTTCATTTCATTCAGATGCTAAATAAACTGAGATGTTGATACAGCGTCGTAAAATAACCCAGTAATAAAAAAAACAATAATGCCTACGATATTTGAGAGTAGTCCAAAAGTGGCACATGTGAACAGCTGGCGCACAGTGGTCCGGATCGCTAAAAAGCCGGACAAAAGTCATTTTTCGAACTTCATATTAAAAAGACAAAATTACCTCAGTAATAATCCTCAATAGTCATTCTAATAAGACCAAGTGTTTTTCGAAGAATACTTCAAAGGTTCTGGTCAATACTTACGGGCAAAAGTGACACAAATCTTTCCTGATTAATTCTGCATTTTATAAGTGATTTCTGAACATTGTGTCTGCCTTAATTATTAAAAGTAAAATGCTAAGTATTCGGTCTTATGTATTAGGAACAATTACAGTTTTCAGTATTTTTTGTTTCTAAGTACTGATAATAAATCAAGTTTCTATTGTTCTTGTTTTGGGCAAAAGACAAAATTGTTTTAGTGTTTTAAAAAAATGTTTACCAGTGTACACTGTGAAACTTACGTAATATATCTTGGTAGGCATTTGTAAGTTTGTCACTGAAGGTTTCATCTGCAAAACCCTGCAACTCTGCGAATTATGACCTCTGAATCATACCTGTGCGCCTGATCCGTCTACACGTGTCGAGCCATACGCACTTACCGAGAGTTATGTTTGATTACTTAAAGACTGAGGAGTGATTTGTTGGAAGTAAACAACAAAGGCCCTTAATTTTTTCCATATTCAGAGGACTTTTGTTGATATCAGGTCATTGTATAATGTGTGCATAATGTAGTGTGTAAAAATGAATTTACGTGTTAGTTGCGAAGAAATTTAGGAGAAAATTAAAGGAAAGGGTAATAAGATTCTTGTGCAACATAAAGAATATGAGAATAAATTTGAATTAAATTTGGACAGCCATAGCACAAAGTCACTAGAAAGTGTAATAAGAATGTGGTTTTTTCTTAAATATTATCAGCGTTAGAACAAAATTAGTCACCGTAACGAAACCACGTATCTTCGTAAAAAATTCAGACTGATTATAACACGAAATTTAGTTGCCATTTACAGACATTTCTTCTACTTCTTCTTATTCTTCTGAAAAGTGTTATCAATGATAGCAAGTACAGACATTCTTCAAAATGTCAATAGGCCTACTGTATACCACCCAAGTAGGCCTGCACGGGTCTGTAATTGTGCCGGCAGCTCGGTTACTTTATCGGCTGCAGAATTATTAGAAGATGCCGCTGAGTCTAGAAACTAAGACGTGACAACATTTCGAGAAAGTTTTATTCGAAGAATTTCAAAACGAGACGACAATTTAGACCTCTTTAGCAGATTAATGTTGACTTCTGACCCATTAATTTCAAGTTTAAATAAACCACCAAAAGAAAATAAAAATTAAATGTATCTTCGGAAGTGCTTGGTCTTTTGGTAATATCGGAAGAAGAGAAGGGGGAAGAAGACGACGAATTTGAAACATCAGCTTGCAGGGACGAGTGACAGGCTGGAGATCTGAGTTCCTCTTGAAATTCTTTACTTTATCATGTAAGAATATTTTGTCTTCCTTTTTCAAATTCGATTCACTCTTGGTGTAATAATCATGATGAAGATCTGGAACACATTCTTCTATACTGTCTATCCATAAACCACAAAAGAAGTAAATTAAAATCATCAGTACCAGTTGCAGAAGACACAGCCCTGCAGTATATATTGACTACACCCCACCTCTGGCTACTAGGAACAGGAATCCACAATGAACAAAGATCAAATACCCCTCATTTCTCATGAAAACAACAACTGAATATACTACAGTGGACTATAGTGGACTTTATGTTGTCAGCAAACAGCTGGATACATTAAGAAGATTGATTTATTGATTGATTGGCGTTTGAATTGCGACCTTCAAACAGTTCTGTATTTCAACTTGTCTGCATTTACAACAATGAAACTACTCAGTGCATCCAAGGCACACTTCTCAGATGCAAATGCTCAACACCTTTGTAAGTATCAAAATGCATACTTTATTTCTGCTTAGCCATAAACTTCATAACAAAATGTATAAAAATGTAGATATTCTAGTATAATTTAGCACAATAATATAATGAAATTTACAAGAGTGCAAGTTCATACAAGTTACATTACCAGTAGTATTAAATGGTACGTAACATTTTGGATACCCCTACAAAACTACGAAAATATTAATGGATTATTTATGTTACTAAATGTAAGAATGTACTCACTCACAAAAATACAATCCTTAATTGAATTTCGATTATAACTTATACAGGTTATATATAATTTTGAACTTGTGGATTACATAACTTATGTAACTTTTCAACCCTTATATTAGGGGTTGCTGATGAAATCGTGTACATAACATGACTATAATTATTGCATTTATCGAGTTTTGTGATAAAAATATCTAATTTGGCCCTTATTAATGAACGCCTAATTATCTCACCCCTCAAGAGGGATAGTTATTCATTTCCAAATTACATTAAAATTTGCACATGTTAGATACATGTTATTAGTAATAAGTGTACCAAATTTCAAGTTAATTTGGGCACTAGAAAAGAAGTTATTACTTTTGTCCGGGTTTTAAGCGATTCGGACCACTGTGTGGCGTCTTCTACGCAATTACCACACGCCTGCTCCGGTATTGTGCACTTAAGAAGTCGATGACACAGCTCATCTGCCCTGGCAGGAATGCGGAGTTGGGGTAGCAGTTTCGCACTAGTAGTGGATGGAGAGAAAGTTAGAAATACAATGTAGCATGCGTTATAAAAACAATGACTTACCAATTCTGCTCCGCGTTACAATGGAGTAGCCAATTCTGAATCACTTTCATCATCATCATCATCATCATCATCATCATCATTACTGCTGCTCCTACTGCTGCTATCATCACTATCGCTATCACTATCACTGTCACTATCCAAAGAAATAATTAGATTGCAGGCAATGTATTATGTCGAAATCTGTATTGGCTCTCCACTTTTAACGTATGTTAACAATAACCCTCCCAGTCCTCTTTAGTTATTGACGATAAAGCCATTTCTGTAAGTTCCTTTAATCTTTGCAAAGATAAATCTCCTGTCACGTTATTTTCTCTCTCTTTGTGTTTCATCTTTTTCCATGCTAATTCGATCGGGGATAAGTCACACATATAAGGAGGAAGTCTCAGTACGTTGTGTCCGAACTCCACCAGCCTTCGGTCAACCCTAAAAGTCATTTCTTGAGACCTGTGTTTCTCGATTAAGGAGAAAAGGTCGACTTTGTGAATTTTTTCACTGATTTCAATTCCTTTTCTTCTCAGCCACTCTATCATGTCTCTGTTTGGCGCGTACTTATTTGGAGCCTTACCAACCTGAACGGAGTGATAGGGGGCATTGTCCATGACCACGACTGACCTTGGCGGAAGATTGGGAATTAATTTCTCATCAACCCATTTCTCGAAATTTACCTGGTTCATCTGCCCGTGGTAATCCCCGCTCGCAGAACCAGCTTTATAAACGAGTTCTGCGTTTCTCAAGGAACCATTTTTGCTACCCGCATGTAGGACGATCAGTCTGTTTCCTGCACTATGGTTTGCCTGTAGGCCGAACTCATCAGAATGTTGCCAACATTTCTCAAAAGTTAGGTTGCTGTCCATCCTAGTCTCGTCGAGATAGCTATACAATTTCTCTCCCTTGATTACGGAATTCTTCCATTTTCCTCAAATAATTATGTCGCCAAGCAACAATATAAGCCCTTTCAACTAGAATTTTTTCCATTTGTAGTTCACCATGTTCAACAGTCTGTTTAGTGACCCTACTCCATGGAAAATTAATTTTATTTCTAATTGCAGGCAAGAGCTTGCTCACAGTTGGCACTTTCTTTTCTTGAATATAAAAGTCGTGGATAGTATTTTTAATAACACACATCAACACGCGTATGCTGTGGCCGAGTTGGTCGTTTTTTTCCAGGAGTCGAGAGAACTTCATTGGGGCGATCTCGGTTTCTTTCCAAATTTTCTTTTCTAATGTGTTTTGCCGCAAATTCAGACACACCAGTGTAATATGCCGCGTGTTTAGTGGCCTGAGTAACCAAATGCGTCAGACTCTTGTTCTTGGCTTCGTTATCACACGTTTCTATCACTTTCTCTATTATTTCACGTGCTTGGGAATGAATTACTTTCTTTTTCTTAGGAGGCGGCATGATGAGGCACACTCAAGTTTAAGTTAATAAATGTAGTTGCTATGTACAAGTCAGCTTAGAAATGCACTCAGTCTCTATATACACACGAACACTACGTACGAAATTATTCTGTAAGAATTACTATATAGCTACACTTTGTCTATCGCAGGGAATTATTCTATAAGAGTTTATATATAAAATTTGTTCTCTATATATACACACAAACGCACGAAATCATTCTACTATATACTCTTAGTCTCTATATATATATATATAGCTACAAAAGTTATATTGCTACGTCTTAACTTTGAATATATATTTACAGCAGCAATTCTATTAAGCAAACGTTCACTTCCGTCTTCCAAGTACAACTGGAAAGAGAGAAATATTTTTTTGAAGAAAGTAGAAAGGGGATTAAGCAGAGTGCATTCACACCAAAAGTACCGTTAGCCAGCCGCTTGCTCCGAAGTTAGCCTCACACCCCTCTAAACACCACCTCTAACTTCCCCAAGGTTCAGGGCAGATGAGCACTACGGGATATAAACTCCTAATCATAAGAAATCTCACGACAATATTATGAGGAAGTATTTTAAAAAGATAATCATGAAAGCAAGTTTTGCTGCTGTTCGATATTAACCTTTCGCTGTCAAATTGTAGGCAACGTCGAGCATTATTATACAAAAACAACAATTATGATTTAAAAACTTTCCGCGTATCTGCATTACATTCGTCATATGAAGTCTTCACGTTTAGTCGGTTTTTTTTAGAAGAGTTCTACTCCTTGCTTTGCGATTTTGTTAGTCTATGTCAATCGAGCCTGTGTGTAATGTGTCATGTATATACCGTATATACTGCACGCGAACATTAATATGGTTGTTTCATAATATCGCGCTACCCAATATTATCTCATAGGCTATTTCCACGTAAACAGTGAAGAGAAGAATTAGAATGCTTGGTTCTAAAATATCAATACAGAGTGTAAGGGGTATAAGTCCTGTCCTTTTCACAGTCGTTGTGGACAGTTTACAGCAGTGGTCGTCAGTAGTGATGGGAAATTCAGTTCAATTTACAAATTCGTTCGCGGCGAACTAGTTCGATAGTGAGATTAGTTCAATAATCTAGTTCGCTTAGTTCATCTAGTTCGTTTAGTTCATTTAGTTCGTCTGAGAAAAACTGACGTATATAATCATTTAGTTCGCTTAGTTCGTTTGAGAAAAGCTGATGCAGTTAAACATTTAGTACGATTAGTTCATTTAGTTCGCGTAAGATGGAGAGGAAAGCTGATGCAAAGATGCAATCAGAAAATCAGTATTATTTTAACTTTGAGAAATATATATACTTATGCTGTAACTGTTTGCTCTTAAAGAATAACTGATTTTAGGGAAATATGATGTTACATTACTTACTGTAGGTCAGTGTTTATTTATCACAACATTTCTTTTTTGAGAGAAAGTAACAGCAATGCAGTATCAACGTTGCAAACGTTGATTGTATGATTAAAACTACTGTAAAATGAAAGCTTGAAAGAAAAGAAATATTATAGAACTGTAAACTGTATAATCTAAACCCAACTCTCAAATTCCTTAATAATAATAATAATAATAATAATAATAATAATAATAATAATAATAATAATAATAATAATAATAATAACAATAATAATAATAATAACAATAATAATAATAATAAAAGCAGAAAATAAAATAAAAATCTCTCTTCAGACATACACATTTGGGAGACCGCACAAAAAATAACATACAATTGAACAAAATTTTATTGTCAGCAGAGGAACAGATGGAGTGTCTCATTAAAAGCATCTTAAAAATATGCTCCTTTATCACATCTATCATGCGCCGGGGCGCCGTTATCAATAGGGGCACAAAGAGAGCGTGTCCCCCCATATTTGGTCTAATTGTTTATTATTATAATTATTACTATTAATATTAATTTTTATTATTAATCTGTTTACATGTGTTTAATAACATATGTTGTATTACGCAATCAACAGTACTGATTTAAATAAATAGCGCACTTAAACTGTATGTAGTCTTAAAGATTTCAATTATACTTTAGTTTCTAATATCCCCCTCCCTCCCAAAATAATATAGACTAGCTAACGGCGCCGATGAAGCGAGGATACTCTATATGACAGATATTACATTCGAAAAATAGATCGAATGAAATTTAGGACATGAAAATCCATTCATTGGCTTGTGTTCAACATGAAGTTTCGAGTTGCGAATACGGGACTCTAGTGCAGTGGTAGAGTTCGAACATGCTAATTATTCGTACACAGTATCGATCTAAACTATTACAGTTACTTTACTTTTAAAGAGAATTTCATTTAACATTTAAAGGAAAATGTACGTAACTGGTAGCGATGCTGAGTGCAGAAATTAAGAATGTGTGTTGCAATGATTAGATCCTGAATCGTACTATTTACTTCAATAAATTAAATACAAGTAAATAATGTATTTGCGGATGTAGCCTAATGTGGAGAGCATTACAGTCAACGTGAAATAGTGAAACAGATAACAGATTCGATATTGTAATAAAATTTTATAAAGGGGCAGTATCGCTTAATGCTTGTCAGACTTAACCTCAAACCATTTCTTAATATTGGCTACGAAGGATACAAACACAACGTAACCAGACTGAACCATTCATGTTCATGTGCTCTTAACCTCAAACAGAATCCGCTGGGTAATGAACTATAATACAGTATTAGTGTCCGCATTTTATAAGTTGTGCATAATGTTCATGAAACACCGAATTTAGTATCTTTATGGGTCTAAAGAAGTAACATTATTAGCGTGTTGTGAAACACGGCCCAACACTCCTCTCGTTATGGGAACGGCTTCCCACAATGCATTGCTTCTTCTCTATCTAGTTCGCGAACGACTTCCACAGATACGACTCATCTAGTTCGCGAACGACTTTCATAAAAATTTCGAACTAGTTCATCTAGTTCACTTGAACGATTAGTTCAATTCGAACTAATCGTTCGCGAACTACCCATCACTAGCCGTCAGCACTCGCTGAAATGTGCAAAGGGTAAGCGGTGCCGTCCCGTGTGCACCGTCGTGCAGCAGGAAGCGGTAGAGAGCATACCCGCTAGCAGCTACGAGTGCACCATGGTGCACTGTGTTTTCCGCGGGTAAGAGACGCTAGCCCCAGGGTGCTCTACGCTGTGGACCGCTGGTTTACAGGATCAAAAAATGTCCATACAACATAGGGTCAAAACTTTATATTTTTCCCAGAAAAAAATATTTCTGTTTTATTTTATTTGCGTTATACTGTGCATATCTTTAGTAAAATTACGAAGATAAATAGGCTACATCAGTAGGTATATCTAGCAAAGAGTTAATATTAGTTTAAATAAATATTTGTTTGTTCCATTACGTTTTCGTGAAATTAGATAAAAATGCATGCTTAAATTTGTTAATATTCTGGCGTGAGAGACGTGGCAACGTTCAGCAGGCAGTACTCTGCACAGACGTACGTACGAGTCAGCTGAGTTCAAGCTCCCTGTCCATAGCTCTACTGCCGAGCGGATGGCAGTTCGGTACAGGATATTCCATAAACAATTTGCAATGTCATTCACAGTTTAGGAATATCATATGTTATTAATTTATGGAGAAAGTCGTCGTAATTCAAGTAAGGCAAGAAGATATACCGTCAACGTTTTCCTCAAAGAAAGTTACCTAATCGGCGAACGTTGTAGCAGTTTCTCAACGATTTTCCGAAACTAGGAGTTGCTTACCCCATTTCCAAAGTCACACAACCAGGAATTTGTTTAAAAATGATACTGATTTACGGAAGCGGGAGAGATTAAAATGTTGCATTGGAAAAAATGTTTGTGTGATTTTGTGCAGAAAATTATTATTGTTTATTTTTAGACGTATAATAAAAAAAAAGGAGCAATATTGTTACATAAAATGTAAATTTACCATAATGTTCTATTAACGACATTGAAAGTTTGTATTTGCTGCTCGTTTTATGTAAACAACAGTATTGTCACGGTCGCTCCTGCATTAGAACAGAGCATCTGTTGGACCCCTCCACCCCGCTTGAGCTGTACTGTGTACTTCTAAACCACCTTCCATCGGCTAGAACTGTACTATGTGCTTCTAAGCTCCCTCCTTCCCATCCAGCAACGTTGTAAAACTTCTATTAAGTTACTGTAAACTTTAATAATTAGTTAAATATTGAAAATAGAAAAAAATTGTAAGGACATCTTTTCTTCCTTATAACATGAATAATCATCAGTTAAAATAATGACACACTCTGTGTTTACCGCATGAACGCGAACATTATTACGGTTGGATTTCATCACACCGCGCTACCCAATATTATCTCATATTTCCAAGTAAACAGTGAAGAGAATAGTGCAACCTACAACGTAAGACTGTTACGAATTGCTAACAAACTATGAAAACATTTGTAGAATATATCACATAATAAGACACATTAAACTTGTACACATCTATCGTTAATATTGGAACATTGCAATACATTGGAATACTCATCTTATTTTCGTATAAATACAGAGATAAAAATTTAAACAAAAGTTAATAAATGATACAAAGAATTATATTATTAAAAAAATACTCGTCGCTTTTCTGAAACCACTAGCTATGTATTACATGTGAAAGAATTAGAATGCTTGGTTCTAAAATTCGGACGCAGTACCTATCTATAACGCTGTACTAAAATTGCAACGTGCCTGTTATTTACGATATTCATGAACAATACTCCACATCGCTATTTCCTAACGACACTTAACATTTTTACACTGTATTTTAACACTTCACATCCTCAATATAGTTTTTATCTTCAAGCATAATGATCAAGACATTGCATTATACCTTTTAAGATCCGGAATCTTCGTTCCTTCCATTTTCAAATATTAATACACATAGAACATTAAATCCAGACGTTTGAGATGGGCAGGGCATGTAGCACGTATGGGCGAATCCAGAAATGCATATAGAGTGTTAGTTGGGAGACCGGAGGGAAAAAGACCTTTAGGGAGGCCGAGACGTAGATGGGAGGATAATATTAAAATGGATCTGAGGGAGGTGGGGTATGATGATAGAGACTGGATTAATCTTGCACAGGATAGGGACCGCTGGCGGGCTTATGTGAGGGCGGCAATGAACCTTCGGGTTCCTTAAAAGCCATTTGTAAGTAAGTAAGTAAGAACAATCTGCGTTATCTAGCACATAACAAATCAATATCTCTTATGGCGACACCCGCATCACAGATTGCTACTGGATAATAATTAACAGAATTTAAATGTTTACAAACACATTTATTCCAAGAATAATGAAACACTCCGCGCACCACACCGAACACGCTGCAGATGTGAGGAGAATGCCAATATAATTCCTGACATACGAAACTCCCTGCCTGCCTTTTAGTTTTTATGGGAAAAG
Source organism: Periplaneta americana (assembly GCF_040183065.1). Lineage (NCBI taxonomy): Eukaryota > Metazoa > Arthropoda > Insecta > Blattodea > Blattidae > Periplaneta > Periplaneta americana. The sequence continues at coordinate 39,021,576 of NC_091129.1, forward strand.
TTGACCTTGCAGCGTCACAACTTGGATTCGTCTTATTTCGCTCTCTGTGGTGCAACTTCTAACTACTGGGATAGCGATAACTGCCAGGCATTTAGTCTTCATCGTAAGACGATAACTTGATCAAGTTGCATTATATTTCTACTTTCATAAATAAAGTTCTCACCATCATTGTACACAAAAGTAATTTATTCGTTAATGTTAATTTAGTCCAATCAACAAATATAATTATAAAGAAGTATATCACAATAATGCAATGTATTTAATTGAATAGGTTACGGAAATTTTATTGAAGTAAAAGACGAATATCAGCTGATTCATCCCTGGTACTTACTGTGATTTTACTTCGGTTTCCTTCAAAATTTATTAAAATCCATAGTGATATCACAGTCTACTATATACAGTCGCGAAGCTCAATATGTAGTAAAAATGCAAACATGGGTAGTTGCGCACCACTAGGATCGCTATTATCGCCTCATCATCACAGATCTCTCCTAGCAGATGACAAAATATGTTACACTTTCGTTGTCGTGTTCTTTTGTAAAAATTAACACCTTCCTTCCATTATTGAAATATTAAATGCATAAAGTTAATTTATTATTTTAATGAAGTATATTAAATTCCACCATAAACTCGATACCTGCAAGAAATAGGTTAATATTATTTTTGTTTGTGCAAAACGAACTGAAATTTACTATAATCGCTTCACTCATTCGAGATTATAGCGATAATGAACTATGAAACCAATAAATATTAATTTGCATTTCCCTTTACAACAATAATATAATAACAATAATGGAAATATGAATTAATGGGAGTAACTTACGTGTACCGGTACTTGTAGTGTAGGCTTACGTAGTTAACAAAGTGGGATGAGGTTAAGCAATAATAATCACACCAGAATTGGAAATAAAACGTGATCAATAAATTTTATTGTAACAGACTTACTATTTCTACGTCTCTAGTAAAGTAACAAATAAAAATAACAACAAAATTAACAGCTATAATTAAAAACATATCCTTTGAAAAAAAAAGTAGGCCTAAGTTGTCTGAAAATGTACAATTATTCAAGGAATCAGCTGATATAGACGTAGAATTAGTGCAAAGCTTTTGTTTCTCAGCTGCAGGTAATAACAGAACAGGTTTATTTGAAACATCAAATAAAGTTGGAACAACATTCCAGATTAATTTATTTTTGTTTTCATTCATAAATTGTGTGTTTTCGAAATGAAGAGAGCAAAACTTTATATTATTATAAAGATATGCTTCGTTCTTTGTCATTAGATCTTCCCTCCTGCTGTTTATTAACCACTTTTTGCATCTAGAAGTAAAATAAGAAATAGATGTTAGGATTTTTCTTCAGGAGCATCAATGCGAAATACGCAACGACCTAGCACTCGATGGAAATACGACTCAGTCCACTCTAAATCCAAAGTCGACCGTGGACAGTCTGTTGTTTCTAGTTGCTAACCGCTTGGAGCGCTTTATCGCGAGATTTGCAAAAAATCACCTCAAGCTTCGCGACTGTAGGTATATAGCAGACTGTGGTGATATTGTACTTGCTATTTGGGAAAAGGAAATTGTACCAGAACAATGGAAAGAGTCCATAATTGTACCTATCTTTAAGAAGGGGATAAGACTAACTGCAGTAACTTTCGAGGAATTTCAATTTTGTTGTCGTCGTACACAATTTTGTCCAATATTCTTTTGTGGTGATTAATTCCATGTGTAGATGAAATTTACTGGGGATCATCGGTGTGGTTTTAGGAATAATAGATCAACTATTGATCAGATATTTGTATTCGACAGATATTGTAGAAAAAATGGGAGTAGCCTATAAGAGTAGTCTACAGTACCGGTACATCAGTTATTCATAATTTCAAAAAGGCATATGACTCGGTTAAGACAGAAGTTTTATATGATATTCTTATTGAATTTGGTATTACCAAGAAACTAGTTCGATTAAGTAAAATGTGTCTTAGTGAAACTACAACAGACTCCTCATAGATCAGTTTCTGTCAGATGCGTTTCCAATTCATTGTGGGCTAAAGCAAGGAGATGCACTATCACCTTTACTTTTCAACTTTGCTCTAGAACAGCGGTCATCAGCACAGAGCACCCTGGGGCTAGCGTCTCTTACCCGCGGAGAACACATTGCACTATGGTGCGTTCGTAGCTGCTAGCGGGTATGCTCTCTACCTCTTCTTGCTGCACGACGGGTCACACGGGACGGCTCCGCTTACCCATTACCCATTTCAGCGAGTGCTGGCGACCAGTGCTGTAGAGCATGCCATTAGGAAAGTCCAGGATAACAGAGAGGGTTTGGAATTGAACGGGTGACATCAGTTGCTTGTCCATGCGGATAACGTGACTATGTTAGGAGAAAAACCACAAATGATTAGGGAAAACACGGAATTTTACTTGAAACAAGTAAAGAGGTAGGTTTGGAAATAAATCCAGAAAAGACAAAGTATATGATTATGTCTCGTGACCAGAAAATTGTACGAAATGGAAATATAACAATTGGAAATTTATCCTTTGAAGAAGTGGAAAAATTCAAATATCTTGGAGCAACAGTAAAATTATTAATAACACTCGGGAGGAAATTAAACGCAGAATAATTATGAGAAAATACGCGTTATTATTCGGTTGAGAAACTTTTGTCATCCAGTCTGCTCTCAAAAAAGCTGAAAGTTACAATTTATAAAACAGTTATATTACCGGTTGTTCTGTATGGTTGTGAAACTTGGACTTTCACTTTGAGAGAGGAACAGAGGTTAATGGTGTTTGAGAATAAGGTGCTTAGGAAAATATTTGGGGCTAAGAGGGACGAAGTTACAGGAGGATGGCGAAAGTTACACAACGCAGAACTAGACTAGGTTTACGTATTGCATTCTTCACCCAACACAATTAGGAACATTAAATCTAGACGTTTGAGAAGGGCAGGCCAGTAGCACGTATGGGCGAATCCAGAAATGCATATAGAGTGTTAGTTGGGAGACCGGAGGGAAAAAGAGCTTTGAGGAGGCCGAGACATGGATGGGAGGATAATATTAAAATGGATTTGAGGGAGGTGGGATATTATTGTAGAGACTGGATTAATGTTGCTTAGGATAGGTACCGATGGCGGGCTTATGCGAGAGCGACAATGAACCTCCGGGTTCCTTAAAAGCCGTAAGTAAGTAGGTAAATAAGTGATATTGTTATGCTCTGATTAGACGTAGGTAATATTAAACTAAGGAGTTCTATTTTTAAGAAATCAAGGTGGCTAAATTATAAGATGAGGTGATCATTGCATGCTACATGCGATGTCATTGGAATATTGCAGGAAAATTAATTTTCTATCGCTAAAATTGGAAGAGAAAGTATTATGGTTTTATCACCACTCGTAGGCCCTACATTTCGTTATATTCGATCTGACATAAAACGTGAAAAAATCAGTCGTAGTCCAAAGTAACAAATATTTCATCACAAGATAGATTAGGACAGGCCTGGGCTTAGGTAGCTCAACTCGGATACTGAAGACTGCCCCTTAACTGTCCCCGGTAGAGACAGTTATATATCGAACCGATACGAGTAGACCTGAAGTTAATCAGTGCTAAGTGACGTATTAACTTATATATAAGGCGTGCATCGTAGCTTTCCTCGCCTAAAATCCACCACTGATGCACCGGGATATGTAAACTGGGTCCCGATCATAGAAAATACGGTAAATTGGTGCCGGGTCGAAAAAAAAAAAGCCTAGTAGGTTAATTGGGTCCCAGCCTATTAGCATTACCCAGGGAACACCGCGTGGGGTTTGGCTGGATCGTCCCCCCAAAATTTTTGATGTTATAAATTTAAATACACTGACTTCACAAATTCAAATGTACTCATTTGTCCCGTTGTCAACATTGTCATTTGTTCTGCAATAAACTGTTCCTTTTTCTTTCTATTTTTAGCCTGCTTTCCTGAACTTCTACATAAAATGCAAACTTCGGGTTTAAAATTATTCAATAGACTACGTCAATGAAGTTAAAAATTGATGGATGAGCGTTATAAAGTAGGAATTGAGGCGAGAATGAAAGAATTCACGTGCATTGGTAGTTCTGTTTGATGAGGCAGAAAATTCACACCACATAGGATCAGGGAGCAATGTAGCCTATGTTTCGAACTCATAATCTGTGAACTCTTCAATTTTTTCATTACCAGCTGATAGGATCGACATGAAGTCGACGAAACAGTTTTCGACATCAGGAGGTAAAAACTGTAGTACAAAAAATATTTTTAGTTACTTGAAACGCTATGAATTAAATTTATCAGTGTTTGACAATCCTAAAGACTGCATTTTCTGCCACAAATTTTGTCCGACATGGAAACAAAACTTCTTACGTTAATTGACTGCGAAATTATTTGGGCCACAGAATGTAGGCGTATGACTGTTTCAGAATCTACAAACATTCGCTCTGGCAGCAGGATTAAACCTCTGAAAACACAATGTTGCACAACGTGTCGGAATGCATTTACTGTAGGCTATATAACTCTCGGTGTTCTGGTTAGGAAGTAAACAAACACAAGCGGGATGTAGGTCTACAGCTACAAAAGAAAAAGTGGCCGCTCTCTAGAAACTAAAGTACGGTCACACGTCGCTACTTTTGCAGCGATGCAGTACAAAAACTGCGCAACTCTCGTACTGCGACGTGTGAACAACAGTGCATCTCGAAAAGTAGCGGCTGCCGAACCTGCTGCCCGCTACTTTTCCATGCTGCGCGCAGCTTAGAAGTAGCGACGTGTGAACAGGGTTCTCAGGGTTGCAGCCGCAGCATTTTTGATATCGGTTTTGTTGAAACTTTTGCTGCGGTAGTAACCAGTGTTGCCACCCAAATGTGCCAATCATACTTTAATTGTTTGGATATAGGCCTATTTTAATGTTAGATGTGATGAAAATAAATTATTTGTAACAGTTATTAAATACACAACACAGTCTAAGCATATTTGCTGACGATATAATTAATTTTTTTTTAATTTTCCGTATCGTGGTTTCAAACAGGAGGGTTGCCAACATTGATTACGTGAATATGCTGTTGATTATCATTTAAGTATAGCCTATAGGCGTTTTTAAAAGCTTTAGGTCTATAGTAAAAATAATGCCAATTTCTGAATACTAGTTAATATAGAAAAGCAAATAATAGATAAGGAAGCTTTCGCATGAGTTTCCTAATAATGCTAACATAACCACAAAATGTATATTGAAAAGTCAACACGGAGATGGAAACCTGCAGCATGACTGAGGCTGCAAAAGTAGCGCCTTGTGTGTGAACAGACTCGTAACCTCCAGTTGCAACTTTTGCAGCACTCGGGTTGCGCAGCACGAAAAGTAGTGTGCAGCGCGCTACTTTTGGCTTACGTGTGAACACGACACGCAACTTTTGCAGCTGCAGTATAAAAGTTGCGCTGCAAAAGTAGCGGGTATCTCCGTTACAATTCGGAGACAGGCGATGTTACATGTTGGACCATGTTGCCTGATATCTAGGCTACATTAGCCTATAATTAAAATGTTAGCTATAGCTGGCTTTCGTAACCGAGTTTCGCTACGTAGGCCTATCGTAGCTTCCCAAGTACATCACGATGCTGAGTGGGTACCGGTCCCATATACTGACCGAAATTTTATGAGAATGTCTTCCCCCATGAGGACTCGAACCAGCGCGCATTCCGTATCGCGAGTCCTAGGCAGGATGCCTTAGACCACGACGCTACGGCGCGGGACAAATTCAGTTATTGGCATAATATAATTTCTGCTTTATGATGAATGAAGAATCCATCCATTTCATCCGAAGATTCGTATGACACTATTAACTCCTTCTTTCCTTCCTTCAATCGTTCATACGTGGACGTATACAAGCTAAATTTCCATCAAAGTAGACTTACCTTCTTCATATAAATATAAATGGAAAATTAATTTAATATAATATAATTGAAGAGCGTTATTAAAAACTCACTCATACCATTTGATCACCTTAAAGATTTATACATATTACACAGAGTGTAACAGAATAACTATTCCTAGATTTATTGTGTGATAGGGGGCATGAAATTAAACAGTTTTTTCTTAATAAAGTAGGCCTAATGTCCGGAAATGCTTCGTTTTCAAGTGATAGTGATATGAAGGAAAGAATGAAAGAATCTCAAATTGAAAAGTTATTTTATTTACTTTCTGTGGTTACATAGTAACATTTTTATCTAATAAGTTACAAGATATTAAGAAAATGGTATTGACAAACTGATGAACTGTTCAAAATTGCGACCGCCATTGTTGACACACAAAGTACGTACAACGCTATGTGATTAAACGACGAATTCTTCGAAATAACTGTGGTCGGTTACGAAGATCGTCAAAAGTATGAATATTTCTATCAACTAATTCTTCTGCTGTGTCGATGGCTGTTTCATGAACAATTAATTTAATATGGCCCCAAACACAAAAATCAATTGGAGCTATATCTGGGGAACGTGCCGGCCAAGATACGAACTTGCTCTCCCTGTCCAACGATTCGAAAAATGTAGACTACATTTAAATAATTTCGACAATTTAAACCGTCGTGTTGAAAGATCATGTTTTTTCGATTATTAATCGGGACATCTTCAAGTAGCTCCGGAAGCATATCCGCAAGAAAAATATTCTACCATAAACATGTCATTCATTCACGCAGGCATAAGATATGGACCACGATAAGTAGCTACCATAATAAGGATCGCGATATGGACCACGTTAAAAATTACGAAAAGTAGCTACCAAGACCACGGTAAGGACCATGACAAATATAAGGCTCATGATAAGGAACACGTCAAAAAAAAAGAATCAAGATAAGGACCACCACAAAGAAAACAAGGACAACTATATGGATTAGCCCTATGACGTGGTCCATGACAAGCATCGAGATAATCATAGAGAGGCTATCACGATAAGATACATAACACAACTTATCGGCCTACCCCGATAAGGATCACAAGGATCACAACCACGATAATTACTTACACGACATGGACCACGAGATACGGACCACGACATGCCCAAGATAAGGACCACTAGAAGAGCCACGATCGCGATAAGGGATAGGCCTAGCCTATGTGAAAGACGAGGACGACCAAGATAAGGACCACAAATAAATAAATAAATAAATAAATAAATAAATAAATAAATAAATAAATAAATAAATAAATAAATAAATAAATAAATAAATAAATAAATAAATAAATAAATAAATAAATAAATAAATAAATAAATAAATAAATAAATAAATAAATAAATAAATAAATAAATAAATAAATAAATAAATAAATAAATAAATAGGCCTAAATAAATAAATAAATAAATAGGCATAAATAAATAACTCAAACGCTAGGCCCACTGAGAAAGTCATGTCCGTACAGAATACTGACGTCGGCACATTCGGCGGAATAGAAAATTTCGTGTCTCTCCTAGCAGGAAGAAGTGTAAGTTCAAATCACAATCATTTATGCTTGATAGGCTATTAGATCTAATTATATAGGCTGTATACAATAATGTCTCAAACAAAAAGTGTGGGAATCTTGTCAAACAGTATTTTTCCAGTATTCTGGCACTTTCATCGTTCACTATTTGCACATATTTTATTAAGAAACACATATTTTATTGCACTGAACTAATAGCCTATAACTTATAGGCCCACTGTAACTATATTGGTAGGATTAGGCTAATGAATAGGCTGATTGTTATGAAAAAAATAATTAGCATTAGGAATCAATGAATTAGGGCCTACATACTCAGATCTATTCTACAAAATATTGTTATTTTACTTTTCGAAATCTTTATTTTACCTTATTAGGTCTACAATTTTGTATTTTCTATTAAGTTAGACATAAAAATTCTATATTAGGCTACTTTAAAAAATAACAGAAACCCCTTAAAACCAAACACGACAAAATTTGGATAAAGAATGTAAGAAAAGCTGGATTTTTTAAAATCAATCACACAATAAAATAAGAACAAGCCGGCCGCCCCTTTCAACTACAGACGGCATCACGCCCAGCAGAGGCACTTCCAGCGTTCCCCGGTGTCACTCGACTGAGATAGGCCTATTCATCATCAGGGAAATCTTACGACAAAATTTATGACTAAACCGGATGCATCTGGCACATTCCACGTTTATCAGGCTACAAAGCACGGCACACAGGTAGGCCTACTATCGTTTGATGCAAAGAAACAGAAATTGACATTGTGACACTTTCATCATTTACCATATTCAGTCCTCAATTACTCGACGATCAAGCCTGGAAATACATAGCCTATTAGTATTAGAGCCTTTAATCTCCGATCACAAACGTGTGTGTGTGTTTTAGAAACGTAATTAAAAAACATATTCCATTACAGTTTGTAATAGTACTACATCTATATTGTCTATGCATATTAAGTTGAATTCCAGTTGTGTTAAGTTGATGATTGATAAGCTACCATAGGCCTATACCTGATTGTTGACTAATTACAATATAAGCTTGTATTATGGCGCTATTTGTATGGAATGCCTGAGTTTAGTAATGTTGTGTTTTGTACAATTTGGCTTTTACTTCTTAATAAATCCTATTCTGTCTTATCAAAATCTACGTTTATGTATTTACACTATGTACAGATATATGCTTATTACTACTCTGTGTTCTATTCTACTTTAATTTTTTTGTAAAGTCAATTGAATTCACAAATTTGCAAAAGTCTTTTAAGAATCTTTTTGTTAGGTCTCTTCTATCTGGTGGCCAAATTCCTCTCTTGGTTATTATGTTTCTCCGCAGTGTTTGCCTTTCCATGTTGTATTTGGAGCATTCGAACAGAAGATGGTCGACGGTTTGATCTCCATCTTTGCAGGGGCAAGTTGCATCTGGTGTTATCTGGAATCTATAGAAGTAGGCCCTTATTTTTCCGTGTCCTGTGAACATGGTCGTGAGTCCCGATGTAATTGGATTTTCGTAAGCAGTCCCACTGCGATGCTTGGAAAGTACTTCTTTGTTTCGGCTCCGTTGTTTGTAGCTCGCCATTCTCGTTCCCAACTCCTCATGCTCTCTTCTCGTAGTGTCTTCAGCACTTCGGTCTTTGTGTGTGTGTGTGTGTGTGTGTGTGTGTGTGCGGGCGCGGGCGCGGGCGCGGGCGCGGGCGCGGGCGTGGGCGATTAGGGTTTTAACGTGGAAAAATTATCTTTCTTGATTTTTACCCTACAAAGACTTTTAGGGTGCTATTCATAGACATTTCGCTAGCCCGCGCTACGAGCGTGCTAAACTATCCCTGGCTATCGACTGGTTACTTGTACAGGATTCATATCATATCATATCGCTAACACTGGTTTATGAATACGAAAAATGTTAGTTCGCTGATCATCCACCGGAAGCCCGCTCTAAGAATGTCTATGAATACGGCCCTTAGGATTTTGTCTAAGTTCAACAAGCTCCAGGTAATTTTCATATCCAATGGACAGAATGAAATTATGAAACTGTTGAAACCTTCTTGCTGCATTACTGATCTCAAATAATTTTATTCAAGTACTCGTAACATTTGATTTTCTTCATTACTTTTCTAGTATTCCAATAAAAATCTGCGATTTTATTAAGAACTTTTATTTTCTGAAACGTTGAGAGCGTGCAGTTCAGTATGTGATAAGTTCATGGTTGAAGTACAGCATAAGTCCAATTCCGAAGAGATACGCTGACAAAGACTTATGTCTAGTTACTAGTCTGAAGATATCGGAGAATTACGAAACAGTTTGATTTTTTTAAATTTCGCACCAAGATTTATGTTTACAAACATTATTGTTAAGCTTATTATTATTATTATTATTATTATTATTATTATTTTTATTATTATTATTCAACAGTAACAAATATAAATGACATTCGGGAGGAAATTAAACGCAGAATAAATATGGGAAATGCCTGTTATTATTCGGTTGAGAAGCTTTTGTCATCTAGTCTGCTGTCAAAAAATCTGAAAGTTAGAATTTATAAAACAGTTATATTACCGGTTGTTCTGTATGGCTGTGAAACTTGTACTCTCACTTTGAGAGAGGAACAGAGATTCAAGGTGTTTGAGAATATGATTCTTAGAAAAATATTTGGGGCTAAGAGGGATGAAGTTACAGGAGAATGGAGAAAGTTACACAACGCAGAGCTGCACGCATTGTATTCTTCACCTGAAATAATTAGGACCATAAAATCCAGACGTTCGAGATGGGCAGGACATGTAGCACGTATGGGCGAATCCAGAAATGCATATAGAGTGTTAGTTGGGAGGCCGGAGGGAGAAATACCTTTGGAGTGCCCGAGACGTAGATGGGAGGATAATATTAAAATGAATTTGAGGGAGGTAGGATATGATGGTAGAGACTGAATTAATCTTGCACAGGATAGGGACCAATGGCGGGCTTATGTGAGGGCGGCAATGAACCTCCGGTTTGCTTAAAAGCCAGTAAGTAAGTATTATTATTATTATTATTATTAAGTTTATTATTATTATTATTATTATTATTATTATTATTATTATTGTCTGTTTGTAATTTTCTTTATTTATAATTTTGCTGAATAATACGATATATCAAAATGATACCTTTGTTGGATTGTGGTTTTCTTTGGTGTGAAATAAGTTTTGATCCATTTAAGCATAGAAAAACTTTTCTTCTGACGCAACAGTCACTAGGATTGTCAGGAAGACCTTAAGGACAATGAAAAAGAAAATTGGAAATGTAGTACCAAACCTATTGCAAGGAGAAACTCACGTATTTGCATGTGGACTTTAATGACTTCAGTATCTCACTCCACAAGCCTGTAACCCTTTAAATTAACAACTTATTGATATTCATTTATTCGTTTAAATAAATTATATTTTATTTAACGACGCTCGCTACTGCAGAGGTTATATCAGCGTCTCCGGTGTGCTGGAATTTTGAACCGCAGGAGTTCTTTTACATGCCAGTAAATCTACTGACATGAGCCTGTCGCATTTAAACACTGAAATGCCATCGACCTCGGCCGGGATCGAACCCGCAACCTCGAGCATAGAAGGCCAGCGCTATACCAACTATGCCACCGAGGGCGACTTCACTCATTCTTGTTTCTGTTCTATCCTCACATCTGTCATTGCCATTTGCAGATCTGCTACGCATTTTCCTATAGTAGGCCTATCCATAGATTGGGTTGGCCTAGGTAGCGTAGCCGGTGTAGCTCTGACCTTCTGTGCTCGAAGTTGCGAGTTCGATCCCGGCCCAGGTCGATGGCATTTAAGTGTGTTTAAGTGCGACAGGCTCATGTCAGTATATTTACTGGCATGTAAAAACTCCTGCGGGACAAAATTCCGGCACATCGGCGACGCTGATATAACCTCTGCACTTGTGAGCGTCGTTAAATAAATAATAATTTAATTTTCCATAGATTGGTCCTGAAAATAAAAATCATTGTGCTTAGGTACGAGGGCTCCGTAGGCGTGGAGCCCAATTGAGATAAATTGGTCCAAATGGCTTAAAGCCCGCCCAGGTCATTTTATTTTCTAGTTACAGTACTTACTTTATATTAGTTACAGTACTTTATACACTGTACGTAAACAATACTGATATATCCAGGCTTCGAGACTTCGGACCCGATAGAGCAGTTCAGTGGGAAATCCGCATAACAGCGTACTGAGTATAGTGGAAAAGCGTACAGTGGGTGGGGGTACTGTAGAATGAATGCCAACAAATACGCAAAATAAAACGCTCTGGATTTGGTTTTCATACAAACTGTGTCTGAAACTATTACACGGTTAGAAAAGTCAGAGCAATAGATGCCGGAAGCCTTCAAATTAATTTAGAAAATGATGCAGAGAACTAATGAGACATAAAGTACACCGGTACTGAACGTGTAAAACAGAAGTGGAAATCAACTTTATGTAAAAATAACGGATGTGGAACATTGTGTAACATAAATAGCAAATTTGTGGACATAGAGTCACCCGAGAATAAAGGACTGTCTCTTAGAGACTGCAATGATGTTAGGTTTTTTCGTTTTGATCGTATAACGTCATGCGACGTAGAGCGCAGCTTTCTACAGTACAACTTTGGCAGATAACGGAAAAAGATTTACGTTTGAGACACTGAGAATGTATCTTGTAGTACATTGCAATTCGGTACTGTAACTGCACTTCCTAAAGACGACCAATAGGATAAACGAAAAAAATTAAAATTGCTACATGTTTATTTCCACCATTAACACTGTGTATAATTAAACACAAATGCTTATAAAAGACAGGAGAATAAATGCTTTTCACATTCTTTTGATATTGTCGTTGTGTTATGCATATTTACTTTCAGGATGTACATATGTGTATTTCCCCATACTACCGTACTCTACGTTGTTACCTCAACACATCTCTATCTACCTGCAGCAAGTCAACAACATATAGTGCATGCACAGTAAACTTATTGTATCGGGTCCAAATTCTCGAAGCCTGGATATGTCATAATATTTCAACCACGAGAATTTTGCTTCATGTACCATGCATAATATTATCCCATAATTGCATTCTGCACTGAAACAAGACTGGCAGACAGGTGGGTTTTCACCTTTCAGCCTACCTCCAGTCCTGCTGTCGTGATTTGGTGTAAAGAAGTCGCCTATCGCAATTCGCGGAAAAGCTTCACTTAGATAAACTGATTTGTTATTCTGCTAAACCTCCCCTTATATCCGACTTATACACCACTGTGGGTAGGTTCACTAATTCGGACCTTCCTGAAAACGGTATCTGCGTGACGCAGGGCCACCACCGCAGAGATATCGCAGAACAATCACAAGACAACGGATAAACACCCCGTCCTGTGTTGGGAAGCACATGCGCTATCGATATAGGCACAACGGCAGACAATTACGGATAATAAGCGATAAGAAAGGTTTGTATTATTTAAACATCGATTTGAACGAATAAATACATAGAATTAAACGTTCATAGTTATAGCCTTGAAAGGTAAATTAAATAGCATATAAATATACTACTTATTATATGATTGGTCTATCATTTGATATTTAGAAGCTGCGAACAGGTTAAATGCTGCACGCTACAGCTGAGTCTCCTCTCTCCCATGCTATGATCTGACGCTCGTAACAATCGTGGCTGTGGTAGCCACATACGTTTCATTAATTGCTTCCGCAATGTATCTACGAAACAATTTTCTTTTTAAACTAATAAAACTAACGTCACAAATGAATGCACAGCTATTATATTTTAATTTAAAGTTTGTGTATTTACTGGGTTAATTTGTTAATGATTTGCTGAAGTTTCACTTCTTAAAATATTGACTATGGGCTATTGCGTATGTTTTTACTTGCAAAAAAGCAGAACGCAGAGCGAGTTGCACCTCATTGGATGATGGAATTCAGTAGAGGGAATGGAACGATATGGCCAACTTAATATATTTGAAAACAACTCGGACACTTAGTAAATTATCAAGTTTTCTTGGATGTTTAAAGGAATAGGAACATACATAAATGGAATTAACAGTGCTAATTATAATAATTTGCTTCAAATGAATTTTCTTAGTGCAGCGCAGAGCCATTTTATTATTTTATTAGAAGCATGACGTTATTGGTACTTCTGAATGATGTCATACCGAGGGAGAATCGCGGATGTGCAGTTCGTGATTGTGACGGTGAAATGTTGTGTGCGTGGTTTAATTTTTGTGTTGGATAATGTGGGATGTGAATAAATGTACGGCCTGAGAATGTCTTCGTGAGTTGAAAGATTAATTACACATTTTATTGTACACTATATTTGATATTTTCTGAAGATGAGTGTTTCTTAAAATCTCCCGAAAACTATGATACGGTAGGATGGTAAAGTTAGTTCAGTATCATGTATTGCATTATTTTGCTACACAATGTAGCGTTTAAAAAATTTCGTTAGTCAGTTTTGCGTTTGTGTAAGAGATGATAATAGTATTATGAAATACTAGTTAATTGGTCAGTTTATTGTTCCAATTTGGCTTCCTCAGATAGGTTATAATGGAATCTCCTTTGATCACGAAAATAGGGGAGCCATAATAAAATTAGGCCTATATTTTGTACCAGTTTTCATCTTGTTCTATTTTTAAAAGATGCAGATTAATTCAAACGAGTTTATTATAATTTTTGTCGTTTTGGCCTACCACTTGTGCATATGTTATGTACTTAACATTCTATTTGTAAAATATAATGCAATAGTTATTCGCTCAACGCTCGTTTCACCTTAACCGTATCTCAGTGAGCCATCGGTGTAGCTCAGGCGCTTGCCTGTCGGTCTGAAGTTGCGTTCGGGCGCGGGTTCGTTCCCCGCTTGGGCTGATTACCTGGTTTGGTTTTTACCGAGGTTTTCCCCAACCCTAATGTGAATGCAAGGTAATCTATGGCGAATCTTCGGCCTCATCTCGCTATTACCGATCTCAACGACGCTAAATTTTATAAAAAAAAATGCATACATAACTTTTTTAATTTAATACTAAAACTATTAGAATTGACAAGATTAGGATATTTAAATATAAATTTGTTATATATTCTTGGACCTAAATTACTACTATGATTAAATACTGTAGCAGTGTTGCATTTTGGTTCAAACAATCTTAAAGAATTCACACCTTTTGTTTCATAACTATGAGAATACAATTCAAAATTATTTCGATTTTTATGTATGAATTTTATTAATACAATATAATAAATTTGTCTTACGTTAAGTACATTAAAGTCTAGAAACAAATTTTGAGATGGAAAATCAATAGGTTTATGAAGACATATTTTAATTATTTTCTTCTCTAATAAATAAAGTGGATTAAAATTTGATTTAAATGAGCTACCCATCCTATAATTCCATACATAATTACCGATTGAAATAAAGTTAAATATATTGTACGTAATAAACTTATTGACAAGTAATTCCCCAATAAAACAAATAATATTCCTACTATTTTACGTAATTTATTACAAAGGTAATTAATGTGTTGGTTCCATTTTAAATGATTATCGAAAATTATGCCTAATTACTTAACTTCAGAGGACTCTTTAATAACGGACATTTACACTGTATAAGACAACAATCAGAATTATTTAATTATCAGAATTATGTAATTTAATACTTAATATAATTTAACACTTAAATAACCTAGTAGTTGATACAGCGTCGTTAAATAACCAACTAAAATAAAAAAAATGTTAGTGAAGTAAAATGACGTCAAAAACTTTTTCCTTTCATTTTTAACTATGTCCTAATTGTACCTAGTATATGCAGTGTAAAATTTTACCATGGCAACTAAAACTTATGTTTAAGCAAAGCCTGCATGGTATAGTCACAGTCCAGTATATACAGTCACGAAACGTGAGTTGTTAGGGTGCTAGGAACAATAGACTGTGCCGGTAGGCCTACTATTTCGCATTGTCTGTAATGAGGCGATATTAGCGACCCTAGAGGTTAGCAACTATCTATGGATGCATATTTACTACGTATTGAGCTTCCTGACTGTATTCCAACAAACAATACGAATACAATAAAAATGTAAGGAAAATGTTTTTGATGTCGCTGTATTTCGTTCAACCGTACTAAGCGTCATTCCTAGAAATGCAAGGTTTATTTCATATTGAACTGTTTCATTCAGTTATGTTCTGCCCAAGGGCAGGTCTTTTACTGCAAACCCAGCTTTCTCCAGTCTTTCCTATTTTCTGTCTTCCACTTTCTCTCTCATGTGATCCATATATCTTAATGTCGTATATTATTTGATATCTCCTTCTGCCCCGAACTCTTCTCCTGTTCACCATTTATTTCAGTGCATCCTTCAGTAGGCAGTTTCTCCTCAGCCAGTGACCCAACCAATTCCTTTTCCTGTTTCTGATCAGTTTCAGCATCATTCTTTCTTCACCCACTCTTTCCAACACAGCTTAAAGTCCTAGTACACCCGAAGTAGGCTATTTGAAGCTGTCCATTTGCTCTACTGACTGTCTCATTTAGAATTTGCAAGTTTAACTTCTTTACTTTTCTTCCTATGACCATGGTCTTCGTCTTATTTGCATTTATCTTCATCCCATACTACTCACAGCTGTCATTTAGCTATTGAAGTTTTTATTTTTTGTTTTATTGGGTTATTTTACGACGCTGTATCAACATTAAGGTTATTTAGCGTCTGAACGAAATGAAGGTGAAATGAGTCCGGGGCCCAGCACCGAAAGTTACCAAGGATTTGCTCGTATTAGGTTGAGGGAAAACCCCGAAAAAACCTCAATCAGGTAACTTGCCCCGACCGGGATTCGAACCCTGACCACTTGATTTCGCGGCCAGACGCGCTGCCCGTTACTCCACAGGTGTGGACTGAACTGTTTGTTCATTAATTATGTACATATTTAAATTGTATCTTTTGGTCAGTATTTTACACTCATTATGAAAAATATTTACTTAGATTTGGTGCTCAAGTGTTTGTTACGAGATAGTTACCCTTAATAAAGCTCCATTAAGGCCACCATATGTCCGTAGAAAAGTAGGATTGCTTTCGAGCCTCAGTGTCCCGCGTTCATAAAACCTTTGACGGTACAGCCAAGTTTTCCGACGCCCATTGTAAACCTGAAGTTCTTATGAATAGAAACCAGGTTTTCGTACATACAGTCTATTCTATACAGAACTAGAACATATTGACAGTTAAACGGCTTCAAGGTGTCACCCTGGAAACCGCTGAAACCAGCCACTCAAACAGAGTCCATGCTGACAAGTCGCGACTTTTTCACATTAGCACGTGATAGCCAGCTGTTTTGTTCGGAAGTGTCGAATCATCGGTACTGTTTTACAGCAAGCAATGGTGTTCTGTCATGGCTATTCTTCTCGTAGTTATTTTGTGTTGATGGAGGTGAATTATTTTGAGCCTAGTTTTAAATTTAATGTAGCTGTGTGAGTATTTCTAACGCGATTTATAGTGTTCGTGCATTTATAAAATAACGCAGGGCAGCAAGTTCTTACTCCCTCAGTTAACGGCAGTTTCACAGAACAAACTTTTACTTCATTATAATAATGATCCGAGGCACGACAGGTCATTAAGAACCATGACCGACCAGACGGCTGCTGGCCTCGCGTCCACATGCCGAAGCAGAGGTGGACGATCATCCAACCAGAATAGAGGTATCGTGTAATTAATACGATGATCCCCCAGCTGTCATAACTGGCTTTCGTAATTACTTAATTATATTTGGGAAAATAAATATTACCTGCGTGAAATTTTAAAATCAGTCTCCTTATTTTGAATTGCTTAATTTTATTATCTACCTTGTAGAATCGTCAGAAATAGCATCACTGTCAACTTTCGTCATATTTACGTCATCAGGATAAACTGAAGTAGGCCTGATTCCGCGTCATTATCAGGCTGCTGATACTAGACTGATATCTGAAAGCCATCGACGTAGCTCGGTCGCTTAAGGCGATTGCCTGCCGATCCGGAGTTGCGCTCGGGCGCGGGTTCGATTCCCGCTTGGTCTGATTACCTGGTTGCGTTTTTCCGAGGTTTTCCCCAAGCCTATGGCAAATGTCGTATAACCTATGGCGAACCCTCGGCCTCATCTCGTCAAATTTTATCTCGCTCTCACCAATCTCATCGACGCTAAATAATCTTGTAGTTGATACAGCGTCGTTAAATAACGAAGTAAAAAAATTATCTGCAACTCTTAGTTCTGGTAAACCACACGCCCCACTATTTTTCTGTACTGTTTACTACACTGTGACATTCTGATTTATGTAGGCCTAACACTTCTGTAAATTACGAGACATTATTAGCTGATGTGAGGTTGTCCGTGCATCTCTCCTTTGTAACTGTAAATTTATTAGCAGCAATTCTTGATTACGGTTTATACCATAGGCAAAGTCTATATTGTTTACACACTATGTACCATAATAGGATTCACTCATATAATAATAATAATAATAATAATAATAATAATAATAATATTATTATTATTATTATTATTATTATTATTATTATTATTATTATTATTATTATTATTATTATTATAGTCAGATTCCGTATGATACAAATTATTACGAGATTGTGTCAGTTGATCAGTTCCGCCCAGTGAACTCTATGTGTATATTAAACAGGAGGCAATACTCAATGCTTTAAAAGCGTGACGCGAATTCTTCTAACAGAGTTTTTTCCTTGTCTCCTTTGCTATAAATGCTACCTTATACAATATCAGCTTGTTGCAATCTTCAAAATTATTTGCGGAACTCCAAACTGTTAATGTTTTCTACGTAATATCAATGGAAGTTACTAAGTCTTGGAGTAAATGAAATTACAAAAATATTAAATAGGCCTACCGGTAGACCTACGCAGAAAAATAACATGGTTTCTAATGAAATGGTGTCTACGAAACC
This sequence comes from Periplaneta americana, assembly GCF_040183065.1. Classification (NCBI taxonomy): domain Eukaryota; kingdom Metazoa; phylum Arthropoda; class Insecta; order Blattodea; family Blattidae; genus Periplaneta; species Periplaneta americana. The sequence goes on from NC_091129.1 coordinate 39,039,964, forward strand.
TAGCGACGTCGAATTTGACTCCCAGCAAACTTTAAATGAACTGGATGTCATTTTCGTATTCTTTTTAGTACCGTACTATGTTGTCCTCAGGGAAAGACCTGGCATAGTGTTTATACGAGATTCTTTATGTAAAAATACTGTATATAGAAAAGACAATAGCGTACGCAGGAATTCTTTTAAAGGGCAAGGGTTTATATATTGCTCTTCCTCTGACACATATCATCAAGTGAAATGTACTGCCTGATAATAGATAGGCTGTACATATAAGTTAGAACTCATTCAGAGATACAGTATATAAATTATAGGAGGGTTAATAATGTAATTTTTTTGTTTACAGTTATTTACATTGCCATTTTTATGTCATTGATACTGATTTGAGGACAAGTAAGGTTTCAGGGTCAATTAATTTTGGCCAAACTAGCGCAGAGGTAGTTCCATTCGTACTCCGCTAATACAACTCTATTGTTTTACAGCTGCTTCTTCAGTCTTACCAGGGGCGTATTTTGCGGACTACGGGGCTACCGGCGGTAGACCAAGGAAATTACAGAAGAAAAAGTTTATAATATAACATAATGTAATAATTTTGTATTACCGTATTAGTTTTACCACAGTAATTAAAATTAAAGTAATTGTTAGATTTATATGCGCTCTCTGCTCTCGAAAAGAAACAAGTTGTCAAGGCGGCATCACTGGAGAAACCGCTGCTACGAAGGGTAGCCTGTGACCGTTCCGCTCACGTCGCACAACTGCCCGTCCCCCACTCCCTTCAGTTTCTATCGTGCAATGTAGGCGGGTGAGTTACCGCTCTCGTGATCGGTTTCTTGGAAGGCGCGAAGCAACAAAATCTTAGTACGCTAGCTCATTAATGTGATTCTGTTCTTGCAGTGCAGTATTTTAAATTTGTGATTTGTTCGAGTGTCTAAGAGTTATATTAATTGTGAATTATTAAGTTTTTAATTTCCCAATTAAGTGATATTGTGAAAAATATGGCAGAACAAGTTTCTGGAGAGGTTTGTGTTGAAAATGACTGTGTAATAGAAGGTTTATTAAAAGTGCCTTTTAACCGTCGTACATACAACGAGAAAGTTGAAATTGTGAAAATGGAAAGACCAACTCCTGAGTTAAATTTGTCCATGGACATAAATGAAAAACAGCGTGAGTACACACGCCATTTCACTTCAACATCATATGGTAAGTGGAATTGGTTGTGTGGTAGTTCTAAACTGTCTAAACTATTTTGCTGGCCATGTTTGTTATTTAGCCGCGAAACTAATGTGTGGTCAAAAGAGGGGTTTTCTAATATGAACTCCCTTCGAACGGCAGTCCTAAAACACGACAAATCAAAAGCTCATATTTGTAGTAGCATGAACTTTGCAAACTTTGGGAAGACAAGAATTGATTTACAGCTAGATAAGCAAAAAGCTCTACACATCAACCAACACAATGCTCTTGTGAAAAGAAATCGGGAGATTTTACTGCGTCTTATTAACGCAGTCTACTTTCTAGGAAAACAAGAATTGGCTTTTCGGGGTCATAATGAGAGTGTGGAATCAGACAATAGAGGAAATTATATTGAATATTTAAGTTCCTTAAGTGAATTGACCATTTACTGGCCAATCATCTTGAGAGTTGGACAGTATTCCGTGGTACTTCTCCCGCAATTCAGAATGACTTAATATTTACTATAAGCGGGGTTATGATAAAGAACATAAAATCTGAAATAGAAGAAGCACCTTTTGTGGCCATTGTTATTGATGAAACAAGTGACTGCTCTAATCAGAGTCAATTGTCCACTGTTTTAAGATACGTCGACAGTACTGCCAATGTTCAAGAACGGTTTATAGGATTCACAAATGTCAGTTCGGGCAAAACTGCTGCTGCTTTGTTTCAGCATGTGGAAGGTGTTATAGCAGAATACAATGTCGGCAATAAGTTAATTGCACAGACATACGATGGTGCTTCAGTTATGGCGGGAAATATTAATGGCTTAAAAACAAAAGTTCAAGAAAAGTATCCTCAAGCACTATTTGTCCATTGTTACAGCCATGTTCTCAATTTAGTTTTGCAACAAACTACTTTATCCATTCCAGAATGCCGCATTTTTTTCAAAACACAGTCGGGTTTAGCTGAATTTTTCTCATCATCTCCTAAAAGGTCAGAAAAACTCAAGGAATTTATGAAAAAGAAACTCCCAAAAGTAGCACCAACTAGATGGAATTTTACATCTCGGCTTGTAAATACAGTAAAGGAATACAGAGAACTACTGACTGCTTTCTTTGAAAATATCATTTGTAATGACTCTGAAGAAAACTGGGATGATGATATAATTGTGCAGGCTCAGGGATATTTGTATTTTTTCACACAGTTTCAGAATATATTTCTTCTTGAAGTCTATGCTAGTGTGTTCGCACATACAGATGTGCTCTACAATATTCTTCAGACAAAAAGTCTAGACATAGCATACTGCTTGCAAGAGGTATCAAAGTTAAAAAATACTATATCCGAGTTCAGACATAGTGGGCTTCCGTCCATATGGAGTAATATGGAAAATGAAAATTCTTCAGACAATACAATGGAACACCATTAAAGTGAAGAAAAGGAGATGATGAATTGAAATACAGGCAGCTGTACTACAGCATACTAGATCGTATGCACATGGAAATTACTGACAGATTTGCTGATTATGGAAAGCTTCAGTTCACACATCTTCTAGATTCTCAAAAATTTTCTGCTTATAGAGAAAACTTCCCGAATGAGGCACTAAACAAATTATTTTAGTCCTATAACAGTCACTTTGATCAAGTACGTTTGAAAAATGAATTAAGTGTAATATATTCAGCAGAAGTCTTTGATTTTTCGAACAAACCTATCCATGAAATATTATCTGCCATATATGAAAACCAGCTGAACCAAGTTATTCCTGAAGTCCTTAAATTGGCAACATTAATTGTGACAATATCAGCTACGTCAGCATCGGTAGAAAGATCATTTTCTTTGTTGAAGAGAATAAAATCCTACTGTAGATCAACTCATACACAAGAACGTTTATCCGGCTTGGCACTGATGTCCATTGAAAAGTCATTTCTACAGAAACAACTGTAATTTCAATGACGAAGTCATCAAAGTATTTTCTTCCCAATCAAGACGTCTGGAATTCACATATAAATAGGTAAGGAATTTTATTATAGGGTTTTTAAAATATATTTTGTGTAATAATAGGGTCAGTGGTAGCCCAGACCCTTAAACCAGTATACGCCACTGAGTCTTACCAGCATAACTAAGCGCCACATTACGAAAGTTCCACGCTAGAGTACACTGGATTTTTTAAAGTTATGTTTTGTTAGATTACTAGCTTTGAATAGATTACATTAGGTTTGGTTAGTTTAGATATTTCTGTATTATTGCGTTACAACGTTAAGGTACAAATGTAATTTACATTCTTGGCTTCTAGTCGAGTCATACGTATTATAAAAAAAAGAGAGAAAATCTTCCGACTCCAATTTCACATCGAAAATGAGGGTCGAAATTTGCTGTGAAAGTGGTGGCTGGCGGAGAGGTGCGGGAATTTGAGACAGGTTAGGTTAGGTCAGCTTTTCATATGCTTTGAATTTACGAATCTGTGACAGGCCAAGTTAGTTTAGACCAGCGGTCGTCAGCACAGAACACCTTGGGGCTAGCGTCTCTCACCCGCGGAGAACACACTGCACCATGGTGCACTCGTAGCCGCTAGCGGGTATGCTCTCTACCTCTTCCTGCTGCACGACGGTGCACACGGGACGACTCCGCTTACCCTTTACACATTTCAGCGAGTGCTGACGACCACTTACCCGCGGAGAACACACTGCACAATGGTGCACTCGTAGCTGCTAGCGGGTATGCTCTCTACCTCTTCCTGCTGCACGATGGTGCACACGGGACGACTCCGCTTACCCTTTACACATTTCAGCGAGTGCTGACGACCACTGGTTTAGACTTTTGCTATGGCTTACATGTTGAATGACTCGTAACTCCGAAAATCAAAATTTTAAAAGAGAAGCAAAAAACTATCTATATACCCAGGTTTTTGGGTATTCTTAACGAAACACTGCAATGTTGCAATAAAATCAGTCTTCTTAATAATGAGGTATCTGATTTTATATTGCTGTTTCATTTTGAGCCTGATTGCCGTACCTCTACCAGGTGAAATAAATAAATACTAAATACACATACTCACCTTCATTATGACGCACTTCTCATTTGAAACGTAATTTACTACACTCTCGAACAATTCAGTTTTTCGCCTAATAAGTATCGCTATAAAATGCATATTTCCACAAAAAAATCCTTTACAAAATCCTCGTCTTTCACTTAAAAAATCACCAGAAGTACCTGTGCTGATTTCTCCTTAATTCTTATTGGCAATAATCTATCTGAAAATTGGCATTAGCCGTTACGTTATGTCCCCCGCCAGGCAATTAAAAAAAGTGCGTTTTTGTTACGTATACATACTGTTGATCCAAATTAGGATTGAAACATGAAGTGTAGGCCTATTATTTAAAGGTATACTGTTATAGACACAGCCGTCTCTCTCCTTTTATAATACACGTCAAATATTATGTACACATTAAAGAAAATATATGCCTACCTACACGTCTCAAGTGAGTTATAAGTGATTTAATATCATGTTTTCAAATCAAATTTTTGTTTGAGAGAAATCTTTTCTAAAATTTAAGAGACAAAGTAAGCATGGAATAATGCTTTATATTTATTAGGATAAATTACATAGCCCTACAGCCACTACTTCTTGTTATTGAACACAAGTGATCCTTATAATCTTTGATACAGGGTAGTTGTCTTTGTCTGGTCGTTACACTGTTATTGTAGAATAGCATCTCTATTAAACAGGAAAGGTACGACAGCCACTCTTACAGAAAGTTTTTACCCACTGTTATCAGATGTATAATAATAAGTTACAACTAAATTTTCTTAGGAATGAATTTGTCAGTGTTTCTATCTTCGACATTATTATTACTTACGGTACTTACTTACAAATGGCTTTCAAGGAACCCGAAGGTTCATTGCCGCCCTCACATAAGTCCGTTATCGGTCCCTATCCTGTGCAAGATTAATCCAATCTCTATCATCATATCGCACCTCCCTCAACTCCATTTTAATATTATCCTCCCATCTATATCTCGGCCTCCCAAAAGGTATTTTTCCCTCAGGCCTCTCCACTAACACTCTATATGCATTTCTGGATTCGTCTATATGTGCTACATGCCCAGCCCATCTTAGATATCTGAATTTAATGTTCCTAATTATGTTACGAGAAAAATATATTGCGTGCAGTTCTGTGTTGTGTAACTTTCTCCATTCCCATATAACTTCATCCCTCTTAGCCCCAAATATTTTCCTAAGAACCATATTCTCAAACACCCTTAATCTCTGTTCCTCTCTCAAAGAGAGTCCTAGTTTCACAACCATACAGAACAACCGGTAATACAACTGTTTTATAAATTTTAACTTTCAGATTTTTCGACAGCAGACTAGATGACAAAAGCTTCTCAACCGAATAATAACAGGCATTTCCCATATTTATTCTGCGTTTAATTTCCTTCTTAGTGTCATTTATATTTTTTAATGTTGCTCCAAGATATTCGAATTTTTTCACCTCTTCAAAGAATAAATCTCCAATTAATATGTTTCCATTTCATACAATATTCTGGTCACGAGACATAATCATATAGTTTGTCTTTTCGGGATTTACTTCCAAAC